>NC_065585.1:50029375-50640000 GCF_024542745.1 Macaca thibetana thibetana
AGAAACAGACTCACCTGCATGATCTTGGATAAGTCACTTTCACTTTACCAATCTGAATTTCAGTTTCCTTATCAGGAAAGCAGGCAGGGGCTGGTCTAGGTGACCCAATGTAATCACAAGGGTCCTTATAAGAGAGAGGTAGGAAGTCCAGAGTCAGAGAAGGAAGATGCGACGATAGAAGAAGAGGCCAAAGTGATATGGGGTCATGAGAAGACATATGGGTTCATCATGAAGGCATCTATCTGTCTGTCTATCTATCTATCTATCTATCTATCTATCTATCTATCTATCTATCTATCGCTGCATCTCTATCTATGATTACATTTTCTGAAAAACCCAACCATTTATACATCTTATCATGGAATTGTAAGGCATTCTCTGAAGAGTACAATGATTTCCAGATGCTCTTCCAATGGATAAGCAGCCTGCATGGGAAGAAGTTAGATGAAGCTAAGAAAGAAGTTTGACTCAGGCCGTAAGACCACACAGACCTTAGAGGCGTCTCTGGATATTATTCTGTTGAGCACAAATCCATCAAATGTTTTAAATTTGTTAATCATTTATTTTGCTTTGTGAATTCTAAAAAGGTTATAAAAGGACATGCCTGTACATTATGTTGGACAGATAGACTTTGATTTTTATTGCCCAACTAATTAATATTAAAGTTTTTGGAAGGACATTTTTAACAAGCGAGCTGAGAAGCTTTGGGGGGATTTAGTCTGAGGCGTTTGTTATCCTGAAAGATCTTGGAGCTGGGAAAAAAACCTGCAAATGGGGTAAACTGTAAATTGTTTCTATATCTAATTCCACCCAAACATCACAAAATTTTTCACATATTGAGAAATATGAAAGAATAGTACAATGAATACCTGTATATTCTCCACTTCAGTACAATGATTAAAATGTTGCTACATCCACTCTATTTATCTATCTATTTTTATTGTGGTAAATTTTAACCATTTAACTAATCAATATTGGAATCCCTGCTTTCAGTTCTTTTGTGTGCATACTCAGAAGTGGAATTACTAGATAAAACTGTAATTCTACATTTAATTTTTTGAGGAACTGCCATACTGTTTTTCATAGTAGCTGTACCACTTTACATCCCACCAGCAAAGCACAAAGCTTCCAGTTTCCCCATATCCATGCCAACACTGGTTGTTAAATGTACAGTTTGGTGGTCTTAAATACAATCACACTGTGTGCAACCATCACCACTATTCATCTCCAGAACTTTTTCACCATCCCAAACAGAAACTTTCTACCCATTAAACAATAACTCCCAATTTGTCCCTTCCCCCAGGCCCTGGTAAGCACTGTTCTACTTTTTGTCTCTATGTATTTGACTATTCTTCATAGCTTATATAGGTGGAATCATACCATATTTGTCCTTTTGTATCTGGCTTATTTTACTTAGTACAATGTCTTCAAGGCTCATCCATAATATGGCATGTATCAGAATTCCATTCCTTTTTAAGGCTAGGAAATATCCCATAGTATGTACGTACCTCATTTTATTTAGCCAGTTATTCATCAATAGATATTTGGGTTGTTTCCAAAACATTCCAAATAGTGCTGCTATGAACATGGGTGTAAAATATTTGAGTCCCTGCTTTCAGTTCTTTTGTGTACAGACCCAGAAGTGGAATTACTAGATAAAACTGGAATTCTATATTTAATTTTTTGAGTAACTGCCATACTGCTTTCCATAGCAGTTGTACCATTTTACATCCCACCAGCAAAGTACAAGGATTCCAACTGCCCCATATCCACACCAACACTGGTTATGTTCTGGCTTTTTGTTGTTGTTTTTTTTTCTATAATAGCCATCCTAATGGGTGTGAAGTGCCAGCCGATATTTCCAAGATCATTTGGATGAGAGGACTTGCCAACACAGCCTAACCAAACTCATGCAGCCCAGACGGTTGAATAGCAGGAGCGCATCTTTCTCCATCTACTTCTGGTACTATCCAAGCTCCTAGGTCACAAATCCACATGACTCCAGGTCATTCAGTTATACCCTCCCAAGCTCCTCTAGCTCCTGAAAGGCAGACTCATTCTGTCCCTTACATATGTCCTTGATGACTTCCTTGGTACCTTTAAAAACTCAATAATCTGTACTTACGTTAACATTTTTAAAAAACTATTTTTAATAATAGCTTTATTCAGATACAATTATCGTAAGATAAAATCCACCTTTTCAGAGTAACACTTTTTTTTATTATACTTTAAGTTCTGGGATACATGTGCAGAATGTGCAGGCTTTTTACATAGGTATACACGTGCCATAGTGGTTTGCTGCACCCATCAACCCGTCATCTACATTAGGTATTTCTCCTAATGCTATCCCTTCCCTGTCCCCCTACTCCCTGACAGGCCCTGTTGTGTGATGTTCCCCTCCCTGTGTCCAGGTGTTCTCATTGTTCAACTCCCACTTATTAGTGAGAACATGCGATGTTTGGTTTTCTTTTCTTGTGTTAGTTTGCTGAGAATGATGGTTTCCAGCTTCATCCATGTCCCTGCAAAGGACATAAACTCATCCTTTTTTATGGCTGCATAGTATTCCATGATGTACATTGCCACATTTTCTTTATCCAGTCTATCATTGACGGGCATTTGGGTTGGTTCCAAGTCTTTGGTATTGTGAACAGTGCTTCAATAAACATATGTGTTCATGTGTCTTTATAGCACAATGATTTATAATCCTTTGGGTATATACCCAGTAATGGATTGCTGGGTCAAATGATATTTCCGGTTCTAGATCCTTGAGGAATCACCACACTGTCTTCCACAATGGTTGATCTAATTTATACTCCCACAACAGTGTAAAAGCGTTCCTATGTCTCCACATCCTCTTCAGCATCTGTTGCTTCCCAACTTTTTAATGATTGCCATCCTAACTGGGATGAGATGGTATCTCATTTTGGTTTTGATTTGCATTTCTCTAATGACCAGTGATGATGAACTTTTTTTCATATGTTTTTTGGCCACATAAGTGTCTTTTTTGAGAAGTGTCTCCTCATATCCTTTGCCCAGTTTTTGATGGGGTTGTTTTTTTCTTGTAAATTTGTTTAAGTTCCTTGTAGATTCTGGATATTAGCCTTTTTTCAGATGGATAGATTGCAAAAATTTTCTCCCATTCTGTAGGTTGCCTGTTCACTCTGATGATAGTTTCTTTTGCTGTGCAGAAGCTCTTAGGTTTAATTAGATCCCATTTGTCAATTTTGGCTTTTGTTGCCATTGCTTTTGGTGTTTTAGTCATGAAGTCTTTGCCCATGCCTATGTCCTGAATAGTATTGCCGAGGTTTTTCTTCAAGGGTTTTTATGGTTTTAGGTCTTATGTTTAAGTCTTTACTCCATCTTGAGTTAATTTTTGTATAAGGTGTAAGGAAGGGGTCCAGTTTCAGTTTTCTACATATGACTAGCCAGTTTTCCCAACACCGTTTATTAAATAGGAATCCTTTCCCCATTGCTTGTTTTTGTCAGGTTTGTCAAAGATCAGATGGCTGTAGATGTGCAGTGTTATTTCTGAGGCCCCTGTTCTGTTCCATACACTTTTTTTTTTTTTTAAGACACAGTCTAGCTCTGTTGCCCAGGCTGGAGTACAGTGGCACAATCTCGGCTCACTGGAAGCTCCGCCTCCCGGGTTCACGCCATTCTCCTGCCTCAGCCTCCCAAGTAGCTGGGACCACAGGTGCTGCCACCATGCCTGGCTAATTTTTTGTATTTTTAGAAGAGACGGGGTTTCACTGTGTTAGCCAGGATGGTCTTGATCTCCTGACCTTGTGATCCACCTACCTTGGCCTTCCAAAGTGCTGGGATTACAGGCATGAGCCACTGCACCCGGCCCATACACATATTTTTAAAGACAACTTTTTAGTTCCTATGATTAAGATGGTTGCCCTTAGGCCAGGCAAGGTGACTCGTGCCTGTAATCCCCGCACTTCAGGAGGTCAAGGCAGGAGGATCACTTGAGCATAGCAGTTTGAGACCAGCCTGGGCAACATGGCAAAACTCCATCTCTACAAAAAAATACAAAAATTGGCCAGGTGTGATGGCTCACACCTGTAATCCCAGCAATTTGGGAAGCCAAGGCAGGCAGATCACGTAATCAGGAGTTTGAGACCAGCCTGGCCAACATGGTGAAACCCCATCTCTACTAAAAATACAAAAAATTAGCCAAACATGGTGGCGCATGTCTGCAATCCCAGCTACTCGCAAGGCTGAGGCAGGAGAATTGCTTGAACCCAGGAGGCAGAGGTTGCAGTGAGCCAAGATCATGCCACTGCATTCCAGCCTGGGCAATAGAGTGAGACTCCGTCTCAAAAACAAAACAAAACAAGACACAAATTAGCTGGGTGTGGTGGCACGCACCTGTAATCCCAGCTACTTGGGTTGCTGAGATGGGAAGATCGCTGGAGTCCAGAAGGTTGAGGCTGCAGTGAGCCATGATTGCACCACTGCACTCCAGCCTGGGCAACAGAGTGAGACCCTGTCTCAAAAAAAAAAAAAAAAAAAGCCCCTAAATTCAGGGTCACTTTTTAGAAGAGGAGTATCTTGTGATAGAGCAACAGTGTGCTATATCTCAACTAGACATCTGCTTACAGGCATGGCCAGCTGTCTTGGTCAGGCTCTCTTGGTTGATGGAAACAAAGACTCATTTATTCCTTAGAAAAAGGCCATTTATGATAAAGATCTTTGTGAACAGAAGCTAGGAAGCCATCTGGAACTGAGGCTACTTTTTCTTTCTTTTGGGGTACGTGATCTCTCTCTCTCTCTCTCTCTCTCTCTCTCTCTCTGTCTCTGTGTGTGTATGTGTGTGTGTGTGCGCACGGGTGTTGGTGTGTGTTTCTCATAGCATCATTGCTTCTCTGTGTGCTTCTGTTACACTCAAAAGTTTGACTTGCTCTTACCCTCCATGGCCCCAATTTCTAATCTCCTCTCTTTCTGGGCATCCTTTTTGTTTCCTGATCCTGTCACTAACAACTTTATTCTCTCAGAGAGAAACTCTGGCTGCCACAGCTCATCTTTCCCAGCCAGGCCAGATGATCAGTGCTGACCAGCTGATATAGTGCTGCTCGAGGGCCAGCTGCCCAGCCCGGAACAATCTACCTTGCTGTGAGGGGGCTGCAATCACATAACAAAAGAAACGCAGAGGACAGGGTGAAGAGAGCCCAATGGCAACTGCACACACAATGGAGTGTGTTACAATGGGATGAGGAAGCCGAAGATTAGGAAGCATGACTCTTTTAGAATGGGCAGTTATAATGCTCTTTGCTCCAGAGGGGACACTGTATCTTCCAAGGCTGTTCACTACATTAACATCCTTAGACGAGGCTGAGAAAGACAGTCCAGAACAAAAGGGAAGTCAGTACCTTTGTGTTTAAGTGCAACTGTAAGATGCCTACTTGCATTTTATTCTTTTAAGTCATAGAAATAGGCCAGCTTTTGCCTGGGCCCTTCTAGGCTCTACTTGGTAAGTGTCCACCAGCCCTACCTAAAAGAGTACAGAAGGATGTCCACCTGGTTGAACCAAGCCATCCAGAATGGTAGGGAAGGCACCAACCATAGGGACGTAGCACAGGGAGTTACAAATGTAAATGCGTACAGGGGCCAGGCAGGTAGATGTATGAGCGAGGTGACTAGATATAAGAATTGGGAGTAGTGGGAATTGCACTAGACAGGAGAGGCCATGCTCTATTTGAAACTGGGAGCCAATACTTAGTTCAAGTTGATTATTTCCATGGAAGAACGAGGGTCCCAAGTTGTTTGACCTCTTTTTTCCCAAAAGAACTAGGAAACATGAATTTTTATGTGCTATGTCACCCAGCCTTTAAATGCTGGTAATGAATTAGAATTTAAAATACAGGTGCAATGGCTTACAGCTTAATCCCAGTACTTTGGGAGGTGGAGGCAGGAGGATTGCTTGAAGTCAGGAGTTTGAGACCAGCCTGGGCAACATAGTGAGACCTTGTCTTTATCACATTAAAAAATAAAAATAAGCTGGAAACCATCATTCTCAGCAAACTATCGCAAGAACAGAAAACCAAACACCACATGTTCTCACTCATAGGTGGGAACTGAACAATGAGATCACTTGGACTCGGGAAGGGGAACATCACACACCGGGGCCTATCACAGGGAGGGGGGAGGGGGAGGGATTGCATTGGGAGTTATACCTGATGTAAATGACGAGTTGATGGGTGCTGACGAGTTGATGGGTGCAGCACACCAACATGGCACAAGTATACATATGTAACAAACCTGCATGTTATGCACATGTACCCTAGAACTTAAAGTATAATAATAATAAAATAATAATAATAAAATAAATAAATAAAAATAAAATAATGTAAGTGGCCAGGAGAAAACCCAAAGAAGCTGTGGTTGGAACTGATGCAGCAGCCTTATAAAGGAAGAAGCAGGCTCTGATAGACACCTGATCTGCCCCCACAAGTGGGTAGTTAAAGCCCTGGTTGATCACAGTCTTAATGGGTAAGCTCATTCAATTAAGAGAACAAAAAGCTAGGGATTGTGGAGAGTACTCTGTTAGAATCACAATCCCGTCCTCTTGCCCTACTCCAACTTCTTCTCCAAGAAAGAAAGAATAGCTTATTTTATTGGGAGTTCAGACAAAAGAACCATGCATGCCTGGACTGGCTCACTCCTATCCTTCTCTTTGAGTTTTGCCTATCTCCAAAGAAAGTTGCTGGATGTCTATGCCGTATGTTTTACAGCAGCCAATCTACATGGCAAGAGGGGCAGGAGGTTGGGGAACAGGATCCTGTGGGCTGTTTAACACTACCAGAGACCATGACACAGGGTCAGCCCCTGAATGTTATTCAATATGAACTTTTCTCAGTAATAAAGCTGACATTTTATTTGCCATCCTACTGATTTTTGAGTCAGTTTCTCAATTGTTTCTAAATTTGGTTAAGAAAAAGGTGTGGCATTTATTTATCTGTTCCAACTCAAACAGGCATTATTATTATTTACACTTTACAGGGGAGAAAACAGTCATTGGTTGATCAAGCTGTATCTGGCCCTATACTCTCTGTTCCTAATAACCACCCATACAGTAGATTTCTGCCTGCCTATCAGTCATTTCTCTCTCTTCTGGTATCAACAGGTTGATATTCCTTGGAATTTCCTCTGTACATTTGATAGGGGTAAGGTTGACTCACTCCCAAGGGCTGACCAATCAGAGCCACTAAACCACCTGAACACTGTGATTGGCTCAGGAACAAACATGTGACACATGCTTGGCAAAACAGAGTCAAACTTAATCTGGCGTAATGCTGGGGGACAAAAGTACTCTCTTTGCATTGGGGTCACTGAAATGAAGGGTTAAAAGCCTGGAGTTGCCACCCACCATCTTGTCATCATAAGATACATGACTGTAGAGCCTATAGAGAAAAAAAGGAATGCAAAGGTGGTGTGCTGGTCTCAGCCTATTGCTTCTCAGCTCCATATTTACCCTTCATTGTTTGTTGAGCAAAAATCTAGCTGGGCCCTTAAGTATTTCTCTTTTACTATTTGTCATGTTATTAAACTTTTTCAGTAGAGGGCGCTGAAGAGACACTGCAGAAGACATACGGTTTGCTTCCTGGTTCCAGTGTGTTCACTGGGAGCATGGGCTGCTTCTCCAGTGTCCAGCTCTTGCAACACTGACAGCTCCTCTACCACCTGGCTCCTTCAGTACCAGCAGCTTACCAGGGCACCTCCCTCAGGTACCCTCAGTGAAATACTTTCTCATGAATTGCTTTTCTGAGCATCCTAGAAGATGAATTTCCAGCAAGTTCCAGGGAATAGATTTCTAGCAAGTTCCACTGACACTGCATGACAGCAACTTTGTTAGCAACTCTGTCAATCAATGAGACACAGCCATGTGCTCTTTGACAAGTTCTGGGTCTTAACCCAGGGGGTCAGAAGTGGGGGGCCAGGAGTGGCAGATTCTTCCTTAGGTGCTCTATCTCAGCCCTAAGAGAAGTAGTACTCCTTAAATCTGCTATTTGTGCATTCTTTCAAATTCTCTTTATCTCTTACTAGCCAATCCATTGTTGCCCCAGTCCCCTGTTAATAGTTAATAATTCTTTAGATTGGCTGGGTGTGGTGGCTCCTGCCTGTAATCTCAGCACTTTGGGAAGCCAAGGCAGGTGGATCACCTGAAGTCAGGAGTTCGAGACCAGCCCGGTCAACATGGTGAAACCCCAACTCTAGTACAAATACAAAATTAGCTGGTTTGGTGGCAGGCACCTGTAATCCCAACTACTTGGGAAGCTGAGGCAGGAGAATCATGTGAACCCTGGAGGCAGAGGTTGCAGTGAGCTAAGATCGTGCCATTGCATGCCAGCCTGGGCAACAAGAGTGAGACTCCATCTCAAAAAAAAAAAAAATACTTTTTAGGTTACGCTTTTCCTAATGTTCAAACAATCGCGTGGCTGCTCACTCTTGATGGAACTGTGAATGACACAGATGGCTGGTGACACCAGGCCCTGATGGCACTGGCTAAACCTGGATCTGGATCCAGCTGGATCAGAAGCTGCCTCTTCCTCTGGACTTTTTCAATTACAGAAGCCAATTTTTTTTTCTTTACTTGAGTCATTTTGAGTTGGGTTTTCTGCCTCTGTTAAATCGAAGAATCCTGATTACAGAAGCCACAAAAGGGGAACGAACAATTGAAATAACAAGAAATGTTTACCCAGGAAGAGTCATCTTCCGAGGGGACAATATGAAAACTATGCATGTGTCCATCACGTGAAAGCAGAATTTCAATGTTAGGGTGCACTTGAATTATATGACTGTAATATAATTTAAATATAATATAAATATGATGACCAAATTAGGGCCAAGGGGTGCAAGTTACAGAGACAGTTCATCATGACAGCATGAGGAAGAGCCTTCCAGTAATTCAGCATTCAATAATGGAATGAACTGCCCTGCCCAGCTGTGAGTGCCCTGTCTCTGGAAGTTGGGAGACAAGGAGTGCCCACCACCTTCAGGTACGTTGTGGAAGAGATGATTGCATTGGGTGGGAATTGCAACCAAGTAACCTATAAAGTCCCTTCCAAATCTAAGTTTCTACTATTATCCTTGCAGAAATTCCTTAGCCTAAATCCCATTCGATGGTCCCAGCTGAGAGAAAACCAGACAAGGGCAACATTGTGCATTATGTGAATCACTTGGGAACTTAGGGTGCTGCCAGATGTTATCATCAGATGTAAAGAAAATGGACTAAGTCACCAGATAGGGGTGTTTAAATAAAGCCTTCTTTGCCCTGTTAAGAACACAGTGTATTGCCGGAAAGAAATTACTATAAATAAAATCATTCTGAAAATAAGCACATTAAACACTTGGTTTTAATTTGACTCAAGCATATTTACCTAACTCAGATTGCTTAAACAAGTAGGTAAATGAAAAGTGCTCTGAGATTGGCTCAACCCAAGAAATGGAACATTAAGCTGGGAGGCAGCCAACACTGATTCTATTCCCGCTTTTTACAGTGACCTTGGGGTGAGGCGGGTCAGGAGGGAAGAGGGCAAAATAACTTGATTTTGCTGAGCTTTGGTTTGTCCAACTGCAAGAACAAACAAAGTAATAGGCACACCTACTTTACAGAGTATGTGAAAGTTAAACAGGAAATGTCTACAAAAATAGAAAACAATGTATTAGTCTATGGACACAATAGATATTTTGAGTCAGAATCTTCATGCAAAGGTTTCTGGGTATAAATCATACTGGAAGTTGCGTCATTTAGCCAATACTTTCCCACCCTTTCTGAATTAATATAACTTCTAAAGATGTCCAATCCAAAACTAAGTTCACTCTGGCATACAGGATAAATTGGTTTAACATAAACAAACATAGAAAGTGAAACTAAGACCTACAGTAAATCAGTATATTCAAAGGCATAATATATTCAGGAAGCAGAGGCAACTTTGCCTCTGACATGGAGTAGCCCTCTAGACCAAACATTTCAGATCATTTCCTTTTCATTATCAAAAATTTTTTCCTCTTCTTTAAGAAGAAAAAAATCCAGCCATACCTCCACCACAGTTTTTGTGGAGCAGAGCCTGCTTTCAAGTTATTCACGTTGTCTTCTATTTATGGTTGCTCTATTTATTTTTTTGCACGCAGACTGCATCCTGAGGAGGAAATCATTTTTAAAACCTAATTCTTACAGGTATCCTCATTTCAGGAACATTTGTGATTGCTCGTTTATTCCTTACACAGCAAGAACTAAGGCAGGAATTGATTAAGAGAGGAGAAAGGTAGAGAGAGCCCTGGATTGAGTCCCCACTTGGTTTAAATCAATTTCTAGATGAGATAGGCTAATCCATGTTCAACTCACTACAAGCCTCACTTATGATTTAAGGATCATTATCTGTAGCCCAGACCAATACTAAAGAGCCTAGACACGTCTGTGCATGTTCTCCCAAAGCCTGGAGCAATGAAAAGGCACCAGAGAAAACATTTAGAAGCTAAACTTCCACTAATGAAGGATTATTTTATAGGCACTTGCAGATGCTGTATTATAGGAAATGATTTAGTGATGAGACAACAGTAGTGGGGTAGTTAGGAATGAGGAGAGCTAAACTTCAAGATGGCTTTGTGCCCCCACCAAGCCCCGGTGAGATGAAGGCTGAGGCTCCAAACCAGGGGTGAGGAGAAAGAAAAAGTAGAACATCCAAGAAGCATCTGGTCTCCAGAAACTACTGCTAGGGGAGCTCTCCTCTCTGCTAGGGACAAGGTAAACACTAGGAATCCTTTGTTTATTCTTTTTCTTTCTTTCTTTTTTTCAATTTTTGAGATAGGCTCTTGCTATGTTGCCTAGGCTGATCTTAAACTCCTGGGCTCAAGGGACCCTCCTGCCTCAGCCTCTTTAGTAGCCGGGATTATACCATACCTGGCATAAGAACTCTTTACACTCAACCCCTTGCATGAACTATTAGCAGTTTTGGCCAGGCAACAGAAGTGGGTGCAGGCAGAGAATATGGAGGAAGGCACAGAGGAGAGTGGCCGATTTTTTTTCTTTTCTTTTCTTTTCTTTTCTTTTTTTCCAGCTGGAAGCCTGAGATAACTGGTGGTCTCTGGTGGTGGCCCAGAAGAAAGAATGTACTCTGAAAGAGAAACCAGCTTTTGTTTTATTTTGTTTTGTTTTGTTTTTTGAGATGGAGTCTTGCTCTGTCACCCAGGCTGGAGTACAGTAGGGCAATCACAGCTCACTGCAGCCTCGACATCCTGGGATCAAGCAATTTTCCCACCTCAGCCTCCAGATTAGCTGGGACTACAGCACCTGCCACCACACCCAGCTAATTTTTGTATTTTTAGTAGAGATAGGGTTTCACCATATTGACCAGGTTGGTCTCAAACTCCTGACCTCAGGTGATCTGCCCGCCTCGGCCTCCCAAAGTGCTGGGATTACAGGCATGAGCCACCGCACCCAGCCTAGCAGCCAGTGTTTTGTTTTTTGATTTTTGTTTTTGAGACAGAGTCTCACTCTGTCGCCCAGGCTGGAGTGCAGTGGTGCAAACTCAACTCGCTGCAACCTCCACCTCCCAGGGTAAAGCGATTCTCCTGCCTCAGCTTCCTGAGTAGCTGGGAGGGATTACAGGTGTGCGCCACCCCACCTCCCCCGGCTAAGTTTTGTATTTTTAGTAGAGACGGGGTTTCACCATGTTGGTCAGGCTGGTGTTAAGCTCCTGACCTTATGATCTGCCCGCCTCAGCCTCCCAAAGTGCTAGGATTACAGGCGTGAGCCACCAGCCCGGCCAGAAGCTAGTTTTTAAAGAAAACGGATCACTCCAGATTGGGGTATCCATTGCTTTAAACATCTTTCCATTAGGAACGCTCCAGATGTAGCAGTAGAGATTCATTTTGCTTACACTGTTAAGAAAATTCACTTTCGGAAAGCAGAAGGGACTCCAGATCAAAACATCACCACCAAGACATGAGCTGCTCTCAACAGAAACCAGTTGCAAATGAGGAGCTATAGAAAATAAGGAAACTCCTCTCACCTCTCTTACCGTTGCGTAGCAACCCCAGACAAAGGGGTCCAGAACCAACCACAAATCTCCCTCAAATGGCTGCATGCTACCCTCTGCTCCAGTAGGCCTAGAGATCCCTCACTAGCCACAGATGAGGAATTTGCAAGGTATCTGATAGTCATCAGATCCTAAGCTGGCCAGTGCCTTTGCATTTTAGAAGTTAGCTCATTTGGGAGCATACCAATTTCTAAATGCTTAATTTCAACTTAAAAGCCAACAATATAGACAGAAGATGGATTCTGTCACTGTATTTTATTTTATTTTATTTATTTTGAGATGGAATTTTGCTCTTGTTGCCCAGGCTGGAGCACAATGGCGTGATCTCGGCTCACTGCAACCTCTGCCTTCCCAGTTCAAGCGATACTCCTAACTCAGCCTCCGGAGTATCTGAGATGACAGGCATATGCCACCACGCCCGGCTAATTTTCTGTATTTTTAGTAGAGACAGGGTTTCACCACACTGGCCAGACTGGTCTCAAACTCCTGACCTCAGATGATTCACCCACCTCAGCCTCCCAAAGTCCTGGGATTACAGGCATAAGCCACCACACCCGGCCAACAGTATTTTAATATATACTATTCTACATCTATTGTTGAACATTTAGGTTGTTTCCAATTATCTGCTTTTACCAAATAGGCTGTTACCAATAAGGGGTGTACTTTTGCTACGTGAAGTTGAGATGTCTTGATTTATTCTTTTGTTATTCATTCTTAGTCTCATTTCATTTGTTGTCAAGGAATGAAGGCTATACCGTTCTCCATTTGGAAATTTGAGGCCAGGGGCATCATGTATTTTGGTAATTTCCCATGGACAGTTGACAAGATGGGACGTTCTCTCTAAGTTCATAATGTACATTTCCAGCCAGAGATAAAACTGTACAAATGACTCTGCTCATTGGCCCAGGGGCCCAGAGAGTGTGCTTCTCTCCTTAATTCCCTGTTAGGCCTCGTTAGGTGGGATGCCACCAGCATTGCTACTGATGAGCTGCTAGAAGTCCCTGCCTAGCCCCTGGAGGTCTCCTCTCTGAAATTGTACAACATCACTGCCTCCACTTTGGCAATTACAAGGAAAACGGTAAACACAGAACCAACCCCTTCCTGCTGTTTTTCTTGTGAGAAATTCACAAAATCAGACTTGCATGTTCTCGCCCCACAGAAACTCAGGTAATGAACCTGGTATGGCAGTTTTGAAAAAAGTCAGTGTGGACTAAGGGCTGAGAGAATATGATACAGGTGAAAACATGGCGATATGATCTGCTTTGAATCAGAGCCAATCCTTTTGCAAGATGTTCATAGTTTTTAATAAGACATACATACTGCAAATATTGTCAGAATGAATTCAGTCTCCTCTACTTACTACTTGTGTGGCTTTGAGGTGCAATTTTTACATCCATAAAATGAGAAGAATGATACTAACCTCATCAGGTCACAGGGAGTGCTCAATAATATTAATTCTGTCTTTTATCAGCTATTGTTTCTTGCTGTATTAACTAAGGACTCTTTTTCATCTCCCCATTCATTTTTGTCACTTAGATTGTTTATAAAACCCGAAGGTGGTTTCAGGTCTGGACCTGTGCAGTCCTGGCCAGTGACTTGCCCCAGGCACTGAGTGATGTTGCAGTGGGGCTGAGAAACAGAACTTCTCTGCCTGACCTCCCAAAAAGGCCAATAATTTTGTTGAAGTCCTGTCTCCAGTGCCTCTTGCCCAGCAGTCTCCTGGCTGTCGCTGTCTCTGCTCAGCCAGTGCTCTCTCACTCCAATTTTCCATACCCACTGCCCCCAGTCCCTAAACTTTCATGTCCTTCTAAATAACGGGAACCCTTGCATCTTGATTTGACTCCTTGTCAGCAAATAAACTATTTGTAAATTGGGCTAGGTATCAAAGGCCCCTTAACAGTGATTGCTAAAACCTGCTACACTTAAACAAATTATGTGTAAACTTAAAAACTGAAGGAGCTAGGCTTTAGAAGTTATTACGATAATAAATGGAATATTCATTTGAAACTTCAAAAAAAGCGCTAAATCAGCCGGGCATGTGGCTCACGCCTGTAATATCAGTACTCCGGGAGGCCAAGGCAGGCGGATTGCTTGAGGCCAGGAGTTCGAGACCAGCCTGGCCAACATTGCAAAATCCCATCTCTACTAAAAATACAAAAATTAGCCAAGCATGGTGACAGGTGCCTGTAATCTCAGCTACTTGGAAGGCTGAGGCACAAGAATCGCTTGAACCCAGGGGGCGGAGGTTGCAGTGAGCTGAGATCATGCCACTGCACTCCAGACTGGGAGACAGAGTGAGACTTGGTCTCCAAAAAGAAAAAAAAAAAGCTAAATGACCTTTTTTAGACCCAAGAAAACTCTTGTATTGGCTAATGGGGGTGGGTGAGCATGGAGTGCACAAAATTTAGGAGAGACTGAGGAGCAATCAGCCCCAGGAGATTTAACAGCCTCAGGCCAGAATGAGAAGGTCTTGGGGGACAGACCTTCCCAGGTGTGCTGGCTGCCCCTGCACTCCACCCTGAGGTTCAGGGTGAATTGCCTTTAGGTTGCACCTTGGTTGAGAGGAGGCCACTGGGCACAGAGAGTGGCCAAGGATTAATGACCTGGATTCCTTTCCCCATTCAGATAACTGTGTCCCACCCAACCCTCACATCCTTCCTTCTCCAGCAGTACTAAGGTAACTATCTTCTCAGCTAGCTTCACCCTCATCTCTGGGTTGGTCAAACCACCAGATTTTCTCCTCACTCACCCCCTGAGGCACATTGTGCAAATTAATCATAGATGCCTGTCTGTGAGAGGGAAGGAATCCTCTACAACCATGGGTCAAACTCAAACCTATGGAGTCCATGCCTTTTTCTTTTTTTAATCTTTCTCCTATCTAACTGCGTGATGGTTAGTATCTGTTCAGTGCCAACAAACAAACTTAGGTGAGGATCAATAGAAAAATGCGGGCCAGGCATGGTGGCCACCTCACTGTGGGAGGAGAGTTTGAGGCCAGTAGTTCAAGACCAGCCTGGGCAACACAGTGAGACCCCCCCCACCCCCAAACTCTGCAAAAAATTAAGAAATTAGCCGGGCGTGGTGGCGTGCACTTGTAGTCTTAGCTACTCAGGAAGCTGATGCAGGAGGATGTCTTGGGCCAAGGAGTTCAAAATTGCCATGAGCTGTGATTATGACACTGCACTTCAGTCTGGGTAACAGACAAAGACCCTATTTCTTAAAAAGAAGGAGAAGAAGAAGAAGAGGAAGAAGAAAAAGAGGAAGAAGAAGAAGAAGAAGAAAGAAGAAGAAAAAAGAAAAAGAAAGAGGCCGGACGCAGTGACCCACGCCTGTAATCCCAACACTTTGGGAGGCCGAGGTGGGCAGATCACCTACAGTCAGGAGTTCAAGACCAGCCTGGCCAACATGGCGAAAACCTGTCTCTACTGAAAATACAAAAATTAGCCAAGCGTGGTGGTGCATGCCTGTAATCCCAGCTACTAGGGAGGCTGAGGCAGGAGAATCACTTGAACCCAGGAAGCAGAGGTTGTAGTGAGCCAAGATCACGCCACTACACTCCAGTCTGGGCAACAGAGTGAGACTCTGTCTCAAAAAAAACAACAAAAAAAGGAAGTATTTATTTCAGGTCTAAAGAAGGCCTTGAGGAAGAGAAAGCAAAAAAAAAAAAAAAAAAAAAAAAAAAAGAAGGTAGCTAATTAAGTAAGGGAAGAACAACTGTGGACCCTTTGCAGGGAAGATGTGTGGCAACCATACCACCGGCTACCTAACATTAACTGAACACTTAATATGTGTTAATAATTGTTTTAAGGACATTGCCTATATTGTCTCATCTAAGCCTTCTAACTGTTGACCTAAGGAAAGAAACTGAGGCAAAATTAATATAGTTTGTTTGGGCCAGGGTTGAGGACTGTAGCCCAGGACACTTCCAATTTGCCTTGGGGAATGCTGCCTTTGGCCTTTGTTACTTTGTTACAAGCAGGTTTTAAAGACAAAAAGGGAACAGGGAGTGGTCTGATAAAAAATAGTTTGGAATCCTCATTAGTTTACAGAAGTAACACTGACCAGTGATTGGGTATACATTGTTGAACTATAGGGTAAGAGTTATGGTGTCCAGCGTATGCAATTTTATGTGTCTTGGCATCAGATAATCTAGAGCTCACATAAGCAAGTGGCTTCAAGAAGTAATTATTTGGCTCAAGGGGGAGTGAGATATGACTTCTGTCACACATTGTCATGTTTCAGTGCTTCTTTGGGCCTGATAATGAAAGGAGCCTGTATTCCTCAGATAAGAAGTTTCTTTCTGACAATCCCAAAGATAGATAGTATCATTCTGATTTTGCTGATGAGGAACCCAAGACATAGATAAAATAGATTCAAGGTCCTGAAACTAGTGGTGGGTCACAATGCAAATCCACCAAGGCAGACTCTAGAACCCAAGTTACATCTCCATCCCTCCCACCCACCCCTTACACTCCCAAGGGATTAGAAGAGCTACCCAGTGAGAAGCATATGGTGAGCACCATGATAATGAATTCCGCTGAAACTGACTCAGGGAACTCGACATATGTTTTCTGTAATTCAGATTCTTAGGGACAATTGTTCTCATGAAATTGCCGATCAGTAGAGAAACCGGATTTATTTTGGATACTGTTTCTGCAAATGCGAATGGATATAGGACTTTGTATTGCCCTTAAAAGGCTTCAGGAGGCTGGGCACGGTGGCTCACGCCTATAATCCCAGCACTTTGGGAGGCCGAGGCAGGCAGATCATGAGGTAAGGAGATCAAGACCATCCTGGCTAACACAGTGAAACCTCATCTCTACTAAAAATACAAAAAATTAGCCAAGTGTGGTGGCACACACCTGTAGTCCCAGCTACTCAGGAGGCTGAGGCAGGAGAATCACTTGAACCTGGGAGGTGGAGGTTGCAGTGAGCTGAGATGGTGCCACTGCCCTCCAGCCTGGGTGACAGAGCAAGACTCCATCTCAAAAAAAAAAAGGCTTCATGAGATATTAAATAGCTCTAGTGAAAAATGCTGACCAGTTTGGGGTTTGGCCTGAAGACAATTAGTGTGGAATCGAATTATGTCACAGGGGGCCAGGCGCGGTGGCTCATACCTGTAATTCCAGCACTTTGGGAGGCTGAGGCGGGTGGCTCACCTGAGGTCAGGAGTTCAAGGCCAGCCTGATCAACATGGTGAAACCTCATCTCTACTGAAAATACAAAAATTAGCCGGGCATGATGGCAGGTGTCTGTAATCTCAGCTACTCAGGAGGCTGAGGCGGAAGAATCACTTGAACCCGAGAAGCGGAGATTGCAGTGAGCCAAGATTGTGCCTTTGCACTCCAGCCTGGGTGACAGAGCGAGACTTCTATTTAAAAAAAAAAAAAATATATATATATATATATATATATAATGTCAAAGGGGAATTTGAAGTTAACCACATGGTAGATAATTTCATTTAGAGACAGCAGAAGACACACAGGTGTGACTCAAAACTCGGAGTGCAGTGTGAAGTTGGGAACACTAGTCCTGATATAAATAAATGAGAAAGGAGTAAAGTAAAAATGACAGGTAAATGACATCTGCCCTTTACGGTTAACATGCACTTAGGCAGTTTATCCCAGAGCATAATATTATATAATGGAGGTAAACAGTTGGGCTTGCCTTAAAGGAATTCAGAAAGAGGAAAAGGCCTGTAGCAGTCATGGTGGAAGGATCGCTTGAGACCAAGAGTTTGAGTCCAGCCTGAGCAACATAGGAGATCCCTGTCTCTACAAAAAAAAAAAAAAAAAAATTAGCCAGGGGCAGTAGCACACACTTGTAGTCCCAGCTACTCAGGAGGCTGAGCTGGGGGGACCGCTGGAGCCCAAGAGGTCAAGGCTGCAGTGAGCCAGGATGGTGCCACTGCACTCCAGCATGGATGCAGGACTCTGTCTCAAAAGAGAGAGCAAGAGAGAGAGATGAACAATTGAGTTATTTTCTTCTGCTTGAATAAATGCAGGGAAGAGCTTTTTGCAGAAAAGAGAGGGTATCATAAGAGACTGAGAAGGTTTTTTTGGAAGAGCTTCAGCACGAACATAAAATAGAGTTCAGCCATGGTGGGTGATATGGTTAGACTCTGTGTCTCCACCCAAATCTCATCTTGAATTGTAACCCCCGTAATGCCCATGTGTCTAGGGAGAGACCTGGTGGGAGGTGATTGTATCATAGAGGCAGTTTCCTCCAGGCTGTTCTCATGACAGTGAGTGAGTTCTCATGAGATCCGATAGTTTTGTAACGGGCTCTTCTCCCTTCCCTCCTCACTCTTCTTCCTCCTGCCGCCATATGAGGAGGTGCCCTTCACCTTCCGCCATGATTATAAGTTTCCTGAGGTCTTCCCAGCCATGTGGAACTGTGAGTCAATTAAACTTCTTTCCTTTATAAATTACCCAGTCTCGGGTATTTCTTTATAGCAGTGTGAAAATGGACTAATACAGCGGGTGTTTGGCGAATGGAAAGGTCACCCTCTGTATTAGTCAAGGTTCTCTAGAGGGACAGAATAGGATATATATATATATATGGGAGTTTGTTAAGTATTAACTTACATGATCACAAGGTTCCATAATAGGCTGTCTGCAAGCTTGAGGAGCAAGGAGAGGCAGTCCAAGTCTCAAAACTCAAGACCTTGGACTTCAATGTTAGAGGACAGGAAGCATCCAGCTCGGGAGAAAAGTGTGGGCTGGGAGGCTAGGCCAGTCAGTCTCTCCTTTTTGTGTTTTTCTGACTGCTTTATATTAGCTGGAAGCTGATTAGATTGTGCCCACCATTGATTAAGGGTGGATCTGCCTTCCCCAGTCCACTGACTCAAATGTTAATCTCTTTTGGCAACACCTCACAGACGCAGGATCAATACTTTGCATGCTTCAATCCAATCAAGTTGACTGACACTCACTATTAACCATCACACCTTGCTAGTATTAAACAGTCCACAAGAGGGGACAGTAAGAAACGGCAGGGAGAAGACAGAGGAAATGGGAGAACCATGACTCAACTTTATCTGAAGCTTGTAGAGGAGAAAAGCAGGGAGGGGAGAGCAGAAAGTTCACGGCAAAGAATCTCAAGTCTCCTAGAAAGGAGAAATGTCAGAACATAGAGCTGGAGACAAGGAAAGACATGAGATAAAGGCAGAACCCAAGAAGTCAAAAACAAGAGAAGGGGAGCTCAGACCATGAACTAAAGAATGAAGTAAGCACAATCATACAACTCACGTTATCATACTTAAGTCGCAGATGTGGGCATGCTAGGTAAATGGCCTAGGAATGTGAAATTCTAGAGTTAGAGGGAGGAGAACCCTGATTTGATATACAGAAGCCACTTCCTGTGCACAGAGGCAGCTGTGGGGTTCTCCCCACAACGGGTGATTTGGGAAAGGGGCCACACTGAATAGAGCCAGACATAATATGAAATATTTGATAAGGAGCGCCCACCTTAAGGTGTCTCTTAAGAAGAGACACCTGATGAGGTGCAGGGTCCTGGAAACTGTCCCTCCCACCTCTTGCCAGGATGCCAAAAATGTGGGAAGTCATTTGGAGGAGGGGCTTGGAAGAACCTGGGGTAGAGGACTCGCAGGGCAGCAGATATTTACCCAAACAGTAGGAAAGTACAGTAAAACCCATAATAGTGAGGTAAGTGGAGGCTACTATGAAAACACAACACATGGGCCCCACTGTTGTGACGCTAACTAAAAATAGTATTTTTCAACCTCTCTGGGATTTCTCAAAAAGCACATAAGATAGAGAAAGTTAGTCTGCGCCCACTGACTCCACAATGAACTGAGCAAGTGCAAATGACCACTAGGCAGTGAACCAGTGACCTCACCTCACACCCAAGATAGGAATTTGGGTCCACTTGGAAGAGGGGTACCCATTGCCAATTGTGGCATATCCTAGTCTGTGTTATGGAGGGTTTCACTGGGTTTAAGGCAGTGAGTGGCTGATACCACCATACCAGAAACTTCCTGGATAATTACTGCTTCCATCCACTCTGTAAAGCTCTGAGGTCATGGAAAGGAAAATCCTATTTATGAGATGTGAAAAGTAAGAATATTGATAATCTTGTCCTCTCCCTACTATCTCTCTCTCTATCTATCTATCTATCTATCTATATATATATATATATAGAGAGAGAGAGAGAGAGAGAGAGAGAGAGAGAGTTTACACTGTGTATATGTATGTCTTCTATATACAGTGATACTGGATGGGAATTTCAAACAAATCTTCAGAAATGTGATTTGGAGGCTGGGTACAGTGGCTGACGTCTGTAATCCCAGCACTATGGGAGGCGGAGGCAGAGGCAGAAGGATTGCTTGAGTTCATGAATTCAAGACCAGCCTGGGCAGTGCAGTGAAACCCCATCTCCACACAAGTACAAAAATTAGCTGGACGAGGTGGTGTGTGCCTGTAGTTCCAGCTACTCAGGAGGCTGAGGTAGGAGGATGGCTTGAGCCTTGGAGGCAGAGGTTGCAGTGGCGGAGATTGCACCACTGCACTACAGCCTGGGCGACAGAGCTAGACCTTGTCTCAAAAAAAAAAGAAAAAAAGGCTGGTCGTGGTGGTTCACGCCTGTAATCCCAGCACTTTGGGAAGCCAAGACCGGTGAATCATTTGAGGTCAGGAGTTCAAGACCAGCCTGGCCAACATGGTGAAACCCCGTCTCTACAAAAAAATACAAAAATTAGCCAGGCAGTAGTGGTGCACCTGTAATCCCAGTTACTCAGGAGGCTGAGGCAGGAGAATCACTTGAGCCTCGGAGGCAGAGGTTGCAGTGAGCCGCGATCGTGCCACCGCACTCCAGTCTGTGTGACAGAGTGAGACCCTGTCTCAAAAAATAAAATAAAATAAAATAAAATCAAGAAAAGAAAAACACACACACATACACACACACACATACACACACACACACACAACCAAAAAAGTGACTTGGCTGAAATTAACCTAAAATTGACTTCTGAAGCCAAAGCCTGAGATCACTATGTGAGAATACAGGGTCTAATCTCCAGTGTACATGTCAAAAAGGAGAATGGGCTGCAGCATCTAGAGAAGAGACCCTCCTGTAGACCCATCCTGTTGCTTTACAAAGTGTGGGAAACCATTGATGGGGTAGGTATGTTTTGGGTAGAGAAGAAAAGGCAGGGTAGAAGAGAGCAGAATCCAGCCAGGTAACCCCCAATGGAAGAATATTCAACTCTAGCTCATCGTGGGGAAGGTAATGACTTTGATCCTTCCAGTTACCTTCTCTAGAGGGAATATGGAAAAAATCCAGAGTGGACAAGGGCAGCCTCACATTAGGACCCCATCCAATGGGCATATCTGTCACTTTCCAGCGCACCAGGACTCTAGGGGCCCAGGATGGGCGTAGCTGTGGCAGAGGTGAGAGACAGCCTGTGGGAGGCTGTGAGCCCAGGTGGCCGCCTGGGACGCTATGGTCCTTATAGCCATGAGGTTTGCAGGCAGTGCCTCAAGCGTGGCAGCAGCTGCAGTGCAGGCACCTGACTGTGGTCGACCTCATGGGGGTGGTGAGCAGCTAGCTGACCCAAGGTGCCAGGGCCAGCGTGGCATCTGCAGGGTCAGCTAGTCTTCAGCGCTGCCAAGGAGAGTTTATGAGCTGCCCCTCCTCTGCTACCGGGAAACAGCCTGATGGGGCAGGTAGGGGTTGAAGTTTCCACAATTAGCTGGAGGAAGAGGGGATCTTGAGAAACAGTGGGTTTTGCTGTAATTGTATGTGTGCCACTCCCCGGCCCTGAAGGGCAAGAGCAAGAAAGACTGAAAGTTGTGAAATGTACCAGGGAAGACACTGCTGTTCAGCATATAGATGCAAGGAAGCTTGTCGCTCCTCCTGTTGCTGGGTAACAGTGGTGACAGTGGAAATGAAGGTCTCAAAAGCTGGGTGATGGTTCAGCTGGACCCAGCATGTTAGCAACCCCGTGTTTGAACAGAAGGAAATGAAAAATACAGTAGAAGGACAAGGGAGGGAAATTGGGATCTCTTTTCACGGAGGCACAGAATGGTGAGAAATATCGTTAAATGTTTTAAAGTAAAAGTACTTTTGGAAAGGGGGAAACCAAAGAGAAGTTTTATACTGCAAATAGAGTTGGCTGTATGGAAGTTTAAATGAAAGGCATGGATGCAGGAAACAGGTAGAGAAGTGAACCAGCAGCCAGAAAAATGCAAAAGAACAACTGCTACAGCCAAATGATGAGATGAAAAAAAGTCCCAGGAAACTTTGGGGGAAATAAAAGGGGGAACTTCAGTCATGACGAAACAGAGCCTCTTGCTCCAAGAAAGGAAAAAGTACAAAGAATCACAGATACGGGTATAAAAAAATCCTTGGGGATGCCTGTAAATGTATAAGAAGCGGTCAGCGGGTGAGGAGGGAAAACCGTTACAGGAAAGAAAAAACGTAAGATGCAAGTATGAAAAGTTGTATTTGTGGATCTTTCTAGACGTTTCATCTGTTGGCTACTCTTTAAGAACGAGAGCACTGTGTGTGTGTATCCGCCACTATAAGCTTTCTATATTTCTGAAAATTTTAACGATAAATATGCTCCATGCAGAATTTTTTAAAAAAGAAAAAGAAAAGTTGTATTTGGTCACAGGTAACCCACAAACTGCTAATGGTGCACCCAGTGGACAGCTTGCCCCTCCCTCAGATGACGGCGCCATCACCTCTGCAGGGACTGGAGGATGTGTTGACCTGATCACACAGAGAGAAGGCACTCAAGAGACAAAAGGAAGGAGGGAAGTGCCTTTTGTCAGGTTTGCCTTCCCACTGAGGGATTCTGAGGAGGGTTTAAGGGACGGAGGGTTTAAGGGAAGGAGGTCATTTCTGACGGTTTGCTATTTCCAAGAACAGGATCAGGAAAAGCAGAGATTAACTAGGGACTGGGTGCTGCCATGGGGCTAAGCAATAGATCCACAGTAACAAATGAAAATAGCAAAGTGCGTCTGGGGTGCCATTGGTACAAATCAGTAATCATTCAAAGATAGGATTGTGGCACGTTACAGCCTTGAGGGGAACACTGTTTTCTGTTTATTTTGCAGTTGGCTTTACCTGTCACTATCCTCACAGCCTGATTAAAGGTAGGGCTGCTTTTTTTCTTTCTCATTTTGAGCCGATTTTTATTCTTTCAGTCCTGGTCAGATTTTTCTCTTTCAGTCCCCTGTTTTGGCCATGGGTAGACAGGACGTTATTCTAGATTTTGAGAACACAGCCTATAGATGCAAGGAAGCTTGTCGCTCCTCCTGTTGCTGGGTAAGCTGTGGATCATGTGACAGGACAATGGCTTTGTGTTAACATTTGGGACTCTGGAGGTCACATATTTAAACACTGCAACACAAAAACACTAGGAGAATAGATCACGATCAGAGTTTGTAGTTCGTTTCTAAACCAAGACTCAAGTTTACTCTAATTAACAAAGCCCCATCCCTAATCCGCAGCACCTGCAGAACCAGATATGGGGGTATTATGTAAATTATTGAATCTGATTTTCATGTTTATGTCTTGAATCTTTTTAGAAATGTTAAAGAGTCTAGAGAGGTCTGTGGAAATGCAAGCAAAGTCTTCTTTTTTTAAAGTATAGTTTTTAAAATATCTCTTAATTTTTTTTTGTTTTAGGAATGAGGTCTCACCGTATTGCCCAGGCTGGAGTGCAGTGGCTATTCACAGGCACGAGCACAGCACACTACAGTCTCAAGCCTCCCGAGTAGCAAGGACTACAGGCAAGTGCCAACGTGCCTGGCAAAGTGGCATATGCTTTGCCTTAAGAGGCCTTTTCAGGTATCTAGAAGAGTTCTGTTCCTAACCACCACATGTCTAATTTTATGAGTGTCCTGGCTGAGGTTTTCTATGACCATGGTGACATTGACAAGCTCTCCTGCTATTCTTGAACCATGGTACACAGGATTTTCTCATTCTTTAAGCCTTTTGTAAAGTGTAGAATGAAGAGGCATGGGAGGAGGAGGAGACGGCCCACAATTGCTCTTCAGTAGTTAGTTTTTGAACTTAGATCAAGGTCTAACTTTTCTCATCTTGGATCACGTTATCTAAAGGTTTCTTTTTCCAGAACTTTCTTAAACCCTCCCATCCCAACAGCAGCAGCACAGCACCCACCCCATTTCCTACCACCACTACACTATTAGTTTTTCTTTTTTTTTTGAAACAGGGTCTTGTCATATTACCCAGGCTGGACTCAAACTCCTGGGTTCAAGCTATCCTCCTGCCTCAGCCTCCCAAAGTGCTGGGATAACAGGCGTGAGCCACCGCACCCAGTCTAATTCTTTTCTGGTTTCTACCACATGCCTCTTATTCCTCTTAATTCAGTTATTTCCACTAGCTTCGGGTCTGTTTCTCTCTTTTTCAGATTTTATCTGCAATAGGAGTTCTTAAACTAAGATGTATGGATAAAATTCAGGGGTTCTGTGATCTTGGATGGGAAAACATTATGCTTTTCTTTTTACTAGACTCTAACTAAAATGTAGCATTTTCATTTGTCTCTTCCCTTCATGTTGATTAATTTCTTTATATTTGTGCTGTTGAGTATTATCAGAGTCTGTGGCTCATTAAACGTTTTCCTCAACCATCATCCTTCCTCACCAAGGCCACCAATCAGGGTATCAGGATAGCCGAGTAAGCTGACAAAGAAGGTGGACTGGGACCTAGATCTTTGGAATGAGGAATGCAAGACTAGCCAGGCACGGTGGCTCAGGCCTGTAATCCCAGTACTTTGGGAGGCAGAGGTGGGCAGATCACCTGAGGTCAGGAGTTAGGGACCAGCCTGGCCAACATGGTAAAACCTCATCTCTACTAAAACTACAAAAATTAACTGGACATGGTGGTGCACTGTAGTCCCAGCGGCTCCAGAGGCTGAGAGGCTGAGGCAGGAGAATCGCTTGAAATCGGGAGGCAGAGGTTGTAGTGAGCTAAGATCGCACCACTGCACTCCAGCCGGGGCGACAGGGAAAGACTCCACCTCAAAAAAAAAAAAAAAAAAAAGATGCAGGACTCAGGACTCCATGTAAACTCCCAGAGGGCAGAACCTGTGCCCACTTTTGTTCACTCTTTTGTTCCCAGAGCCTAAGACAGTGCAGCCACCAACATGCACACTCAGTATTTGTGGAAAAGATGCATGAAGAAGAAGCTGGAAGATTAGCACTCTGTCCTTGAGTACGAGGCTAGGTGGGCTAACGTGGGGTGAGACCACAGTGGGTGAACTGAGACATATTGGCCCAAGGGTCCAGCATCATATCCTGGGACAACACAGCGTGGCCCAAAGCTAAGGCTCTGGTTGCTGTGCTCAAATAGCTTGCTCCAAGAAAAGAAAATAAATCATTTGGCTGGGCACAGTGGCTCGTGCCTATAATCTCAGCACTTTGGGAGGCCAAAGCGGGAGGATTGCTTGAGCCCAGGAGTTTGAGACCAGAGGGCAACATGATGAAACCCCATCTCTACAAAAAATACAAAAATTAGCCAGGCATGGTGATGGGCACCTGTGGTCCCAGCTACTCGGAAGGCTGAGGTGGGAGGACCACGTGAGCCTGGGAGACGGAGGTTGCAATGGGCTGAGATTGCAGCACTGTACTCCAGCCTGGGCGACAAAGCAAGACCCAGTCTCAAAAAAAAAAAAAGAAAAGAAAAGTCTAAACAAATTAAAATGAAGTTATTTCTTCTTCCTTCAAGAATCAGTTTTTATTTTCCTCTATTAAGAGTTTGGCCCTATAGTTTAATTATTATCAATAAATTTCCTCCTCCTCTCACCCAGTTTTCTCACTGCATCTTCTTTAGTTCAATGGTTTTCAAACTTTCATCTTTAGAGACTTAGTGATTCCACAAACCGTTGAATGGAATGTCATGGGTACTGAAACCAACTGAAGAGCAAAATCATGGAGCTCTCTGATCAAAGCAACCTCGCTTATCTCCGTGATTTACTTAAAAATAAAGACCTGCTATTCTTGGGGATTTACAAAGTAGATTTAGCCCAATAAGATATCCTTAATGTTTTCTTGTGTATTGCAAATTTTACAAAATGTTTTATTTTAAAAAGAATTTATTGCCCCAAACTGGAAGCAATCAAGATGTCCTTCAATAGGGCCGGGTACAATGGCTCACGGTGACTCCCAGCACTTTGGGAGGTTGAGGCGGGCGGATTACCTGAGGTCGGGAGTTTGAGACCAGTCTGACCAACATGGAGAAATCCGTCTCTACTAAAAATACAAAAATTAGCCGGCCGTGGTGGCACGTGCCTGTAATTCCAGGTGCTCGGGAGGCTGAGGCAGGAGAATTTCTTGAACCCAGGAGATGGAGGTTGCAGTGAGCCAAGATCACACCACTGCAGTTCAGCCTAGTGGACAGAGTGAGACTCCCTCTCAAAAAAAAAAAAAGATGTCCTTCAATAGGTGAGTAGACAGACAAACTGTGCTGCATCCATACAATGGACACCTGCATGTGTTTTTTATTCATCAATAAAAAAGAATGGGCTATCAAGTCACACAAAAACGTGGACAAATCTGAACTGCACACTGCAAAGTGAAAGAAGCCAGGTTTAGAGGCCTGCAAACTTCATGATTCCATTTATATGACATTCTAATTAATGCAAAACTAAAGAAACAGTAAGCAGATGAGTGATTGCTAGAGGTTCTGGGGAAGAGGGGAAGGCTTGAATAGGTGGAGCACAGGTGATTTTTTTTTTTTTTTTTAATAGAGACAGGGTCTCACTGTGTCTCCCAGGCTGGAATGCGGTGGCACAATCATAGCTCACTGCATCCTGAAACTCCTGGGCTCAAGCAGTCCTCCCCACTGAGCCTCCAGAGTAGCTGGGACCACAGGTATGTGCCATCATGCCCGGCTAATTCTCTTTTTCTTTTTGTAGAGACAGGGTCTCGTTGTGTTGCCCAGGCTGATCTTGAACTTCTGGGCTCAAGCGATCCTCCTGTCCTGGCCTCACAAAGTGCTGGGATCACAAGTATGAGCCACTGGGCCCAGCCTGGGATTTTTTAAAGGCAGTGAAACTATTCTGCATGATTCTGTGGTGGTGGATACATGACATGACGCATTTGCCAAAACCATAGAAGTTGTCCACACCAAGAACCCACACCAAGTTCTCCACACTCAGTGCATGCAAACGTATCAGCTGCAGAGCCACGCCTCAGGGGACCGACCCTGGCCAGAACCCTCTGAAGTTCTCTCCACTCCAGTGGCCCCATGATGCCTGTGGCCTCCATCTCCACCTTTGATTCTCTCCATGGGCTCCTCTGTCCCATGCTGACTACTTATCCCAGCCTCTTCTCTGCCTCCTGGGTCTGCTTAATGAGTGGCCTTATATCTGTGGTCCCGTGGCTGCTGCTCACCGCCTTCCTTCCGCGGCTCTCAGCTTCTTCCCCCACTGCTGGCTCCATCTGCCAAGGCAGATAAGATTGGCTTGGTTGGTCCCTCTCCATGAGCTCCATCTCAGGGGGCCGGCCATGCACCTGAAACTGGCTTGCCTTTGGCTCAGGTAGAAGCAGGATGGTGAGATCCACAGCAAGCCCACCCCTATCTAAGGGCTTGCTTCTGGTCACCCTTGCACCTTTGGAGGGACAGGCACTTCTCATGACCTTTACAACCCCGAATAACATCCCCCTGGGAAATGTCCCAACACTCCTCCTCATCTCCCACAATTGAGAGTTCTGTGCTTCTCCTGTCATGGAAGAGTAGTCCCCTCTTGTCCAAGGTTTTGCTTTCTGCAGTGTCAGTTACCCATGGTCAACTGCATCTGAAAGTACTAAATGGAAAATTATAGACATAAAGACTTGGTGAGTTTTAAACTGAGTGCTGTTCTGAGTTCTGAAATCTCCTGCCATTCTGCTCTGTCCTACCTGAGACATGAATCGTCCTTTCATCCAGTATCTCCACATTGTAGATGTTCCCATCCCTTCTTCATTTAGTAGTCATCTCAGTTACCGGATAGAGAAAAACATAGCATATATAGCATTTGGAACTATCCAAGGTTTCAGACATCCACTGGGAGTCTTGGAACGTATTCCCCATGGAGAAGGGGGAATGACTGTGCTTACAAGGCTGTGCTGTTCTTGCTTCTTTTCTTATTTGTCTCCCTCCCCAGACTGTAAGCCCCATGTATTCATTTACTAAGGCTGCCATAACAAAATACCACAGGCTGGGTGGTCTAAA
Organism: Macaca thibetana thibetana; assembly: GCF_024542745.1. NCBI lineage: Eukaryota > Metazoa > Chordata > Mammalia > Primates > Cercopithecidae > Macaca > Macaca thibetana. The sequence continues at coordinate 50,057,623 of NC_065585.1, forward strand.
CAGAAATTTATTCCTCACAGTTGTGGAAGGTAGAAGTCCAAGATCAAGGTGTCCACAGGGTTGATTTTTTCAAAGGCTTCCCTCCTTGTCTTGTAGATGGCCATCTTCGCCGGGTGTCTTCACATGTGTGCACGTCTGTGGCTTCATCTCCTCTTCTTATGACATCATTCGTAGTAGATTGGGGCCCACCCATATGGTTTCACCTCAATCACTTCTTCAAAGGCTCTGTCTCCAAATATGGTCACACTGTGAGGTAGTGAGGGTTCAGACTTCAACAAAGGCAAAAACCAGATGCTATGAATCTTTTTTTTTTCTTTTTTTTTTTTGAGAAGGAGTTTCACTCTTGTTGCCCAGGCTGGAGTGCACGATCTTGGCTCACTGCAACTTCTGCCTTCTGGGTTCAAGCGATTCTCCTGCCTCAGCCTCCCGAGGAGCTGGGATTAGAGGCATGGGCCACCACACCTGGCTAATTTTGTATTCTTAGTAGAGATGGGGTTTCTCCATGTTGGTCAGGCTGGTCTTGAACTCCAGACCTCAGGTGATCCGCCTGCCTCAGCCTCCCAAAGTGCTGGGATTATAGGTGTCAGCCACCGTGCCCAGCCTATGAGTCATTTTGTATTCAGCACTCAGGGCTGTATCTGGCACACAGTGAGCACTCAATTTTTTAAAAGGAAGAAAAAGAAAGACGAAGAGAAAGAACACAGGCAGGAGGGACGGTTCAGGGCAGCTTACACTAAGATGTGGAAAAGGAGTGAGCAGGACTCGTGTAAAGGAAACACAGAGACCGGCATGACCAGGGCAAAGTGTTCATTCTGGAGTGGGAAATGATGTTGATGGCTAAGGTAAGGCCCAATTCTTGAAGCCCTGAGTGCCTGGGTGAGGTGTTTGGAATTTACCCTGTGAGTACCACGGCTGCTCTGAGAGGTCAGGAGCAGAGGAGGAACTTGAGGGAAATTATATGTGAATTTTAGTGAAAAATCTGGCATTGGAGAGCTTCTGCTTAGAGATATGCAATTTTTATTAATAATTCCAGAAAATTGTGAATTGTGTGAGGAAGGAGGGAACTGCCTCTTTCTAGTCAAAGGTTGATTTTTCTAACGATGTAACATTAAGTAAAAAGACCATTGAGACCTCATGTAAAAATTGAACCCTTTTATGATATAACCAGGGCAACTTCTAGGAGAGCTGAGTCACCACTCTTGTTTAGAGATTTCAAAGCCCCGGAGTCCTCTCCTTTCCTGATTTTGATTTTGTGTAGTTACCCAGTCTGGCTCACACTAACATCGACCTGTGTTTGTCAAAGATTCTCCTCTGGTAATTCAAAATAGCACAAGGAGAAGTGTGTGAGTGTTGGAGTGAAGCAAGATTGGCCTAGAGCTAGTTAAGCAAGAAGGTTTCCAAGCTCAAGTACCTGGAGAAGTGGGCATGGCTAGAATCAGAGACTCCAGTTCTTCAAATCTCTCTCCCAGTTGGCTTCATTTTCCCAGGCTGGCTGGCTGTGCAAGACACATGCCCTGACTGTCTGCATCCCTAATTTCCTCCAGAGAGGAAAGAGGACCCTTACTCACCAAGCCAACTAGAAAATTCTAGGGAAACATTGCTTGGGTCATTTACCCACCCCTGTCCCGAGAGATGCTTATGGTTGGCCTGGGGAGGATAAAATCCCAGCTCCAAAAAGGGAGTGCTAATCTAGGCTGACAAAATAATAAATGTCTGTTTGGGGGCATCAGAGAAATATTGTTTTCATTCCAAGCATTTTGAGACTGTGTATTTGGCCCTGGTGACCTAACAGACTGAATTTTCCTAGATGGTCCTAATTTTATTTAATGTATTTTTTTCTTAATAAAGATGATTTTAAGTGTATGACTAAAAATGACATTATTGGACACCTTTGTAAACTTCATCTGAATGAATAAATTCACATATCTGAAAGTCACGTCATTTGTCACGTCTCGTGTCCATGGTTTAGAAACCTGGTGTATCACATATTTGTCACGTCTTTGTCACGTCTCGTGTCCATGGTTTAGAAACCTGGTGTATCACATATTTGTCACGTTTCGTGTCCATGGTTTAGAAACCTGGTGTATCGCTCCATTTTAGAGCACGCTAGAAAAATCAGCAGGAATCTCTGGACTGTTCTGTCATTTGAGCTCTTTCATTTGTCTGTTGACCCACATGAATGGGATCCTTATGACCCGGGGTTCTGCTTGTCAACTGTCCAAGTCTGGGCTGTTGTTGACCTACCAACAGTCAGTGAGGGATGTGTTTGCTTAACAATTGAGAAATAATGTTTTTCACTTTAGACTCTATTTGAGGGGTGGGGTTGCTGGATGCCTGATAATCATTCCTGCTTTCTTTGAATGAAATTTTTGAGGTTGTAAGAGAAGGAATTTGAAGTTTGCAAAGCCTAATCATAACATGAGGCCCTTGATCTAAAGGCTCTCCCGTGGGCAGCGGCAGGTGGGATCGCTGGAAGGAGGACTCTAAGGACAGGAAACCAGCGAGGAAGTAAATGTAACAGAGAAAATCCACAACTGGGATTAGACAATAGCAATGAGAGTGGAGAGAAAGAGATGAGTCCGAGAAACAGTGAACAAGGAATCCATAGAACTTGGTGACTAAGTGGAGAGGCAGAGAAAAGAGGAGGGGGAAGTCAAAGATGGCTAGATGTCTTCTAGTCTGTGACAGAGGCAGAGGAAATGCTCTGCTATTCATAGAAATGGGGAAGTTAGGAGGTAGTGCATAAGGCTGTACAGTTTTAGACATAGGACATTGGAGGAGATGGAAAGTCATCTTCAGGTGGTTAGAAATCCAGGGCCACTTTTGGTAAGTGTTCAGGAAGGAAAGTGCAGAGAGGTAGAAATCTCAGCCACAGGTCAAACACTTCCCTGGCCCCAGATTAAAGACCAATCCAATTAAGCATGAGAACACACGAGCCACACAAGTCACACAAGTCAGTAACAAAAAGGACTCCCAGGTGATCTTAAGTCACATAATTAACATATTTTCAGGACCCTACTTGTATATGGCCCTGAAAACGTTGAGACTAATCAGCTGGAATATATCCATTTTTTTTCTTTTCTCCTTCTTTTTAAATCATTATAGAGAATTTTAAAATTTTAAAATATACAAGAGTAGAAAGAATTCTAGAATGAGCTCCCATGTTTTCATTACCCAGTCTCAACAATGATCAAATCATAGCCAACCTTGTTCCATCCCAACCCTTACCCACTTCTCCCTGCGTTATTTTGAAGCTAATTCCAGACATAAATATTTCAGTCTGAATTTCTAAAACTAAGGACTCTATCCTTTAAAAATAAGCACAATGCCATTATCATGCCTTAAAAAAAACCCTATGATTTCTTACATCAAATATCAAGTCAAGTTCAAATTTCCACTAAAGTTTTAAGTTTCCATTAAAAACAGTTGATTTTAATCAGGATTCAAATTAGGACAACAGGTTGGGATTGGTTGGCAGGTTTTTAAGTCTCTTTTACTGTTTGGGTTTCTGCCCTTCATCACACTCTGGTTTTCCCACCCTCTGGAGAGAGCTCCCCACACCCTGGCTTTGCTGATTGCCTTCCTTGGGTGGACTTTCACTTGTGCCTCTGTCCTCTACATGTCCTGTAAGCTGGAAGCCGGGATCAGATTCAGATCCATTTTTATTTTAAATGTTATGCAAAAAGACACCCAGTGAAGGTGTTAGAATGAGCCACTGCAGTGGATGGGGTTCGCAGGAAATGTAAACTGAAAAGGGTCTGTCGGACCCCTGCGGCAGTGGGACGTTTAAGGGGCATGCAGAAAAGGAGACACCTGGAAATGGGGGAGGAGGAGCAGCCGGGCGAGGCGGCGGCGGTGCCGCGTGGGCTGCTAGCCCGGATATACCCTGGGGAGCGCACCTGCGACTTCACCTCCAGTCCCTCTCCGGCTGGTGCAGCGGCGCGCGGGCACGCGGGAGAGGTGGCGCTGCCTACTGGGCCTCATCTTGCTGAGAATGCGACGGGGCGATAGCTTCCTGTCTTTTCCAGTGACTTTTAGCATCCCCAGAGGAAAAAACGGGGAGACACGCTTTGGCCTCGTGAAGCGCAGCAACACTGCGCTGGCTGCGCGCTCAAGGGCGAGAGCCTAGGGGACCCGCCTAAAGCGCCGTTGGGGCTGAGCACCCGACTCGCACAGCCCCGGGCATCGATCCGCGATCCGCGATGCAGCGTCCCTCCGCCCGGTGGGGGCCCTCCTAGCCCTTAGCGCGTCTGTCCCTAGCTTCGGTCCCTGCAGCCACTTATGATAGCAATGACACCCTTGCCCACTCGCCTGCCAGCCTGGCCAGCTCCCTGCAGAGGGCTCACACTTCTCCAGGAGTTGTAAGAAAAGGAGGGAAAGCAGGCCAACATCCAGGATCTCCCCAGCCTTGGCGTTCAGATGCTGAGAAGATCCTCAAGGTTGGCCTGCTTTCCCCTCACTCCTCCGGCCTTGCTCTTCTCCCAGGTGCCCACTGCCCTCCCGGCTGTGTACCACTTTCTTGCTGCCGGTGAAGGTGTGTGTCCTCACTCTTGTGCTGGTCCTTAAACGATAGAACTTTAGGACTTTCTCATCCAGCAGCACCAGCCTGAAAAGGCAGTGACTTGCACCACCACACGCATACCTGGTCTCAGGTGGGTGGATCAGGGCAACTTGGCCACTAGTACCCCAGTAATGCCCATCTGCCCAACCTCAATGCAGGAGCAACAAGTTGCAGGAGCAGCAAGTATTTCTCTGTCTTGGAGAGATCTAGAAAAAGGCTGAACATACCATGAGGGTGTTGCTTCAGAAGAAAATGCTGGTCAGGGCTTCCAAACCATCATAGGAACTTGTGAGTTGAGAAACATGGTCAATTCTGCTCTCTTTCTCTTCTCTACCTACCCAGGCAGCCACAAATCTCAATGTCAGTCACTGCTTTGGTTAGATATCTAAGGGCTCTGTTACAAAGGTAACTAAGATGAGTACCAGTAGATGGCCAATGACACTTGTAAACACCAAAATGTATACCAGTATAAAGGATGTTGCAGCCTCAGCCTTGAAAAGTAAGACTTTTAGGGAATGAAACAAAGGATAGTCAGGTTCTTCTGGGGACAGGGAGGGTTCTGGCATGGGGAGCAGCCCTGGGCAGGTCTGGGGGTGCTGTGAAGTAGGGCACCCCGACATAAAGGCCCTGTGTCTTAGTAGGTGGCCAGCAAGGGAAAGGCAGGAGATACAGGAGGAAAGGAAACTAACATTTTATTGAGACAGGCATTGTGCTGGTCCTGAGGTTTGTGCAAAGATTAATTTCTGGGGGTGAGAAGGTAAAAAATGATGAGGTGGAAACCAGCATTCTCTGTTACTCCAATCTGTGCAGAGCTAAAGAAAACTTGAAAGAAGGGGATGTGAGTGGCAGGAAAATCCCCAGTGACAGGCCCGGAACCTTCTGCCAGCGCAGCTCACCTCCTCCCCAGTGCCTCCCAATAGGATCTCAGCCCTAAACAAGCACGGGGCGTGGGGTGCTACAGATGATGATGTAGCTGCTTCTGAGATGCCCCTGGGCACTGCTGGAGCTGAGCCCTGGGACTGGAATGACTTTTGCCCACTGCCCTCAAGATTCCCACAGGCCACACTGCCACTACCTCTTGGGTAAAGTACCTCCACCACCATCCAAATTCTTACCTAATGAGGAATTTTGCCAGGAACTACTTACAGCCAAATGGAGCCAGGCTGGGTATTTCCAGGACATGAGCCATTTTCTCTGTGCCCACTAAACAGGGTGCAAGTCCCTGAAGCCCTCAGGGAAGCTGCAAAGATTACTGGGGTGGGCTCTAGGGAAACAGCTGACCTCTTAGCTCCCACTGCAGGCCAAGGAACCTCCAGGACAGCCTGTGGGGGTGGTGAGTCTGCAAAGCTGGCTGGCTGATGAGAGTGCAGTGCTGGTAGTGTCTGCCTTATGCTTTAATATAGCCATATGGTATGAACACATGCAAAGCTAGCTGGTTTTACTGTTTAAGGAGGGCAGATTTAATTTCTGTGTGATCTGGGTTATCACCATTATTATTTCCTTGGTATAGAAATTGCTTTTTACTTTTTGTGTTTTTCTAAAATTACATTCTCCCTCTGACCAAGGCAAGTAATAAAGGGCAGATGATTGGGGGAGGGGAGGGGAATAGGAAAAAAATCGTGGGAGATAAGCTTTAAAACCAATAGAGAGTTTTTCTGTTTTTAATTTCAGTTGAATGGCACAGCAAAGACCCATAGAAGTGAACTGTGATACCAGAAACTCTCTGCCCAGCTTGAAGCTGTTGATATATTATAATCCTTACGTGTGACGTTAATGGTTTTAGTATATATTAATTATCTGCCATCTAGCCTGTTTATTTCAAATATAGCTCCTGAATTCATTGATTTTTATGTGATTTCTGTTTTGTTTATGTATATCTTTTTAATTTCATAATCCAAAGTGGAAAGAAAACATTGATTTTTAGAAGCTCATTCTCTGAAGTTAGAAGAAGTAAAAATGTGTTTGCTTTCTTAAATTTGTTTGATAACCTGAAATCTTAAAGCATCCAAGATGGAAAATATCAAATTTCAAAGCTTAATGATAGCAAGATTCCAACAGATCTAATGACCTGTTTTTCTCTGAAAGTGATACGGTATGTATGTAAATAGATTAAAATGGCAAACACATATGTACACTTAGTTAAGTGGCAGCCACTATTTTCAGCACTTTATGGTTATCAACTAACTTAATCTTCATGATAATTCCAGGAAGTAGGCACTATCCCTAGGCCATTTTACGGATGAGAAAATTTAGGCACGGAGAGGTAGGTATAATAACTTGCTAGTGGTCAATCAGGAGGCAGTAGAGGAGCCAGCATATAAACCAAGTTGCCCAGTTGCAGAACGACATTCTTGTCCCATATGCTATGCCTCTGAAAAAAGGAGGCCCTCTCCTTGGCACACAAAGGCAATAAAAATGGCTGCCTTGAGCTGTGTCTCTGTCTAGGTACACAGTTCATGAGTGAAGGAGCTCCTGCAGTCATGAATAATGGAAGTCCAGATTGGTCAAGTAACTTGTCCCGGCCCCGGCCCATGCATCTGGTATGTGGTTGGACAGGTTTCTAACTAATTATGTAACATCAAGAACATTTTAAACTGCTTTGAGACATTTGTGAATTAAGATCTTTGGGAAAAAATAGTATTTATTTATTTATTTATTTATTTATTTTTTGACACGGAGTCTCTTGTCACCCAGGCTGGAGTGCAATGGTATGGTCTCGGCTCACTTCAACCTCTGCCTGCCAGGTTCCAGCAATTCTCGTGACTCAGCCTCCTGAGTAGCTGGGATTACAGGTGCCCGCCACCATGCCCAGCTAATTTTTGTATTTTTCGTAGAGATGGGGTTTCACCATGTTGACCAGGCTGGTCTCAAACTCCTGATCTCGGGTAATCCTCCCACCTTGACCTCCCAGAGTGCTGGGATTACAGGCGTGAGCCGCCATGCCAAGCCAATATTTTATATTTTTAATTCAATAGAATTTTTAGAAACCAACTATGCGAAAGCAGAGCTTTAAAACAAACCATCATACGAGTGAATATAAGGTGGTAGCAGTAGTCTTATGTAGATAATGCAACTCTTACCCTCTGTACTTTTTAAATCTAAGAGATAATTGGGATTATGCATACAAAAGTTTACAAGTGTGATTCATATTGTTGATATGCTATGTGCTCCGTAACTGTTGTTGTGTACCTTTGTGTCTCCTATTAGATATAAGCTCCATGAGAAGAGCCACCTGGTTTACCTTGTTTATGGTTCCAGAACAGTGCCTGGTGCTCAACAAATGAACAGTGAGTGAATAAGTGAGTGTTGAGTCATCTAAGTGAGCTTAGATGAACTGAGAATGAGACTATGCACAGTGAAGAGAAAGGAGGACTCTTGAGGAATTCCACCAGCTTGAAGATGGCTGGAGAAAGACGACAGAAAGCAATCAGAGGTATGGAGGGCAAACCAAGAAAGCAGAGTCAAGAGCAGGGAGATTGGGAAGTGGTAGACAACATTTGGAAATACTGCAGAAAAACCTAAAAGGATGAGAATTAGGAAAGACACTATTGAATTTGGTCTTTGGGGCTGAAGAAAAAAGGCAGCTGCAGAAAAGAAATTGGAGTGGAACCCCATTTGCACGGAAATTATGGAGTAATTGGGACACCAGGCAGAAAGTTTGGCAATGAATGGAAGGAGACATGACAGCGTTGGGCATTTTCTGGCAGAAGCAAGGACATTCATTCTTAATTCAGTAGAAAAGTGTCGTGTTGTTGCTGTCTCAAGTGGAAGCGCCCTCTCACTCCTTCATTGTCCTAAGAGAACAAAAGGGGCCTTGAATTTCACGACTGCCCCAGTGATGCTTCTGAGAGCTTGAGCTTTGGAATCAGACTGCCCACATTCAAACCCCAGTTCTTCCTATTGCTGGCTGGTGATTTAGGGAAAATTACTTAGTTCCCTAAGCTTTCTCATCTGTGAAACGGGGATTCACTCAGTTAGTGAATATTATTCAGCTCCTACCATGTGCAGACACCATTCTAGTGGGGGATTCAGCATACCAGCAGTAAACAGATCTCTGTACAATGCCGAAAACATGAAGCCAACTATTAACAGTATTTTTAAGTGACATCCTGGTGCTGCTTCCAGGAAGATGGAGCAGATATACTTTTCCCGAATACTCCCACTGAGTACAACTAAAACCCTGAACATTATGTATAAACATGCATGAGAAGATGCTGAAAGGTAGTAAGAAGGCAGACTGGCCAGCGACTTTGCGATCCAAGAAACAACCTGGTGATGAGTTTCCTGGACCCCAGACTTGGACTAAAGGAGCCGGCAACCCAGAAATGCCAACAGGAGCAAATACAAAATCCCCAACAAAAGCCTGTTTCTCTAGCCAAAGGACTAGGACAGGGGCAGCCTAACAACAGGAAACTCTTAGTAACCACTTACTCCAGCACAGAAAAAAACTGTGGTCCACTCCCACCCACACCAGCCAGGGTGTGGGAGTCCAGGCTATCACAAGGGGCCTCACCTCCACTGGTGTGGTATCAGCAAAAGCCACAGGGAGCTGGTTCTTCCATCCCCATCTGACAAAAGGCTCCCGCCCCCATGGTGTCAACAGAGACGACACGGGAACCTGAACTTCCACCCACTCATAGCTGTAACAAGGCAGTCCCTCCACCTCCCAGCTGGGGTGGTGTCAGAGGAGGCCAAGTGGAGAGTCAGGACTTTCACCACTGCCCAGTGACAATGAGGCCACCTCCCTATGGTGTCAGTGGAGGCCATAAGGAACAGTAACGAGGCCTAGTGGGAATCCAGAACTGCCACCCTGCCCAGCAGTAACCAGGAGCCCTTCCCCTCCGTATGGACAGAGGCCAAGTGCTGAAGCTGGACTTTGCTCCCCCCGGCCCTGCTAGGTGGCTATTAGAACAGTCAGCTAAAACCAGTTTCACCAAGATAGGTCTAGGAAGACAGTGTCCCGAGCAGGACAAATAGTCCTCCCTGGCACCAGCTCCATCCACATTCAATGAGACTTGAAAACTTCTCTGAATGGATATTAGTTTAGAAGGAGCTAAGTTATTAGTTGGCCTCACATTCCTCAGCTGGGCCCTGGGCCCAGCATGCCACTTCTCCTGGTTATTATGGTTCATGTCTGAGGTAAGCCATCGGGAAACTGGATGGGACAACAAACTAAAAATGTTTTAGTTTGGACCTGTCCAAAACCAAGAGAATAAAAACAAAATGGATAGTCAAGATGATTCAGAGCTATGGAATGTGTCATTTTTTGCTCAGAAGTGTGCTAACTTGCAGTGTGCTTTATCAAAGCCTCGAGTTTATCCTCTTCCTTGTTTCTGCTGCCTTTTCACTGTTAGAAGAGGGAGGAAGAGGAAAACAAAAAATGAAACGAAAAAGAGAAAATGCCTTCTTTTTCTCATTCTCATTAAACACAGTGAAAGAGAAAACTGAAGGGATTGGCTGAAATTTGATTTCTCTAGACTCTACACTATTCCATTTAGACAATGATTTTTAAAAACCTGAATTTATGAAAATGATCAAGTGAAGAGTGACTACCCACTTAAGAGTTTTTATTTTTAATAAAAGGGTCTCAGGAGAACATTTCTTTTAAAAGTGATTGCCTTTAATTTATTTAAAATACCCTCATGCTGGGCACAGTGGCTCATACCCATAATCCCAGCACTTTGAGAGGCCAAGGCAGGGAGATTACCTGAGCCCAGCCCAGGCAACATAGTGAGACCCTCTCTCTCAAAAAAAAAAAAAAAAAAAAAAAAAAAAGAAAGAAAGAAAGAAAGAAAGAAAGAAAGAAAGAAAGAAAGAAAGAAAGAAAGAAAGAAAGAAAAAAAAAGCCGGGCATGATGGCACATGCCTATAGAGCCAGCTACTTGGGAGGCTGAGGTAGGAGGATCATTTGAGCTCAGGAGTTCAAGGTTATAGTGAGCCATGATCACTCCACTGCACTAGAACCTGGGTAACAGAGTGAGACCTCATTTCTCAAAATAAAATAAGTACCCTTCAGACTGAGATACATATAGAAATTGAGTACAGATATATGCTCAGAATGGCTTTTCAAATCTGATGGTATTGGCTTAAGTGGACAACCATCTGTGGATGCATACTTCACACCTTGCTTCAAATTCATTCCGTGTGGATCTAAATGCAAGAAATGAAAACATGAAAGTACTAAAAGAAATCATGGCAGAAAAGGTTTTATAAACTTCAAGGGGACAAATAGAAAGAATTAAATCAAAGGATAAACAAATGGCTTTTAAATATATAAAAGATGCTCAAATTAACCCATAATAAAGGCAAATGAAACTACACCTAGAAGTGACAGAAATATATAAATCCCATGTTCCATCCCACCCTAAGAATCCTTATCAATACTAGCAAAGCTTATGCTTTCTTTTCAGAGAATATTCCATGGGATGGTGGCTTAAGCAACTTTATTTGGTTATTAAAGGAAAGGTAGACCTCACAAGGCTGGAGGCCTTAAGTGCATTTGGATTATAACTGCAAAATAAGAGAAAGAACATACTCCCACTAAATAAAACATCTTCTACAGAAAAATTAAGAATATTTTTCTAATCTCTTCTTTTCTACATTGTATTACTAAATTAAAATGTAGACTGAAAAACAATATGTAAAATGTACTTGTGTGTATGCCAAGGGGAAAGAAAATAGAAGAGGACATAGACCAAAACGTTAATAGTGGTTGTCAGGAGAAATATGTGGAAATTTTTCCCCACCAGCAAGCCATCAGTTCTTCAGCGGACACCAGCCACAGGACCTCCCATTGAATCCCAGCACTATCTACCTAGAGATAGTGTCAGATCCAAGTTGAAGGCTCAGGCCCCGAGACTGCCCCCTACTTCCCATACCAATTGCATGCCTAAGTTTGTTTTACCTGTGCTTCTGACCAAACAGCTATAAATTGGGGTGTCCATAACCCCTTCCTTGGGTTCAACTAATTTGCTACAGCCAAGGCTCACAGAACTCAGGGAAACACATGTTTACTGGCTTATTATAAAGGATATTACAAAGGATACAGATGAAGAGATGCATGGGGTGACATATCGGGGAACGGGCATGAAACTTTCATGCCCTCCCTGGGAGCTCCACCCTCCAGGAACCTCCACATGTTCAGCTATCTGGATGCTCCAAACCCTGTTCTCTTGGCCTTTTATGGAGACTTCATTGGATAGGCATAATAGACAACTGTGTAGAAATGTGAATGAACAAAAAGGGTATGATCTGAGCTCGTAGACTGAGTGAGGAAACCCAGCAAGGCCCATCTGTTCAGATTCTTCTTGGCTTCTCTGAGGAGCATTCCTTCCCCCAGGGTCTGGGGCAGCACCCCTTCCGAAATGGGAGTCTGATGACCCACAATCAGAAAGGTGAGGGAAGATTAGGACACGTTCACCCTCCCAAGACTCAACCAGGAAGAAGCTGAATCCCTGAATAGACCAATAACAGGTTCTGAAACTGAGGCAATAATGAATAGCCTACCAACCAAAAAAAGTCCAGGACCAGACGGATTCACAGCTGAATTCTACCAGAGGTACAAAGAGGAGCTGGTTCCATTCCTTCTGAAACTATTCCAATCAATAGAAAAAGAGGGAATCCTCCCTAATTCATTTTATGAAGCCAACATCATCCCGATACCAAAGCCTGGCAGAGACACAACAAAAAAAGAGAATTTTAGACCAATATCCCTGATGAACATCTATGCAAAAATCCTCAATAAAATACTGGCAAACCAAATCCAGCAGCACATCAAAAAGCTTATCCACCACGATCAAGTTGGCTTCATCCCTGGGATGCAAGGCTGGTTCAACATATGCAACTCAATAAACATCATCCATCATATAAACAGAACCAAAGACAAAAACCACATGAGTATCTCAATAGATGCAGAAAAGGCCTTTGACAAAATTCAACAGCCCTTCATGATAAAAACTCTCAATAAACTAGGTATTGATGGGATGTATCTCAAAATAATAAGAGCTATTTATGACAAACCCACAGCCAATATTATACTGAATGGGCAAAAACTGGAAGCATTCCCTTTGAAAACTGGCACGAGACAGGGATGCCCTCTCTCACCACTCCTATTCAACACAGTGTTAGAAGTTCTGGCCAGGGTAATCAGGCAAGAGAAAGAAATAAAGGGTATTCAATTAGGAAAAAAGGAAGTCAAATGGTCCCTGTTTGCAGATGACGTGATTGTATATTTAGAAAACCCCATCGTCTCAGCCCAAAATCTCCTTAAGCTGATAAGCAACTTCAGCAGTCTCAGGATACAAAATCAATGTGCAAAAATCACAAGCATTCCTGTACACCAATAACAGAGAGTCAAATCATGAGTGAAATCCCACTCACAATTGCTTCAAAGAGAATAAAATACCTAGGAATCCAACTTACAAGGGATGTGAAGGACCTCTTCAAGAAGAACTACAAATCACTGCTCAGTGAAATAAAAGAGGACACAAACAAATGGAAAAACATTCCATGCTCATGGATAGGAAGAATCAATATTGTGAAAATGGCCATACTGCCCAAGGTAATTTATAGATTCAGTGCCATCCCCATCAAGCTACCAATGACTTTCTTCACAGAATTGGAAAAAACTACTTTAAAGTTCATATGGAACCAAAAAAGAGCCCACATTGCCAAGACAATCCTAATTCAGAAGAACAAAGCTGGAGGAATCATGCTACCTGACTTCAAACTATACTACAAGGCTACAGTAACCAAAACAGCATGCTACTGGTACCAAAACATAGAGATATAGACCAATGGAACAGAATAGAGCCCTCAGAAATAATACCACACATCTACAACCATCTGATCTTTGACAAACCTGAGAAAAACAAGAAATGGGGAAAGGATTCCCTATTTAATAAATGGTGCTGGGAAAACTGGCTAGTCATATGTAGAAAGCTGAAACTGGATCCCTTCCTTACACCTTATACAAAAATCAATTCAAGATGGATTAAAGACTTAAATGTTGGACCTAAAACCATAAAAACCCTAGAAGAAAACCTAGGCAATACCATTTAGGACATAGGCATGGGCAAGGACTTCACGACTAAAACACAAAAAGCAATGGTAACAAAAGCCAAAATTGACAAACAGGATCTAATTAAACTAAAGAACTTCTGCATAGCAAAAGAAACTACCATCAGAGTGAACAGGCAACCTACAGAATGGGAGAAAATTTTTACAATCTACCCATCTGACAAAGGGCTAATATTCAGAATCTACAAGGAACTTAAACAAATTTACAAGAAAAAATCAAACCACCCCATCAAAAAGTGGGCAAAGGATATGAACAGACACTTCTCAAAAGAAGACATTTATGCAGCCAACCAACACAGGAACAAATGCTCATCATCTCTGGCCATTACAGAAATGCAAATCAAAACCACAATGAGATACCATCTCACACCAGTTAGAATGGTGATCATTAGAAAGTCAGGAAACAACAGGTGCTGGACAGGATGTGGAGAAATAGGAACACTTTTACACTGTTGGTGGGACTGTAAACTAGTTCAACCATTGTGGAAGACAGTGTGGCGATTCCTCAGGGATCTAGAACTAGAAGTACCATATGACCCAGCCATCCCATTACTGGGCGTATACCCAAAAGATTATGAATCATGCTGTTATAAAGACACATGCACATGTATGTTTATTGTGGCACTATTCACAATAGCAAAGACTTGGAACTAACCCAAATGTCCATCAATGATAGACTGGATTAAAAAATGTGGCACATATACACCATGGAATACTATGCAGCCATAAAAAAAGGATGAGTTCATGTCCTTTATAGGGACATGGATGCAGCTGGAAACCATCATTCTGAGCAAACTATCGCAAGAACAGAAAACCAAACACCGCATGTTCTCACTCATAGGTGGGAATTGAATGAGAACACATGGACACAGGAAGGGGAACATCACACACCAGGGCCTGCTGGGGGTGGGAGGAGCGGGGAGGGATAGCATTAGGAGATATACCTAATGTAAATGATGAGTTAACAGGTGCAGCACACCAACATGGCACATGTATACATATGTAACAAACATTGTGCACATGTACCCTAGAACTTAAAATAAAATTTAAAAAAAAAAAAAAGGAGCAGGTGAAGGGAGGGCAGAAGGTCAGAGAGATTGTTTTCCGAGGCCTGCTTCTGAGGCCTAAAGCACTCCAACATTATAGCAAAAGACTGTAACAAGGGTTATGGGAGTTATGAGCCAGAAATCATGAACACACACACACATGAATGAATGATAATATCACAGTGGCTATGTCTTACCTCGTGAAATTATGGGTGACTTAAAATATTTTCCCTTTACACTTTTGTGTTTATTTTTTTCCTCATGATTTTTACAGTGAGCACTTAGGAGTTAGCTGTGTAAGCAGAAAATAAACATATTCATTTTTCAAATGACCTCTTAAGAAAGAGTGTATTGGCCAGGCGCGGTGGCTCATGTCTGTAATCCCAGCACTTTGGGAGGCCAAGGTGGGTGGATCACGAGGTCAGGAGATCAAGACCATTCTGGCTAACACGGTGAAACCCCATCTCTACTAAAAAAAAATACAAAATAGTAGCCGGGTGTGGTGGTGGGCGCCTGTAGTCCCAGCTACTCAGGAGGCTGAGGCAGGAGAATGGTGTGAACCCAGGAGGCAAAGCTTTCAGTGAGCCGAGATCACACCATTGCACTCCAGCCTGGGCGACAGAGCGAGACTCCGCCTCAAACAACAACAACAACAACAACAAAAGAGTGTATTACACATTCCCTCAAAGCAAGATTCAAACAGATCTATTTCTAACATCTTTTTTTTTTTTTTTTTTTTTTTTTTTTGAGACGGAGTCTCACGCTGTTGCCCAGGCTGGAGTGCAGTGGCGCGATCTCGGCTCACTGCAAGCTCCGCCTCCCGGGTTCCCGCCATTCTCCTGCCTCAGCCTCCTGAGTAGCTGGGACTACAGGCGCCCGCCACCGCGCCCGGCTAATTTTTTGTATTTTTAGTAGAGACGGGGTTTCACTGTGGTCTCGATCTCCTGACCTTGTGATCCGCCCGCCTCGGCCTCCCAAAGTGCTGGGATTACAGGCTTGAGCCACCGCGCCCGGCCTATTTCTAACATCTTAAATAGAATAGCTTACAAGAAAGGGGTGCAGGCAGCGTCTTTATGTTGATTAACTTGAGAAATGTCTTAATCAATTTAGAAAACTGTCATCATATAAAACTGCAGCAAGAAACAAATATAGGACATAGTGAAATAGCTTCTCAAATCAATGTTGTGTTCCTAAAGAATCCTTGTGGTGCCCATGAAAGAGATCCTGTGGTTTTAAAAAAAAGCTCCTGAACTTACTCTCTGAGAAATTCATTATGTAGGCTTGTGTTTAAACACACAGGATATTATTATATAACTAAGCAGCTGGGAAGATTAATCGTGATTAAAAATAAAAGGGAAAACACAGTACATCATGGCAGGACTGTTTTTCTTTTTTTTTTTTTGGTTTGGTATGGTTTTGAGACAAAGTCTCGCTGTGTCACCCAGGCTGGAGTACAGTGGCACAATCTCAGCTCACTGCAACCTCTGCCTCCTGGGTTCAAGCGATTCTCCTGCCTCAGCCTCCTGAGTAGCTGGGACCACAGGCGCCCGCCACCACACCTGGCTAATTTTTGTATTTTCAGTAGAGACGTGGTTTCACCATGTTGGGCAGGCTGGTCTTGAACTCCTGACCTTGTGATCCACCCGCCTCAGGCTTCCAAAGTGTTGGGACTACAGGTGTGAGCCACTGCAGGAAAACAGTATTTGTGGAGGGGAATAAAATGTCAACCCACAGACTTATCAAATAACAAAAAGACATTTTATCTCATATCTGATTCAAAAGGTACTGCTTATCTAAAGATATGATTACATTAGAAACATTGTAGATAATCTCCATTAGGATATACACAAAATACATGTTATGGACCATCTGTGGATAAGTACTTGTTTTCAAATCTCATGTCACTCTTAAAATCCCAACACCTTAATGTGGCCTATGATTTCCTTATCCGTCCAGCCTCACTTCCTCCTCACTCTGCTTTCCAGCTGTACTCAACAACCCAGTTTCTTGAACATCCCATGTGTTGCCCAGACACCACAGCTTTGACACAGACTTCCAGTTCCATCTTTCTGATATCCAGTTTGTCCTTCACATATCAGACAGAACCCCAATTTACATTTCCTGAGAGCCCCCAGCCCACATTATACTACAGCATGTTCATTCGAACCACAAAGATTTTCAGAGTAGCAACAGGATCTACTTTAGGTTCTGGGTATACAAAGATAAATAAAACATTGTCCTACACTCAAGTAATATGGCTAAGTGAGGGAGAAATGTGTAAACAGTTAAAAGACAACAGGCATTTTGGGAGAAAGCACGGCTGTGCTTTGTGAAGTCAGCCTCAAATTTCAGATCCCTTGTTATTAATCTACCATCCACTGATTCTCCTGTACCATTGGTCACAAGCACAAGTATTTAGAGTAAGCAAGTAACATGAATGTTTGAGTCAGGCTGAGTCTGAGATAATAGCTCATGCCTGGACCTGTGGCCAATTGGAGAGGACACATCCTGTCTAAAACATTCAGTTTCTCATTCTTTTTCAAATGCCATGCTTGCAAAACAAAATGTGCCTGCAGGCCTCATTTGGTTCAGGCTGCCAGTCTGTCTTTTGTACAATAATATTAACGTGTGTTGTTTACTACATGTAGGTCACTATTCTAAGCACTTTACATGGAGAAATTCATTTATTCCTCACAACCACCACTGAGGTTGGTATGATTTTGCCTGTTTTACAAATGGAGCAAGAGGCTTGGGGTAATTTGCTGAGGTTACACAACTCTTAGGGTGGCAGAGCTGGGACTGAACCCACACAGACAAGCTACTCTGGAGTTCACACACACTTTTTTTTTTTTTTTTTTTTTTTTTGAGTCAGGGTCTCTCTGTCACCCAGGCTGCAGTGCAGTGGCGCGATCCTGCTTGGCTCACTGCAACCTCCACCTCCTGTGCTCAAACAATCCTCCCACCTCAGCCATTGGAGTAGCTGGGACTACAGGCATTCGCCATTATGCCTGGCTAATTTTTATATTTTTTGTAGAGATGGGGTCTCGCCATGTTGCCCAGGCTGGTCTTGAACTCCTGGGCTCAAGAGATTCACCTGCCTTGGCCTCCTAAAGTGCTGGGATTACAGGCATGAGCCACTGCGTCCAGCCCACACTCTTAGAAGTACTTCACATCACTGTACAATACTCTACAGCCCTGTAGCTAATAACTGTATTTTTCACCTTATACTACAGAATGAGTTACATATTTAATAATTTATTGTGCCAAATATTCCTTTTTGCTGTTGAACAAACTCTTAACTAGTATATACTGATATGATACAAAAATGTATGTCTACCTATCTATTTATTGTTCCATAAATTTAATCACCTTCCCATTCTACAAGCATCTTTCTCATTTGGAGAGTCTTAACTTTTAAGAAATAACTTTGTACTTACCCAAAAAATACACATTCATTATAGAAAAAAGTAGGTAAAATGAAGTATCAAAATTATTTTAATGCATTCCCTGACTGACTCTTCTCCCCTTCTTCTGACCCATTTCCAACACCCTTCCCAATTTTGGACCTGTGTTCCTTGCAGGAACAAACAGTAGGACATTTTGTTTTATTTTCAGTAAGGAACCATATAATGTTTACAACTCTAAGGATCTTTCTGGACAAGGCAATTGATTAAGCCAATGTCTTCAGAAAAGTCCGATTTATATGAGCTAAAACAAATCCAAGGGCACTTAGGGATTTGCTGAAATGGAAAAAATATAAACTCCCAAGTCTTTGATCTTAATTCAGTGTTTCAGTAGATCAGGGGATGTGGTCACTTTATTCACAAACTATCCTAAGAACTCTGGACATTCTGTTCTTTTTACATAAGTAAGTTAAAGGCAAAAAAAATCAAGAGTCTTGACATAGACCATCCATTCTGTTTCCTGGCCTTTGTACACACTGTTTCTTCAGCCAGGACCTCCCCACAAAAACGCCAACACTCCCTCCCCAAGCCCTGGGTCCTACCCAATCTTCCTGACACTATTTCTCCTCTGGGAAACCTTCTTTGACTGCCAAGCCAGTGAAGTATCCCCCGACAGTCCCCCACCATATACACCCGTGACCAGCACCTGACACCTATTTCAATTGTCTGTTTCTCTCTCACCTAATTTGCAGTTGGAATTTATGTAGTAATTACCTTTTTTAACCTACTTTGTATCTGAAATTTAAGCAGTAATACTTATTTCTAAAAAATGTGTGCCTTTGAGCTTTTAAACTTGGCAGTTTATTTTATAATCTCAAGAATGGTAAAAATAATAATAATAATAATAATAGGCTTTGGCATTGAACTAATGTGGATCTGGCAACCAGCTCTAGTACTAATGCCTCCATGACCTTGAACTTAACATCTCTGAGACGTTTTATCATTTGGAAAATAAAGGCCTACTTCACTATGAGGGTTAAAGCACAAAAGTGCAAAGTACACCACCTGTTCAAGTTTGTGTTCAATAAGTGTTAGCTACAGTTACATTTCTCAAGAATTCAATTTCATCAACAGGAGAGATTCAACCACAAGCAAAGAATATTGCCAATTGATTGAGAACTACCCAAAACTTATTTCATAATGATAGGCAACTTTACCTACATTGAGAATAACCTGTAATTTATACTTAATATGTTATCTGCTATCCGCTTATTCAAGTACATCTAAAATCGTTTGAAAATGTATCTGACTCCTTTAAAATACTCTAATAAAAACCCTGAGATTTGAAAAATCAAAAAGAATGTCAGCATCATCTAAGGGAGTATCTTTTACACCAGGAAATCAATAGTACAGTAAATTTCACTGATAAAGACTCCACTTGAATCTCTACATTGGTAACTTTAGTTCATCCAAATCTGTAAGCATCAAATTTAAAATGGTTTAGAAAGTATTTTGAAATTATTTACTTAATAATAAATCGGCTTCTGAGCCAGTAAAGAATCCACTAATCCAGTCACGTAATTAAACCCTCCTTTTAAGACCCTTAGAAAGGAAGCAAGAAGCTTAGATGACTGCTGCCAAATTTAACCTGGGAAGACCTGCAGATAATGCTTCCTAACAAACTCTCTGATGAACTTTTCAACCCTGGATCGTTCAGAATCCCAAGAGGAAACATGTCCCATTTCCTTGTATTTTCTTTTCTTTTTTATTTTTTTTGAGATGGAATCTTGCTCTGTCACCCAGGCTTGAGTACAGTGGTGTGATCTCAGCTCACTGCAACCTCCACCTCCTGGGTTCACGCGATTCTCCTGCCTCAGCCTCCTGAGTAGCTGGGATTACAGGCACCCGCCACAACACCAGGCTGACTGTTGTATTTTAAGTAGGGATGGGGTTTCACCATGTTGGCCAGGCTGGTCTCGAACTCGTGACCTCAGGTGATCCACCTGCCTCGGCTGGGATTACAGGTGTGAGCCACCACGCCTGGCCCCATTTCCTTGTATTTTCATTTGAAGATAAGCTGAATGGCTCTCAAAAGCCATAGAATTAAAGAAGAGGATATACTTTCAGCATCAGTACCAACTAAGAGTCTACTAACATACAAAACCACATTGCACATTCATTCAACTATACGTTTATTAATTTCTACTTGCTCTCAATCAGAAGCCATTGTAGGTGTGTGGTGGGGGTGATGTCAAGATGATTGAAACAGTGTATTCTTTTGTTCCAAAAGCTGTTTGAATTTGCAAAAATGTAACATTTTAAGCCACTCACAATTTAAGTAGGCACTAATTCATAGCTGATACCGAAGACTTAAATTGAGATAGAGCCGAATGGGGCAGGAGACAAGGCTACTGAAAATACAGGAAAAAGGAAACTGTGGCATAATCCTGGTCCTGAGAGTGAGATTCATTTAGAGTCAGATCGACCAATTACCAGCAATGTAAAAAATTTTGGTTTTTCCAATTGGTAGATATTTTATAAAAGTTTTATATTATTATTAATTATTATTCATTTCTCTTTGAGACAGGGTCTTGCTCTGTCATCCAAGATGGAGTACATTCATGTGTCACTGCGGCCTCACCCTCCTGGGCTCAAGTAATCCTCCCACCTCAGCCTTCCTAGTAGCTGGGCGTGCACCACCACACCTGGCTAGTTTATGTATTTTTGGTCGAGATGGGGTTTTCGATGTTGCCCAGGTTGGTTTCAAACAATTTAAAAGTTTGATGAACAAAAATGTGCCTTATTTCATAGGCTTTTAGGAAAACCAAATGAGAACACTGATGAAAGTATACAGCACAGTGCTCATCACTGGGAAGCACAATGTATAGTGCAGAATGTACAGTATAAAGTGTAGCAACCCTTAAATGGATGTTCAATACAATACTGTTAATATCACTTATACAAAGTTTGTCAATACAGTTTTGTTCACGATCATAATGCTGAATGACAGAGTGAGGCAGTGGGATTAATAAAAAAGTAAAAGCTTCCAGACCAGCCAGAGCTAAAATCAAATTAAGGCTCTAGCTCTTGCCAGCCACTCTGACCTTAAAGAAGTCACATTATTATAATGGATAAATTTTTACACAAGATTGTAAAAATTAAATGTTAGGGATATAAAGCCCACAACACGTGACTGATCCTCCTCAAATATTAATTTCACTCTTTATGACTCCTAAATAAATGCATCTTCCAGCTATTCTGAACACCTAGGTTATAGCTGCTCAGCATGTAAGCCCCTATGATAACTTGAGCCCTTTCCCCTTTCCTTCCCCAGTGGTGAAGGGAGGATGACATTCCCTCTCCCTGCCCGCTGGCTCGAGTGTGGCTTATGGCCTATGTACAGCTAAACCGATATTCCTGTTGGAGCTCCAGCTTCCAGGGACAGCACAGCAGCCAATGGCAGTGCCTCTGCCAGAATCTCAGCAGTCTTGGCACCCTAGTCCCACGGCAACTTCTCATCAATTTTGTGAGCTACTTGACATCCCATGCAATAAATTCATTTTCTCCTTAACAGTCACTTCCTGTTGTTCCTAAATAAGAACCCTAACTTTTATAAAACTAATAGACTAGAATTAACATCAGTGCCATGAAATTATTTTAATATATTTTTCTCCATGACTGCATATACAAATATAATGGAAGTAATGTATTCTTCTGCTGTAAAGATGGGTGGAATATATCAAAATCCACTCGCCGAATTTTCTTTAGAAAGTCCTCTAGAGAAACCTGGAAAAAAGAGAATAGTAATCACCAGATCATAAAATGATTAAGACTTAAAAAAAAAAAAACTAAAGAATAAACACAAGTGTTTAGGCTATGTTAGTTTCCCTGAGATGGTTTTCTATATAATAAGAATTTAAGTGAGAATTTTTAAAGAGAGAAAGAAAACAAAAAGGCATCTAAGAAGCTTCTACTAGACCAGTAAAAGGGTATCACAGATCTAGTACTAGAAAAACCAAGCCTCTTCTGCTCATAATATAAAAAGCTTTGGTCAAGACATAAAGGATTAGCAAAATCATGTTTCCCTGGACTTATTACTAAATTCAGTGGAATGCAAACAGGCTGTTTCAATCAGGGAAAACGAAACATCCCCACCTCGAACCCCCAAATGTAGTGTACTATGAGGGGTAGCTCAAGTTGTCTTTTAAGACATTATTTTGTGAAGAAGCCGAACAGGTGTCCACGTTGTTGCTAGAGCACATGATTTTCAACCAGGCAAAATTATCACCCCATCCTTTCCCCACCACAAAAAACCTGACAAAGTTTCCACAAGGATAACAGCAGGATAGAAAACACCAATGATGTGCAGTATCTTTGCATTTTGGTTTTCAATTGTCATGATTAATTTATAAATTTTTATTTTATTTTAGTAACATTTTTGTTAAACAGGCAGGTCACTTAGTTTTGTGCTCCACCTTTCTAAGAGGCACCAGACCTCCTCAGGCCACATAAGCAGCGCCCCCTAGAGTTCTGCAGCACAGAACCTGGGTGATCAATGCAGGGATTATGCCTATAGATTCTGTAGAATATGCAGACAAAAACGAAGAAAACAAAAAATATTTTCTTCCAGACTTTTTTCCCATACTTTTATAAATATAGGAGTGAAATACAAACAAATTCATTATCTACTTTTTAAAACCCTAAACTTACATATATAGACAACAGGAGACATATGCATCAATGTGCCCAGTTGCCTTGTTTTATATTAGCAAGAAACTTAGAAACAATCCAGAGACCAGGTGCGGTGGCTCACACCTGTAATCCCAGCACTTTGGGAGACCAAGGCAGGTGGACTGCTTGAGCTCAAGAGTTCAAGACTCGTCTGGGCAACATGGCAAAACCCCATCTCTCAAAAAATACAAAAACAATTAGCTGGCTGTGGTGATGCACACCTGTAGTCCCAGCTACTTGGAAGGCTGAGGTGGGAGGATGGCTTGAGCCTGGGAGGTCAAGGCTGCAGTGAGCCTGCACTCTAGCCTGGGTGACAAAGACCCCATCTCAAAAAAAGAGAAACAATCGAGAAATTCTTTGATCTAAAAAAAGAGGAATCATTTGTACAATGAAATATTAATATTATACTGCAGTGAAGTGAATGTACTATAGATAGATGCAGTAATATGCACTAATATGCACAAATCTCAGAAACATTAAGAGTGTACACATGTCCTAGAAGACATAAATAGAAAATGATCCTTTTTTATAAAGCTCAAAAACAAAACTAAGCAGTATGTTGTTCAGGAATATATAAAATGATGAAAGTCTTCTTGGAATGAAAGGAAGAAAATAATACACACAAAATTGAGGAGAGCTACCTAAAAATAAAGGCAGTGGGCCGGGCACGGTGGCTCATGCCTGTAATCCCAGCACTTTGGGAGGACGAGGTCAGGATCATGAGGTCAGGAGATCGAGACCATCCTGGCCAACACGGTGAAACCCCATCTCTACTAAAAATACAAAAAATTAGCCAGGAGTGGTGGTGGGCGCCTGCAGTCCCAGCTACTCGGGAGGCTGAGGCAGGAGAATGGCGTGAATCCAGGAGGCAGAGCTTGCAGTGAGCCGAGATCGCGCCACTGCACTCCAGCCTGGGCGACAGAGCAAGACTCCGTCTCAAAAAAAAAAAAAGAAAAATTAAGGCATTGGCAGGGGAATGAAATGGGAAAAACATGAGTGCAATTTAATGGTGACATGCTAGTTCCTGGCTTGAGTGGTGAGTTCATGGTGTTTATTACGCTATACATTGCAATATATACACCTAGACAGATATATTCATTTTTAATATATAGCAAATATTAACAATTTTAAAAGAGAATAAAAGAAAAAACTTTGAAAATATTTCAGTGCACTTTCTTTCACATGTTCTCTTGGTTTTGAAAATATTTTAGTGTACTTCCTTTCAGATGCTCTCTTTTTTTTTGTAAAAAAAAAAAAAGCTCATGCTATTTCATGTTCTATAACTTGCTTTTTTATCCCTTAATATACTGTGATCAACTTGCTATCTGTAAGAATGTTAATTTTAATAGCGTTATTATATTAATTATAAGGAATAGTTAACAAAATTAAGGTACAGACACACAATAGAATATTATATAGCCATTAAGCGTTAGATTTATAAATTTTTTAAATGATTCAAAAAATGCTCAACAAACAGTACACTAACATATGAAGTATAATTTCAACTATACACAAAAATTAATTTCCAAAAACCCCAGAATGACTAGCAGTTCTCTTTTGGTGTTAGAATTATAGGTAATTTCTTTTTAATGGAATGCTTCATGAATTTGCGTGTCATCCTTGCGCAGGGGCCATGCTAATCTTCTCTGTATCATTCCAAAGTTAGTATATGTGCTGCTGAAGCAAGCATGGGTGATTGCTATTTTCTCCTAATACTGTTTATATTGTCCAAATCTTTACTATGAAATGTATTGCTTTTAGGATTAGGAGAAAATTCCATTAGAATACAGAGGAAATGTGACCTCAAAATCAGACAGAACTCAAGTGGATATTTTTACATCAGGCTTTGGTTCAAAGGAAAGTCTGGCTAATGGTAAATAAACTGAGTAACAAATTGATTGTGAAACTCTCAAAGACACTACAAATTTCTGAATATGAATTCTTGAAACCTCATCTATGAAGAATACACCATACCTAGATTAGTCATGTTCAAAGAGTTTTAAACTGCCAAATCCTTTCCTTGAACAAAATAATTAACAGATGCCCCAAATATAAAACAAGTAAGAGGCCCTGTCCAAGCTGGAATGAGGGTGTATGACAGAAGCAGTTCCTCAGGAATTGCCATGTTGCCACTCTAGTCTCTCTTGGCACAGGATAGAAACTGAGCGCTGGGGCTGACCACGGTGGCTCACGCCTATAATCCCAGCACTGTGGGAGGCCAAGGCGGGTGGATCACCTAAAGTCAGGCATTCAAGACCAGCCTGGCCAACACAGTGAAACCCCTCCTCTACTGAAAATATAAAAATTAGCAGGGCATGGTGGCGCATGTCTGTAATCCCAGCTGCTCGGGAGGCTGAGGCAGGAGAATTGCTTGAACCCCAGAGGTAGAGGCTGCAGTGAGGAGAGATCATGCCATTGCACTCCAACCTGAGCAACAGAGCAAGACTCTGTCTCAAAAAAACCCCAAAAAACAAAAAAACAGAAGCTGAGAGCTGGGCCCCACCCCCAGAGTTTCTGATTCAGCAGGTCAGTGGTGGAGCCCAAGATCTGCATTTCTAACAAGTTCCCCAGTGAGGTGGATATTGCTGGTCCAGGGACCACATTTTGGGAACCACTGGTCTATGACAGTGGTTTTTACCCCTGGCCGTACCTTACAATTAAAACTAAAGGGGGCTGGGCACAGTGTTTTATGCCTGTAATCCCAATACTTTGAGAGGCCAAGGCTGGAGAATTGCTTGGGTTCAGAAGTTCAAGACCAGCCTGGACAACATAGTGAGATTTCATCTCTTCCAAAAGTAATTTTTAAAATTAGCTGGGTGTGTTGGTACACGCCTGTGCTCCTAACTATTTGGGAGGCTGAGGTGGGAGGATCACTTGAGCCTAAGAGTTTGAGACTGTAATGGGCCATGACTCCACCACTGCACTCCAACCTGGGCAACAGAGTGAGATTTTGTCTCAAAAAAAAAAAAAAAAAAAAAAAGGCCAGGCATGGTGGCTCACACCTGTAATCCCAGCACTTTGGGAGGCCAAGGCAGGCAGATCACTTGAGGCCAGGAGATCAAGACCAGCCTGGCCAACATGGCAAAACCTGTCTCTACTGAAAATACAAAAAAATCAGCCAGGCGTGGTGGTACACGTCTGTAATCCCAGCTACTCGGGAGACTGAGGCCTGAGAATCACTTGAACCTGGGAGGCAGAGGCTGCAGTAAGCCAAGATCATAACCAGTGCACTCTAGCCTGGGCAATGGAGTGAGAATCTGCCTCCAAAAAGAAAGAAAAGTAAAAAGGGAAGCTTTTAAAAAGTATCAATGCCTGGGTCCACCAATTTAATTGGTCTGGGGCGGGGCAGCCAAGCATTGTTTAGGTCTTTTTAAAGCTCTCCAAGTGATTATAAGGGGCATACAGGGTTGAGAACAACCTTTTTCTACAAAAGTTAATGAAACAAAGTCCTTAACCTTTATGAAGCTTACTTAGTATGTTAAACAGCTGATGGTATATCCATCAACCACTAAACAGGGTGATACAGAATAATGTGTTGACGTACACAAAATACACATATGATTATATGTATATGAAAGGTTCAGAAAGATGAACAGACATTCTCCCCAGATAGGGTGGAATTGTGTGAACTCTAATTTCTTCTTTTGTATCTCTTACACTTTGAAAATTTAAAATATTAATGTACTACTTTTATAATTAGCAAGGTCAATTAAGAAACAAAATGATTTCAAACACACAGACCTGAAAACTAAGATAGAGGATGTGAAGGGATCGAAATTAATCTCTAAGTATATTTTAGAGGGAAAAGGTAGATATGTTTGGTATTACAGAAAATGTGTAAGTTTACAATTTTCAAATATTACATATCTTTGAACCTTGGTTTCTATCTATAAAATGAAGTAACCATATTTTTGCTAGGAAGACTAGGAATAATGATGGAATGACCTAACCCAGGGCCTGTCTCATAAAAGGTTCTAAGTAACTGGTAGCAATTATCACTTCTCTATGGAGATTTAGAACAACAGTTCCCAAACCTGTCTATGCATCAGAATCACCTAGGGAACTTTTTTGTTGTTGTTGTTATACTTTAAGTTCTAGGGTACATGTGCACAACGTGCAGGTTTTTTACATATGTATACTTGTGCCATGTTGGTGTGTTGCACCCATCAACTCATCAGCACCCATCAACTCGTCATTTACATCAGGTATAACTCCCAGTGCAACCCCTCCTCCCTCCCCCCTCCCCATAATAGGCCCCGGTGTGTGATGTTCCCCTTCCCAAGTCCAAGTGATCTCATTGTTCAATTCCCACCTATGAGCGAGAACACGCGGTGTTTGGTTTTCTGTTCTTGCGATAGTTTGCTGAGAAGGATGGTTTCCAGCTGCATCTATGTCCCTACAAAGGACACAAACTCATCCTTTTTTATGGCTGCATAGTATTCCATGGTGTACATGTGCCACATTTTCTTAATCCAGTCTGTCATTGATGGACATTTGGGTTGATTCCAAGTCTTTGCTATTGTGAACAGTGCCGCAATAAACATACGTGTGCATTTGTCTTTATAACAGCATGATTTATAATCCTTTGGGTATATACCCAGTAATGGGATGGCTGGGTCATACGGTATTTCTAGTTCTAGATCCTTGAGGAATCGCCATACTGTTTTCCACAATGGTTGAACTAGTTTACAATCCCACCAACAGTGTAAAAGTGTTCCTATTTCTCCACATCCTCTCCAGCACCTGTTGTTTCCTGACTTTTTAATGATTGCCATTCTAACTGGCGTGAGATGGTATCTCATGTGGTTTTGATTTGCATTTCTCTGATGGCCAGTGATGACAAGCAGTTTTTCATGTGTCTATTGGCTACATGCATGTCTTCTTTTGAGAAATGTCTGTTCATATCCTTTGCCCACTTTTTGATGGGGTTGTTTGTTTTTTTCCTGTAAATTTGTTTGAGTTCTTTGTAGGTTCTGGATATTAGCCCTTTGTCAGATGAGTAGATTGCAAAAATTTTCTCCCATTCTGTAGGTTGCCTATTCACTCTGATGGTAGTTTCTTTTGCTGTGAAGAAGTTCTTTAGTTTAACTAGATCCCATTTGTCAATTTTGGCTTTTGTTGCCGTTGCTTTTGGTGTTTTAGACATGAAGTCCTTGCCCATGCCTACATCCTGAATGGTATTACCTAGGTTTTCTTCTAGGGTTTTTATGGTATTAGGGCTAACATTTAAGTCTCTAATCCATCTTGAATTAATTTTTGTATAAGGAGTAAGGAAAGGATCCAGTTTCAGCTTTCTACTTATGGCTAGCCAATTATCCCGGCACCATTTATTAAATATGGAATCCTTTCCCCATTTCTTGTTTTTCTCAGGTTTGTCAAAGATCAGATGGCTGTAGATGTGTGGTATTATTTCTGAGGGCTCTGTTCTGTTCCATTGGTCTATATCTCTGTTTTGGTACCAGTACCATGCTGTTTTGGTTACTGAAGCCTTGTAGTATAGTTTAAAGTCAGGTAGCGTGATGCCTCCAGCTTTGTTCTTTTGACTTAGGATTGTCTTGGCAATGCAGGCTCTTTTTTGGTTCCATATGAACTTTAAAGCAGTTTTTTCCAATTCTGTGAAGAAAGTCATTGGTAGCTTGATGGGGATGGCGCTGAATCTATAAATTACCTTGGGCAGTATGGCCATTTTCACGATATTGATTCTTGCTATCCATGAGCATGGCATGTTCTTCCATTTGTTTGTGTCCTCTTTTATTTCACTGAGCAGTGGTTTGTAGTTCTCCTTGAAGAGGTCCTTTACATCCCTTGTAAGTTGGATTCCTAGGTGTTTTATTCTCTTTGAAGCAATTGTGAATGGAAGTTCATTCATGATTTGGCTCTCTGTTTGTCTGTTACTGGTATATAAGAATGCTTGTGATTTTGAGACCCTGAAGCAAGCACTAAACATGGAAAGGGGCCGGGCGCGGTGGCTCAAGCCTGTAATCCCAGCACTTTGGGAGGCCGAGACGGGTGGATCACGAGGTCAGGAGATCAAGACTATCCTGGCTAACATGGTGAAACTCCGTCTCTACTAATAAATACAAAAAACTAGCCGGGCGAGGTGGCAGGCGCCTGTAGTCCCAGCTACTCGGGAGGCTGAGGCAGGAGAATGGCGTGAACCCGGGAGGCGGAGCTTGCAGTGAGCTGAGATCCGGCCACTGCACTCCAGCCTGGGTGACAGAGCGAGACTCCGTCTCAAAAAAACAAAACAAAACAAAACAAAAAAAAACAAAAAAAAAAACCATGGAAAGGAACAACCAGTACCAGCCATTGCAAAAACATGCCAAAATGTAAAGACCATCGATGCTAGGAAGAAACTGCATCAACTAACGAGCAAAATAACCAGCTAATATCACAATGACAGGATCAAATTCATACATAACAATATTTACCTTAAATGTAAATGGACTAAATGGTCCAATTAAAAGACAAAGACTGGCAAATTGGATAAAGAGTCAAGACCCATCAGTTTGCTGTATTCAGGAGACCCATCTCACATGCAGAGACACACATAGGCTCAAAATAAACGGATGGAGGAAGATCTACCAAGCAAATGGAGAACAAAAAAAAGCAGGGGTTGCAATCCTAGTCTCTGATAAAACAGACTTTAAACCATCAAAAATCAAAAGAGACAAAGAAGGCCATTACATAATGGTAAAGGGATCAATTCAACAGGAAGAGCTAACTATCCTAATATATATGCACCCAATACAGGAGCACCCAGATTCATAAAGCAAGTCCTTAGAGACTTACAAAGGAACTTCTTAAAATCACAGATTCTCCTAGGAACTGGCTTCCTCCTCAATCCCAAAAGTCTTACTTAGTAAGAAGACTCCAGGAATCTATATTTTTAAAAAGTTTTCCAGGTTACCCCACTGCAACCAGCTCCGCAGTGGGCTATGAACCACTGTTCTGGAACCACTGTTACCATATGGTCAGGTCACAATGGAGAAAAAAATGAACAGAAGAGTAAGTAATACTTATATAGCTATAAGCAGCCTAACAATCCTACAAGGTAGTTTCTCCTATTATTCCCATTTCACCTAAGAGTAAACTGAGGAATGTGGTTATTAAGGAACTTAAGGTCTCATTGCTAGTAAGGGGCAAAACAGATTCAAGCCAACGCAATCTGGCTGCAAAGTCAGTGCTAAAAACTCAGCTCACGTGCCTCTGAGAAATACAGAAATGACCCTCAGCAAAAGCATCAATAACTAATGAAAGCCACCATGAGGGAGGGAAATAAAAACAAAGGCTCCAAACTAAAGAAGTGCATTGGGAACTTTATAAAATATAAAAACAGATCATACACGTCTGCTTCATTAATTATACAGCCTTCTCTGTTAATCTACTTACCGTCTGAAGAAAAGCAGGAAATGCTTTCACAGGAACACTTTTGTGAAAGGACCTAGCCTAAAAAGGAAGAGGAAAGGAAGCTGGTCAAAATTAAGCAAATAAACACTCTCGCTCTGAAAGCAACACCAGCAGTTTAACAATATTGATAGGGCCTCTCTAAAATGCAAGAAAACAGCTCATCTCCTGTAGATTAAGATTAGTTTCCTAAGCCTAAAGGACTCAGAAAAAAGTAACTACTGTAGTAAAAATTCCATCCTTTCTTAGCTCTAGCATCCTTCTTAGCTTTAGCATCTTCCAGCTATCTTACAATATCTCATAATAACTTTGACTCCCCAGCTCTGTGGTAAGTGGGAAATGAAGAAATACTTGCATTACCAAGTCCTGTGCACCCCTAGCTTAGACTGACTTTATCTCCTGTTTAAATGAGTAAGATCCTCCTAGGTGATCTCCCTGTGTTCCCTGACCTTTAATTCGTTCCACACAGCCAGACAAATTAATGTCCTTACATCATCATTTCATTTTTACCTTCTTTAATTCCCTGATAGGTCGTTTCAACAATTCATCCAGGAATTCAAAGGCCTCCACATCTTGACTCTAACCTCGTCCATCTAACCTAACTCCCTATCACTCTGGGCTACGAACACCTGGTCACTCAGGCTGATGCCCATCATCCTGTATTCGCCAAGCCAACTCTTGTCTCCATGTCTTTATTTATATTTTCCCTAACACCAGGAAGAGCCCTCTACTTCCTGACTCACTTCTTAACCCATTACACTCCAGTTTGACCCCCAGCCATTCTCTAAAATTACTCGATGATCATCCATGATTTACTAATCACCATATCTATCTTTTCTCTTTAATCTCTCTGCAGCATATAAAACTCTGATATTCCCCTTTCTTAAATCTTCTCCCTTGATTTTCAAGACACTGGCTCTCAGTTCTATTTCTCTGAACATTCTTTCCTTCCTCTTCTTCCTAATAAATGGCCTTTCTCCTTCACCTTGTAAACAGAGGTAGGCCTCGGGGTTCTGTCCCTGGTCCTCTGTACATTCTTTTTCAGCAACACCATCCAAACTTGGAGCTTTAATTATAAGCCTTTTATGTGGATGACTCTCAAATATATCATCTTTAGTCCTGACTTCCTTTAAAAGTCACAGTCCTGCATTCTTCAATAGCCCATCTCTCTCTAATCCCCTCAAATTCAATTATGTCCAGCAGCTAGTCCAAAGTCTAATGATCCACACCAAACATAGCATTAGTTTCTGCTGTCATTGTAGCTTTTGAATGGCACCATCAAAGTGCCATACTTGAATTCTTCATGCAACCTTCAACTTTCCCTCTATCTGATCTTGCCACAATTCAATTAGTTATCAAGCCTAGTTGATTCTACTTGTTATGTGTGGGCACATATGTATACATATATATATAAATGTACATACACATACATAAACATCTACTGTCTCTAAATCATACTCTTTCTCTCTCTCCTAAGTCTCCTAACTGATCACCCAACTTCTAAAATCTCTTGTGTCAAACACTGCTAGCAGGGTTTCCTACTCCGCAACACTAATATCACTGCTTTATTTGATGATGATGATGAAAACTAACATATTTCATGTACAATATGCCGCACTACGTTATAAACTCTTCATATATGTTAACTCATTTATCCAAATAACCCTTTAAGCTGGGTGCTAAAATGATCCTCTACTACAGATGAGGAAACTGAAGCACAAAGAGGTTAAGATTACATGATTAGTAAATGGCAGAATTAGGATTTAAAGTCAGGCTTCTGGTTCCAGAGTTTGCACTCTCATCCACAATACTCTAATGTCTCTCAAAAGCCTCTACAACTCCATAATCTTTCTTCAATCCGCCATTCCAAACCTATCTTCCAGGACCACATTTCACATAACCTATACACCAGTGGTGTTCAAACCTGGCTGTTTAATTAGAAATTTAGAAATTTTAATTCCTGGCCCCATCCCAGATTTACTACCCCAATCTCCAGGGAGTGATGCCTGGGAATCGGTATTTCTCACGTGCCTTATGTGTCCATTGACTGGGACTGCTCAGGTTCCACACAAAGCTTTCCTGCCTTTCATGATTCTGCAGTGTGCTCAGATCTTACCCAAAACTCTGCTAGTTAGTCCTAAGTAATTTCTCATCTAAAGTTCCATGTATTTTATCTATACCTCTGTCAGGGCTGAGAACTGTCTTAGATATTCATGAAATCATGAAATTAAAAAGAAGCTGAAGATAGTCTTTGCCCTCAAAGAGCTTACAATCTGATTACTTATTTAATATTTCACAAATATTTACTGAGTGCTCATAATGTACCAGGTACTTTAGATGCTGAAGAATATACAATAGAATCAAACAAAGTCACTTACATTCCAATGAAGTGGGAGGCAATAAGCAAACTTTTAATGTCAGGTAGTGAAAAGCGCTAAGCCAGGTAAGGAGACTGAGGGTGATGGAAAAGGAAGATGTTATTTTAGGTAAGACGGCCAGGGAAGACTTTTCTGATAGGGTGACATTTGAGCACTAACTGGAGTGGAGGTGGGGTACAGGGGAAGAAGCAGGAAAAACAGCAAGTGCAAAAGCCCTGTGGTATGCAGGTACGTGTCCAACTCTAGAATCTACTGAAGCCTAAGAAAAAAAAAAAAAAGGTTCACAAGAAGTACTAGGAAAAATTAGCATTATGGGAGCTAAGGAAATAGAAAGTTTCCACCAAGTCTTCAAGAGCCACTGAAATCAAGAAACACTTCAAGGAGAACCAGAAAGGAACACCACCATGGAGATGAATGACAGACAATTTCAAGAAAGAGGAGCACAGTCAACAGTGTCAAATTCCAAACAAAAGTCCTAGAAAAGTTTGAGAGATGAAGAACTAACTCTTAGGGAACAACTAAAGTGACAGGCAGGAGAAATCAGGAACCAGTCCAGGAGCCAAGTCCGAGAATCAATGGAAGAAAAGTCAGAAAGTGACACAGAGAAAAAGAAGTCTATGGTGTCAAAAAAAAGAAGAGAAGTTCACAAAAACAAATTGTAAGTGACCATTGAATTTGGCAATAAGGAGAGTTGCCAAACTTGCGATTGTTTATTAGAATGGGCAGGATAGGAACCAAATCACAGCATGATGGGCAGTGCCAAGGTGGAAAGGGCCTGAGGTAACAGTGAATGCGGACCACTTCCTTCCAACAGTTCACCTAGGAGAGAAAAATACCAACAGAAGGATCTACAGGCTGCCTGTAAATTCAGAAGGCAGCAGCAACAAACCAGAAGATAAAAGAGGCCACCTATC
Source organism: Macaca thibetana thibetana (assembly GCF_024542745.1). NCBI lineage: Eukaryota > Metazoa > Chordata > Mammalia > Primates > Cercopithecidae > Macaca > Macaca thibetana. The sequence continues at coordinate 50,091,142 of NC_065585.1, forward strand.
AGAGAAGCAAACTGAAAACACCAGCTGGGAGTGGCTGAGGGTGCAGCCCCTGGGAGCGGGAGGAGGGGCTTCGGCCTTGGGAGGCAGAAAGACACCTTGTCTTCCAAGAGAGAAGTGGATGGAGCACAGAGGAGCCCACATGAGAAAGCTCGGGCTTGATTTACTCAGTAAAGAACGCATTCATATGCTGTGAGGTGGGGGAAGGGACTTTTTTAAGTGAGAAAAGTTTACAACAGACTCTGAGATAAATCTACTGGGAAACCAATGAAAACTGGAATAAAGACGGCCAAGTTAGGAATACCATAACCATGTTCTAAGAATAGCCACATCTAGATATGATTATTCCCTAAATGATTTGGCAAAAAAAGAAAAAAAAAAAAAGCCGACTTACATGCTTTAGGTGCAAATGTGCCTGACTGGCAATGTCATATATTACATCTCTCACGTTTTTATCTCGGTTCCTCCGTAGAAAGTCCTCTTGTGAAACACCATGCTGTGTGGGGAAATATACATTATATTAGGAATCTAAAAGCACTTCCTTCCAACAGTTCACCTAGGAAAGAAAAATTAAATTGACAACTAAAACTAACTTAGCACAAGAGAACACATGACAGAACAGTACGTACAGTTTAATGCCTATTTTGTCTTTAAAAATGTGTGTGTGCACGTGCGTGTGTGTGCATGTGTGGAGAGAGAAAAAAACAAGAATGAGAGAGTGACACTTGGAACATGCAACAAGATTTTTTGTTTTTTGAGACAGGGTCTTAATCTGTCACCCAGGCTGGAGTGCAGTGGTACAATCATGGCTCATTATAGCCTCAACCTCCCAGGCTCAAGGGATTCTCCCACCTTAGCCACCTGAATAGCTGGGACTACAGGTGTGCACCAACACATCCAGCTAATTTTTGTATTTTTGGTAGAGATGGGGTTTCCCTATATTGCCCAGGCTGGTCTCAACCTCCTGGACTCAAGCGAGTCTCCCAAAGTGCTGGGATTACAGGCATCAGTCACTGCGCCTGGCCACAACAAGATGTTAATTAACAAGTTGTAGGTAAAACGAAAATATACAAGCAAGAAAACAAACATACAAAAAGTTTGAAAGAACAGATAATAATGAATCTCATATAGAAAACAAAGTTCTCGCCAGGTGCAGTGGCTCATGCCTGTAATCCCAGCACTTTGGGAGACCGAGGCAGGCAAATCACAAGGTCAGAAGATCAAGACCATCCTGGCTAACACGGTGAAACCCCGTCCCCACTAAAAATGCAAAAAATTAGCTGGGTGTGGTAGCATGTGCCTGTAGTCCCAGCTACTTGAGCGGCTGAGGCAGAAGAATCACTTGAACCCAGGAGGCGGAGGTTGCAGTGAGCTGAGATCACGCCACTGAACTCCAGCCTGGGCGACAGAGCAAGACCCTGTTTCAAAAAAAAAAAAAAAAAAAGAAAGAAAACAAAGGTCTCATAAACAGATATTTAAAATTGATTACTTACTCCAATAAAATTAAATAAGGAACAGGCTAAGGTGAACACTAGGAATAATTACTGCAGTTGCTTGGAAGGGAGGAAGGCATCAACATGAAGCTATATCAAAAGAGGTTCTCTAGACCTTCCTACTCAAAGCTCCTCTAGAGACCTAAAATGCCTGATGGACACAATTCTGACTTGATAACTCTGGGATAAAAAGAGGAAGAGCATTTTTAGTAAGCAATAAGCATTTCTTTCAAAGCAATTACTTGAATAGACTAAGCAAAAAAGCAAAAGATAACTTCCTTCCCCATATTCCTGAGGTAAATATTCAAAGGTACAAATTACAACCTTACCAGCATACAGATATCCATGGGAAGGAACACCTTTCTTCTGCTCCCATGATATGGTGTTGCTCTCAAGCAAGTGACAATGCCTTGCGCTTTTCCAATATGACTTGCAGCATGATCTGCATGAACGTCCTTTATACCTACGATTTCAGAAATTATACAGGGCTGCTCTATTCTAAGTGCATAATAAATCAATAGAAATAGCACAGAGAAATCAGCTAAACATGTAAAAATAGACATATATCCTATGTTTTATATCTGAAAAAAACAGGATTTATGAGTGAAAAACTGGGCACAAAAACAAGTTGACCATTTACCACTAGCAGATATCTAAATCTCAATCTCAACTTTTAAACGAGAGTTTTCCTCAGACTACAGCACACTAAGAACACATTTAGAATTTTAATCAGCTATTATGGAAAAACTTTACAAGTCTTCCATTTCTTCTCCTCTGTGCAATTTCCATATGACCTCATTTTAAGAATATGCTTAACAAACATTCTGCTCTTTGCTCCCTCCTTTCATTGTGACGGTAAACATGTCACCAGAGCTGTGGGCCAGAACAGGCCTGGGAGATGCAATGGGGACTTGTATTATTCTTTTAGGGAGGTATAAAGATATGTATTACCTTCTTCAAATGAGATGGTATTGTCCTTGGCCCAAATAATTTCCTCATTTCAATAAGACCTCACTAACTGGCAACAAAGTCAGAGGAGAAATCCTACCATCAAAATTTTGTTTTTAAAAAAGCAGAGAAAGAAAAATCTCAAAAACTTTTATAAATGCAGTTTTAGGCCGGGCACGGTGGCTCATGCCTGTAATCCCAGCACTTTGGGAGGCTGAGGCAGGCAGATCATGAGGTCAAGAGATCGATACCATTCTGGCCTTGTCTATACTAAAAGTACAAAATTTAGCTGGGTGTGGTGGCACGCACCTGTAGTCCCAGCTACTCGGGAGGCTGATGCAGGAGAATCACTTGAATCTGGGAGGCGGAAGTTGCAGTGAGCCGAGATTACGCCACTGCACTCCAGCCTGGGGACAGAGCGAGACTACGTCTCAAAATAAAATAAAATAAAGTGTGTTTTACTTCTTCTACTTTTCTTTTTCCATGGATAAGTATTATTAACAGGAAAGGAAGAATCAGGTTATAGGCCTTCCAAACTGTAGGAGATGCTATAGTAAAAAAGTAAAGCCACCTGCAATTACCAGAGTATTAATTTCAACATTCCCATGAGGAAAGTAGCTGTGTGAGAGCCTGAGTCTTGGATTACTCTGCATTACAAAGAAAGAGATATAAATTCCTCTTCTTGCTAACAACCACCACCACAAAAACTGTTCCTTTACAGATAGTACAAAGGAAGACTTCAGTGCTAAACTGGTCAGACTGCCAAATTATGAAAACGTGAAATCTCAAAGGTATTTTACTGGAAAAAAGAAGAATGAAACAGAAAAACAACTTACCCAATATTTCCAGTGTTAAGTAAAGAAGAGAGCTCTGTGTGTTTTCAGCATAATTTTCCAATTCCTTGATATTACGATATGCTTTATCATCTAGATTTTTTTCCTACATCAAATAAAATGCAAATAAAGTCTGTTGAACTGTATTTTATAAAGAAAAGGTGCTTTTTTTTGCCCCAAAGAACTGAATAATAATGAATAAAAATATTTAGTATATGTTATTTAGTACACAATAAGATAAAACACTACAATATTAAAGTTCTACATATTCAATACTTTCAAATCCACCACCTCAAAATAAGACATCAGGAATAATATCAATGTACAAATCACCATGGACATGGCATTGTTTTTTAATTTCATCTGAAGCCCAAGTTATCAAAATAAACTGACTTTACTGAGCTCTTATGTAAGCACTTCAGACATTATCTTCTTAACCCGAACAATCCCCCCACCAAGAGATAAGGAATTCATACTTTCCCCATTTTACAAATGAAGAAACTGAGGCATGGATCCAAGGACACACAGTTAATAAATAAATAAATGGTGGGGACAGGAACCCACATATGTGACTCGTGAATCTACACAGTCAATGAGGAAAAGGTACCTAGAAAAAGAAAACAGAAACCAGTGCCTACCCCATCCCCCAAAAAGAAACCATGCTCAATAAAATAACAGGGTTGATCCCTAAATACACTATATGCAAGAAACAGAAAAATGAGAATCTAATAGCAAGAACACTTAGCCACTTTTATAATAATACATTTACGAAGATTATTATTAGGGCAAAATATTATCCTCTATTTCACCCTCTTTAAAATCAGAAGAAACTAACACCAGCATCAAATGCCACATGCAGGGTTTTAAAAAAAAGAGGCCGGGCGGGGTGGCTCATGCCTGTAATCCCAGTACTTTGGGAGGCCAAGGTGGGCAGATCACCTGAGGTCAGGAGTTCAAGACCAGCCTGGCCAACATGGTAAAACCCTGTCTCTACCAAAAATACAAAAGAAGTCAGCTGGGCATTGTGGCGGGTGCCTGTAATCCCAGCTACTCGGGAAGCTGAGGCAGGAGAATCTCTTGAACCTGGGAGGCAGAGGTTGCAGGGAGCCGAGATCATGCCATTGCACTCCAGCCTGGGCAACAAGAGTGAGACTCCATCTCCAAAAAAAAAAAAAAAGAAAGAAAGAAAGAAAGGAAAAAGAAAAGAAAATGACACCAGCAATGATTCCAGAAAAAAAAAAATGCATCCTTTATGGTTTGTTAAATTCAGACATAACTAACATACCATAAAATTTATCCCTTCAAATAATACAATTCAGTGGTTTTTAGTATGTACACAAAGTTGTGCGGCTATCACTATTATCTAATTCCAGAATATTTTAATGACCCCCAAAAGAAAACTTGCATCCATTAAGCAGACACTTCCCATTTCCCCCTCCCCTCAGCCCTGGCAAACCACTAATCTACTTTTTGTCTTCATGGATTTGTCTATTCTGGGCACTTCATAAAAATGGAATTGTATAATATGTAGCTTTTTGTGCCTGGCTTCTTTTAATTAGCATAATGTTTTCTTCATCTACTGGTACTTCATTTTTTTTAGTTGAATAAATTATTAAAAATATTCTATTGTATGGATATACAATATTTTGTTTAACAACTAATTAACAGACTATGAGTTCTTTCTACTTTTGGACTATCATGAATAATGTTGCCACAAACATTCATATACAAGTTCTGGGTGGACGTATGTTTTCATTTCTCTTGGGTATAAATCTAGGGATAGAATTTCTGGCTCTATGGTAACTCCTATGTTCAACTCTTTGAAGAAAAAGTAGGCAAACTATTTTTCCAAAGCAGCTGCACCATTTCACATTCCCGCCAGCAATGTATGAAAGGTTTTAACATCTCCCTGTTTTCACCAATATTTGTTAACGTGCATCTTTTTTTATCACAGCCATCCCAACAGCTGTGAAGTGATGTTTCTTTGTTTTAATAAGCATTTCTCTAATGAAAAGATGTGAAACACCTTTTCAGAAGCTTATTGGTCATTTGTATACCTTATTTGCAGAAATGTCTACTCAAAGTCTTTCCCCATTTTTAAATTGAGATTTTTTTATTGTTGAGTTGTAAGTTTCTTGCATATTTTAGATCATTGTCCCTTATCAGATATATAACTGGCAAATATTTTTTTCTTTTAGTACAATTTATCTATTTTTTCTTTTCTTGCTGTGCCTTTGGTATCACATCTAAAAAACCATTGCCTAGCTAGGCGCAGTGGCTCACACCTGTAATCCCAGCACTTTGGGAGGCTGAGGCGGGTAGATCACAAGGTCAGGAGATCAAGACCATTCTGGCCAACATGGTGAAACCCTATCTCTACTAAAACACACACACAAAGCTGAGTAGTAGTCCCAGCTACTCAGAAGGCTGAGGCAGGGGAACTGCTTGAACCCAGGAGGTGGAGATTGCAGTGAGCCGAGATGGTATCACTGCACTCCAGCCTGGCAACAGAGCGAAACTCCATCTCAAAAAAAAAAAAAGAAAAAAAAAAGAAACTACTGCCTAACCTACAAATCACTAAGATTTACACCTATGCTTTCCCCTAAGAGTTTCAGTTTTAGCTCTTACATCTAGGTCTTTTAATCTAGTTTGAGTTCATTTTTGTATATGGTGTGAGGCAGGGGTCAAAACTTATTATTTTGCAAGAGGTATCCAATTGTCCCAGCATCATTTGTTGCAAAGACTGTTCTTTCCCAAGTGAAATGTCTTGACACCCTTGTCACTCAACTGACTATAAATATATGGGTTTATATCTGGACTCTCATTTCTATTCCATTGATCTATATGTCTACCCTATATCAGTAACACACAATTTGATTACTGTAGCTTTGTAGTTAAGTTCTGAAATCAGGAAATGTGAGCCCTCTAACTTTGTTCTTCTTTGTTAAGATTATTCTGGCTATTCTGGGTCCCTTGCATTTCCATATGAATTTTAGGACCAGTTTGTCAATTTCTGCAAAAAAGAAAGCTGGAATTTTGATAAAGATTGCACTGAATCTATAGATCAATGTTTGCTCACAGTTCTTTACTTTTAGATATCCCCCCTTCAAAAGCCAAGTGTTATTTTTCATTAAACTAAAACAGTGTCTCTGTCTTGGGTTCTCTAATTTTCTTTACCTTGTAAAAACAGAAAAGATGACACCTGAAAATAGGTCTTCTTAGCTAATATCTCTTTTTGGCTTCTTCTGATTATTAATACAGCCTATAGCTAGCAAACTGTATCTAAATAAACTAAGTAAACTTACATTTCCATGACAACAGCATGTAATTAATATCAGGCCAAGGGGAACACTGACCTAACAATGCATCAGAAAGGTCACACATGTTAGGCCATGTCACACAGCAATTCACTGACTTGGCTGGACCTAGAACTAAGTTCTAAGAATTTAGTACAGGATTCCATTCACTGGAACTGTCAGACTTTCTTTATGCCCTCTACTATTTAGACACAGATCCAAGTACTGGGGTATACATAAAGGTATGTGCATGACTAGTCAAGTATCTGATGATATTAAGGAATAATTAGTAATTTTTAAGGTATGATAATCATATTATGGTTATTTTTTGTCTTTATCTTTTTAAGATACATATGCATTTATAAATCAGATGATAAGATGTCTGGGATTTTCTTTAACATGTCACCAGATATTCTACACATGCAGAGTATTCTCTCTACTTTTATGTAAGTATGAAAATTTCCTTTTAAAAACAAAATTGTGGAGTGTGGTTGTGCATACGCATGCCTCTGCCTGGGTGCCTGTCTCAATGTGAGGGTATGGGGGGTTGATGTGAGTAGCATGCAAGGGTAAAGTATGAATAAAATGACATGGTTCTCTAAAATTTTCCATCCTCTAAAATATTAATATACAATCAAAATATTTACTTCCTGAAGAATTAGCTTAAGAATTAAACAGGAAGAAAGAAAGAAAGAAAAAAATAAAATAAAACAAAATAATTAAACAGGAAGAAAAAGCTTAAAACTTGAACAATTTCGACTTACTCTTTCATCAATGATTTTCATAAGCCATCTTTTAGTCAGATTATGTCTTTTAACAGCCTAAAAGACAAAGAGTATTATAAGTTTTCAGAAAGTACTAGAAATGACTTCTGTAGAACTGAATAAAATAAACAAACCAAATACAAAACTAAGTAAGGAAACATTTGTAATAACTCATCACCAGATAGACAGCTATGTTAAAGAAATATCAAGGAAAAAGAAAACGTCCCTAGAAAATATTTCAAAACATTTACAAGATTATATTTCTAATATTTTTCTACTAACTTGTCTTTTTTTCCTATACTGCTAATAATTTAACAATTCCACTTTCAAACAAAAACAAAACAAGAATTATGCATCAAATACTGAACTTCTCTATTATGTGATATACCCCGACATTTTATTTTTTTAATTGTAGAGACAGGGTCTCACTATGTTGCTGGTCTTGAACTCCCGGGTTCAAATTATCCTCCTGCCTCAGCCTCCCAAAGTGTTGGGATTATAGGCATGAGCCACTGTGCCTAGCCACCCTGACTTCTATGCTTACTCATTACACACAAATTTTTTTCCACAGGGTAAAGATTCTATTTAGCAAAAGTAACCACTCCTCCAAAAACACAGTAACTAAAACTCCAACAAAAATAATCCACATGGTAAATTGTTACCTTAGCAAGTAAAGACACTCCAGTAGGAAAGAGCTCACCTAGTGCTCAGACACTTGTCTCTACTACAATTCTCCTAAAAGGAATCAGGGCTCTCGAGAAATGGGTGATTCCAAAGGTGAGGCAAGGGAGAGATTCAAGAGGATCCTAGAATATCTTATTGTGTCAGAAAATAAGAAAGTGCTCCAAAAAATGATGGAAGCGTGTCACAAGGACATAGCAGCCACTGTGAACGAGTTCCCCCTGTCCAAAGCTGGAACAGCCTGAACACCCAAATCAGTACATGAGTGAATTATAAACTGTAAAAAACAAGAAATCATGTGTCGACACCAATAATTAATAAACAAATAAATAAAGGAAAATAAGAGCTCATTCTTATAGCAGAATGCTAAGTGCCAACTGGTAAATGTGGACCAAGCGCTGAGGTTGAGAAGTTATCATTTTGCAACCATAAGAGTAAAGACTGAATCAGACAAGAAGCATTAATGGCTACTAAGTTTAGGGAGAAATTCTGATGAGGAGGAGGATATTTACAGTCTTAAAGTCTCTCCTCAAAAACTGTTGATTACTGCAAGTGGAATTACAGTGGGAAAACCAGGCAAAATTGTGACTAAGTAATAAAAATTAACAACGCCATAAAGGACAGGTGGACGAAGTGTGCCCCTACCTGTGATACTCTGAGAAGGACGTACCACCTATGAAGTATGCTGCCAGCTAAGAATCCATAACTTCAATCTAATCATGACAAAACATCAGACAAATCAAAAATTAGTGTTCTATTTTAAAAAGATGAGGTGGGGGGATACTCTTCAAAAATATCAGTGTCACAAAAGGCTAAAAAAAAGGCCGTGGAAATGTTTCAGATTAAAAGAAACTATAGAGACATGACAGTTAAGTACTTGACCCAAGATCAGATCCTCCACTGGAAGGGAAAATGATATTGTGGACATTATTAGGTCATCTGACAAAATTGGAATATGAATGGAAAATTAAATAAAATTGTTCTATCAAATTTAAATTTACTAAAGCCAGTAACTGTTCTGGCCACGCACAGTGACTCACGCCTATAATCCCAACACTTTGGGAGGCCAAGGCAGGAGGACCACTTGAGTTCAGGAGTTCAAGACCAGCCTGGGCAACATAGCAACCTCATCTCTACAAAACATTTAAAAATTAGCTGAGCATGCTGGTATGTGCTTGTAGTTCCAGCTACTCAGGAGGTTGAAGGAGGAGGATAAAGCCCAGGAATTCAAGGTTGCAGTGAGCTATGATCACCCCACTGCACTCCAGCCTGGGCAACACAGTGAGATCCTATCTCTAGGAAAAAAAATAGAAATTAAAAAAATAACTGTCCTTATTATATGTATCATTATTCTTAGAAAATATTAGGCCAGGCACAGTGGCTAATACCTGTAATACCAGCACTTTGGGAGGACAAGGTGGGAGGATAGTTTGAGCTCAGGAGTTTGAGACCAGCCTGGGCAACACGGTGAAACCCCTTTTATTTATTTATTTATTTTTTGAGATGGAGTTTTGCTCTGTCGCCAGACTGGAGTGCAATGGCACGATCTCAGCTCACTGCAACCTCCACCTCCCCAGTTCAAGCAATTCTTCTGCCTTAGCCTCCCAAGTAGCTGGGACTACAGGTGTACACCACTATGCCCAGCTAATTTTTGTTTTTTTTTTTTTTTTTTTGAGATGGAGTCTCGCTCTGTCCCCCTGGCTGGAGTGCAGTGGCGCGATCTTGGCTCACTGCAAGCTCCGCCTCCCGGGTTCCTGCCATTCTCCTGCCTCAGCCTTCCAAGTAGCTGGGACTACAGGTGCCTACCACCGCGCCCGGCTAATTTTTTGTATTTTTAGTAGAGACGGGGTTTCACCATGTTGGCCTGGATGGTCTCAATCTCTTGACCTCGTGATCCACCCGCCTTGGCCTCCCAAAGTGCTGGGATTACAGGTGTGAGCCACCGCATGTGGCCATGAAACCCCATTTCTACAACAACAACAAAAAATTAGCCAGGCATGGTGGCGGGTGCCTGTAGTCCCAGCTACTTGGAAGGCTGAGATAGGAGGATGGCTTGAGCCCAGCAGGTGAAAGTTGCAGTGAGCTGAGATCACAACACTCCACTCCAGCCTGGGCAACAGAGCGACACCCTGTCTCAAAAAAACACAAAAAATAGGCCAGGTACGTAGCTTACACCTGTAATCCCAGCACTTTGGGAGGCCGAGGTAGGCGGATCATGAAGTCAAGGGATTGAGAGCATCCTGGCCAACCCCCGTCTCTACTAAAAATACAAAAATTAGCTGGGAGTTGTGGCACACACTTGTAATCCCAGCTACTCAGGAGGCTGCGGCAGGAGAATTGCTTGAACCCAGGAAGCAGAGGTTGCAGTGAGCTGAGATCACACCACTGCATTCCAGTCTGGTGACAGAGCAAAGCTCCATCTCAAACAAGAAAAAAAGAAATTATTTACCGAGGCCAGGCATGGTAAAGACTGAATCAGACAATTCGCTCACGCTTGTAATCCCAGCACTTTGGGAGGCCAAGGTGAGTGGATCACTTTAGCTCAGGAGTTCAAAACCAGCCTCGGCAACAAAGTGAGATCTCATCTGTACTAAAAATTCAAAAAAACATCAGCTGGGTGTGGTAGCATGTGTCTGTAGCCCCAGCTACTCAGGCCTGGGAGATCAAAGCTACAGTGAGCCAAGACTGTGCCACTGTATTTCGGCCTGGGTGACAGAGTGAGACCCTGTCTCAAAAAAAAAAAAAAAAAAAAAGAAAAAAAAGAAAATATTCACCAAATTTTTTAGGTTAGGATTATGATGTATATAACTTACAATCAAATAAAATTTATCACAAAAAAATTATGAATGTGAATACACATATAGGGGAATAGGAGAAGGAGGAGGAACGAGAAACTGCATATGTGAGTGAGGAAAAATGATTAAACAAATGGGATAAAATATTAACAATAAGTGGGCCAGGCACAGTGGCTCACACCTGTAATCTCAACACTTTGAGAGGCCAAGGTGGGAGGATGGCCGGAGCCCAGGAGGCCAGGAGAGGCAACATAGTGAGACCTCATCTCTAGAAAAAAATTATTTAAATTAGCCAGGTGTGGAGGCACATGCCTGTGGTCCCAGCTACTCAGGAGGCTGAGGCAAGAGGATCACCTGAGCCCAGGAAGTTGAGGCTGCAGTGAGCCATGTTTGCACCACTGCACTCCAGACTGCTGAATCTGGGTAAAGGATATGGAGGTGTTTGTCCTGCTTTGAATTTCATAACTTTCTGAAAGTTTGGAATAATTTCCAAGTAAGTTTTTAAAATGTTTTTTTTCTGCCATGTCAACATTAAGCATAACATATTTTCACAATAAGTAAATATAGTAGTGAAACATAAAATCTAGGGACATGCTACACTTCAACTAAGACTCCCAGATGTCACTGATACTAAATGTAAAGGCCAGCATGCTCATCAATATGTATTACATGACAAAGGTGTATGTATGGAGAACAGAGCCCACTTTGCCTGGCAGGAATCTAACAGAAGCTAAAAGGGTTACATGGCGTTAGTTCCTAAGTGTTCTCGGCACTACTACTACTACATGGCAGGACTCTCCCCATAGGCCCCTCTTCCAAATCCCAGGAATCAGCCAATCAGTCATTACGGATTCCTGCTCTTGTTTTATTTTACACTTGTCTGGGCTGATGGGCATGTTTGATTTTGTAGACCTTCAAGCACCATTCCTAGCATGTAAAAGTACTCAATAAATATTTAATAAATGAAAACGCCAAACTCCTATTTACTCAAGGCTGATGCTATAATGGCTGTAGATTCTTGATTATAAAATACAGCTCTGATTCTGAAGGAAATCAGAGACCAAGGTAAAAAAGCAAATACTTTAAAGAAAGTTAGAAATCTGCTGAATGAAGTTTGAACTCTGGAAACTGAAGCCAAATAGAATAAAGACCTTGGTTACAAACATAAATTCAAACTGCAGCTAAAATTCATACACAGAGAAATGGGGAACCCATATAGAATGGATAAGAAATTATAAATACTCAACTATCTTGTATCCTAAAAATAACAATGAAACAGTGCAACAGAAAAGTGCTCTCTGGATAACACATTGTCATTGTTCCATCTATTTAATCTCAAGAACCCAACACTTCAAATACCCAATATGCCCCATATGCTCCAGCAGGATGGGGAAGGATAGAGAACATGCAACAAGGACAACTGCACTGAACAAGACCTGCATCTTTCAGATATTCACATTTAGCATCAACACTGGTCACATCAGAAAGCCAGCCAACATTAACCATCAAAATTCAAGCACCTATTAAAATTGGACAATTTACCAACCCTAAATTGGCACACATGTAAACATTTTGTAATTCAGATGTATCTTCTGGTTTTTTAAGAGAAGCCAAGGAAAGATAAATTTGCATCAAAGGACTCTCTAATCTTCCACATATTTCCTGACAAAGGCTAGAACCTTTTATGCAAGTCTTAACATAAACCTCCACCTCCACTATACTCCGGTTTACATGTAAAATAATAAATAGAAAGGGTTTCTGGATTTTAGGATAACTTTTTAGTGAGTCACCTAGGTTGAGCTTCTTGAAGTGGGATGAACAGAGGTAAAGAACTAATCTAATACTCACAGCTTCCCATCCACTTTTTCTTCTCAATCCCTAGTTGTGGGGGTCTGGCTTTCCATCTTTACTGGGGCTCTGTGAAGTCAATCTGGGGCCCAGAAACTGGGCCTGCCTCTGCTGGTGCGCAGATCTGAGAAGAGGTGTACCACTGTCAGGTCTGTGGGTGGCTCCTGTTACAGAAACCCCCTTTTGGCAATCATTGCATTACAACAGGGACACAGATCGGAGATGAAAGGTACCTAATTCCCTTCCTCCTCTCATAGTTTAGAATATTTCTAAGCCATGTGTGGCTGCTTATGAGTGAGGGATCCATACAGCTGCTTTATTATAAAACCATTTACGACATAAATTTAGCTATACAAATAATACTCTAGCCCATAGGTTTCCATTCTCTAACACCTAAAACTCAACAATGGATAGGTAATTCTATCAAACTAGACAAGGCAAGTTTTAGATTTGTATCTGGACAACACTGAGAGTAAGTCTCCCATCACAAAAGATTAACACGTGTTCTACAGCCCAGAACCTGGATTAAAACACTGGTATAAGGAGCTGCTGTTAGGCAGAGAGAACAGAAAATTTTACTTGCTATTGCATCAAAATGTGCAGGATTTAAATTCTGCAGGCAAATATGGAAATGTGGAAAATACAAGTTATTATATAGAGACTAATTCTTCCTTTTTCCTTTAATAAACGAATACACAAAAGACCTTTGTAAATTATTAGTGGGTAATTTTAAATTTCTGTGCCAAAACTATAACAGCTCTGAATACATAAGCCTAAGAATATTTTCAGAATAGATTCCACTATAATCACCAGTACCCAAATTGTATCCATCAAAAAGTAGACTCGAATAATATTCTTACAAATCAAAAGTAGTAATTTTTTTTACCTTCCATAGTTCAATGGCCACAGGCTGTTGTGGTGGTTTGTCACAGTATATATCTTCCACAGTTTTTTTCCAAAACTGTATTCGCATCAGTCCAATAGTTTTCTCAGAGACTGAGTCTTTAACCTACAAATAGGGTTTAAAAACTTTAGCAAATGCATTCTACTGTCTAAAAAATCAGTATATTTGAGGGAATTTTTTGAGTTAATATAACTGTTCTATATTATGACTATGGTGGCAAATACATGACTACATTTTTTAAAACCTATAGAAGACAACGAAGAGAGAATTTTACTGCATGTACTTTCAAATAAATTCATTTATTCATTCTTTAATCTTTTTTTTAAAAAAGAAGATTATTAGATTGTCTCCCTCACTCACTACTAAGAATGGCCTTCTGGCCAGACGCAGTGACTCACATCTATAAACCCTACACTTTGGGAGGCCGAGGTGGGTGGATCACCTGAGGTCAGGAGTTCAAGACCAACCTGGCCAAAATGATGAAACCCTGTCTCTACTAAAAATACAAAAAATTAGCCGGGCGTGGTAGTGGGTGCCTGTAATCCCAACTACTCAGGAGGCTGAGGCAGGAGAATCGCTTGAACCCGGGAGGCAGAGGTTGCAGTGAGCCAAGATCACACCACTGCACTCCAGCCTTGGCGACAAGAGCAAAACTCCGTCCAAAAAAAAAAAAAAAAGAATGGCCTTCTTAGGTTGAGGCAAGAATCACCAACACAAGCTAAATCTAGGAGGTAAATCTGGATGAGGAATATGGTCTTAAAAGGTCTCCTCACAGGCTGCTTATTAGTAGCAAGGGAAAAAGGATTAACATCTTGACTCAGTGACTAAAATTAACATTACTGCTGGGAGTCAGATAGATATTTCATGCCTCCTTGTGACTCTAAAGAGGACACAGACCACTTACGTAACATTACTCTAGGAATCCGTAAGTTTAATATGATCCTGATGAAAAATAAACCCCAAATGAGAACCATTTTAATTCTTAAAAGGAGCAATATTATTTAAAATATGTCAATGTCACAAAACGCAAAGAAAGGCTATGGAAATGTTCCAGAATAAAGGAGGCTAAAGAGACAGAAAACCAAATGTAATACGTGATCCTAGATTAGATCCCATAGAGAAGGGGAAAAAAATGCCATAAAGGACCTTACTGGGTCAATTGACAAAACTGGAAACCAGATGGTAGATCAAATAAAAGTATTGCATCAATGTTAAGTTTATTTTCTCGTAAGTGACCTGTGGTTATGTAAGAGATTATCCTTATTCTTATGAGATACACACTCAAGTTTATAGGGATAAGGGTAATGGTATAGTCAAGTTACTCTAAAATGATTCATAAAAAGAGAAATGTACATATACACATATGTGGATACAATGATAATGCAAATGGGACAAAATATTCACAACAGGGTCTGAGTATTGTTTGTACTACTCTTACTTTTCCATATGTGAAATTACTTCCAAATACTCTGGTGGTGGGTGGGTTTCTTAGCAATGTTTAGTGTTCAGATCCCAGTGGCATACAGTACAGCAGCAAGAGTAATCCTTTCAAAATATAACCAAGAGGTGATGGCTCTCTGCTCAGAACCCTCCAGTGGCTTCCCATCTCACTCAGTCAAAGTGATTTTAATGGTATCTCCAAGACCTTACCTTTCTGACCCAGGTGCCCCTAACTGAATCTCCTCCCACGCACCCCGCCCTGCTCTGCTGGACCACCTGCCTTCTTCTGTTCTTTGAGCAGGCACACTTGCACGAGACTGCACTTGCTGTTCCTTCTGCCTAGAAAACTCTCTGTCCACATATCTGTACAGCTCACTCCCTCACCTCCTTCAAATCTCTGCTCCAATGCCACCTTGCCTGTGAGGTTTCTCCTAACCATCCTATGTAAAACAGGAACCCCTGGTGTACCCAGCCTTCACAGCCTCCTTATCCTGCTTTATTTCTCTCCATCTGACACGTTACACAATGATTTATTTGTTCATTGAGTGCAGACCCTGTTTCATGTCATGTGCATATAGCATTGAATACAGTCTATATAAAGTGCCTGCATTCAGTCAACACTTGTTGAATGAGTGAATAAACAAGACTCTGTGTGCAAAGAAGTAGCAAGATGTACAAAGTGTATAAAGAAGTACAAAGTGACAGAATTCAGAAGGACCTCTGGGGGTTTATTAAAAATAAAATTGTATTGACTGGGTGCAGTGGCTTATGCCTGTAATCCCAGCCAGCACTTTGGGAGGCTGAGGCAGGAGAATCACTTGAGGCCAAGAATTTGAGACCAGCCTGGACAAAATAGCAAGACTCTGTCTCTAAAAAAAAAAAAAAAAAAAAACTGTTTTTAATTAGCCAGGTATAGTGGCACATCTACAGTTCCAGCTACTTGGTAGGCTGAGGTGGGAGGATCGCTTAAAGCCCAGGAGTTCAAGGTTACAATAAGCTGTGATCATGCCACTGCACTCCAGCCTGGGTGACCTGTCTGTAAAATTAAAAATTAAAAAATTAAATTTTAATCATTTAAAAAGGATAATAAAGACCAAGGTGGGAACTATTTATGGCTAAACGGTGACTGATTTAACATGCTGATGTACAGTTTACACTTGAAAAAGCATGAGGTGAAAAATCATAACCCATGACTTCCAGGAAGATACCAGAGGAAAAAAGAGCCAGTCTATTAGACTTTCTGCAGACTCATAGTTGTGAATCTCAGTTGTGCCTCGGTGCCATATTCACATCCTTTTATTTGTTCCTTGTTCACTTCCTACTATATTCCCTGAGAATCTGTGTCAAAATTTGCTACTCTCTTTAAGACTCTGAACCCTCTCCTGCTCCCTCACTCCCAATATCTGACCTCTCAATTTATGACTAAGAAGATTAAGGCTGTTTCAGTTTTCACTCTCTCATCTCCATCCACCATTTCAATTTATTTTGTATTTGCACATACTCTTTCCATTCTAAAGAATAAAAAAGGATCTCTCCTTCCTTTGGAATTCTTAGACAAAAGTGAATTAATATGATCTAAGGTCCTGGTTTGCTACAATTGCTTTCATTCCCTACTCACATTAAAGCTAAAACCTCAATTTAAAAAGTGCTTTGAAAAACTGCTATATACATGTAAATTATGCAATTGTTGGAAAGAATAAGCAGTAATTCTCTGACTAACCTATTTAATTAACAGACAAATGTGCAACGTTAATGGCACAGTTTTATAATATCCTCAGGAAGAGAAATAAAAAATTCCAGAATGGCATTTATAGAACCATTAAGTTCATTAGATAGTTTTATTTTTGGTATTGAATTATTAAGCCTAAACAGTTAGCAGGGAAAAGAAATCACTAGCAGAGACCTTAAACACATCTAACATATAAATTACAACTATATTTCTTTATTGTTCAGCATTAAACACATTATATCACCATTTTCCAATTAATATTTTAAGGTATCTTAATACCAGCCTGAGCCAGTTCCACATTAAAAGCCCTCAGTGCAAAAACAGAGCTTCGGGATTCTGCAGGGAGCAGCAGGGAGCATAAATAACCTTCATAATCCCGTTTCCTGTAACAGACAGAAAAAAAAGACAGTTACTCTTCACTTTCCAAGTTGCACATAAAAATACTGACCAAAATTAACTGAAAACAAAAAGGCTTCAGGTTGGGCGCAGTGGTTCGTGCCTGCAATCCCAGCACTTTGGGAGGCCAAGGCGGGCGGATCACTTGAAGCCAGGAGTTCAAGGCTAGCCTGGTGAAACCTCATCTCTACTGAAAATACAAAAATTAGTTGGGCATGGTGGCATGTGCCTCTAATCCCAGCTACTTGAGAGGCTGAGGCCCGAGAACTGCTTGAGCCCAGGAGGCAGAGGTTGCAGTGAGCCCAGATTGTACCACTGTACTCCAGCCTGGGTGACAGAGCAAGACTCTATCTCAAAAAAACAACAACAATGTGAGGCTTCAGTTCAGAAAGGGCCTGACATGTCTTATTTTTTATATATGTTCCTTAAAAATTATGAAAAATGTACCCCAATGCCACCTAATCTCTATTAATTTACTTTGACTTATGTAGTACTTATAATTTTAACTGTTTCAGAATCACTTTTGTTTTAGTAAGAATTCAAATGAGCTTCAAAAGTACAAATCAAGTTAAAATAGTTCCAGCAAATATTGGGGTGAATGTATGGTTTTTAAGACACATAGATACATAGAAAGGCAGAGATAAGACACAGAAATTCATGGAGGACTGTGTGCACACATACGTTTCCTTACAACACCTGCTGAAAGAGCCTAGAAATAACAATACCCCCAGCCTCCACCCCATATTTCCAGTATTGGTGAACACACCTAGCACCCAGATCTTGGTTTCTGAAACCATTCTCCACTGAAAGAAACTAGGGCTCTGATATTTGGATATTTGTCTCCTCCAAATCTCATATTGAAATGTGACCCCCACAACGTTAGAGGTGGGGCCTAGTGGGAGGTATTTGGGTTACAGGGGTGGATCCCTTGTGAATGGCTTGGTGCCATCCCCTTGGGGATAAGTGAGTTCTCTATTAGTTCATGCTAGAGCTGGTTGTTTAAAAGAGCCTGGCACCTCCTCCCTTCTCTCTTTTGCTTCCTCTCTTGCCATGTGATACGCCTGCTCCCCTTCATCTTCTGCCGCAAGTAAAAGCTTCCTGAGGCCTCGCCAGAAGCTGAGCAGACACTGTGCATGCTTCTTGTACAGCCTGCAGAACCATGAGTCAAAGAAACCTCTTTTCTTTATAAATTACCAAGTCTCAGATATTCCTTTATAGTAATGCAAAACAGACTAACACAGGCGCCTGGAAGGAATGACTGACTTCATTCCTAGGGCAGGGAAAATACAAGGTAAGTCTGAAACATCTTCTTGAGTAATAAGTAAAGAAATGTTTAAAGAATGGAGGAAACTTCTCAAAAGAACACAGAAACTGGCTTAACAGAGCTCTCACTGGCCAAGTCCAGAGCAATTTCAGGATCAAAAAATAATGATAGGGCCAGGCATGGTGGCTCATGCCCATAATCTAGCACTGTGGGAGGCAGAGCAGGGAGGATGCCTTGAGGCCAGGAGTTCAAGACCAGCTTGGACAACATAGTGAGACGCTGTCTTTACAAAACACTTAAAAAATAAAAAAATTAGCTAGGCATGGTGGCATGGGCCTGTGGTCCTAGCTACTTAGGAAGCTGAGGTGGGAGGATTACTTGAGCCCAGGAGTTCAAGGTTACAATGAGCTATGATCATGCCACTGCACTCCAGTCTACAGGAGATTCTGTCTCTAAAATAAATAAATAAATAAATAATAGTAACAATTTGAAACAGGACTCTATGAGCCTGTACCAATAAAAATTAATAAATAGGAAGAGAAGGAAAAACCTGACAACCAATACAATGACTACTATTAAATTTAGAAGACATGATGGAATTTTTAAAAATCACCATTTGATAACTATCATGGTATTAACTGATTCAGATAAAAATCATCAATAAATGCCCGAAAATATTAAAGGGGTAAAAGTTTGATGGAAACAGAATATTTACATAGTACTGAAGTATCTCTCCACAAAGTGTGCATTTCTTGCTTATAATTAACATTTTAAATTAAGTTTACAAAAAAAAAAATCTGGAAGTCACCTTTGCAACCACAGGTTAACATCATAGTAACAGGACAAATCAATGTCATGTGCTTCCTGATACGATATGGAGAGAAAAGCTGAGTGTCCCTTCTGTGATATTCCTGCCGAAAATGCATGTCATGAGAAAATATTAAAAACCCAAATCAAAGGAGATTTCTACAAAGGAACTGGCCTATTCTCTTCAAAAAAAATATCAAGCTCATGAAAGCTAAGACTTAAAGAACTGTTCCAGATTGGAGAAGACGAGAGAGATATAACTAAATGGAGCACATGATTTTGGATGTATGAAAAACCTAATAAGATAACCAGCAAAACTTGAATGGGGCCTGTGGATTAAATGGTAATATTGGATCAATATTAATTTCCTGATTTTGATGGCTGTACGGTGATTCTACGGGACAGCATCCTTGTACTTATGATATATAGACCAAAGTATTAAGGGCAGATAACGGAGTATCATGTCTGCATCTTATCCTTAAATGTTTCAGAGTGTTAAAAATGAGGGAATCTGCTAAAGAGTATATTGGATCTCTGTGTACTATTTCTGTAATTTTTATGTAAATTTACAATTACTTCAAAATAGACCTTACCATATTCACTCCAGGAAAGATGACTTAAATATAAGGTACTTACCAGACTACTTACCTACTTTAACACACTGGAACCTTCTTACAAAACAATATTTAATATGAGTCTAACCTGGGTCTCACCCCATAGAGTTTAGGTACTAAAATTCACATTGTTTCCACTTTTCAACTGGTTCACATTTTGTCAGGTTCCTAACAGAGAACTTAAACTGCTTCTAGTCATTCCCTTGACAATCTCCCCCAATTGCCACATAAACCAAAAGAAGAGGTCACAAACGGTAACCTTGCTATCTCAAGAGTACTACTAAAAAGATCTCACCCTAAGCAGTTTCACCTACAAAATGGTTCCCCAAAAGTTTCTAAGGACAGCAAAGGCAAAGCAGCTCTATAATTGACATTTTAAAATTGTATTTTAACATAAAAAGTCTCTGAATTTCAGAAGTGGTTTAAAACACTTGAAGTTGGCCGGGCGCGGTGGCTCAAGCCTGTAATCCCAGCACTTTGGGAGGCCAAGACGGGCGGATCACGAGGTCAGGAGATCGAGACCATCCCGGCTAACACGGTGAAACCTGTCTCTATTAAAAAAGTACAAAAAACTAGCCAGGCGAGGTGGCAGGCGCCTGTAGTCCCAGCTACTCGGGAGGCTGAGGCAGGAGAATGGCTTAAACCTGGGAGGCGGAGCTTGCAGTGAGCTGAGATCCGGCCACTGCACGCCAGCCTGGGCAACAGAGTGAGACTCCATCTCAAAAAATAAAATAAAATAAAACACTTGAAGTTAACATGAAACAGTGAGAAAAACACTGAATGGGAATCAAACTACAATCTTAACTTCCATCACCAACTGATTATTAATAGAAATGACACCAATGGCTCCTATTTCCCAATTTCTAAATGAAGCTTATTAACCTATCAAAGTTATCTCCTAAAAATAAGCAGTATGTGAAGTACTTCAAGCTTCTTAGAGGGAAATGAAAAATGAAATGAAGATATAATAGAACTGTAGCAACATTTGGAAAATAAATCTTCCACACAGCTAAGGATTTGCCCTATTAACAAGTTTATTTTTTAATTTTGAATGGAAATTTTTCTAAACAATATTACCTCCTTCAACACATTAAACAGGATATACTGATTAGCCATTTCTTCATCACTTAGATCATTGTTATAAATATGAATTATTGAACTATGGATATACAAGGATGTCCTAAGCATCTAACCAAGATCCAGTTACCAGAGAGCTGTCCCAGACAATGAGAAATGCCATATTATGGATGTATATATAAGAGCTTTATGTGGCAATAGGGCCAATAACCTCTCATTCATTCTAACATTTATGCAGTGCCTACTATGTGCCAGGCACTGTTCCAGACACTGAAGATGGGTACTGACTTGAATTTAGTTAAGAGAGACAGATGTATGAGAAACAAGCACATGGGGTATTTGGATTGTTGTGCATTAGTACCATGGACCTGTGCCCCTGAGGCACAAAGGAAGTGATTCTCTGGTGAGACTGCAGTAAAGAACATTACTGCACTTCAGCTCCACCAGTAGTACCTCCTCACCTTCTCACTACAGCCTGAGGCTCTGCGTTTATCCTCCTCAAAGTCAAAGTCAGAGAAGCCTATGTAAATTAGGCTTGAGATTTTCCCAAGAAAATCTTGTTTTGACACTGTCCTCCAGGCTAGAGTGCAGTGGAGCGATCTTGGCTCACTGCAACCTCCACCTCCCAGGCTGAAGCGATCCTCCCAGGTCAGCCTCTGGAGAAGCTGGGACCACAAGCGCGGGACACAAGGCCCAGCTAATTTTTGTATTTTTTTGTAGGGATGGGGGTTCACCATGTTGGCCAGCCTGGTCTCAGACAGCTAGGCTCAAGCAATCCGCCTATCTCAGCCTCCTAAAGCGCGGAGATTACAGGCGTGAGCCACTGCGGCTGGCCCACAATTTTTAAAAAGTGATTATAAACAAAACACTCAAATGCATGTATTTTGTTGTGTTATGCTACTTTTCTCTAAAATGGAATTTTTTAAAAAAAGGTTTTATTTGCATAATCAACTTCAAGGTAGTTCAGTTATTCGAGTACTTTTGATAAGTCCTTGAGACCAAGTACTTCGAGACCTTACCCCACTCTTTCAAATGAGATGCAGAAGGGCATCGGGGCTTAAGCCACTGGTGTCAGCAGTCAGGCCTAGATTCCCAGGGGCCCCTGCCGCATGAACCAGGTGACCTGATTTATCCAACCCACCTCCACAAATGATTAAGGAGCGACACCCAAGTGCCAGGCCTTCCTAGCGCGCCGCCCAACAAACAAAACACTTCAGGGTTCTGACTTTATGAGGCTATTCTTGTGAACCTCTGGCAAATTATCTACTCACTATAAAAACCCCGTTTCCTTGTATGTTAAATGAGATAATAATGACTTCCACTCACTGTGCCCTTACTATATGCCAGGCATTGTTCTAAATTCTTTATTACTCACAACCTTAAATGATAGGTCTACATTTGTCCGTCGCAACTTGTAACGAAGACTAATTACTCGTAATCTACTTTGCATAATGCCAGGCACACAGAACTCAAAGTTGGCTACTGTTGTCATTAAAATTAATAGACATTCTGTGAATTAAAAAGGTTATTCATGCAAAAACGCTGAATTCGGTTAAAATTAAGGTTCGGATAAGGCGACAAGCGTGGGCAGTCGAAAGAATTTTGCCATAATTTTGTGACCCATGTGAATGTTCCTGTGGGCTCGCTGCCTCCGCACACCCACACGCGGCGCCCACTAGAACGCACACCCAGAAAGGCACGAGGAAGGCGCCGGTCCGCTCTCTCAAACGTCAGGTCGAACGCGAGGCGCAGCCGCTCCCACCGCGGGACCCCGCTTCCCGACCACCCCCGCCCTCCCCGGGAAGGTCGCGTTCGCTCACCGCAGCAGCTCCAGGCAGTAGTGGTCAGTGCCCCAGGTGCCCGGTCCGCTGGCCGCAGCCACGCTCCGCCCAGACACCTCCGGCCCGGGCAGCCGCCGCACGCGCGCGTACAGACCCAGAGGCGGGCGGCGGCAGCACAGCCCGGGGATGCCAAGCCGCAACGGTCCCCAGGCAGAGCCTTGCACGGAGGCCGCCATGACGCCGGCACTGCGTGCCCTTCGACCTCACGCAGTCGGCGCGCAGCTACGCCCCCGCCACGCCCCTGCAGGTCCCCTTAAGCTCCTTTGAGTCGCTGGAAGGCCGCCTCCGGACGCCGCTTGAAGAAGAGCCAGGTGTCGCTGTGGTCCTCTGCATCTGGGCCGCCGCTGCGACTCTTTGGCCCTCGTTCCAGGAAAGACCCGCCCAAGTCCGTCCGACCCCTCCTGGACTCTTCTCCTTCCCCGACGTGTATCCACAAGCGACTTCAGAGCACCTACAAGAAGGGATGGGTGCTGCTGGTGAAAGAAGTAGCTGTCAGAATCACACCCCACCTCCCCTAAACCCTAAATCCACCATGAGGACAGAACACCTTGCATCGTTTCTCAACAGCTGTGCCCTTGGCACTTTGGGCGCAATAGCGCTGTCCCGCTCGTTGCTGAAAGTTTGCCATACGTGAATGCCCAGGCTTGGTGACCACCAAACGCCCACACGCCCCCAAAGGCCTCTGGAAATGTCGCCCTGTTTGGGAACTACTGGCCACCTAACACCTCCAGGAGAAAAGCACACACATCTCTGAGAGAAGCCACACAGTAGGCCATTATCAACCACTACCTATAGCTCACCTGTTTGCTGACTTTTTTCTCCCACTATCCTCTGGGTTCCATATGGGCAGAGCCATTATTTTGTTTCCTGCTTTATCCCCAATGGCTGTCACTTGAAAATTGTGGAAGCTGAAGTGCCTCAGTTCACATAAATAGTAAGTAGTCAGGTAAGATCCAAACATTCCAAATATCTGTGTTATTCCACAGTCTTATTTGGACAGGGAAGGGAAGTGAGGAAGGCCGTAGACCAGAGCCTCCTTTTCTGGGGCTCCAAGGTCCAGCATGGAACTCCAAGGAGTCAAACTTCTCAACGTAAACCTGACCTTTCAGGTCCTTAGGAAGATGTATTTATCAAGGCAGGAAAACAGAGCTTTTGACAGTTTACTAGCTTGATTTATAACTTTTTTTTCTTTTTTTTTTGAGACAGAGTCTCACCCTCTCCAGGCTGGAGTGCAGTGGCGAGATCTCGGCTCACTGCAACCTCCACCTCCCAGGTTCATGCGATTCTCCCGCCTTAGCCTCCAGAGTAGCTGGGACTACAGGCACACGCCACCACATCCAGCTAATTTTTGTATTTTTAGTAGAGATGAGGGTTCACCATGTTGGCCAGGATGGTCTCGATTTCCTGAGCTCGTGATCCACCCACCTCAGCCTCCCATAGCGGTGGGATTAACTTTGAATATTTGTTCGCATGGTATGTTGGCCTCCTTTGGTACTCTTACCTTCAGGCCCCTCAAATATTACAGGTGGGTCTAGCTGCTACCAACTAGCTGATCCCAGCCAGCAGTTGCCTACACTTGAATCCCAGTGACACCTCTTGCCTCCAGATTTGCCTAGACTTTCCTTGCTGTGGCCAGACTGGTTCTTTCTAAAATGTCCATCTGATCATGGCGTTTCCCTACTTGGCAGCATTTACTGTGTGTTGTATGCAGTCCCTCCATGATGTAGCCTCAGTTTACCTTTCTGCCGCAACTCTGGCCACTTGCCTTTGTGACTCCAAGTTAATGTTTCTGTTTAAACCCAAGGGAAAGCACCTTGTCCTCTAGACCTAAGAACTCTAACCAATTCATGCAACTTTGGTTTTTACTCTCTGAGATTACCTCTCTTCATCCTGTGTAGTAGCAGAACCCCGGTGGCAGGTCCTTTCATCACCAGTGATTGGTTCAGGACAGTGCATATTTCCCTGATCTGGCCAATCAGACTTGAGAACAAGTCTACTGTGGTGCTTCTGAGAAAGTTGCTTCACTAATAAAAGGAAACATAAAATTCAATATACTACATATGAAATATTCTTGGCAAAAAGGCTTAACATCAAGTTAATTAAGCTTCTAAATCTAATTTTAAAGTTTCTAAGAAAAAGACAAGAAACAAGATAAATGATACCACGGGGAAACAAATCAGAAAAATTCGAAAGAAAAACCCAATATCACTCCTGAGATCAGGTTATAACAGGTCTGCACCTTCCATATTTCATCTTGGGTTCTCTCTCTCGCCACTAACTCTGTGGGAAGCTAGCTGCCGTGACACATGAGGGAGATTAGTCCTTTGTGTGTAATATAGATCATTATTATTTTCCCCAGTTTGGTTTAGTTTTGTCTTTGCTTGTGGAATCTTTGCCATGCAGAAATTTTGCAATATATTTTTATGTAGTCAAATTTACAATATTTACTTTTATGGCTTCTGGATTTTGCACAGTCTTTGGAAAGGCCTTCCACTTTTAAAATGTGTTAAAAGAATCCCTTGCTTTCTTCTAGTCCTTCTGGTTTCTCTTGTAGTACTTGTAGATTTCACTTTTTTACATTTTCATTTTTTTGTTTTTGGAGGAGTAAATATTAGGAAGATATGGATCCAACTTTTTTCTTTATATCTAGTAGTTGTCTTACTATCATTTATTCAGTATTCCACCTTTTCCTCCTTTGATTTGAGATGCTTCCTTTTTCACAGAATAAACTCATGCATATATTTTGTGTCTATAGTGTTCCATTTGTCTGTTAACGTTCTAGTAGTAAGCTCTTTTAACTATTGCGTCTTTACAATATGTTTTCATAGATATCTAATAGGGCTAGTCCTTCTTCATTACTCTTTTTCTCTTCCCCGGTCTTCCTGGCCATTCTTGTTTATTTTCCCATTCGACTTTTAGGATCAGCTTTTCGATTAAAAGAATTCTGAAGGTAGTTTTATTACAGCTATGTTAAATTTATACCTAGGAAAACTGGTATTTTTATTATATTGAACCTTCATCAACATTTTTTATTACAGCATGATAGTTAATCTTATTGATATATGTAACACATTAACTATGCCCTTATTCAATCCTTGTATTTTCCACAGTTAAATAAATTTAGATGAACCACTATTAAAAAGGAAAAACAATTTTTCTATACTTATGCAACACTTCTGACACTAAATGTATAGATCTTCCACACCAAGCATTTTCAGGACTACACAGTTAGGACAGAATCCACAGGTTCAGAGCTCAGCCTCACAAGGCTGCCCCCTACTTTGGACACCAGTAGCAATTAGTGAGTCCTCAGATTACCCATGCTTTTGTTTGACTTGGCTACAAATCAGGAATTTTCAGGACCTTCCTCCTCAGGTTTGATAATTTGCTATGATGGCTCCCAGATATCAGGGAAACACATATATATATTTACTGGTTTATTATAAAGGATATAGATGAAGGTCAAAGAACAAATATAACACATTTATAACAAAAGATGCTTCTCTCACCCCTATCAGTCAGGAAATTATAAGGCTTTTAGGAGCTTTGGGTTAGGAACCAGGGGTAGAGACCAAATATATATTTCTTACTGTTACAATTATGGTTAAATTTTTGCTCATATCTGTGATTATTACCTTATAATATATTCCTAGAAACAGAATCACTAATCAAAACTGTGAATCTTTGAGATATCTAGCATTGACAAATTTCTTACCAAATAAATTATATACTCCCACAAACTGTGGATAAAATACTAGATTTATTAAATTTTTAAAAATAGCCTTGCTACTCTAATAGGCAAAAAGTGATATCTCACTTTTCTTCTTTCTTTTCTTTCACTAGTTTAAACTTGTCACTAGATATATCACTTTTAATTTGTACTTATTTGACTATTAATGAGACATTTTTTATTTATTACATGTTTGTACTCAGTTTTGAGCATTTTGTTAACATCTTTACCCATTTTTTAAAGTTAAAAACTTAGTCATTTATTTCAAAGTATAAATTTTTTCTTACCCATTTTTATTTTAATGGCCTTTTCCTTTTGATCTGTATGAGCTTCTGTATATTAAGGCTATTAAGTCTCTTGTCATATTTGTGTCAAATAATCAGTGCGCTTATTTTTAATTGTTTTTAACAATGTTTCATTGTATGTGTTTTTATTTTAAAAGATGCACATAGTCGATGAATAAATTAAATAATACGAAGCATGTATAATAAAAAGTAAAAGTTCTCTCTTCCCTTGCCCCTTGTTCCTACTGGTAAGAAATATATGTGGTGATGTTTTGGACTTTTTTTTTTCTTTTTTTTTTTTTGAGATGGTGTCTCGCTCTGTTGCCCAGGCTGGAGTGCAGTCGCGCAATCTCAGCTCACTGCAACCTCCGCCTCCCAGGTTCACGCCATTCTCCTGCCTCAACCTCCTGAGTAGCTGGGACTACAGGTGCCTGCCACCACGCCCAGCTAATTTTTTGTATTTTAGTAGAGACGGGGTTTCACAGTGTTAGCCAGGATGGTCTCGATCTCCTGACCTCGCGATCTGCCCGCCTCGGCCTCCCAAAGTGCTGGGATTACAGGCGTGAGCCACTGCACCCGGCCTTGACTTCCAAAATGTTCAGCTTTTTATGTTGTCAAATCTATAGAACTTTTTCTTTGTTAATATCTATTGTTTGTTTATGTTTACAAAGACCTTTCCCATACAGAATTAGGGGTATTGGGGAGCCAACGTGAATATGGAGAAACTAGCAGGTAGGCTATTCAGGTTGTCCAGGCAAGAGATTCTTGAGGCTTGGACTGGGATGATGGCAGTGGAGATATAAAGAGGTGGATGGATCAGTATATAACTTAGAGGTTGGCTTGCTGATTGATTGAGTGATTGATTGGTTGGTTGATTGATGGGGGAGTAAGGAAATAAAAGGGAGAAATAAATGATGGTTTCTAAATTTTTGACATAAGCAACTGGTGAATGGGGAATCTTTTCCTGAGCTGAGGAATGTGAAGGCTTTAAGGGTGAATGAGGATAGTTTGATGCATGATACTTTCCTGCATGCTCTTTGTTGATACATGACTCTCTTTAGCAGGACCCCTAAATACAGGGTGACACTTCTTCAACTCTTTGCTGCCGCTCTTGATCTTTATTCTTTGACCTACTCTGTTCTTTTGAGTTTACAAAGTGTTCTTGAGTTTGTCTCGTGTTCTCTTTGATGACTCCTTCCTGGGTACTAATGTGGGCTGGGTTTTTCATTACCTAGTCTGTGGTGTGATTCAGAAGGAGGACTGGAGGGTCATAATAATCAGGGAGGTACTCCTGCGTGATTTCTTCTTTATCGGATTGCTGCAATGAGGGCCCTGGGGCAGGTTCCTGAAGGCTGGTGCTGCCTCTCAGCACCACCTCATCAAAGGAGAACCAGGCTAATCAGTGTGTGGCCTGAAATGGACAGTTGGAGCTAATCAGTAAAAACATAGTGAGTTTGTTGTTGTTGATGATGTTGTTACTGCGTAGAATAGTGCCCAATGAAACTTCTAGTCTGTCTTGAACTCCACAAACAGGTTCAGAGGACACCATTATTTCAAAACATCAAAGCAAGATCAGAGTGCCTACACTAGGGAAAGAATAAGTCATTCCCCACCCCTGCCCCGTGCAATCAGTTCAATGCTGGCATATGACTGCTGTCTCTTAATGGTCCAGAGAACATGTCTCTGACTTCCTGCCAAAAGGACGCATACTGAATGTTTTTCTGAGAATGGCTGTGACTTGTGAGGAGCTGTTCTATGCACATACTGCCTCCTGATTCATCTAGCAACCAGTAGCACGTGCCAAGAAGGGAAAAGGCTCACAAGAGTTGGAAATACAGTCTGTTGCCTTGGGATAGTGTTTCTGGACAAAACATTCTAGGGAAATAAGAAATTTCATCCTAGCTGATCCACAATTCTATTACATAACTGAAGGTCACACCTGGTGCTAAGTTAAATATTTGTCACTAAAGATATTTCCATTTGGCAAACAAAATATTGTGGGATTATGCTGTTCCCTCTTTCTGGAATGTGCTTGTGTGCTGTATCTTCAAGGAGGCCATTTGGTGATAATCCCAACTCCCTAGCCTTTAACCAGCCACCTATGGCTGCCTCTACAGACTCCCAAGAGAGCTACACAGAGGACAGTCCTGGCAAATGAGCGCTGTTTATTACACTGTTTTTATAAACCCCACTGCTAAGCTTGTCTGGATCACTTCAAAGGCAGAAAGACATGTAGAAAGACAAACCCAACAAAAATGGTGTGATTCAAGACCTAAATCAAAGTAACTAAGCTGCAACTCAAGGCGTTCCTGAGATTTGGGGTTATAGGAGGAGAGCTCGAAGTTTGTCACTGTCACCACAAAAGTTCTAATGCCCTTTTCCCATTTCATGAACTTCTACTCATCCTATGAACACCTATTTAAATGCCTCTTCCTTTCTGAATTTTCCTTGACCATAACCCCATCCAAGAAAAAAAGAGTTGTTCCCTCAGTTTTGATCCTATAACAATTTGTGTTCGTGTTTGATCACTTTGCCAGGGCTTATTGTGGTGATCTGTTTATATGGCCCTCTTCCCAGACTGCCAAAGGTATATGTTTCTTACTCCTCTTTTTATCTCCAGTGCCTGGCCAAGTGCCTGGCATTGGGAGGTGTTTAGTGTATTGTTCTGAAGACCAAGTGTTTTGGCACCGGAAATAAGACACCAGGTTATGCAGTGTGTGCACTGCACAAACATGCCTGGCTGAGGGAGCAAGAGGGGCTGGTGTGGGCTGGTGTGGGATTGTCTCTGCTCAGAGGAAGGGCAGCCTTTCTCTTCACACAGAGAGGCATGTGCCTGCAGGGCTGCCTCAGCCCAGATGGGGACCTTCTCATTTACAACAAGGCACCATATAGGCTTGCAGTCTTAGCGACTGAAAGAGCAAATCAGACTCAGCAAGTTTAAGAAGGGCAGAATATGAAGAAAATACAAAATTGAAAGGAATATTTCCCCTTGTGAAGGGTTTCCACTATTCGTTTAATAGTCAAGCCTTACAGTTATCTGATTTTAAGGAACCTATCGTCAGCTATGAAAAAGAGAAACTTGAATGCATCATGCTTTTTGGGTAGTTTCCTTATCCTCAATTACCTTTGTTTTTTGGAGATGGAGCTTCACTCTTGTCACCCAGGCTGGAGTGCAATGGCGTGATCTCAGCTCAGTGCAACCTCTGCCTCCCAGGTTCAAGCAATTCTCCTGCCTCAGCCTCCCAAGTAGCTGGGATTACAGGCACCCACCACCACACCCAGCTAATTTTTGTATTTTTAGTAGAGATGGGGTTTCACCATGTTGGCCAGGCTGGTCTCAAACTCCTGATCTCAGGCGATCCTCCCGCCTCGGCCTCCCAAAGTACTGGGATTACAGGCATGAGCCTCCATGCTGCCCGGCCCTCAATTACCATTTTTTTAAAAAATATAGAATTGTACAATTTTGGATTTGAAAGAAAGTCATCTATCAATTCAATGGTTTTTGAGCATTTAGTACTAGTTACACACTTAGTATGGAAGGGGCACTAGAAACGAACAAAATTAGCCAATGTCAAATACCTATTAGGTGGCAGATTTTTCACTTGCTAAAAGGATACCTACACACTATTCTCTCAGAAACAAGAAGAGGCAAAGTGGTCACTATGTTATGCAATTGCAGTTTTATTCGTTTCACTCTTTGGTTTCCACTATGATCTTATATTGCCAATTTTTCAATACCATAGCTGTCATTTCTTTAGGTTTTTTTTTCTCTGTTCACACCTAATGGACCATCAGCCATTCTGGGGCATACCTGCTAAATGTTCCAGAGATTTAATGCACACAAAATCACAGGTAGGAAGAGGAAGATTGATGACCCCTACATAAGACACAGACAAGACTTGTCATAGTTGTCACATGGGTATGGTGGGTTGTTTCTGCACAAGTTGTTTCTAATTAGAATAAATAACTAAAGTTTGAAAATACTATCATTTGCTTTGTGTATATATTAGAGATGAGGAGGGGTGCAGTGGCTCATGCCTGTAATCCCAGCACTTTGGGAGGCCAAGGCAGGCAGATCACTTGAGGCCAGGAGTTTGAGACCAGCCTGGCCAACATGGCAGAACCCCGTCTCTACTAAAAATACAAAAATTAACTGGGCATGGTGGTGCACACCTATAGTCCCAGCTACTTAGGAGGCTGAGGCAGGAGAACTACTTGAACCTGGGAGGTGGAGGTTGCAATGATCCAGATCATGCCATCACACTCCAGCCAGGGCCTCAGAGCGAGACTCTGTCTCTAAAAAAAACAAAACAAAACAAAACAAAAAAAACCATATATATATATATATATATGAGATTACTTCAGGTTATCCTGGGGATAATGTCATTTTCAACATGGGAGAGAAAAGGGTGGAGTTACAGCTATGTACCAGAAACCACAAATATCTTGTCTATGCCATAGCCCCTAAGTCAAGTACCCAGGGAATATAGCATATCTGTGAACATCACCCCATCACCCATTGTGTGTATTGTAGGGGGAAGTGGTTAGGAGCCTAAAGGCATATGATGTAATTTCTTCTTTCTTCATCTTGTCCTGTTCCTTCTCTTTCTCATTTCTCTTTTGGCACCTGCATTGGGTTGCTGTCCACTAATGTACCAAGATCAGTTCAATCAGTTCAATACAATTTGTGTTTAATGGGCATCTTTATGCTTGTGTTTTTATCCCAATGTCTGGGTTGCAAACCCTTTCTTCCCACCCCCACCTGTCTTCTCAGATGTTTTCCTGTCTGTCCCCACAAAACAGATTGGGAGCACCTTGAGGAAAGGGAACAAGACTTAAGCTTATTTGTATTTATCCCCTGACTTTATAGTCTAGTGAGTAGTTGCTCAAACATTTTTCTGACATGAAAGTTAATGGATGAATGAATGAATGAATGAATAGGAGGTACTGGGAGGTAAAAAGAAACCCTCACTGTATTGGTGATATTTTATTTATTTAAAAATTCTAAAAAAAAAAAAAATTCTAAAGCAGGCCAGGTGTGGTAGCTCACACCTGTAATCACAGCACTGGGGGAGGCCAAGGCGGGAGGATTGCTTGAACCCAGGAGTTCAAGACCAGCCTGGGCAACATAGGGAGACCCCATCTCTACAAAAAAAAAAAAAGCAAAGCATGGTGATGCATACCTGGGGTCCCAGATACTCAAAGGCTGAGTTGGGAGGATCTTTCAAGCCCTGGAGGTTAAGACAGCAATGAGCCATGATCACTGCACCCAGCCTGGGTGACAGAGTGACCCTCTGTCTCAGAAAAAAAAAATTCTGAAGCAAACATGTCAAATTATTAAAATTGTCTAAATCAGGATGGCAGACATATGAATATACATTATCTTATTTTCCACATTTTTCATGTTTGGAAACTTCTGTAATACTGAAAAACCAAGATAAGCAGTGGAGGTGATAGCAGTATGACAAAATGTCTTTCTTCAAAGGATGTCATCATTTAATTAGGGACTTGTTCCAAGGCACATGATTGCAGAAGTCTGTTGGATTGTACATTTTTTGGAGTTGACTAGCTAGATGTCAGAACAACAACAAAAAACCCCACAGTAAATAACTCTGAAACTAGAAAAGCAGGAGTTGACACTACCTATCCAATTTGTAGGGTATCCTAGGAATCAGCAGATAAACCCTTTTGTTATTTTCTAATACACACCCAGCCTCTATGAACTATGAAATATTATCAGGAAAAACTGGATAGAACTAGACAACCAGCTACTGGCTAGTTAAACACCTAAGGGTTGGTAGAAGGTCTGTGGACATTTATGGCAAAATACGTTTGCCTCTTTAAGTCAGATTTACTCTTCCTCTTTATCCTATTTTCTACCTGGAGGGCTGAACTGTATGGACCACATGGATGGATGCTCGTGACTTCTGGCTTCTAATTGCGTTCATATAGAATCAAAGACAGGGAGGGAGAGATGAAGGAAAGGAAAGTCAGGTTGCTTAATCCCCTTGTTCCCTTCCTATAAGGTTGTCTCCATGACTCTACATGACTCCACATGCCTCTGTATGACCCCTCACTTCAGTCTCCTCATCCCATTGTGCCTACAGCTCATTAAGAAGCACCAGATGGGTGGGGCGTGGTGGCACACACCTGTAGTCCCAGCACTTTGGGAGGCCACGGCAGGCAGATCAACTGAGCTGAGGAGTTTGAGGCCAGCCTGGAAACATGGTGAAACCCGTGGCCACACACACAAACACAAAAATTAGCTGGGCATGGTGGTGTACACCTGTGGTCCTACCTACTCGGGAGGCTGAGGCAAGAGAATTACTTGAGCCCAGAAGCTTGAGGCCACAGTGAGCCATGATTGTGCTGCTGCACTCCAGCCTGGGCAACAGAGCAAGACCTTGTCTCAAAAAAAAAAAAAAAAAAAAAAGAAGAGGAAGAGGAGGAGGAGGAGGAAGCACCAGATGCCTGCATACATAGACCTGTGAAAATAGTCCCTTTGTATATAAAGCACCCCAAATTATTTTCTTCTGTCTCCTGTCGGGACTCTGATTGATGAAGGACTTGGACCATGACGTTCAAGTTTTGTTTTTTGTTTTTCGTGTTTTTGAGATGGAGTCTGGCTCTGTCGCCAGGCTGGTGTGCAATGGCACAATCTCAGCTCACTGCAACCTCCACCTCCCGGGTTCAAGTGATTCTCCTGTCTCAGCCTCCCAAGTAGCTGGGACTACAGGCATGCACCACCATGCCCAGCTGATTTTTGTATTTTTAGTAGAGACAGAGTTTCACCATGTTGGCCAGGATGCTCTCGATCTCTTGACCTTGTGATATGCTCGCCTCAGCCTCCCAAAGTGCTAGGATTACAGGCATGAGCCATCGCGCCTGGCCAAATGTTCAAGTTTTTACTGCTCACCAGTAGTTAGGACCCAGGTCTCCATCCTTCACTTAGCAGATGCCAGAAGAGAACTTAGAGAATTAACTTTAAATGTGAAATTCCTGTCTACACATGGTGTCTCCAGCTCTAACTCATTTCATCCTCTTTTTCTTACCATGAAGTTATAAAAACAGAAATGTTAAAAGATTGCAAAGCAATTGAAGACATATTGTCAACATGAAATAAGTATATAATCATCCTTTAATAAATTCTACCTTTTGAACACTTTTATCACTTTGTGATCTTCATATATTAATACACTAATATATGTAAGGCACAATCACAGGGGAGAATCTAAACATTCAGTCTACCAGGTAATGATGAAAAGAGGATGTATATGATTTAGTTCACTTGAAATATTATGGACGTCAATAAACAATGGAAATGGTAAGCATCTGGGATAACAGTGGGCCTGGCCAGGAATGTCTGGTGATATCTTAAGCTCTTTAAAGCCTTTGCCTGTGTCAGTTCCTCTGCCTGGGATATTCTTCCTCTCTTTCTCACTCTTGATCTGGCTAATTTCTATTTATCCCTCACCACTCTTCTTAAATGTCACAAGTTCAGGTAAGTCCCTGATCCCAGTCTAAATCAGCTCCGCACTTCCTACTAATTTTTCTGATAGAACCCAGTTCTTTTCCTTCTTGATACTTATCACTATATAAAAGTATGTATTGTAGGCCGGGCGCGGTGGCTCAAGCCTGTAATCCCAGCACTTTGGGAGGCTGAGATGGGCGGATCACAAGGTCAGGAGATCGAGACCATCCTGGCTAACACGGTGAAACCCCGTCTCTACTAAAAAATACAAAAAACTAGCCGGGCGCGGTGGCGGGCGCCTGTAGTCCCAGCTACTTGGGAGGCTGAGGCAGGAGAATGGCGTAAACCCGGGAGGCGGAGCTTGCAGTGAGCTGAGATCCGGCCACTGCACTCCAGCCTGGGCGACAGAGCGAGACTCCGTCTCAACAAAAAAATAAAATAAATAAATAAATAAATAAATAAATAAAAGTATGTATTGTATGTTCATTGCCAAACGTCCATCTCACTCTTGAGGAAGGGAACCAAGTTTGTTTGGTTCTTCTACTATATTTGCAATTTCCAACACAGTACCTATCAATATTAATGGTTATCAAATAAGCGAATGCTCAAAGTTCTTAGAAGGAAGAACCATTGCATTTATGAATTATAACTCCATTTATACTATTGCTGTCAAAGGTGAATTATCTGCTTGTCCTAAGTTTAAAAGTGTGCCTCAGTTAGAACTATTAGGTATTGTTCCCTGGGTAAATTAAAACAAATGTATTTACATATCTACTGTAGATTTGAATTTTATGTCATATTTTGTTCCAGGAAGCCAGAAGTCCAGCCAATACCTTGTCATAAATAGTCTTTTCTTTAAAAAGTCCTTTCTTAAAGTTACAAATGATTAACTTTGTAATTAGATACAGTAGGGGATGCCTGCTGTTTGGGCTGCCCAGCTTCCTTTCCTCCTTATTTAGGTTATAAAACCAAGAACCCCTGTGTATGGCCTCTCAGGTTGTACACTGCACAACTCCAGGAGGTCCCAAACAGATGGACTATAAAATGGATTAGAGTCTGGAGCTGTGCAACACCACCTTGACAGAACTCTTTTCTTTTGGTAAATGCTCATCCACCCAGACAGTCCAGCCTGTGGGTCTGCTCTCTTTCCACAGTAGTAGACATGATCCAGGCCAGCCAATTGGAGTATTATCTCTAGAAATTATCATTGATTACTGCAGGTGTCGGCACATGACCTGAGGAAGTCAACCAGCACTTTGAGGGGGATTATATAGATGGTGAAGAAGACAGAACATTGCCTGATACTTCCTACACTGAGAAGCATGAAACTCTAGAGCTGGTGGGGGTTCTTTTGCTGCAATACTGTAAGAGCCTGCCTGCAAATGAAGTCAACAGAGAAAAAGCAGAGCTGAAGAAGAATAAAAGGAGACAGATTCTTGACAATATGGGTTGATCCCCAAATTCTAGCTGTGCCTAAAGTATTCATAGGCTTGTTGTTGGTTATGTGAGCTAGTAAATTCTTTCCCTTGCTTGGGAGAGTTTGAGTTGGATCTTTGTCACTTGCAACCCAAGAGTCCTGGCTA
Organism: Macaca thibetana thibetana; assembly: GCF_024542745.1. Taxonomy (NCBI): domain Eukaryota; kingdom Metazoa; phylum Chordata; class Mammalia; order Primates; family Cercopithecidae; genus Macaca; species Macaca thibetana. Next base: position 50,126,937 of record NC_065585.1, read on the forward strand.
ACTCAGATGCACAAGCAAAACCATAAACCAGGAACTTGGAACTTATTTTCTGCTTAACCGAAAACTGAATTCTCTACTTGTGACAATGGGGGTGTCACTTCTCTGCTCACAACCCTCCAGTACCTTCTCATCTTACCAGAGAAAAGGCCAGATGTCCACACATGGCCACAGGTCCCAACATGGTCTAGCCTGTCCCCTCCCTTTTCCCCCCACTTTGTTCATTATACATCAGGTATCCTGACTTGGTGTTCCTTACACACGCCAAGCATGCTCCCACCAGAGGGCCTTCCTTCGCATGTGCTGTTCCCTCTACCTAATGTATGCGACTCACAGTGAACTGTTTGACCCAATTCAGGTATGTGTTCACATGTCAACTTTCCTCACCCCCCATCTAAAATCTTCCTTTCCCTCTCTGTATTAGTCCCATAGGGCTACAATAATAAAGCACCACAAACTGAGTGTCTTGAACAACAGAAATTTGTTGTCTCACAGTTCTGGTGGCGAGAAGTCTGAGATCAGGTTGTCAGCTGAGTTGTTTTGTTCAGCAGGCTACGAGGAAGAATCTGTGCTGTGCCTCTCTGCTAGCTTCTGGTGGTTTGGTGACGGTCTTCAGTGTTCCTTGGCTTGCAGAAGCATTGCCCTGATCTCTGCTTTTTTCTTTACATGGCATTCTCCCTGTGTGCATGTCTGTGTCCAGATTTCCCTATTGTATAAGGACACTAGTCATCTGAGATTAGGGTCCATCCTAGTGCTCTCGTTTTGACCTGATCATCTTCAAAGAACCTCTTTCCAAATAATATCACATTCCCAGTACTGGAGGTTGGCATTTGGTGGGGGGAACACAATTCATCTTATAGCCCCCCACTTATGCTGCCCTATTTTTTTCTTTGCAGTATATATCACCATCTGATATATTATATACTTATGTTTTTACTAGCTTAATGTCACTCTTCCCCCAGACTAGGATGTAAGTTCCAGGAACACATGGATGTCATGTTACACCCACAGCACTTAAAACAGTGCCTAGTATATGGAGGTATGCAATCAATATCTGTTAAGTGAGTGAATACTAAACAGGGAAATAGGCTCTCCGATTTTAAGATACTAAAATTTGAAACTTCTTTTTGCATAATCAACTATTTGAAGAAAGTAAGACTTCTCAGATGTCATTTATGTATCTATTTAGAGTTTAAAGGCACAGTGGTGATCAATGCAAAATCTCCATCTGGGTGCAGTAGCTCACACCTGCAATCCCAGAACTTTGGGAGGCCATGGTGGGAGGATCCCTTGAGGCTATGAGTTTAAGACTAGCCTGGACAGCATAGCAGCCCCCTGTCTCACAAAAAATAATTTTAAAACATTAGCCAGGTGTGGTGGTGTGCACCTGTACTTCCTAGCTACTCAGGAGGCTGAAGTTGGGGGATCATTTGAGCCCAGGAGTTTGAGGCTGCAGTGAGCTATGATGGTAGCTCACTACACTATAGTTTGGGTTGGAGAGCAAGACCCTGTCTCTAGAAAAAAAAAGGAGAAGAAGAAAAAGAAACAACATCTCTATCACAAACTTACAAGTACCAATCTTTTGAAAAGAGAAGAGTAGAAAGAAACATTCTGAGGAAGAATGGAATTTGGGAGTGGTAGGTTGATAAGGGACATGCGAGAAGAGATAGAAGTTGAATGAGGTTAAAAGAGGTCAAACTCTGGCAAAACTAAAAGTACTGATCTTTTCTCTCACTTAATAATGACAGTATGCCAGTAACCTTCTATGGAGTTACATTATTTTTATTACCCATTAAAAAGGGGGTGTTTTGTTGTTTTTTTGAGACAGTGTCTTACTCTGTTGCCCAGGCAGGAATGCAGTGGTGCGATCATAACTCATTGCAGCCTCTACCTCTTGTGCTCAAGCAATTTTCCCACCTCCCAAGTAGCTGGGACCACAGGCATGTGGCTTATTTATTTATTTATTTATTTTTTGTAGAGACAGAGTCTTTACAGCACTTGCTGTTGCCTCCCAAAGTGCTGGGATTACAGGCATGAGCCACTGTAACCAGCCTAAAGGTACTTTTAATGAGAAAACAAATTTAGCCTTCAAATATTAGAAGTGCCCCATCTGACATTTATTGAGATGTATTATCTGTGTGTAACTTTATCAGGTTATCTGTCTTTCCTCTGATCCTCTAACTGGAATATGAGCTGAGGGGCAGGGGACTGTGTCCCTGCTAGCCTACAGATAGTCAAAAGACAAATGGTAAATTAAATGAGCATATACACACAGAAAAGAGTTAAGAGCCCTTACTTACATAAGGGTTTTACAAAGCAGTAAGAAGACAAATGATCCAGTGGATCAAAGGAAGTACACATGCTATAAGCATATAAAACAGTGCTCAATCTTGCCAGTAGCCAGGGAAATGCAAATTAAAATAAAAACAAAATGGAATTTTTACCTATCTGCAGTTGAAAAGATTGATGACTTTCAGGCCAGTGATGTGTAGGTAATCAGAAACACACTTTTGAGGATGAGTCAGTATGTGGAACTATATATTCAAATTCAAAATACACTTACCCTTTGACCTGAAAATTCCATGTTTAGGAACCTATCCTATGGAAAAGACAGTCTTCATAATGATGCATATCCATAAGGCTCCAGAATTTCAGTACAGGAAAGAGATAGGCATGCCCATTTGGTTTTAAACAAATACTCAGAAATATAAGATACTTCTTATACTTCTGAGTTTATAGAGTAAAATTTCTTCTTTGTACAGAATTAACTATTAATTAAACATCCCTATCAACACTTATCAAATGTCAACTAGAGGCAAGGGGTGGTGTCTGAATCTCTAATATTCCATTTTAGGAGTTAAGTCATGAATATTGAATGAAGTAACTCTTTAGCTTCTATACCACTCCCACCCTAAACCCAAATCTGATCTGTGTAAAACTTTAAGCCCCAAAAGTGAGCTTAGAAGGTGAGAGGTCAAAAGAGTGTACCCCAGGAGGGCACCCCCTGCATCTAGGGCAGTAACATTCTCATCTTCAGCTCTCAAATGTCACTCTCTGTTCTCACCATGCCCAGTTATTTCCCTCTGAAATAAAAGGGGAAAGTGCCACGTAAAGAATTTCCCACAACCATTTTATCAGATTAAGGGACTGACATGTTCATATCCAGGGAAAATACTCTTTGAAGATGACTGTCCACTGGGAAAGAAGGATTATTTCGATTGTGCTAAATTGCTCTGCATAACAAAGTGAGAGGAACCTAGACTTGTCTCTTTGGGAAAGGGAGAAGGTGAGGGGCAGGGAAATGGATAAGACTTGAAGATTTTTGAGAATGAAAGGTAGCGACTCCTCCAGAAATGTAGTAAAAGTGTGGCTAGCACGTGTCACTGAAGGCCCTAGCGCTTCTCTGATACTCCCACGACACATGGAGCCCAGCTGGAAGCAGCGTGGCTGGTGACGGGTGGCCCGTAGCAGTGATGGAGGCAGGCAGCAGACAAGGGCATAGACATTTCCGCCGCACAGAAGACTCTTTTAATGTACTATCTGTGCTCAGGGCTCTCCTGGCTTTGCCACAGTCTTCGTCAAGTCTGATTGGGTCCGCTGGCTCCTCCTGCCCAAGCCTGCTTCCTTCCCCTTCGTCTTGGCAGACTTTACTTCCCCACAAAATCTTTTCCACCCCTACCCTGTCTCAGCATCTGCTTCCCAGAGAGCCCAACCAGCACCACTAGAGACCTCTCATTTGAAACTGCTGAAGTTTAACACTAGTGGGATTTTTTTTTTAAGAGTCTGAAAGGAACTATTTATCATATTCAAGTGTGGAAATTAAAACTGAATAGCTGCCAGTTGTTTTCTGCAGCATAGTCACTATTTAACTTAGTTGATGACTGACTTTGTCTTAATGAACAATCACAAATTCTCTCAGGAACATAATCCTTTTCTTTTTTGCTCTTAAAGAGAAAGAAAAGGAAAAAAAACCATAAATATTGCTACAGCACTTTCTAACTTTTATGAATAATAGATTCCAATTTTAAAATTAGAAAAGATCTTGACATTTATTCTGATTAAAGCCTAACAGCACATGTCCATAGAGCCCTTGAAAATCGTGGTCTGGGCCAGGTGCAGTGGCTCACACCTGTAATCCCAGTACTTTGGGAGTCTGAGGCCTCCTCCACTTGAGGTCAGGAGTTCGAGACCAGGCTGGCCAACATGGCAAAACCCCATCTCTAGTAAAACTACAAAAATTAGCCAGGCATGGCAGCACACTCCTGTACTCCCAGCTACTGGTAAGGCTGAGGCAGGAGAATTGCTTGAACTCGGGAGGCAGAGGTTACAGTGAGCTGAGATGGAGCCACTGCACTCCAGCCCAGGTGACAGAGTGAAACTCCATCTCAAAAAAAAAAAAAAAGAAAAAGCACAACTAAGCTTTTTGTGTTTGTTTTCAGAAAAGCAGCATCCCTCACATAGGGCCACTTGGCACTTGACCTTCCCAAACTGTGCTGGGGAATTTTGCAATCACATTAATTTGATACAGTGTACTTGGGGGAGGGCATTCTGTATTTTGTTAAGAAGAAAAAATACTTTAAAAATGTGTAACTGTTAAAAGAAACAATAATCATTACTTCTTTAATAAACTTTTAAACATATGAAGGAGGAAACTGACATTCAAACGAGTATTTTGTGTGATCGATAGAGGAATATATTTGTAAATTCCCTTTATTCTCTAAATACTCCTTTCTCTGCCCTCTTTTGAGATCTCTGCTGAAATTACATCTCTGCTTGGCTTTTTCTCCTTTACAAAAAGGAGAAGCTCAACTTTCTATCCAGACTGCTTAACCTTCATTAATCTACTTTCTGTCCGGGCTGGCCTGGAGCAGATGAGGTTATGTGAGATTTCTCAGCCTCTTAGGAAGACCATGGCCCCTAAACCTTTCTCTGTTGCTGTTATGGGAATCTCTTCAGTGACATCCACCCTCTCTCCCATAACCCACTGACCCAGATGGCTGAGGATCTAAATACAAGTATATCTGGTTTCTATCAACACCATGGAACAGCCAATTTGTCTACACAAAAGGGTAGTTTCAGCTACAAATTACATGCAGATGGCTGAGCATCTCTTCTGTGACTAAAGTTGAAACGGTATTTTCAAATCAAAGGCAATTATGTGAGTGAGTGATATTTGCTTACGTATGGATGGATATATGTATTATGTGCTGGCTGACAGTGGCAGTGTCTGTGTTCACAAGTGTGGAGTTCAGGATATTTCCACATCTATAAATTTTTTTTATTTTTTGTTTTTTATTTTTTTAGAGATAGGGTCTTGCTCTGTGGCCCAGGCTGGAATGCAGTGGTGTGATCACGGCTCACTGCAGCCTCAACACCCTGAGCACAAGCGATCCTCCCACCTTAGCCTCCCAAGTAGCTGGAACTACAGGCATGTGCCACCAAGCCAGGCTAATTTTTTTTTCTTTTTTTGTAGAGATGGGATCTCCCTATATTGCTCAGGCTGGTCTGAAACTCCAGGTCTCAACTGATCCTCCCACTTCAGCCTCCCAAAGTGCTATGACTATAGGCGTGAGCCACCATGCCCAGCCCATATCTACAAATACAAATTTGTAAATGTATTACAAAATTGTAATGAAATGTACATGAAATAAAATGTCAGTGAAAATTGTTTTTCAGTTTAAATATTAAAACAAATAGTTTAGCCAGGCACAGTGGTTCATGCCTGTAATCCCAGCAGTTTGGGAGGCTGAGGCGGGCAGATCACCTGAGGTCAGGAGTTCAAGACCAGCCTGGCCAACATTGTGAAACCCTGTCTCTACTAAAAATACAAAGAAATTACCTGGGCGTAGTGGGATGTACTTGTAATCCTAGCTACTCGAGAGGCTGAGTCAGAAGAATCGTTTGAACCCAGGAGGCGGAGGTTGCAGTGAGTCAAGATTGTGCCACTGCACTCCAACCTGGGCAACAAGAGCAAAAACCCCATCTCAAAAAAACAGTTTAAATGGGTATTAACTAATAATATTAATTACTGTTTTTAGTACTAGCTCTGGATAGAATTCCTTTGTAAGGAGCTTGTGACCTAAACAAGACATATCAAACCGACACGAATAAAAATTAGCTAAGGAAAAGCTAGGCTTTACCATTTCGGGGAGAGACTGATCTTAGACTCTGCCCTTTGCTGCACTTACCCAAGCTGGGATTATTCAGAGTTTTTCTTTATACAGTTGAAATGGGTAAGAGTTGATGATGATCATCTTTAATTCATTACATATTATTAAATAATAATGTGCTTTCCCCAAATCAACTAAATATTCTTGGCTTGTGGTAAGGGAGAGGAGGAGGATGAGTGAGCACAGAGCTGAAAGCCATCTGGCCTGTTCTTTTAGGATTTAGGCTTTTAACACTGTCTCCAGGGGAAGTTACACAAAGATACTTTGGTAGAATTGAAAGAAGACACTCTCCTTCCAAGTTTAAAATTGAGATCCAAGGCTGGGTGCAGTGGCTTATGCCTGTAATCCCAGCATTTTGAGAGGCCAAAGCAGGAGGATTGCTTGAGATCAGGAGCTCGAAGTCAGCCTGGGCAACATAGTGAGACCCCGTCTCTACCAAAAATTCAAAGATTAGCTGTGCGTGGTGGTGTGTGCCTGTAGTGCCAGCTACTTGGGAGGCTGAGGTGGGAGAATGGCTCGAGCCTAGGAGGCAGAGTTTGCAGTGAGCCTAGATCAAACTACTCCAGCCTGGGCAACAGAGGAGACCCTGACTTAAATAAATAAATACATAAAATTGAGATCCATGACTAAACTACAGGATCTTTAGTATACCACAGATTTAAAAAAAAAAAAAAAAAAAAAAAAAACAGAGCCTCACACTGTTGCCCAGGCTGGAGTGCAGTGGCGTGGTCATGGCTCACTATAGCCTCAACTTCCCAGGCTCAAGTGATCCTCCTACCTCAGCCTCCCAAGTAGCTGGGACTACAGGCATGTACCACTATGCCCAGCTATTTTTTGTATTTTTTGTAGAAATGGGGTCTCACTATGTTTCCCAGGCTAGTCTTGACTCCTGAGCTCAAGTGATCTTCCTGCCTTGGTCTCCCAAAGTATTGGGATTATAAGCATGAGTCATGGTGCCTGGCCCATGGATTTTTGAAAGTAAATATTTTAACTATCTTCTTATTGGCACAACTATGTTGTGCTGTAAATTTTTGTTTGTTTTACAGGCATTAGTTTGTTAAAATGTAAACACTTGAAACATCACAATTTTTAAAACCTTATTTTATCATTTAAAAAAATGTTAATATACAAGGAGCCTCATAAAAAAGAAGGCAGCTTGGGTCTCTCTCAGCCTTTGAGAAGCTCTGAAATCAACTGGTTAGAGTGCAAATATTTCCATGAGGTAGTAGGAGCGTTTTTGTATAAGCCAAAGGAACTACAGTATAAGAAACCTGGAAAGAAGGAAATGATAAGTTAAGAATAAGTTGTATGTTTGAAATGAAAACTCAGTGTATGCTTTTTTGTTGCCTTTATATTAGATTGTATGGACTCCAAGAAGTCTTTCGGTCTTACTCTCCCAACATGTTAATGCATACTTAAAATATACAATATTGCACCTTTAAAGCATGCTTTTTTTTTTGAGACAAGTCTGGTTCTGTTACCCAGGATGGAGTGCAGTGGCATGATCTCGGTTCATTGCAACCTCCTCCGCCTCCTGGGCTCAAGCCATCCTCCCACCTCAGCCTCCTGAGTAGCTGGGAATGCAGGCGTGCACCACCACACCCAGCTAGTTTTTGTATTTTTTGTAGAGACAGAGTTTCGCCATGTTGCCAGGCTGTTCTCGAACTCGTTAGCTCAAGCGATCCACCCGCCTCAGCCTCCCAAAGTGCTAGGGTTACAGGTTTGAACCACTGTGCCTGGCCTGAAGCATGCTTTCTTTATCTGAAGTTACTAGCTTGCCTTGGTAAATTTACAACAATAGCATCTCTGTGACGTTGTAAATGTTCAACCAGAGTAAACTACATGATGATGAACAAGTGTTCTTGGACACCAAGCCCTGGAGTCTGAAAATAAAACCTGATACACAGAGATTCTTTGAAAGATAAGTCTTACAGAGATGTCTTTTTTTCTTTTTTCTTTTCTTTTCTTTCTTTTTTTTTTTTTTTTTTTTTTTGAGATGGAGTCTTGCTCTTGTTGCCTAGACTGGAGTGCAGTGGCATGATCTTGGCTCACTGCTACCTCTGCCTCCCAGGTTCAAGCAATTCTACTGCCTCAGCCTCCCGAGTAGCTGGGATTACAGGCACCCACCATCACGCCCGGCTAATTTTTACATTTTTATTTATTTATTTATTTATTTATTTATTTATTTATTTTTGAGACAGAGTCTCGCTCTGCCGCCTAGGCTGGAGTGCAGTGGCCGGATCTCAGCTCACTGCAAGCTCCGCCTCCCGGGTTCACACCATTCTCCTGCCTCAACTTCCCGAGTAGCTGGGACTACAGGCGCCTGCCACGTCACCCGGCTAGTTTTTTGTATTTTTTAGTAGAGACAGGGTTTCACCGTGTTAGCCAGGATGGTCTCGATCTCCTGACCTCGTGATCCGCCCACCTCGGCCTCCCAAAGTGCTGGGATTACAGGCTTGAGCCACCGCGCCCGGCCTAATTTTTACATTTTTAGTAGAGACGGGGTTTCACCATGTTGGCCAGGCTGGTCTTGAACTCCTGACCTCAAGTGATCTGCCCACCTTGGCCTCCCAAAGTGCTGGGATTACAGGCATGAGCCACTGCGCCCAGCCTTACAGAGATATCTTAAAGAGAAAGGAGCGACAACAGAAACAATAGGAAAGTCAACTCTCACAAGTTAGAAGGGAAAATTAATTATGGGTGTAGGTCAATAGAGGTCATCACTTGAATTAAAAATGTCTTGAAAGGGAAGTTCTTCCTCTCTTCTGCCCAGTTCCTGGAATGGCATTGCCTCTTAGAGAAGCATGCGTAGTTACTCAGCAAAACCATTTTGGCCCCTCTTAACAGACTAAAATATGAAGCCAGCTGTCCAGCTGGGATGGAGACATTCTATCTTTGAGACCAAAAGGAATTGGTCTAATTAAAGGCATTTAGAGAAGGATAGGGGAGAAAAGATACAAAGGGCACCAAAGGTGGAAGAGAGCTTAAGTCTGAATTCCATCTCTGCTACAGAGTTCATGTATTCCTAACAATCTCATTGAAGTGCTTAAAACAAAGGCACAACAAAAGGATGCGGGCTCATAATAATAAAAATAATAAATAATAAATATATTATTTATTTAATATATTTGTTATATATTATATTAATATATTATGTGTGTGTATATATATGTTTTAAAAGACCAGTCCTCCCCTGAGGAGCTCAGAGTTCTAAAGTAAAATCCAATCTGTTGAATAATGATGGCACAAGTTGTAAATTTCTAGGATTCCACAAAATGGAGGGTTGAAGGAAGATAAAAAAATCTGCTGTAGTATTCCAGGAAGGGGTGTAAGAGACACAGGTAACCAATGGCTTGTGTCATGGTAATAAGAAATGTACTTCAAAGAAACCCTTATGAACGGTTCCTGATGCCTTTCGGTCTCTGTGTCACATCTCAAGATACCTAGCTTGGTGGGGGTCTCTCTCAGAGTGACTGTATGTTCGGCTTATATCATCTCGGTTACTCCTGACAGCAACGCTATGAGTTGGAGATTTTTTCTCCCATTTATGAAGAAGGAAACTGACCTCAAAGAAAAGTGTCAAGTCATTTACTCAAGATTGGATGGGAAAGTTGGGATTTTAGATCAGTCTGACCCTAAAAATCCTGCTATTTATTTACTTATTTATTTATTATTTATCCATTTATTTATTTTAGAGATGGAGTCTTGCTCTGTCGCCCAGGCTGGAGTGCAGTGGCACTATCTTGGCTCACTGCAAGCTCCGCCTCCCAGGTTCATGCCATTCTCCTGCCTCAGCCTCCCGAGTAGCTGGGACTACAGGTGCCCGCCACCATACCCCGCTAATTTTTTTTGTATTTTTAGTAGAGACGGGTTTCACTGTGTTAGCCAGGATGGTCTTGATCTCCTTACCTCGTGATCCGCCCGCCTCGGCCTCCCAAAGTGCTGGGATTACAGGCGTGAGCCACCAAGCCCGGCCAAAATCCTGCTATTTCTTTTTTTTTTTTTTTTTTGAGATGGACTCTTGCTCTGTCGCCCAGGCTGGAGTGCAGTGGCTGGATCTCAGCTCACTGCAAGCTCCGCCTCCTGGGTTTACGCCATTGTCCTGCCTCAGCCTCCCGAGTAGCTGGGACTACAGGCGCCCGCCACCTCGCCCGGCTAGTTTTTTGTATTTTTAGTAGAGACGGGGTTTCACCATGTTAGCCAGGATGGTCTCGATCTCCTGACCTTGTGATCCGCCCGTCTCGGCCTCCCAAAGTGCTGGGATTACAGGCTTGAGCCACCGCGCCCGGCCAATCCTGCTATTTCTATACTGTCATTCTGTGTCATTGTTACCAACTTTAATCACTACTTGCACGTTAACCTGACTCCCCTCTTACTTGAGCCTACACACTTGAACCTCAGAATTATCTTTGACCCTTCCAATAAACCATTTCAGCAATATTTATTGAGTACCTACTAAGAACTAGCTATTGAGGATAAAGAATGAATGAAATACAATTCCTGCCCTCACAGAACAGACAGATCATGTGGGGAATCAGTTGCTAAATCTTGTAAGGTTCACTTATTATACATCTATCCTCACTTCTCTTTTCTGACTGTTTTTCCCTGGTGCAAGCCCTCACTACCTTCGTTTGTCTCTGTTATTAGGATCACAGAAGAACTAATTACAGACTTGTGGGTAGAGTTAAGAATTCAAAAAAGTGGGCCGGGTGTGGTGGCTCACACCTGTAATCCCTGAACTTTGGGAGGCCAAGGCAGGAGGATTGCTTCAGCCCAGGAGCGAAAGACCAGCCTGGGCAACACAGCAAGACTCCATTTCTACAAAATATAAAAAATTAGCTGGGCATGGTGTCATGCACTTGTAGTCCCAGTTATTTGGTAGGCTGAGGTGGGAGGCTTCAGCCCAGGAGGTTGAGGCTACAGTGAGCTGTGATTGGGCCACTGCAGTCCAGCTTGGGTGACAGAGCAAGACCCTGTCTCAAAAAAAAAAAAAAAAAGTAATAGTGAGACACCCAGAAAATACTAGCAGTGGGAAACCATGGCCATGCCACGGGCCAAAGTGCTCCTGGAGCCCATAGTGAGCTGGAGACGTGCAAAAGCTGGTGCCCTTAGGAGTTACAGTCATGAAGGGAGGCAGCTCAGAAACTCAGCTTCTCTCTCCTCTTGCCGTCTGATCAGCTGGCATCCTCCTCTGCTCAAACTCAATCAGAAGTCCCCCAGCCAGGAAGCCAGGTCTGCAGAGGTCAGCCTCTTCAGGCAGAGAAGTCAGGGAATGGATCAGGCAACGTAGATGGAAAACAACCAACACTCTCTCAACTCGTTCCTCAACAAATACACACGGAACGTGTAGCCTGTGACAGGCACAGTGGCTACAGTGGCAAGCAGAATAGAGCTCCTTCTTTCCTTTCGGGAGGTTACAGCTTGGAGGAGACCACTGGAAGAAACCCAATAAAGCACTAATTATCCCAATTTAGACAGCATGAATGTAATTAATGCCAGTGAATTGCACACTTAAAAATGGTTAAAATCACAAATTTTATGTTCTATGTATTTTACCACAATAAAAAACTCAGTAGCTAGAGAGTTTGGAAGGAAGCAAGAGAGTGTGGCATTGAGGAAGCCCAGGGAAAATAATTTTGCAGGAGAAAGGAGCTAAGGATGTTAAGAAAGGTGAACAAGAACTCCTTAGCCAGAACTCGCCAATGGAAAGATGGTAGTGAAGCCAGACATAAAGCGGTGAAGGGTAAGAGAAAGAAGAAAAAATGTGGCTGAGTTTCTGTTATGACAAGTCCTACCCAGTAGGGCCCTGAAATAGCATTTTAGACTTGTCTCTAAATTCTCCTCTGTCTCCTTTTGCTCCTCTCAGTATACCTACTCAGTGCTGAGCCAGATTGGACCACAAATAGCTCCATTGCTTTCCTGTCTCTGTGTCCTTACTTATATATTTTGCTATCCCAGGAACACCCTCTCCATGACATAAGTCACTCCTTTATCGGTGTTCTGATGGCACTTAATACATATCTCTATTAGAGCCTTTGTCATATTTTATTGTAATTTTTTGTTTTCCTTCAGAGGGACTCTTCTGGCTCATCTGCCCAACATCTCTTCCTCCACGGCCCCGCCTTCCTTTGGTATCAGGTGCACCCTGTAGTTAGAGAATTGCCCCTCCTTCATTCACTGTGGATCTGCTATGGCTTCTGAATACGACTCCAGGGCCCTCTGGCTATAACTGTAGGCACATGACCCAAGCCAGGCCTACAAGCATCTCTTCTCAGGGTCCTATACATGAAAGGTGAAAAGATCTCTCTTTCTTTGGTTCTAACAGCTGAGATGATGTAAGCCAGAAGTTGTCTGTGGCCAATTTCCACACAATGCCTTCAAACCACTACTACATAGAGGAAGTCCAATTGTAAAGGGAGAAAAAATAGGAGACCTAAGCAACAATCACATTATTTGAGTTCCCGGATCCACTTATGCCTGACACCACCTCCCCTCCTGGACTTGTCAATTGTATGTGCCAACCAGGTGCCTTTTATGCTTAAGCCAGCAGGGTCTCGACAAATACATGTGTTGTATTCCCTACTAGTCTCTAAGTACTCTATGGTTGCAGAGACTTTGCATCCCAGCACCTAGCATAACAGGTACTCAATAATGTTAAGTAACGGTTGAAATCTTAACAGTCATCTAGATCCAATTCAAATTTCATTTACTAAAGAAAGTTTTACTGAACCCTCAAACAAGATCACTCAAATGTCTGTGATTCCTGGTAGCACTTTATAGATTCTGCTTCTTATTTTAATTGTTTGTGTTCTTGGGCCTCTCTCCCTATCAAATGATACATAAGTTGGATGCAAGGCTTAAGTCGGCATAGTAGGTGTTCACTAAAAGTTAACTGTTCTAAATTGAACTTGTATGTGTTAGTTTTTGTACAGAGGAAAAAAACAGACAGGTGAGACTCATTTCTGCTCTTGAGGGCTCATAGCATGTGTTCAACAAATAATGTTGTGACTTGCCTTGGCCTGAATAGAAAATGAATAATAGAGAAGAAAGAAAGTAACATATATATTCTTTATGGAGAAACAAAGCTCTAGATTGACAGCAAAAGATATTTTTATCAGGAAGTGTCCAAAGAATGGGGAACAAGATCAGAAACATTTTATAAGTAGATCAGGAACCAAATATTCTGGAAATATAAAACCATTCATAAATAAAGTCAGAGGCAGCATTCCACTGAACATAATTTAACAACTACCATAAAAGTCACTAAATCTTTTTTTTTCATTGTCTTCAAACTTCTTTCCAACTAAATAAGTGCAGGTTAATTTGATCCTCTGTGTGTCTAATCCTGGGTGAACACAATGGCTGTAAAATGCTCTGCTTCTCCAAAGAATGTTCCATGAAGCTTACAATGTTCTAGCTGTTCTAGCTCTCTGTTAAATATGGTGGAGAACTTTGTTCAACTTGGAGGACCCCAAGGCTCCTCACATAGAAATCTGCAATCTATAGATGCTCTGGGAATATCTGTGAATGACTCAAACCAAATGTTTTCCTCCAATGCATGATTGTATCCAACTTCCCCACACTATTTCCTCTTTAGCCTGCTTCAGAGGTTTAAGAGTCCAGCCCTGGACAGCCACATTGAAGCAGAAGTTTATGCAAGAGTCCAGAAATCTTAGTCTAGTTTTTGGATAATCTTGGGGGGATTCAGGCAAAAAATACCTGGGCAAAAAATACCAAAAGTGATGATACCATCTTAGCAGTAATGACATTGTTCAATATCCTCAGTCACCTGGAAGCTTTCCTGTTGCAATTAACATATGGACAGGCCAATTTGTTGGCCTCTAAGCAGAATGTCATTGAAATATAGCATTGTCAAGGTGAGGCACCAAAGGTTCAGGGCCTGGTGCTCAACTCTTCTGGATTCAACTAACTATCTCGAGGTGGGGATGATGAAGCTCTGGGAAGCAGAGTCACACTCCTCCAAAAGATTTCCCAGGGGGTAGAAATTCAAACAGAAATTCAGTCCTTCTGTTCTAATAAAATAAATACAGAACTTTATCCACAAAAAGATAAGGAGGGCCAGGCACAGTGGCTCACTCCTGTAATCCCAGCACTGTGGGAGGCCAAGTGGGGAGGATCACTTGAGTTCAGGAGTTCAAGACCAACCTGGGCAACATAGCGAGACCTCGACCCTACTAAAAAGTTTTTAAAAATTAGCCACACATGGTGGTGCTCCTGGAGTCCCAGTTACTCTGGAGGCTGAGATGGGAAGATCACTTGGGCCTGGGAAATCAAGACTACGGTGAGCCATGATTGTGTCACTGTACTCCACCCTGGGAGACAGAGCGAGACTCCGTCTCAAAAAAAAAAAAAAAAAAGTAAAGGGGAAGGGGAAGCAATTTGGAGACAGGGCCTCACTCTGTTGCCCAAGCTGGAGTGCAGTGGCGCAATCTTGGCTTGTTGCAACCTCTGCCTCATGGGTTCAAGCCATTCTTGTGCCTCAGCCTCCCTAAGTAGCTGGGAGTACAGATGTGTGCCTCCACCCCTGAACAATTTTTGTAATTTTAGTAGTGACAGGGTTTCACCATGTTGGCCAGGCTGGTCTCCAGCTCCTCACCTCAAGCGATCTGACTGCCTCAGCCTCTCAAAGTGCTGAGATTACAGGTATGAGCCACCACACCCAGCCTGAATTGTTGGTTTTTTTTTTTTTTTGCTTACTATGTTACAGTTTTTTACATAGTTTGAAATTTTTTTACAGTAAGCATATTTTACTTTTAGATTAAAATATGCATTTTTGCATATCTCATCTGATTCTAATAAAAAGATTAGAATATGCATTTTTAATTATTGCAAATAATTCATTCAGGACACTAATTTTTGGTTCTATGAGGGTAGGGGCCAAGTTTCGTTTTCCCTTCCCGCTGTATCTCTAGCATGTATCATAGTGTCTAAGACATTGTAGCTGCTGAATAAGTATTTCTGAATGAATGTTCAAATAGGCTTTCATTTTTTATTTTTAATTTTTATTATTTTTTTTTTATTGAGATGGGATCTTGCTCTGTCGCCCAGGCTGGAGGTGCAGTGACGCGATCTTGGCTCACTGCAAGCTCCGCCTCCCAGATTCACGCCATTCTCCTGCCTCAGCCTCCTGAGTAGCTGGGACTACAGGCGCCCGCCACCACGCCTGGCTAATTTTTTATATTTTTAGTAGAGACGGGGTTTCACCATGTTGGCCAGGATGGTCTTGATCTCCTGACCTCGTGATACAGGGTTTCATTCCCGTCACCCAGGCTGGAGTGCAATGGTACAGTCTCGGGTCATTGCAACCTCTGCCTCCCAGACTCAAGTGATTCTCCTGCCTTAGCCTCCAGAGTAGCTGCGACTATAGGTATGCACCACCACACCCAGCTAATTATTGTATTTTTTGTAGAGACAGGGTTTCGGCATGTTGCCCAGGCTGGTCTTGAATTCCTGAGCTTAAGTGATCCATCTACCTCAGCCTCTCAAAGTTCTGGTATTACCGTGCCCAGCTAAGCTTCTTTAAAAAAACAACAACAACAACAAATATATATATAGAGAGAGAGAGAGAGAGCCAGGTCTCACTATGTTGTCCAGGTTGATCTCCAATGCCTGGCCTCAAGTGATCCTCCCCCATCGGCCTGTCAAAGTGCTGGGATTACAGGTATGAGCCACCACATCTGGCCCCCAAATAAGCTTCTTGATTCCTGTCAGTATCTTCTAATTCAAAAAGTGGTCATGGTCATATAAATCAGCAAGAGGCTGACTAGGTTATAGAATATTAGTGTCTGTAGACACAATGTAGTCCAAAATTTTTCAACTCACAGATAGCGCCTATTAGTAGTTTGCAAAATCAAGGTAGAAAGTTATGACTAGCATTTTAAAAAATAAGTAGAATGGGCCCAGTGTGGTGGCTCACGCCTGTAATCCCAGCACTTTGGGAGACCGAGGCAGGTGGATCACCTAAGGTCAGGAGTTCGAGACCAGCCTGGCCAATATGGCAAAACCCTGTCTCTACTGAAAATATAAAAATTAGCTGGGTATGATGGCATGCACCTGTAAACCCAGCTACTTCGGAGGCTGAGACGGGAGAATTGCTTGAACCCAGGAGGTGGACGTTGCAGTGAGCCAAGATGGCACCACTGCACTCCAGCCTGGGTAACAGAGCAAGATTCCATCTCAAAAAAAAAAAAAAAAAAAAAGAAGCCAGGCGCGGTGGCTCATGCCTGTAATCCCAACACTTTAGGAGGCCAAGGTGGGCAGATCACGAGGTCAAGAGACCGAGACCATCCTGGCCAACATGATGAAACCCCATCTCTACTAAAAACACAAAAATTAGCTGGGTGTGGTGGCACGCACCTGTAGTCCCAGCTACTTGGGAAGCTGAGGCAGGAGAATCGCTTGAACCAGGGAGGTGGAGGTTGCAGTGAGCCAAGATCGTGCCACTGCACTCCAGCCTAGTGACAGAGTGAGACTCTGTCTCCAAAAAAAAAAGTAGAATGAAATTTAGTAGAAAAATACTGGAGTACGTTTAATAAGGGTATTGTTTTATGACATTTTGTGTCTGTTTTACACACACACAAACACACATATACATTGTGTGGCGGTGTAAAATATATTTCTTAACTGGATTGTGGTCAAGAAGTCTGAAAACCACTGATCTAATTTCTCACACACACACACACACACACACACACACACACACACACACACACCCTGCTCGCCAACCATAACAAACCCAACCAAACCTTCAATTCCCCAAAACACCCTGCTGTTTTATAATCTATAAGACTTGGCATTTATTGCTTCCTTTACCAGGAATAAACTTGCCTTCCTTTTCTACCTGCAAGTCCCTGGTTTACCCTTCAAGATGCTGCTTCAAGATGCTGCTCATGTGGGCTTCTGAGAGCAGGGGCTCTGTGGTCCTCACCTTGATGTTGCTAGGGCCCCACACCATGTCTGTAGCACTCAATACATGATTGCTAAATAATTACAGGGAAAAGCTCTTAGAAAGAACAAGGCAGCTCTTTACGTAATGAAATAGAATGGCACCCAACTTTCAGTAGTAGGTGGGGAAAAAAAGTTACCATACAGTATCCTTAACATGCTGTCATTGCGTGTGTGTGTGTGTGTGTGTGCATTTGATTGCAGAGAATAACTTTAGAAGAATACAAAGGAAACGGGTAACAATGGTTGTCCTCTGGGGACAAGGATAGAAGGGAGACTAATATTTCACTGAATGCCTCTTGATTTTTGTGCTTTGTGCACGGGTCATCCGTCATTAAAATTAATTAATAAATATTCCTCCAAAATATTTTATATGCAAAGAATATAAGAAAGACAAGATTTATGCCTTCCAAATATTCCTTAATATAGAAAGGCATAATTGTTTTTCTCAAGTAATTTTTTAAAAAGAGTATTTTCTGTGAAGCTTAAGGTAAATCTAGTCTTTCTCTGATTGACAGCAAGGAGAAGCTGCATTCCCTGTAACTCAAGAGCAGCCCAGGTGTAAGAGGGAGATGAGATTAAACAGCATATCATTTTCTAAGGAATAAGAAAACTTCAATCTTTATGGAAAACCGCAGATCTTCAGGGAGGTCTGACTAATGAACACTCAGTAGCTGTCAAAGAAGGCAATTGTAACAAAGGACAATCTAAGCTAATTTTGTAACTGTTTAGAGAACAACGTTCTTCCGCCAGACCTCTGGCTAGGCTCTCCAAATTCCTCACCTCATTAAAATATTCTTTTCTATAAGCCTAATTGTCAGAACTGAAAGAACCCTTATTACAGACCTGGGTTCCTATGGCAACAGTAAATAAATGCCACATTATCTAAAGCATTGAGAAAAATAATATACACTAATAATAGGTAGCCCTGTGATTCCTTTTAATAAGACAGCTAATTGAGAGCCAGCTATTCCTACATGTTGGAACAAGAATGGCTGTGGAGATCTTCAGACTTTTTAAAACCCAGTAAAATGTCCTCTATTAAAGTCACTGAAATGATACTGAGTCAAAAATATGTTCATGGCTACTTTAGGGACATCATCGTGATGTTCTAAGCGTATCTGCTAGTGGAAGAAAAAATCATTTTTCCTTTTTACATTAAATACTCAAAGTCTGTCTCTTATATTCTGTGTGTGTGTGTGTGTGTGTGTGTGTGTGTGTGTGTCTTTATTCTTGCTTAAGTGCCTGCTGAAATCCTGGCAGGGTGAGGTTGGCCCCAGGCCATTGCCTGCACCGTGGCTTCACAAGCCAGCCGGAAAACACAGGTTGCTCTCCCCATTCTACCGCATCTGTCACATTCCTCTCCACAGAATGAAGGATAAACTCCAAACAGGAGGACCCTGAGATGAGACCTTTCCATTTCATATTTTCTGAACATAAGTTCTTTTCCAAAATCACCTCTTTCCTTGACTTATGGTGGCAAGTGACATAACCCTTTGTAGTAGTCAGCTCAGGCTGCCATAACAAAACACCAGCTACTGGGGCTTAAACAACAGAAATTTATTTTCTCACAGTTCTGGAGGCTGGAGGTCCAAGATCAAGGTGCTGATTTCTCCTGAGGCCTCTCTCCTTGGCTTTCGGGGAACCATCTTCTCCCTGCGTCTTCACGTGTTCTTCCTTCTGTACCTGTTGGTGTCCTACTCTCTTCTTAGAATGACGCAGCCATGTTAGATGAGGGCCCACCCTAATGATGTCATTTTAGCTTACTTACCTCTATGAAGACCCTATCTCCAAATCCAGCCACATCATGAGGTACTGGTGGTTAAGACTTCGACTTATGAATTGGGGGGCGGTGGTGGGGGCACAATTCAACCCAAACAGCCTTTCTACTTTCTCTGCACGGTGAGCAGACATTGTATTTACCAGCCCAGGTCACTGGAACCCAGGCTCCATCACTGCAAGATCAACTATCCAATTATCTAATTCTATTTAGATAAGAGGCAATAATGATTATCCCCTAGGTAACAAAGAGAAATGAAGAATTCTCATTCAGATGTCCCATTTTAATACTTATGTGTCAGTTAAATACATGAAAATGTTGTTATAGACAACCCAACAGCAATAAGAGACTCAGGTATAAGTTATGGAGGGCGTGATTAATTTTGAGGGTATAAGGAAAGTATCTTAGAGAAGATGTGTGATTCTTGACCTCGTTCCTGGGCATAGAAGGGGCGGAAGGAGAGAGGGCATTTCCGGAAAAAGAGAGTAGCATTTAATTCATTGTACTAAGCTGGTTGTTGTGTCTGTCAGGAGACCCTGGAGGCTTGGGATTGCTATATTGAATCCACAGTGCCTGACCCAGGGTGAGTTTAACTTAACGTGATACATTAATGTCATGCACTATTTTGACTATCTAGGAAGAAAGAGCTTAAAGGGAATAAGTGGCCGGGTGCAGTGGCTCACGCCTGTAATCCAGCACTTTGGGAGGCTGAGGTGGATGGATCACCAGAGGTCAGGAGTTTGAGACCAACCTGACCAATATGGTGAAACCCTGTCTCTACTAAAAGTACAAAAATTATCTGGGCATGGTGGCATGCACCTGTAGTCCCAGCTACTTGGGAGGCTGAGACAGGAGAATTGCTTGAACCCAGGAGGTGGAGGTTGCAGTGAGCGCTCCAGCCCGGGCGACAGAGTGAGACTCCGTCTCAAAAAAAGGGAGTAAGCAATGTAGCCTGGAACACTGAGGGAAGTCAGGGCCAGCCAAATTTGAGAGTAGACTTGGTAACTGAAACTGGAATGGTGGATGAGTTATTGAAGGCAAGGATATACTGAGCAAGCCACTGCCCTGTTTAAAACCCTGAATTGGTTTCTCAGTGCTTTTAGAATAAAGTTGGCCATTTTTTTTTCAAGTTTTATTTTATTTTTAAAGATGGGGGCTCAAATTTCTGGCCTCAAGCAATCCTCCTGCCTCAGCCTCTCAAGTAGCTAGGATTACAGGTGCAAGCCACCATGCCTGGCTCAAATTTTATTTTTAATTGTGGTTACAAACACTTAACACTAACCATTTTAAAGTGTGTAATTCAGGAATGTTAAGTATATGCATGTTATTGTGCAAGAGATCTTTAGAATTTTTTCATTTTGCAAAACAAAACTCTATGCCCATTAAACACTAATTGCCCCTCCTTCCTCCCAGCCCTTAGCAACTACCTTTCTACTTTCTGTTTCTATCATTCTAACTCCTTTAGATACCTCATATGAGTGGAGCCACAGTATTTGTACTTTTATTAATTTTTATCACTTAGCACAATATTCTTGATGTTCATCTGTTTTGTAGCATGTGACAGGTTCTCCTTTTAAAGGCTGCATAATATTCCACTGTATGTATAGCTCACATTTTGTTTATCCATTCACCTGTCAATGGACAATTGGATTGTTTCCACCTCTTGGCTATTATGAATAATGCTGCAATGAACATGGATCTCTTTGAGATCCTGCTTTGAATCCTTTTGGATATATACCCAGAAGTGGAATTGTACTACTTTTTAACTTTTTTGAGGAAGCTTCATGCTGGTTTCCATAGCGGCTGCATCATTTTACACAGAATAAGGGTCCATAGTGTTTTTTTGTCTTGTCTTGTTTGGTTTGTTTGGTTTGGTTTTTTGAGACAGGGTCTCCACCCAGGCTGGGGTGCAGTGGCATCATGATAGCCCACTGTAACTTCAATTTCCTGAGCTCAAGTGATCCTCCTGCCTTGGCCTCCCTAGTAGCTAGGACTACAGGTACATGCCATCATGCCTAGCTAATTTGTTAATTTTTGTAGAGACAGAGTCTCACTGTGTTGTCCAGGCTGCTCTTGAACTCCTGACCTCAAGCAATCATTCCACCTTGGCTTCCAAAGTGCTGGAATTATAGGCATGAGCCACCGAAGTCTATCTTTTTTTTTTTTTTTTTTTCAAGATGGAGTTGCACTCTTGACATAATCTCGGCTCACTGCAACTTCTGCCTCCCAGGTTGAAGCGATTCTCCTGCCTCAGCCTCCCTAGTAGCTGGGATTACAGGCGCCAGCCACCATGCCCAGCTAATTTTTGTATTTTTAGAAGAGATGGGGTTTCACCGTGTTGGCCAGGTTGGTCTCAAACTCCTGACCTCAGGTGATCCGCTCACCTCAGCCTCCCAAAGTGCTGGGGTTACAGGTGTGAGCCACCACGCCCAGGCCATCATTTTTAACATGGCTTTCAAGGCCCTGAATGACTGGAAGCTCCCAGAGGCCAGTAGACCCACACATTGGTCATTTCTAACCATGAACCACTGGCTCAAGAAAACCACACGGCCAAGCCCAACATAAATGGGGCAGGGAAACATATTCTTCCCATAGAGCACAGGGCAGGGGAAAGAGTGAGTGTTTGAATAGAATCTGACCTACACTTTCTCCTCCTACCCTTTACTCTCCCAAATTTGCCTCACTACTCCTACTCATCATAAACATCTCAACTTAAACATCCCTTTCCCAGAAGACCTTCTCCCCTTCCCACATGAATTTGGCTCCCACTATTTGCCTCAACATGTATTTTTCCTTTTATGAAACTTAATGTGTTGATAGTTATTTATATAACTTCTCTATCTCCTCCAATATCAACGACTGTTGTATGTAAAAATAGTGATTTATAACAATAATCATGTTTTAGTGGCTAAAAACAACTACTGTGTATTCTTTCTCGTTATTTTTGTGGGCTGGATGGGCACTTCTTCAGCTTGTCTTACCTGGGCTTACTCATGTAATTGCAGTCAGATGATGGCAAGAACAGCTGGATGGTCCAAGCTGACCTCACTCAAATGATTGGCAGTCAGTGCTGATTGATGGCTGGGATGCATTAGCTCTCCTTCTCCATGCCCACTTATCCTCCAGGAGGTTACAGCAACATCCATCCCTACATGGTGGTCTCAGGGCAGTGTTTCAAGAAAGCATAAGTAGAAACTGCAAGTCTAGACTTGAAAGTTGTTCAACATCACTTCTGCCACATTCTATTGGTCACATCAAGTCACAAGGCCAACCTAGCTTAGGAAGTGAAGAAAGAGATTAAACCCCTTACTGGGAAAGACAGCAAAATCATACTGTAAAGGGCATGCTTAAGGAATGGGCGGAATTGTTCCTCCCAACACATATGTTGAAGTCCTAACTTTTGGTGCCTCCGGATGTGACTGTATTTGGAGATAGGGTCTTTGAAGAGGTAAATAGGTTCAAAATGAGCCTGTTAGAGTGGGCATAATCCAACATGACTGGTATCCTTATAAGAAGAGGAGATGAGGTTGCTGACAGGTACAGAGGGAAGACGATGTGAAGACAAAGGAGAGGATGGCCGTCTCTAATCCTCAGAAAAGAGGCTCCAGAAGAAACCAGCCCTTCAAACACCTTGATCTTGGACTTCTAACCTCCAGGATTGTGAGCAAATAGGTTTCTGTTGTTTAAGTTATGCAGTTTGTGGTATTTTGTCACAGCAACCCTAGCAAACTAATACACTTACAGAGGCAGGAGGAATTATCTCAACCGCCTTTGCAAACAATCCGCCACACCCCTAAGACCTTAAACTCCTTGTGGTTTGGGGTTCTGTTTTTCTTGTACATCACTGGCATTCAGCAAATATTGCCCATTATTAGGCCTGTTTTTTACGGCAAGAGAAGAAAGAGAAGCCAGAGAAGATGGTAAAGGATCACAGAATTATGAGCGAACCAAAAGAATGTTTGTGTCGTGAACATCAAAGGAAGAGAGAATCTTGGGAATAGATCTTTAGATACCTCAAGGAGGACAGAAACTGAGAAATGGCCACTGGATTTGACAATTATTAATTGACACACCAAACAATTCACAACATGGGAAAGACTGGGATTGGCTGAAGGGAAGAAGAGTGTCAACCAAGGGGCACTTTAAATTCTTACCACATTTTACCATAAGAATATAGACCTATATGTAAACTTTTTTAACATGTCTTTTTTTTTTTTTTTTTTTTTTTTTTTGAGATGGAGTCTTGCTCTGTCATCCAGGCTGGAGTGCAGTGGCACGATCTTGGCTCACTAGAACCTCCACCTCCCAGGTTCATGGGATTCTCTTGCCTCAGCTTACCGAGTAGCTGGGACTACAGGCACACACCATCACACCCAGCTGATTTTTGTATTTTTAGTAGAGATGGGGTTTCACCACGTTGGCCTGGCTGGTCTCAAACTGCTGACCTCAGGTGATCCGCCCCCTTGGCCTCCCAAAGTGCTGGGATTACAGGTGTGAACCACTGTGCCCGGCCACATGTCATATTTTTAAAGACAGTTGAAATTTTCTCTGGGCCCACGTATCCTACCTTCTGTAAGTGCCCACTTCTAATAGTTTACTGTACACCCTCATACATTGCTGGGTAGTACAAAATGGTACAACCCCTTTGGAGGGCAATTTGGCAAAAGCCATCAAATTACAACTGTAATAAATTTTATGTTAATAAAGTTGTTTTTAAAAACTTCAAATGTATAAACCCTTTAGTTATACTCACATACATGCAAAATGACACTATGTATAAGAATATTCACTGCAGCTTTATTTGTTATAGGAAATGTTTGGAAATAATCCAAATGTCTTCCAATAAAGAATGGTTAAATAAACTGTGCTACAGCCACACAATGAAATCTCGTGCTGCTTTAAAAAAAAAAAAAAGGAAAATTAAAAAAAAAAAAAGAATGAGGAAGCTCTCCTTGTACTGATATGGAAAGATTTCCAAGATAGATTAAGAGAAAAAAACAAGGCACAGAGCAGTTATATGCTCCGTTTATGTAAGCAAGAAGGTAAAAGAAGGAAATATATTTAATTTGCTTATATTTCCGTAAAGAATCTCTGGAATAATAAGAAACAAATAAAATTGATTATCTAGAGAAAAGGGAGTAGATAGGGACAGGTATGGGATTATTCTAGATTATGTTCTCATTTACATACATAAGCTGATTAGATTCATATAGCAAATCTGAGGCTATTATTATTATCCCCGTTTTACAGATGAAAATTAGAAACCGCTAAGTCACTGCCCCAGTTTACCAATTTAGACAGCTGGTACACATGGAGTCTGATTCTAGCCTACCTCTGCCTGACTCCAGAGTTCATGCTGCAGCATCACTCAAACTGTGGCCTGAGCAAACACAAGCCCCTGGTCTTCAGATTTATGATCTAAAGTAAATAACATCACAGGCAGAATAATGAAAAGTCATAGCCAAACATATTTTAAGGTGTTTATCAAATCAGGGAGCTGGAGATTGGAAGATATTTTTTATTAAGGGAGCTGCTTTTACTAGTGGTTTGTGTTTGTTTCTTTCTTGGTTTCCTGGCTTTTCAGATGTCTGTTTTGGAAGAAATCAGTGGAGGAGGGGAGGGAAAGATGATCTACTTTGTGTGTATATACAGTTCCCTTAGACAAGTTATTTTTTATAGAGGTTTCTGAAGTTTACAGTATACTGCTGTTTAGCTCCAGGACATGATGTCCAAGTAAGTGACTGGAAGTAGAGGGAGGAAAATAAAAGGTTAAGAAAAGTCCCTTCACAAATAAGCCTTCTGCTGTCACTGCTGTCAGGTCTCCTGCATAGGAAGGGCTTATTGTCTGAGCATAAATGGGGAAACCTGGAGTTATCTATCTGTGAGGAAGCTTTGGCATCCAGTTAAATTTCACTCTTTCAAACTTCCCTTGTGTGTCCTAGAGCTTTTCTTTACTAGTTGTCATGAGGAAGTCTCATTTGTCAAGCTGACCAACTGTCCATTTTTTCCCTGTCATGAGGAAATCCTTTCTTAAGCCAGATTTATTTTCTAAATGGAAATTTCCAGGCCTTGAATGCAGTAGCGGTTGCTCTGGGCAGTCCAGGTCCTAAAGTTCAGTTTTTCAACCACGTTTCCATGGCTGTTACTCACACACAAGACATGAGTGGTCCTTCAGAGGGGTTCCAGTTAGAGTTTTTGGGTGACAAGGATTTATTTTTATTTTTTATTTTTGGAAAGCTTTAATGAAAAGAGAGCAAGGAACTCAAGAACCCATCAGAGGAAGTGGAGTGTTCTCCCCTAGAATTACTCTCCTTTTGATTTCAGCTTTTCAGATGTAAATGGCACTCGTTTGCCACGATGTCAATTTGGTCCCAAACCCACAAGTCTTTTCCCAAATGGCAAAAATAGAGAAATAGAGAATGGTTGATTATCCCCAAGGCTGATGATTGCTGTCCCACCACAGTGACCTACAATGACAGGACCACACAAAATTGTTGCCCTAATTCCAAACCACTCTATGAATGTGTTGTACTTGTCTTTCAGCAAAGTAGACCTCTCAGCTTGCTCCACAGTCACTCAGGACTCCTGGCATGACTAGACCAAGTCATCATTTTGTTCTGGAGGCCAACCCTCTCCTTGACTCATAACAACTAATAGAAGAATGAATCTTAGCCACAACACTGATGAAGTTTTTTACATTAAAACTTTTGGCCAGGCGTGGTGGCTCACACCTGTAATCCCAGCATTCTGAGAAGCCAAGACAGGCAGATTGCATGAGCCCAGCAGTTCAAGACCACCCTGGGCAACACAGTGAAAGCCTATCTCTACAAAATAATAAAATAACAAATTATTTGGGAGATGGTGCGCACCTGTAGTCCCAGCTACTCAGGAGGCTGATGTGGGAGGATCGCTTGAGTACAGGAGGTTGAGGCTGCAGTGAGCCATGATCATGCTACTGCACTCCAGCTTGGGTAACAGAGAGAGGCCATTGTGATGTGCAACACGTGAAAGAGAATTATCACTCTCTTAGCAAAGGAATAGGTAAAATCCGCAAAAGCCCAAGTCACTGTCAACATTAAAATAAGAATCTGAATTTATTGGCTGGTAAAAGTTTATTGACTGAGTGAAAGTGCCTCATCATTTTCAGTCAGACCCCTCGTTCATTAGTTTGACCATTGATTCATTATTCGCTCATTCACATTTATTGAGTCAGGCATTGTACTAGGCACTGGGATTATAAAAGAGAACAGGATAAAAATAATCCCTGACCTCAAGGATCTGACAAGCCAGCCATTTGTTCCCTCCCCTCAACACTCTCACCAACTTTAAACTGCTCCTCCTCCCTGATCTTCATCCACAAAGCTGTAAGCAGAGGTACAATTCTGATCTATAGAAATGCTAATTGTCACTGGAAAAATTCCTTCAGTATATCAGCCTCGAATTTAAGGAATAATTAAGTCTAAAAATAACTTTCATTGTATAGTTTTCAAGTGGTTTTCTTATTTGTAAAAACAATTCATTTGAGCCTCACAATATATCTGGGCTGGGTAGAAATCACTGTTTCATTTTTTTCTCTTTTTTTTTTGAAAAACTTTATCGAGATATAATTCACATATCACACAATTCACTCATTTAAAATGTACAATTAAATGGTTTTCAGTATATGCAGAGTTTTAAATACAACCATCAGCACAATCAATTTTGGAACGTTTCATCAACCCAGAAAGAAACATGTACCCATTAGCTAACCTACTTTATGTCCTTAGATTTAGCTATTCTGTACATTTCATGTAAGTGAAATCATGAAATGTATGGTCTTTGTGTCTGGCTTCTTTCACTTAGCATCATATCTTTAAGGCACAGCCACGTTGTAGCACATGTCCATACTTCATTCCTTCTTACGGCTGAACAATATTCCCTTCTGTGGATATATCATATTTTGTTTATCCATTCATCAGCAGATGGTGTATTTAATTTTATAAGTGAAGAAACTAAAGTAATTAAGTGCTTGGGTTGGGACCATTCAAAGCCAGGTCCCCTGGCTCCCAATCAGGGCTCATTCTATTAAATCTACTAGGTCCTATAATTTTAAAGTGCATGTTCATTCCCACTGTCAAAATACATTTGCCTACAAATTTTTAAATAGGGAATGAAACTAAGAAATGCAAATGCAGTGCAGACTAAGCTGCTTTCTTGGTTTGCTGTTGTTATTTGAGAATTTTTCCCACTTTTGAGGGAAAAAAAAGAATTTCAAGAGAGAAAAATAATTCAATTAAAAATGGTTCTTTGTAAGACACAGTCCTCACTGTTGCCCCTGCTCGTTTATCTAATTCTATTTTTCTTTTCTCTGTTGTTCTGTGTATACAAGTCATGAGTCACCAGAATGGGCCTGTGGGAGCTGAGAGAGAAAGAGGGAAAATAAGTTCTTGATTAAAAAGTAGCACATCAGAGGTCAACAACCATCACAGTTCAGCTTCAGTTGCCAAAGTTGTCTCCAGGGATATTCCAAATTTAGAAAACCAATAAAGAAAGACATGGGGATGATAAGCACTGAATGCTGGATAGCTGTTACCTCCGGGTGACAAAGCAATGCATTCAGAGAAGGACACACATGGGGTTTAATGGTATCAGTAAAGTTTTATTTCTGAGGCTGAGTGGTGGATACACCAATGTTAGCAACAACCACACAGTTCAGCTTCAGTTGCCGAAGCATAGGCTCCAAAACCCACAGGCCATATGAAAATGCTGTGAAGTTCATCCTGATTCCTCTCCTCCATCTAATAGCTTTATACACACTTAGATGAGACCTTTGAGAGGTAGGGGAGAACCCTAGTGGAGGCTACTATAGTAAGGATAATAAAGTTGAATAAATTAACTTAGCATTGGAATTAAACACCAGCCTAGTAAGACAGGCTAAGAGGAGGAGGCTGATATAAACAAGAAAACATTGTTAGAACTTACTATGCAAAATGTTATCTTGAGGTCCCAATCTGATTAGTTTTTTGCAATTCATCTCTCGCTTCCTCTTTTTGTCTCCAGCTTTCCTCTCTTCATAGAAGCGGGTGGGGCTTCTTATTCCAGGACCCCAGTTCCCCTAAGCAGCCTAAAACTGGGCAGATCTATTAGCCAGGACTGTCTCTGTCAATAAAGGCTGCTCTTCCAATGCATTTTTCAGTGTGCTAAGACGTAATTCTAAACATCCTCTGATTCCCATACATGTTAGCTCCTATTCTAACATAATGCTCTGTTGTGGCTGGGAACATATTGAGTCCCACAAATGAGTACTTGTGGACAACGGACCTCTTTGGGGGAGGGAGCCCCAAGGGAGAGGAGGGAAGAGTGTTTATTCCATTAATGTGTATGTGTGTGTCCCCACCATAATTTCTGAAGGGACTGGAAGCAAGACCTCAAGGCAGCTAATAAAGTACTGGGGAGAACTACACCTCTGCTTTGGAGGGGGTTGGGTGACCAATGGCATCTGTAAGGGTGGATGAACCAAGTCAATAAAAGTTCTAAAATAATACACATGCTGTGTTATGGCTGCATTGGCTTAACAATTTTAAACTATATGTCTCTGGGGATATTCTAAATTTAGAAAACCCATAAAGAAAGACATGGGAATGATAAACACTGAATCCTGTATAGTTTGTACTTCTGGGGGACAAAGGAATGTGTTCAGGGAAGGACACACATGGGGAATCAAGTATATCAGTGAAGTTTGATTTCTGAAGCTGAGTGGTGGATACACCAATGTTAGCATCATCATAATGGTGTTATTTAAAAAAAAAAAAATCCCAGTTTTACTGACTACTAAACATTGATAGGTATAGTCCACATACACAAGAGCTCCTGTAGATGCTCAATTTTTAAATATATGTAGTGGCCAAATATGCATAATATAAAATTTACCATTTAACCACACTGGTGTTTTCTTAGTCCTAAGTCGCTCTCATGTGACAGGTAATAGGGCAATAGACTCATCATATCACAGAAACCAAATTAGCTCATATGCTATTTTTCTAGTATGTTTTGAAGTGACTAGAAAGAGCTTTCTCACAAAGAGAAAGCCTTCCTCATCTTTGAGGACCCTAAGGAAAAAGCAGAAAACCGAAAACCCGTGGAACTGCATTCTTTTATTAGACTTAGTGGTTTCAAGAACCTCTCAATTTTTCACTATATTAAGCTATTTAAGGAAATTGAGAGTTCAGATGAAAAATTTTGAAGTCATATCTCTTTTTTTTTGTTTTTTAATTTATTTATTATTATTATACTTTAAGTTGTAGGGTACATGTGCATAACGTGCAGGTTTGTTACATATGTATACTTGTGCCATGTTGCTGTGCTGCACCCATCAACTCGTCAGCACCCATCAACTCGTCATTTACATCAGGTATAACTCCCAATGCAATCCCTCCCCCCTCCCCCCTCCCCATGATAGGCCCCGGTGTGTGATGTTCCCCTTCCTGAGTCCGAGTGATCTCATTGTTCAGTTCCCACCTATGAGTGAGAACATGCGGTGTTTGGTTTTCTGTTCTTGTGATAGTTTGCTAAGAAGGATGGATTCCAGCTGCATCCATGTCCCTACAAAGAACTCAAACTCATCCTTTTTTATGGCTGCATAGTATTCCATGGTGTATATGTGCCACATTTTCTTAATCCAATCTGTCACTGATGGACATTTGGGTTGATTCCAAGTCTTTGCTATTGTGAATAGTGCTGCAATAAACATACGTGTGCATGTGTCTTTATAGCAGCATAATTTATAATCCTTTGGGTATATACCCATTAATGGGATGGCTGGGTCATATGGTACATCTAGTTCTAGATCCTTGAGGAATCGCCATACTGTTTTCCATAATGGTTGAACTAGTTTACAATCCCACCAACAGTGTAAAAGTGTTCCTATTTCTCCACATCCTCTCCAGCACCTGTTGTTTCCTGACTTTTTAATGATTGCCATTCTAACTGGTGTGAGATGGTATCTCATTGTGGTTTTGATTTGCATTTCTCTGATGGCCAGTGATGATGAGCATTTTTTCATGTGTCTGTTGGCTGTATGAATGTCTTCTTTTGAGAAATGTCTGTTCATATCCTTTGCCCACTTTTTGATGGGGTTGTTTGTTTTTTTCTTGTAAATTTGTTTGAGTTCTTTGTAGGTTCTGGATATTGAAGTCATATCTCTTTATGTTTAAAATGATTTCAGAAAGCTACCTCTAGACTGTATTTTTAATTTTGGTGACAATTGTCTCTCCAGGAAGCAAATGTCCTCAAGGACCTTCACATCTCAGGAGGAAACAGGTGTACCCGGATATAAAGCTGCAAAGGAAGGCCTGGCTGTGTGGTTAGCTGCAAACACCAAAAGAGAACAAACTGTGTCAAGATATTTATTAGGACAGTTGTTTTTATCAGGGCTCTACTTACAAACTTCTTAATGTTTTGAGTGGTCTGCCCTTAACCCTATTTTTTCCACAAAGCTTGTGATGCATGATTTTGCTGAACATGAGATTTTTTAAAAATAGAAAATTGTGTCGGGCGAGGTGGCTCACACCTATAATCCCAGCACTTTGGGAGGCTGAGGCAGGCAGTTCACGAGGTCAGGAGATTGAGACCATCCTGGTTAACACGGTGAAACCCCATCTCTACTAAAAATACAAAAAATTAGCCGGGCATGGTGGCACACATCTGTAGTCCCAGCTACTCCGGAGGCTGAGGCAGGAGAATCACTCGAAACCTGGGAGACAGAGGTTGCAGTGCACCAAGACTGCACCACTGCACTCCAGCCTGGGCGACAGAGTGAGACTCCATCTCAAAAAAGAAAAAAAGAAAATTGTACAAAATTGTATAAAAATATATTGTTGCAGGGTGCGGTGGCTCACACCTGTAATCCCAGCACTTTGGGAGTCCAAGGCAGGCAGATCACAAGGTCAGGCGTTTGAGACCAGCCTGGCCAACATGGTGAAACCCCGTCTCTACTAAAAATACAAAAATTAGCTAGGTATGGTGGCACATGCCTGTAATCCCAGCTACTTGGGAGGCTGAGGCAGGAGAATTGCTTGAACCTGGGAGGCGGAGGTTGCAGTGAGCTGAGATCACACCACTGACTGCACTCCAGCCTGGGCGAAAGAATGAGATTCTGTCTCAGGAAAAAAAAAAAAAAAAATATATATAAATATATATATATATATATATATATATACACACACATATATACACACACACACACACACATATATATATATAATTATTGTTTTTCTTTTCTACTACTTTCTGGGCTGATACTAACCCAGGGGTTATGCAAATCAAAATGGCCTAAATAATCAGGAAAATGCATCATTTTACACAATCTGATGTTCCAAACAAAGAGTCGCATAAGTAGAGTGGCATAATGATGTCATCAAGCACTAAATATTTTATATTATCTCCTCTGTTAGCCTCAGCACCTTGGCTTTCATCAGCAGCTTGTCCTCATGGTTACAGGTTGGCTGCCATAGCTCCAGTGCTCACACCGTCACACAGCTATGTTCAGAGGCAAAAAGAAGTTTTTGCTATAGTGTCTTTTTTTGATTAGGGAGGAAACTATTTCTAGAACTCCCCTTCAGATTTCCCTTCAGGTCCTTTTGGCCAGACTTGGATTACATGTCCATTCCCTAGCTGCAAAGGAGGCTGGTAAATGAGAATCTAGCATTTCCAGCCTTTAGAGAGGAAGGCAGCTCTACCACTAAGGAACACACATTGGGAATGGCTCTTAGGTTGGCAATCAGCACTGCCACCTGAGGCAGGAGGTAACCAGACAGGTCTATGCCTTTGTTAAAGGCACAGAACCTATGCCTTTAACCTTTGCTCCATGATGTCACCTTTAAGATTCATCCAGCTCTTAAATTACCCTTCCATCACAAACACTATTATGTAACCACACCCCCAAACTCTACACCTTCTCTCCCATCTGTGTACATGAAGTTCCCTCAACCTGAAATTCTGCCCCTTCCACATCTGCTTTAGACATAAAGTCTACTCTTAATAGATGCCACTCAAACACCACTTTCCCAATAAAGTCTTCCAAATAACTGTGGCTAAGCTTTACAACTCCTTTCTGGTCTCCTGTAGCACAAGGGAACGCCCTGTGGACTCCACAAGTTTGGTGATTGAATTGGACTGTTTTGCTCTCTGAGTTTCAGAAGGAAATGTAATAAAAAACAGATTTCTCTTCACATAATAGAGTATTGGGGGGGATTTGAGTAAAGTGATATTACACAAAAGAGCTACCAAAGTAGTTAACATTATTGGTTTTTTGTTTTATGCTATTTGTAAGCTCTTGCACAAATCATTTAGGTAATCTACTTAAAAATAATTAATTTCATTTCCCAAATTATTTGAATGACAATTTTAACTCTCTGTTTTTTCAACTGTTAAGAACTGGTCTCTATGAATTTTTAAACTGCTTCTCAAAATTAGCAAAATTATAATAATTGTTGAACCTAGGTGATGGATACACAGGGATTCAGCACATTGCTCTACTTTTGTGTATGGTCAATACAATTTAAAACTATTTTGGATAGGACCTCTGGTTTCTGCTTCTGCACGTAAGGAGCTTGGAAGTTGCCATTCTATCTTAATAGCAACTACAAAGCAGGACAGGCTGAAAAATCAACAACTCTTCTTGCATCTGTAAGAAAGGTGAGGACACAGGAAAAACTGCTGCCCCCAAGATTGGAGAGACAGGCAAATACAGCTCACTGGAGCAGAGGCTCATGAGTGGAAACCTCCACAGAAACTAGGTCCCTGCCCTAGGGACCCTGATTTGCTATCTTTGAGGTGGACCCTGGAATCTGTGCTTTAATAAGTGCCCCTTGGTGACTCTTCAGTACAGGCACATTTAGGAAACCAGGTGAGTGATTAAGACGTGGACCCTGGACACTCTCTGGATGCAGCCCACCTCGGTTTGAATCTTGGCTCTACCACTCATAGTATGATCTTAGAAAAGTTACTTAATATCCATAAGCCTCAATTTTCTCATTTGTAAAATGGTAACAACCATAGCTATTTCATAGAATTGTTGTGAGGTTTAAATGAGATCATGAAAATGAAATAATACCAGTACAAGATTCGGGGGACTTGATTTAAGAAAAATCAGCTGGATGTGGTGGCTCATGCCTGTAAATCCTAGCACTTTGGGAGGCCGAGGTAGGTGGATCACTTGAGGTCAGGAGTTGTGAGACCAGCCTGGCCAACACGGTGAAAACCTGTCTCTACTAAAAATACAAAAATTAGCCAGGCAGTGGTGGCGTGCACCTGTAATCCCAGCTACTCAGGAGGCTGAGGCAGGAGAATCGCTTGAGCCTGGAAGGTGGAGATTGCGGTGAGCCAAGATCGTGCCTCTGCACTACAGTCTGGGTGACAAAGTGAGATCCCCTGTCTTAAAAAAAAAAAAAAGAAAAGAATAGCAAAGATATCTTGAATTTACAATTTTTATGAAACCAAAGGACTATGTGAACACATTGTTAGGGCCCAGGAAACTTTATTAACTTCATGGAAAATCTGCCTCTGAGTAGTTATTATTTTATTTTGCCTAGACTTCATGTATGTCATTCCTTTTAGTTTTTGCAATGACCACATGCAAAAAGTGTTCTTTTTACCACTTTAGAGTAGAAGAATCAAAATAGAGGCTTACGGAGATGGTGGTCTGCCCAAGACTACACCAAAAACAGTAGCTGTACAAACCCAGGACTACCATGTTCCAGGGCTCACCCGTACTGTCTGGACCACATAACGAACATGCACACTCTGTCTTTATTAGTCCTCCTTTTAGGTGAATGAGCTTGTTGAAGTTAAAGAGAGATACAGAGTCTCAACTTAGTTGGCTCTTCCATATTACAGTGGGTCACCATGGAGCTGGGACTGTTCTCAGTTTTGAAGCCAGAATCTCAAGGTTTCTATTACATGCATGCTCTAGCAACTAATTGGTTAAACAAACTTGCGAAAGGCTGACTGAACAAATGTAATGCCAGTGTGTTCACGCATAATGGGAGGGTGCCTGCCTGATAATCAGTGCAGTCAAAGGGCTAAACCACAGATCAGAAGACAGCTTGGTAAACCTGGAATCAGAAATAGGAGTTGGGTTTCATGATGAGATAGTTTCATCAAACTAGGCTAATCAAATGAATGGCTATTTCTTCAGGGGAGATACACAGTCATGCATCACTTAAAGATGAGGACATGTTTTGAGAAATGCATCATTAAGTGATTTTGTCATTGTTCAAATATCATAGAGTATACCTACACAAACCTAGATGGCTTAGCCTACTACACACCTAACCTATATCGTAGAGGCTATTGCTTCTAGGCTACAAACCTGCACAGCATGTTACTGTACTCAATACTGTAGGCAATTGTGACACAATAGTATTTGTGTATCTAAACACATCTAAGCATAGAAAAGATGTATAATTTTTTTTTTTTTTGAGACGGAGTCTCACTCTGTCGCCCAGGCTGGAGTGCAGTGGTGCAATCTCAGCCCACTGCAAGCTCCGCTTCCTGGGTTCACGCCATTCTCCTGCCTCAGCCTCCTGAGTAGCTAGGACTACAGGCACCTGCCACCACGTCTGGCTAATTTTTTGTATTTTTAGTAGAGACAGGGTTTCACCGTCTTAGCCAGGATGGTCTCTATCTCTTGACCTCGTGATCTGCCCTCCTTGGCCTCCCAAAGTGCTGGGATTGATTACAGGCATGAGGCACTGCGCTTGGCCAATTTTTTTTTTTTTTTTTTTTTTGAGACAGGGTCTCACTCTGTCACTTAGATTAGAGTGCAGTGGCACAATGACAACTCACTGCAGCTTTGACCTCCTGGGCTCAAGTGCCCATCATTGACCAAAATGTCATTATGCAGTGCATAAGCGTACATCTGCCAATCAAATAGTGGTTGAGGTCAGGAATCAGAATATCAGCTCTCTCAAGGAAGCACTGGTCAAAAGGCAACAAATTCTCTCTCTCTAGTTCTCCTTTTTAAAGCAAATCTCCATAAGCATAGTTTGTACTGTTTTGGTTATCAGTGTCTAAAAACATAATTTTACCTGTTTTAGGAAATGTATTGGCTCACATAACTAAAAAAAATCTAAGGGTAGCTCATGGCCAAATTGGGGCCCAAATGATGTGTTCCCTTCCATGTGTTGCTTAATTCTTAGGCTTCACATGGAAGTAAGATGGCTATAGCTGCTGCAGTCATCAAGTTTCAAGTTCAAGTACATTAAGGTTCAAGTACAACATATGTCTTAATCCTTTTCCTGTTGCTATAACAATATACCTGAGACTGGGTAATTTATAAAGGAAAGAGGTTTATTAGGCTCACAGTTCTAGAAACTGGGACGTTCAAGATCAGGCAGTTGCATCTGGTGAGGGCCTCCTGCTGCATTGCAGTGTGTCAGAAAAGTAGAAGGGCAAGCAAAAAGACCAAATGCAAGAGGCAGCCTTGCTTTATAACAACCCACTCTCATGGGAGCTAATCCAGAACTGAGAGAACAAAAACTCACTGCAAGAGTAAGGCATTCATCTCTCTTAACAATCTAATCACCTCTTAAAGGCACCATCTCCCAATACTGCCACACTGGAGTCCAAGCCTCAATGTGAGTTTTGTGTGGATAAACCATATTAAAACCATGGCAATACTGGGGTGGGGGAAAGAGCCTCTTGCAGTGGCACTAATTTAACTGACTTCAATTACTTGCTCACCTTTGAACCGATCATGAGGAATGTGAAATGCTGATTGGCAGAGGTCTGGGTCATGTGCCGTTCCTCTTGAGCAGAGGGTGGAGCTCCAGACACTTCATGGGTTGTTGAAAGGTGGCTGCCTAAACAAATACAAGGTAGGCTTGATGGAGAAAACAGGGAATGGAGGTAAACAACTGTGCACTAAACTAAGGTTTCATATCTTGTTTATTAATGTACAGTTGACAGGCCGAGCGTGGTGGGTCACACCTGCAATCCCAGCACTTCAGGAGGCCGAGGCAGGCAGATCACCTCAGGTCAGGAATTCAAGACCAGTCTGGCCAACATAGTGAAACTCTCTCTCTACTAAAAAAAAAAAAAAAAAAAAAAAAAAAAAAAAAAGAAATAAGCCAGTTGTGGTGACAGGCACCTGTAATCCCAGCTATTCAGGAGGCTGAGGCAGGAGAATCACTTGGACCCAGGAAGCGGAGGTTGCAGTGAGCCAAGATCACACCACTGCACTCCAGTCTGGTTCGTCTCAAAAAAAAAAAAAAAAAAAAACTCACAGTTGACAGTGTTATTTGTGTCCTAACAATAACCACATTCCTGTCACACCTTTCTTGGGATACACCCCAGTAGCTCCTTTGAGCCTGGGTGTCTCCCACAAACTGTTTCTTATGATATGTAACTTCTGCAGTTGACTAAACTCATTCAACATGAGTGGTTCAATTTACCACCCATTATAAAAGCAGCATGTACTCTTTAAAATATATATATACATATAATAAAAATGCATAAAGAACAAAAGACTTTCCCACACATAAGTAAGCATTTATCTCATCACGTAAGCATAAGCACTATTTCTTTTTTTGGTTTTTTTTTAGCTTTGAGACAGAGTCTCACTCTGTAAACCAGGCTACAGTGCAGTGGCCCGATCTCAGCTCACTGTAACCTCCGCCTGCCCAGTTCAAGTGATTCTCCTACTTCAGCCTCCTGAATAGTTGGGATTACAGGTGTGCGCCACCACACCAAGCTAATTTTTTTATTTTTAGTAGAGATGAGGTTTTTGCCATGTTGGCCAAGCTGGTCTCGAACTACTGGCCTTAAGCAATCCACCTGCCTTGGCCTCCCAAAGTGCTGGGATTATAGGCGTGAGCCATGGTGCCCAGCCCATTCCAGCCTGTCTTCTATGGATAAAGTTCGTTATTTGTCATGATCCTTTTTTACATTGCTGTGATCCTCCTGCACATATGTCTGCCTTTTCCCTTAGCATTATGTCATAAACATTTTCAAGGTTATTACACAGGCTTTATTAATATAATTTCTTTTTATAAAAATATTTGACGAAATATTACAAGAGCAATGATTTGTGGCAAAATAATTCAAATAACACAGAAATATATGAAGTTAAAAAGTAAAATCCCCGGATTTCAGGAATGTGGACTAAACTCATGCTGAAATCTCCTTCATAAGACCCCAGGAAGAGATTTTTTTAAAGATACAAAAAGGAAGAGAGAAGGAAGGAAGGAAGAGAGGGGTGTGAAAGACAATACAGCCACTTTTGAAAACAAGGAAGGACCCTCTCTCTAAAGGCTGGGCAGCATTCCTCAAGGAAGTGAGGAGATAGGAAACCACAAGTTAGCCAAGAGGCCCCAGCTCCTCACCTCCAGGTGGGACTTGAAGCCCAGGGTGTAGGCAGAGGTGTAGCCCGCGTGGCAGAAGGTAAGCTCGGTCAGCCTCTGAAAATGGCCCATGCCATCAAAAAGAGAAAATCTCAACAAAAGTGGGGACTTGCATCTGAGAAAAGAGACTGACCAGAATGACGAGGACCTGAAAAGTAGTGACTTCATATCCTCAAGACAGCTCTCAGTCTTAGCTGCACGCTAAAATCACCTGGGAGCTTAAACAGGAAACAAACACACACTGTTTCGCTCTACTACACTCAACCCTTCTGACACAAAATGTCTCAGGGCTTATTCTACCCCGAAGAATCCTCCAACTCTTTCAACACCAACTAGGTGTATCACAATTTAATTATGACACTAACTACCTGGAGTGACTGCAGATGCCACAGGTTAAGGGCTCAGTCCCACAAAACTGCCCCCAAACTTCAGATGCCAATTGCAGCTAGTGAGTCCCTAGGTTACCCACACTTCTAATTTGGCTACAAATTGGAGGCGCCCATTTGCTATGATGGCTCACAGAACCCAGGGAAACATTTATGTTTACCTGTGTTTGCCAGCTTTTTTTTTCTGAGACAGGGTCATGCTTTCTCTCCCAGGTTACAGCAGAGTGGCATGGCTATGGTTCACTGCAGCCTCGACCTCCAGGCTCAAGTGATCCTCCCACCTGAGCCTTCCAAGTACCTGGACTATAGGTGTGCACCTCCAAGCCTGGCTAAGTTTTTATTTTTCTTTTTTTTTTTTTTTTTTTTTTTCCCGAGACGGAGTCTCGCTCTGCCGCCCAGGCTGGAGTGCAGTGGCCGGATCTCAGCTCACTGCAAGCTCCGCCTCCCGGGTTCACGCCATTCTCCTGCCTCAGCCTCCCGAGTAGCTGGGACTACAGGCGCCCGCCACCTCGCCCGGCTAGTTTTTTGTATTTTTTAGTAGAGACGGGGTTTCACCGTGTTAGCCAGGATGGTCTCGATCTCCTGACCTCGTGATCCGCCCCTCTCGGCCTCCCAAAGTGCTGGGATTACAGGCTTGAGCCACCGCGCCCGGCCCAAGTTTTTATTTTTCATGGAGATGGGGTCTCATTGTGTTGCCAGAACTCAAGTGATCCTCCCACCTTGGCCTCCCAAAGTGTTGGGATTACAGGCATGAGCCACCATGCTTGGCCTGTTTACCAGTTTATTATAAAGGATATGATAGAGAATACAGATGAACAGCCAGATGAAGAGGTACACAGAGTGAGTCCAAACATGTCCTGAGGGCAAGAATTGGGGTGTACCACCCTTCTAGCACGCAGATGTGTTCACCAACCTAGAAGCTCTCTGAGCCTTGTAGTCTTATGGAAGCTTCATCACATTGGCATGATGGGTTATTAACTGAATCTCCAGCTCTGCTCCCCTTCCTGGGGAGAACAGGGGATGGGACTGAATGTTCCAAGCTTCTAATCATGGCTTGGTCTTTCTGCTGACCAGTTCCCATCCCAAAGCTATCCAGGAGCCCCCCAAGAGTTGCCTAATTATTAATAGAACAAATGACCCTTCTAGTACCCAGGAAATTCCCAAGGATTTAGGAGCTCTTTGTCAGGAACCAGAGTCCAAGACCAAATATTAGAACAAATGAAGTACCTTGCATCCCTGCCACTCAGGAAATTACAAGGGTTTTATGAGTTCTGTGCCAGGGACTGGGGAGGAAAACCACATATATGTTTTATTATATCATAATGTCACAGAGCTTTTCAGGGTTCATTGCCCACTACTCCCCAGAACAGATATTCCCTAGACCTAACTGTTGATCAGTGAAATCAGAATTTCAAGTCCAAAAGCTTCAAAAGCAGGAAGCCAACAGTGCAGCCCTCAGTCTGTAGCCAAAGGCCTGAGACCCCTCAGAAGGCCACTAAAGTAAGTTCCAGAGTCCAAGGGCTGAAGAACCTGGAGTCTGATGTCCAAGGACAGGAGGAGCGGAAGCAAAGGTTCAAGTGATTCTCGTAACTCAGCCACCCGAGTAGCTGGGATTACAGGCACCTGCCACCACACCCAGCTAATTTTTGTATTTTTAGTAGAGACGGGATTTCACCACGTTGGCTAGGATGGTCTCAACCTCCTGACCTCATGATCTGCCTGCCTCAGCCTCCCAAAGTGCTAGGATTACAGGCGTGAGCCACCGTACCTGGCCCAAACATCAGTATTTTTAAACTTCTCAGATATTCCAATGTGCAGCCAAAGTTGATTTCTTGTGCTCAGAAAACTAAAGTAGAGAATCATATTCACAAAATGAGAATGGGTGGCTGTAAAATAACAGCACATTATAATTAGGAAGAATTAGCAAAAGATGCTGAAAATAAAATACTTGTAATTTTTGGAAGAAAAAAAAATCAATAATGCTCTGAATATCAGACTAGACATGACCATGAAGGCAGTCCCTTCAGATGCGTCGCTTCCCAGCACTCATTCAGCCTCTTTCCTCCCACCTGCCCCCTCATCCTTTCTCTAATCCAATCCTAGACCCTGTGAATGTAGTTAAAAGAGCATAATAACAACAGTCTTCCAACCAAGAGCAACAAAGGAAGCTTCCAGGAGGCCAGCAGCTGCGGGTCACGGGGGTTCTGCGAATGTGCTCTTTTTTTTTTTTTTTAAATTATTTTTTATTATTATACTTTAAGTTCTAGGGTACATGTGCATAACGTGCAGGTTTGTTACATATGTATACTTGTGCCATGTTGCTGTGCTGCACCCATCAACTCATCAGCACCCATCAACTCGTCATTTACATCAGGTATAACTCCCAATGCAATCCCTCCCCCCTCCCCCCTCCCCATGATAGGCCCCGGTGTGTGATGTTCCCCTTCCCAAGTCCAAGTGATCTCATTGTTCAGTTCCCACCTATGAGTGAGAACATGCGGTGTTTGGTTTTCTGTTCTTGTGATAGTTTGCTAAGAATGATGGTTTCCAGCTGCATCCATGTCCCTACAAAGGACACAAACTCATCCTTTTTTATGGCTGCATATGTGCTCTTTTTAACTGCTATAGCTCCCTGCTGCCTGAGGCTCTGCCGGACTCCAACTCCCAGCATGGGAGACTCACCTGCAACTTTCATTGAGAGTATATGGGGAGGGGCCTTGGCAGGAGCAAGTTCAGTAGACATCTCACCATACCTTCGTCTCTTTTCTCCCCAACCTCCACCTTAGATTTATAGGAATATAAAATCTGATTAAAATAGCAATTAGGACAGCTTTAAAGGGAAAAATAAGCTCCAGAAAGCCACCTGCTCCATCCCACCCACACCTGCCCTCTGTCTCTACCTGGCCCTAACAGCTACCCGAGTAGCTGGCAAACACGTGATTTGGTGCAGGCTTCTCCAAGCAGTTATGTTGGTAGGCTGAGAAAGGAAGAAGCAAGGAGTTGGCATTTTGGAACCTCGCAGATCTTAGTTTGACTTCCTGGGCTGCTACTTGCTTACTTGTTTTGGGCCTAGAAGGCCTTGGGTTTGAATCTCAGGTTGACTCTTGGACAAACACCTACAGGTGTGGAAGTGAGCACCACACCTCTAGCTGGACAGGCTTCTGAAGCTGGCAGGCTATGTACTTCCTGCATATGGGGAAAGGAACGTCCTCTGAGACCCCCTTAACAAGGAAAGGCTTGACTACTGACACACTGGGAGCAGATGGATTACAGGCTCTAGGTACCTCTGCCCGAAAGTTCCTTAGCATCTCTCCTATGGCACTCTACCTCCTGACAGCTTCCAAGCCAGGTGTGATGCTGCTTCCTTCCTCATCAATACGGCCTCATTGTTCAGCTTATTGCTGCCTAAGCTGCCCCAGTTCCATGGGGTTCCTATCTGCAGCATCAACAAATCCTGAGGGCAAGAGCTGGGGAAGGCATTGAAACAAAGGGCTATAACATCCTTCCCTTTTTCTCCATACTGTCTTCAATGTCTTGAAAGCTGGAGAACCATACACCCTTTCCTAAATGCCCAGGAAGAGAAGAGATTGGAAAATGGAGCTCCTGGGCCCAGTCTTGCTGGGGGAAAGTTTCTTTGAATCAGGAAAGCAGGTGATGTAAAGGCCAACTCATGGTCCTCCCTCGCAGGAAGCCATGTCTAGGCAGCTTGTCTGGTCATGATATTTTTCTGTGTCTTCCACCCCTATCACCTACCAGGTCTGTTTTACTGTGTTTTTTCCCTTATAGTAAAGATAATTTAAAAAAATATATACAAACAGATTCAGCTCTAAGTAGACACCAACCCAACCTGCTGCAAAGGGATGAGGAGATGGTATGGCCACAACAGCTGGTCAGTGTCCTGAATGACCTTCTAGTTTCTGACTAATGGCCACCTTCCAGGGTGGTATGATGTTCCTGCGCTAACCTTGAGGACTGGCTGGGTGGCTTTCTGGAGTTCCCATAAAGACATTATTTGTTTTCCTCACTTCCATGAATACCTTTATCTTAGTTGGTTCAGGCTGCTATAATAAAAATACCATAGACTGGGTGGTTTATAAACAACAGAAACATATTTCTCACAGTTCTGGAGGATGGGAAGTCCAAGATCAAAAATTCCATGTCTGGGGAGGGCCTTTTTTTTTTTTTTTTTTTTTTTTTTTAGAGACAGGGCTCTTGCTATGTTGCCCAGGCTGGTTCTGAACTCCTGGCCTCAAGCAATCTTCCTACCTCGGCCTCCCAAAGGACGGGGTTTACAGGTGTGAGCCTCCACGTCTGGCCAAAGGTCACTTTTTTTTCCCCTCTGTAGCCCAGGCTGGAATGCAGTGGCATGATCTTGGCTCACTGCAAGCTCCGCCTCCTGGGTTCAAGTGATTCTCATGCCTCAGCCTCCCAAGTAGCTGAGACTACAGGCGCCTGCCACCATGCCCGACTAATTGTTTGTATTTTTCATAGAGACGGGGTTTCACCGCGTTAGCCAGGATGGTCTTGATCTCCTGACCTCGTGATCCACCTGCCTCGGCCTCCCAAAGTGCTGGGATTACAGGTGTGAGCCACCGTGCCCGGCCCAAAGGTCACTTTCTTTTTTTTTTTTTTTTGAGACAGAGTCTGGCTCTGTCGCCCAGGCTGGAGTGCAGTGGCCGGATCTCAGTTCACTGCAAGCTCCGCCTCCCGGGTTTACGCCATTCTCCTGCCTCAGCCTCCCGAGTAGCTGGGACTACAGGCACCCACCACATCGCCCGGCTAGTTTTTTGTATTTTTTTTAGTAGAGATGGGGTTTCAACGTGTTAGCCAGGATGGTCTCGATCTCCTGACCTCGTGATCCGCCCATCTCGGCCTCCCAAAGTGCTGGGATTACAGGCTTGAGCCACGGTGCCCGGCCCAAAGGTCACTTTCTGATTCATAGTTAGGCATCTTCTCACTGTGTCCTCAAGGGGGAGAAGGCATGAGGGAGCTCTCTGGTGTCTCTCATTTTATGTTATTTTTTGAGATAGAATCTTGCTCTGTGGCCCAGGCTGGAGGTCCTATCATCTCCACTTTACAGATAAAGAAAAAATACTGAGACACAGAGAAATTAAGTAGCTTGTTTAAGGTCACACAGCTAGGAAGTGGCAGAGCCAGGATTTGAACCCAGATAGTTTGCCTTCAGACATTTCAGTCCCGATCACATGGTAATTATTGAAGGTTTCTCTTAAGAAATGAGTATTTATTTATTTAGTTAGCTAGAGACAGAGGCTTGTTCTGTCACCCAGGCTGTAGTGAAGTAAAGCTATCATAGCTCACTGGAGCCTCAAACTCCTGGGCTCAAGTGATCCTCCCACCTTGGCCTCCCAAAGTGCTGAGATTACAGGTGTGAGGCATCATACCTGGCTAAGAATTGAACATTATTTATTTATTTATTTGTTTATGTGTTTATTTATTTTTGAAACAGTGTCTTGCTCTGTCATCCAGGCTGCATGCAGTGGCACAATCATGTGGCACTGCAGCCTTGACTGCTGGGCTTAAGCAAGCCTCCCACCTCAGTCTCTTGAGTAGCTGGGACTACAGACATGCACCACCATGCCCGGATGATCTTTTTCTTATTTTTCTTCAAGTTTTAGTAGAGACAGGGTCTTGCTATGTTGTCCAGGCTGGTCTTAAACTCCTGAGCTCACACAATCCTCCCACCTTGTCCTCCCAAAGTGCTGGGATTACAGCATAACTGAATTTTTAAATTGTACTTAATTTTATGATCAAATACTCATTTTCCTTCAGGGTGGCCTCTTTGATCTATTTTAAAGATCACATTGTGGCCAAGCACGGTGGCTCATGCCTGTCCCAGCACTTTGGGAGGTTGAGGTGGGCAGATCACTTGAGGTCAGGAGTTAGAGACCAGCCTGACCAACATGGCGAAACCCCACATCTACTAAAAATACAAAAATTAGCCGGGTGTGGTGGCGCACGCCTGTAATCCGAGCTACTCGGCAGGCTGAAGCAGGAGAATTGCTTGAACCTGGGAGGCAGAGGTTGCAATAAGCTGAGATCCAGCCACTGCAATTCAGCCTGTGCAATGGAGCAAGGCTCCGTCTCAAGAAAAAAATCACATTGTATCTATTCTTTGCTCTCTAAATCTGCCTTGCTACACCATGGACCAAAACACTTAAAGAATAACCTGGTTGGACTTTTCAGAAAGTAGCTTTCTGGGAGAGCTTTCTCTCTGACACTATCAGAATCTTTGTTTTTTTGATTTAGCATTTGTTATATAACTACAATTTGATAGGTAAAGGAAGCGAGATGGAGGTAACACTGCCAGAAAATTTTAAAATGCAGCTGGTTGATTTCCAGCTACCAATTACTTCATTCTTCAATTTGCAGGTGAGTCAGAATTTTTTTTTTTTTTTTTTTTTTTGAGATAGAGGGTTTTTTTGTTTTTTGTTTTTTTGGCTTTTGTTGCCCAGGCTGGAGTGCAATGGCGCAATCTTGGCTCACTGCAACCTCCGCCTCAGAATTCAAGTGATTCTCCTGCCTCAGCCTCCTGAGTAGCTGGGATTACAGGCGCAAGCCACCATACCCTGCTAATTTTTCCATTTTTAGCAGAGATGGGGTTTCACCATGTTGGCCAGGCTGGTCTCAAACTCCTGACCTCAGGGGATCCACTCGCCTCGGTCTCCCAAAGTGCTGGGATTGCAGGCATGAGCCACCGCGCCAGGCCCAGAATGTTTAAAATATATGTGAAATATACATAAAAGAATCTAGAAATACAAGGTGTCATTCTGTCATCTCCACCTGTGAGAAACCTGAAACTAGAGGCATTCCCACTGGCCCAATCCTAACACTGCAGCAGGAACCTCCAAGCTAGTCGTTGCCAAAGAGTGGGGCTCAAGAAGTAACCCAAGATGGAAGAAGCCCAA
Organism: Macaca thibetana thibetana; assembly: GCF_024542745.1. Lineage (NCBI taxonomy): Eukaryota > Metazoa > Chordata > Mammalia > Primates > Cercopithecidae > Macaca > Macaca thibetana. The sequence continues at coordinate 50,171,541 of NC_065585.1, forward strand.
TAATCCATCTGAAGTCACTCTGGTGGTTCTGAGCAGAGGCTGAGCAAAGTCACTGTTACACCAAACCACTTATAGCAGGAAGTTAGGCAACAAATATTGTTTGGGAGTATCAGCTTCATTCTATCAATTCTATTAGCTACACCTTGACTTTCATTCCTTTGGAGTCAAGGCCATCTTTACTCTAGCACTGGGGTTTCCGAGAACTCAACTGACAGCTAAGTACGCTCCAAAATTCCCTATTGCCTCTGGGCAGCATCACTGAAGGCCCAGCTGTGCGGTCAACATTTACCTTGCAGCTGTGTTCATTTCTGCTGTGATATTTTTGGATTCCAATTATGCTTATAGCTTTTGAGGCTTGATTGTTTACTCACACAGAACACTTTTTCGGATCATAGATGCAAGCTCCTCAAGGGAAGGACTTTCTGAATTATCTTTGTACTCCCAGGACTTGGCAGAGAAGCCAGTATAGAATTCAACAAAGTTGTGCTGGCTCCCGCCTCTAACCCTAGCACTTTGAGAGGCCATGGTGGGAGTATGGCTTGAGGCCAGGAGTTCGAGACAAAGGCGTGCTGCATGAAAGAATGGTAGCCAGTCTTCCTGTGTGATGCTGAGGGAACATTTTGGTGAGTTTCCCTTTTTCTAGAAATATGTTCCCATAGGTAAGAAGAAAAGGTATATACAATTTACAATCCTGCTTTTTAAAAAAGTTAATATGATACAGGCATTTTCCTGTGTTACCATAAATTCTTCCCAAGCATTTTTGGTATGTGTTTGATCAATATTCTATTGTATGAATGTGCCATGCTTTTCTAAGCCAGTCTCCTGGTGTTCAGCATTTTGATTATTTTCTGTTATTTTTAATTTTTTTTTTTTAGAGATGTCACCTAGGCTGGAGTGCAATGGCAAGATCATGGCTCACTATAACCTCGAACTCCTGGATTCAAAAGATCCTCCTGCCTCAGCCTCCTGAGCCACTGGGATTACAGCTGTGAGCCACCATGCCTGGCTATTTTCTGTTATTAACTATTATAAATAGAATTGTGACTAGCTTTTTCATTTGCATTTTGGCTTAGTTTCTTAGGATTCCCTGACCTGGAATTTCTGGGTTAAATGATATGAATAACTCTTTGCTAATTTGGTAGTTGAAAACACGTCATTTTATGGTTTTTTTTTTTTTTTTTTTTTTTTTTTTTTTTTTTTTTTTGAGACAGAGTCTTGCTCTGTCACCAGGCTGGAGTGCAGTGGCGCAATCTCAGCTCACTGCAAGCTCTACCTCCCAGGTTCAAGCAATTCCCCTGCCTCAGTCTCCCAAGTAGCTGGGACTACAGGCACGCGCCACCACACCCGGCTAATTTTTTTGTATTTTAGTAAAGATGGGTTTTCACCATGTTAGCCAGGATAGTCTTGCTCTCCTCACGTCGTGATCCACCTGCCTTGGCCTCCCAAAGTGCTGGGATTACAGGTGTCAGCCGCTGTGCCCGGCCCATCTTAAGGTTTTAAGCTGTATTTCTTTTCTTGCTAATGGTGCCAAACAGTTTTCTTTATCTTTGTTTACTAGTTGTATTTCCTCCTTTTCCAACTGTCTGTTCATGTCCTTTGTTGATTTCCTAGTAAGGTCTTAGTATTTTCCTTATCAATTTGCATGAGTTTTTTTTTTTCCATTGTAAAGATCCTAAGCCTCACTGTATTTACTGAAAACAATTTGCCTCTTTCTGTGTTCTAGATATTATGTTTTGTTATTGATATCAATATATTCTAATTTTTCATAACTTAAGTGTTTTCCCTTGTGCTTTGTTTCCAACTTTAAAATTATTTTATTTAGAAACAGGGTCTTGCTCTGTGAACCAGGCTGGAGTGCAGTGGCACGATCGTAGCTCACTGCAGTCTTGAACTCCCCGGTTCACCTGATCCTCCCGCCTCAGCCTCTTGAGTAACTGGCAACATAGACACGCACCACCGGGCCCAGCTAATTTCCCTTCCAAATCCAATACTGTCCAGCTGCTGACCTTATGACTTTGCAAGCTGCTCTCTCTAAAGTAATCAATGACCTCCTGCTACTTTTCAAATCCAGTGGCACCACTTGACCTTTGGAGGCATGTGAAAGGGCATGCCTCTCCTCTTGCTCCCCTAGGTGGACCCTATTGGTTTTCTCTCCAGAATCATCGGTCTTTTGTCACTGTTTCTCTTTCTCAGTTTCCTTAGCCAGATCCTCCTCATCCTCTTATTTCCAAAGGTTCCAGGTGCTCCAGGGCTCATTCTCCTTTAATACCTATTCCCTAGGTGATTCATCTCATCTAGTCCTCTGTCTTTAAATGACAATTTGATCCTGATGCCTTTCCAATTTCTATTGCCAGCCTCCACTTCTCCTCTGAACTCCAGACTCCAACTTCTTCTGCAACATCTCCACTTGGCTATCTAACAGGTGTCCCAAACTTCACATGGTCAAAATCTTGCTCTCTCAGGTTCGTCCTCCCCACCTGAGCAAATGGCATCCTGACCTTAGACAGCCTTATTCTGAAAGGCTTGTAGTCATTTTTGACTCCTCCTTCTGTCCCACCCTAAGACAATCTATCAGCAAATCTTATCAAATATATCCAGAACCCAGTTACTTCTCCCCACTTGCATCAATATGACTCAATCCATGATTTCGCTCTCTCTCCCCTGGGCCACTGCAGTAGAATCCCAACTGGTTTACCTGCTTTTACTCTTGCCCTTTGTACCATCTGCTGCCCACATCGTAGATTTTTAATAGTAAAGTAGATCATGACATCACACCCCTGTGCAGAACCTTCCAGGAAAGTCTCTACCATCTTCTCTAAGTCTCTTCATGATCCCACCCCACCTCTCTGACTTGGTCTCCTCCCTTGTTCACTCAGCTCCAGGCACGTTGGTTGTGTGATTCATGAACGACACCAAGCATGCTCCCGCCTCAGGGAGCTTGCACCTGTTCTTCCCTCTGGCTGGAATGCTCTTCCGCAGATGCCCACATGGCATACTGCCCCGTGTGCCAGGTTTTACCCAAATGACATTTCATAATAAAGGCCTTCCCTTACTCTGCGTTGATTTTCTTCCTAGCACTTATCACCCCTGACATATGATATATGTTTGTTTATTGCCTGTCTCTACTGACTAGATATTGTGGTAAGCAGTCTCAGAGTGGTTCCCCACGATCTGAACTTCCTGGTAATCGTGCCCTTATGTAATCCCCTCCCATTCAGTGTGGCCTGGACTTATTGGCAGTAATTCAAAATAAATAAAATATGGCAAAAGTAATGGGATGTCACTTCTGAGAATGCTTTACAAAAAGACTGACTTCTGTCTGTTTCTTTCCACCCGCAACTCCCAGCCCAATAGAGATGTCCATGTTGCAATGAGCTGACATCTCTGGCCAGTAACCAGCAGGGACCTGGGGCCTGCCAACTACCATGTGAGTGAGCTGGGGTTGAAGGTTGAATCCTCCCCTGGTTGGCCTTAAGATGACTGTAGCCCCAGCTGACATCTTTTTTTTTTTTTTTTTTTTTTTTTGAGACAGAGTCTTGCTCTGTTGCCCAGGCTAGAGTACAATGGCACAATCTCGGCTCACTGCAACCTCTGTCTCTCAGGTTCGAGCAATTCTCCTGCCTCAGCCCCCAAGTAGCTGGGATTACAGGCACATGCCACCACGCCTAGCTAATTTTTTGTATTTTTAGTAGAGACGGGGTTTTGCCATGTTGGCCAGGCTGGTCTCGAACTCCTGACCTCAAGTGATCCACCCCCTTCAGCCTCCCAAAGTGCTGGGATTACAGACGTGAGCCACCGCGACCGGCCCCAGCTGACATTTTGATTGTAGCCTTATGAGAGAACTGAAGCCAGAGGCATCCAACTAAGCCCTGCCCGGTTTCCTGACTCACAGAAACTGTAAAATAATAAATACTTGTTGTTTTAAGCCTCTGAGTTTCAGGATAATGCAACAATAGATGACTAAAGGATCTCTGTCATTATCTTTGGCACCTAGAAAAAAACCTGGCACACAGTAGGTACTCAGAAATATTTTGGAATGAATAAATTAATTTCAGGACTTTTTCTAGGAAGATGGTCAGTCTTGCTGTGGATGATGTGGTGTGCAAATGTGAGTCCTGGAACTGCTTCAGCCACTCCATGGTCATTTGTGAGGTCAGCTTGAATGCAGGGCCAACACAGACGGGCATATCCAAGAAAACAGCGAAGTTGCAAAGCCGGAGCCCCAACAAACACATCTGCCCCACCTGTAAATTGTTTTGGCTACTTGATCAAAGTTTAAGCTAGTTTGGGCTCAGTTTTTAAGAACTTGTAACTAAAAGCAGCCTATGATTACACTTTTCAAGGCATCATTCCCTTTTTCTCTCTCTCCATATGTTCTTTTTCTTTCTTTCTTCTGCCTACCTCCTTACGGTAGAGATTATAATGGTCTATCCAGTTTCCATTCCTTACACTCCTTACCAAGGGAACCTGATTTAGTTGGTGCAGTAATGGGCCTAGCTAAGAACTGCATTTCCAGCCTCCCTTGAAAATAGTTCTAAGTTCTGGCCAATGTAAGCAGAAGTTATATAGTGAGTCTCCTGGAAAGACTTCCTTAAAAGCAGCCCCACTTGGCTGGCAGACCCCTTTTTCCTTTGGCCTCTTCCTCTTTCCCGCTGCCTGAAATAGGATGGTGGGACCTAAAATGATCATTTTGTGAAACTAAAGCACATTTGAGCATGGACCACACACACTTAAGTATGGCAGAAGAAAAAGAGAGCCTGAGTGTCTAATAAGCCAAGAATCTAACCCCGAAAGCCTCACTGCTGAACTCTGTGATGAGAAGAAACCAGTCCTAATCATATTCATTGCCTTTTCTGTTATTTATTTATTTATTTATTTGGAGACACGGTCTCACTCTGTCACCCAGGCTGGAGTGCAGTGGTGCAGTCACAGGGAGGGATTTCCCCCACACCAAGAAGAGATGCTGGGCCTGAGAAGAGGAAAGAGACATCTCTGGCACCCATCAGTGGCAAAGACCTGTGCCATGCTTTCTGGATGTATCAGGCACTGGGTGTACATTCCCATGGTCCATCAGGGAGATGGAGTGTGATAGAGTTTAGATATCTGTCCCCTCCAAATCTCATGTTAAAATGTGAACCCCACCAATGTTGGAAGTGGGGCTTAGTGGGAGATACTGGGTCATGGGGGCAGATGATTCATGAATGGCTCGGTGCCATCCCCTTGGTGATGAGTGAGTTCTCAATCCATTAGTGCACATGAAATTTGGTTGTTTAAAGGAAGCTGGCACCTCCATCTCGCTCTCTCTTGCCATGTAACATGCCTGCTCCCCTTTGCCTTCTGCCATGAGCAAAAGCATCCTGAGCCCTCACCAGAAGCAGATGTTGGTGCCATGCTTCTCATACAGCCTGAAGAACTGTGACCCATATAAACCTCTTTTATTTATAAATTACCCAGTCTCGGGTATTTTTCTTCTTCTTCTTTTTCTTTCTTTTTTTTTTTTTTTGAAACAGGGTCTCTCTCTGTTGCCCAGGCTGGAGTGCAGTGGAATCATCATAGCTCACAGCAGCCTCAACCTCTTGGTCTCAAAGTATCCTTCTGCCACAACCTCCCAAGTAGCTGGGACTACAGGCATGTGCCACCATGCCCAGCTATTTTTTAAATTTTTTGGTAGAGATGGGGTCTCCCTATGTTGCCCAGGTTGGTCTCAAACTCCTAGGCTCAAGGGGTCCTCCAACTTCAGCCTCCCAAAGTGCTGGGATTACAGGCATGAGCCACCGTGCCCTGCCCAGGTATTTCTACATAGCAATGTAAAACAGACTAATACAGGGTCCTACCGCCAGGGTTCCTATGTCACAGAAACAGCAGCACCAGGGACTGAAGGGCCCTGGAGGCCAACTAAGGCAACAGAATTTTAGCACAGCCTTGGGTGCAGGGGGAATCCCCAGGAAGAACTAAGATGACTTTCCCACAGCCCTAACAGGATGAGGGCTGAATGTGAAAATGAAGTTGAATGATAAGATAATGAAATGGGGTATTTATTGACCTGCTGAGCTTGTACACTGAGCTTCTGAACTCCTTGAGAAGCAGGCCTCCACCTGTCTTTCCCAGCTACTGCCCTGTTCTCCCTAAATGCCCTCTGCTCTCTGGCTCTTGTCTTTCAGCCCCAGATTTCTGGCTCCCTAGACCTGCTGTCACAGGTATTTGCCAACCTTCACAATTTCCCACCTGGTTCTTTGGACTTTGAGTTTCCTGAAGTTGGCTCTGCAGGCAGCTTGGGTTTTGGAATCCCCTATTACCTAGTTAGATGTTTGGCTATGGCCTTTGTTCCAACCCGTCTCCAGCTGAGTCAGAAAGAAGGGACACAAGCACAGAAAGCTCTTTTCTCTTTGCTTCTTGACATAACTGTATTCATCCTTCAAGTCCTTGTTCATATGTTATCTCCTGGGATCATTTCCTGACCTCCTTAGGTAGGGTTCCTTTTCTGGGTTTCCATAGCATTTTATTTATACGTCTGTCCCCTCACAGTGCATTCTTTATATGTTTACATGGTGGTCTGTCCACCTTGACAATGAGCACCTTGGGGGCAGGACCCCTGCTTCATTCACTTAGCACAATGTCAGCTACAGAGTAAGTCCTCAAAACTGCTTGTTAAATGCCATTTTTCATGCAGTCTCCACACTGTCATGTACTCTTCTTTTTCTGGCCTCCTTTTTATCTGTATCAGTAAGACATGCCTTTGGCTACAGGTAATAGAGAAACTGACCGCAGTGATTCAATAGTTAGAGATTTTTTTTTTTTTCCTCACATGAAAAGGAGTTTGAGCCAGGTGCAGTGGCTCACGCCTGTCTGTAATCCCAGCACTTTGTGAGGCCAAGGCAGGTGGCTCACTTGAGGTCAGGAGTTCCAGACCAGTCTGGCCAACTTGGCAAAACTCCGTCTCTACTAAAAATACAAAAATTAGATGGGCGTGGTGGCAGGTGTCTGTAATCCCAGCTACTCAGGAGGCTGAGGCAGGAGAATTGCTTGAACCCAGGAAGCGGAGGTTGCAGTGAGCTGAGATCATGCCACTGCACTCCAGCCTGGGCAACACAGCAAGACTCCATCTCCAAAAAAAAAAAAAAGGGAGTTTGAAGGCCAGGTGCAGTGGCTAATGCTGTAATATCAGCACTTTGGGAGGCCAAGGTGGGAGGATCACTTGTGTCCAGGAGTTGGAGGCTGCAGTGAGCTATGATTGCACCACTGTACTCAAGCCTGGGCAACAGAGTGAGACACTGTCTCAAAAAAAAAAAAAAAAAAAAAGGCCAGGCGCAGTGGCTCAAGCCTGTAATCCCAGCACTTTGGGAGGCCGAGACGGGCGGATCACGAGGTCAGGAGATCGAGACCATCCTGGCTAACACGGTGAAACCCCGTCTCTACTAAAAAATACAAAAAACTAGCCGGGCGAGGTGGCGGGCGCCTGTAGTCCCAGTTACTTGGGAGGCTGAGGCAGGAGAATGGCGTGAATCCAAGAGGAGGAGCTTGCAGTGGGCTGAGATCCGGCCACTGCACTCCAGCCTGGGTGACAGAGCGAGGCTCCATCTCAAAAAAAAAAAAAAAAAAAAAAAAGAAGTCTGGGCTAGGTGTGGTGGCTCATGCCTGTAATCCCAGCACTTTGGGAGGTCAAGACAGGCGAATCACTTGAGGCCAGGAGTTTGAGACCAGCCTGGCCAACATGGCAAAACCCCATCTCTACTAAAAATACAAAAGTTAGTCAGGCATGGTGGCACATGACTGTAATCCCAGCTACTTCGGAGGAGGCACAAGAATTGCTTGAACCCCGGAGGCAGAGGTTGCAGTGAGCCAAGATCTTGCCACTGCATTCCAGGCTTGGCTACAGAGCAAGACTCTTTCTCAAAAAAAAAAAAAAAAAAGCAGTCTGGAGGTAAGGAACCTAGGACTATCAGAGACTCAGCCTCCTCCTGTCTTTCTATCCTGTCCATTTTAATGTGCTGGACATAAGGTGGCTGCTGTGCCTCTGAGCACTGCGTATTTGTTCTGGGCAGGAAGAAGCAGAAAGGGTGAAGAGCCAACTCTATCCCTTTTCATCAGGAAAGCACAGTTGTCCTAGAAGACTTTTGCTGACATCTCATTGGCCAGAACTATGTCACATGGCCAACCCTAGCTGGAAGGGAAGCTGAGAAGGGGAAGGCAAGGGACAAAGTGGAGAAGTGTTGGTGTGAATGAGAAAATTCTTGGGCCTCACTCCAGACCTACTGAATCAGAAATGCTGGGGACGGGCGCCCGCAATCTGTGATACAACAAGCTCTCCAGGGGATTTTGATGCAGCTGACATTGGAGAATCATAGCGAAATATGAAGGTCAGTATTATGGTAGGAAAAAATCCTGGACTAGAATTCAAATCAATTTCTTGGTACAAGTTTTGTTACTGGCTAGCCAAGAGACCTTAGTTTCCTGTCTATAAAATGGGAGTAATAATGGTTGCTCTAGGCTGGGTGCAGTGGCTCATGCCTGTAATCCCAGCACTTTGGGAGGCCGAGGCGGGTGGATCACAAGGTCAGAAGTTGGAGACCAGCCTGGCCAATGTGGTGAAACCCTGTCTCTACTAAGAACTACAAAAAAATTAGCCAGGTGTATTGGTACGCGCCTGTAGTCCCAGCTACCGGGGAGGCTGAGGCGGGAAAATCGCTGGAACCCGGGAGGCAGAGGTTGCAGTGAGCCTAGATCATGGCACTGCACTCCAGCCTAGGCAACTGAGCGAGACTCTGTCTCAAAAGAAAAAAAAAACAACAATAATGGTTCTGACTTCATTCTCTGAATTGTTGTGAGGACCAGTTTAAACGACGCAGATGAAAACATGTTAAAACTATAAGTCATTAGACAATTGTACTGATTTTAAAATGGTGAAAGTTCTTACTGAATGAATGAAAGGTTGGAGGAGTTTTGTATGAGGTAGGCCTAGAGCTCAAAGACAAAAATGAAATGTGAGAGAGTGTAGTGGTGAATTTTATGTGTCAGTGGAGAACACTGATGAATAAGAGAAAAAATTTTCTAATTGGGACTGAGTGGTTTATTTTGCTTCTCTGTATTGTTGGTCAAAATTCCAAAAGAATGATAGTCTCTTGACAGTTTCTGTGTTCAGAGATGATTGCATATAATTAATAAAAGGCCAAAAATGTCTATATGCTGGCCTTTTAGAGTTTTGGTCTCTCACAAGACATTTTCTTGGGTAATAATGATAGAGCAATCTTGCAATGGCCTTGTCACAGTTTATGTAGCTGACGTGTTGGGCAGAGTGCAAATGCCTGGGAAAAGCAAAGCTTCTCGTAAAAGGTATAACGGGTTTGTTCGAAAAGTTACAACAGACAGGGACAAAAATAGAAATTGAAACCACAGACGTTCAGAATACACTGTTATCAAAAACAAATGTTTGCAGCAGCTCCAGTGGTTGCTGCTACAGGTGGTTTCCATGAGAGGAAAGAGGACATTGACATACATGGTTTCAAAACAAACACTTTGGAGGATAATGAAATGGAGCATTTAGCAGAAAGGGAGGTAAGAAGATGTGAAACAAATGAAAGGGATTTAGCATTCTGCCATCTGGAATAAAAATACTGAGATGTCATTGTCTGTGCACCAAGCAAGGCATCCATCCTTTACTGTATTAAAACTGCTCACTCAATTCCTTGTTCATTCGTTCCACAACAGCCACCCATATAACAGACATGGAGCAGTTTCCACCGGATGAACTTAGACAAGTCATCAGCTGCTAACGAGGCACCAGGGAAGGCCCAGTCATATCTACATTTGCCTCCAGATAACCTTTATGGGTTTGGAAATTGCCATGATGAAAATAGCAGAGTCGTACTGAGGTTGGGAGTTTGACCTGTCTATTCAGGTGAAAACCACAATGTCAAGAAGGAAACGTTGGCAGCTGTGTGAAAACACCAAAACCAGTGAGTTGCACATCTTCAATGGATGAATTATACAGCATGTGAATTTTATCTCTATAAAGCTGCTACCAAAAAAAAAAAAAAAAAGGAAGTGTTTTTAAGGCAAAGATCTGGTGACACAGAGGCTGTGCAGGAGCTAAGAGACTTTGTTTGTATATGTATCGGTTAAGTTTGTCTGCACAAAATGTGAAGCCAAGGTTTACTCATTGATTGATCTGTTTACATCTGGACTCTGACATGCAAGTGCTGTGATAAGACAGTTTGTAGAAGTAAAATCACAAAACCACGTGCTCCTCGGTGCTAGGGACAGAGAATATAATCTGCACATGAAAAGCTGACGAGATGTCAACATCCGAAACTGGTGGGGACCCAAAGCCAAGGTCAGTTCATACAAACAGGCCAGGCTAGACATGGTGGCTCATGCCTATAATCCCAGCACTTTGGGAGGTCAAGGTGAGAGAATTACTTGGGCCCAGGAAGTCGAAACCAGCCTGAGCAACATAGTAAGATCTCATCTCTACAAAAAATTAAAAAATAAAAATAATAGCCTGGCGCGATGGTATGCACCTGCAGTCCCAACTGCTCAGGAGGCTGAGGTGAGAGGATCACTTGAGCCCAGGAGGTCGAGGCTGCAGTGAGCCATGAATGTGCCACTGCACTCCAGCCTAGGAAACAGAGCAAGACTCTATCTCTAAAACAAACAAACAAACAAACAACAACAACAAAAATTGGCCAATGCTAAGTCAGGGATTCAAAATATTCAACCACCTTTGGAACTGGACTTCCTAAGGGTGTTTTAGTTGTCAATCAGGCAAATGGAGTCTTATCTGTTTGTCCTCTTCCCCTTCCAAGAACCCACTGATCTCCTTCCTCCTCTTCAAGTCTTGAGTACCTAGTATGTAGGTAGCCAGGACAGCTGTAATTTGATAAGTGAATACGTTTCCTCCTTTACATCCTGGGAGATTGTTATGGTTATTGCTGCTCTCAAAGACAGGAATTGAAATGCAGCTTGGTTGGACTGAAGAGTCTTGGAGTAAGGATTCCTGAGGTCAAGTGCCGGCCCCATCATTCACAGGTTATGTGACCTGAGTAAGTCATTGGATACCTCTTGATCCCATCCCTTCTCAGTTACTCAGGCTTTGCTACCGTGATCACCCCCTCTTGCCAGCAGCCAGTTTCAGCTTCTCTGCCATACCGTTCTTACCAGCAATACCAGTAGTTGTAATTCCCAGAGTAAAAGCCCAAAGTAAAGACAAAACCTCCCTGCCTTCCCATTCACATCTAGTTCCACTTTGATCTTTTGCTTTCCTTAACAACAAAGTTTCTAAGGAAAGAATTGCTTAGTGTTATGGACTGAATTGTGCACCTCGCAAATTCATATGTTGAAGCCCTAATCCTTTGCACTTCAGAATGTGACTATATATGGCTGGGCGCGGTGGCTCACGCCTGTAATCCCAGTACTTTGGGAGGCTGAGTCTGTTGGATCACCTGAGGTCAGGAGTTTGAGGCCAGCCTGGTCAACACAGTGAAACCCGTCTCTACCAAAAATACAAAAATTAGCTGGACATGGTGGCATGTGCCTGTAATCCCAGGTACTCGGGAGACTGAGGCAGGAGAATTGCTTGAACCCAGGAGGTGGAGGTTGCAGTGAGCTGAGATCGTGCCACTGCACTCTAGCTTGGGCGACAGAGGAAGACTCCATCTCAAAAAAAAAAGAATGTGACTATATATGGAGATAGGGCTTTGAAAGAAGTGATCAAGAGGTCATCAGGGTGGCCCCTAATCCAGTATGACTAGTGTCGTTACAAGAAGAGGAGATTAGGACGCAGACAACACAGGCATAGCATGTGGGGACACAGGGAGAAGACAGCCATCCACAAGCCAAGGAGAGAGGCCTCAGCAGAAACCAGCCCTGACAACATCTTGATCTTGGACTTCCAGCCTCCAGAGCTATCAAGAAAATACCTTTCTGTTCTGTAAGCTGCCCAATCTGCAGTTCTTAGTTATGGCAGCTCCAGAAGTAAATGCATTTAGACCTTCTATGTCTGCTTCCTCACCTCCAGTCTCTCTTTCTTGTGATTTTCCTCCCTCTTTTTAACCCACTCCAGTCAGGACTCCATGGCCACCAACACTCCTCACAAATTCCCTGTGCCAAAGTCACCACTGACCACCATCTGTCGTGCTGGACCCCTGCTGACTCCAGTAGGGCTAGCACCATGTCAGAGAGGCTGAAGAAGAGACCTGGAGACAATGAACGAGACGTAGGGTTTGTTGGGTGGATTTACAAACAGGGATGGTCCAATGGCAGTGAGCTGGACAGAAGCACCACCACCATTTGTAAAAAGCATGCAGTTTGTATGGCATTTCCACTTAGCAACCTCCACCTAGCAACCTTCATTTAATCCCAAACAAAGAGCCTCTTTCCCCTGTACAACCCTCATTCCAAGAGGTGGCCCGGGGGTTCAGATGTCCTTCATGAATAATGAGTGAATTTCTGGGTTGGCCACTTCCACATTCCTCAGCTTGTAACTCCAAACACACATCTTCTTAGACTACAAGGTCATTCTCAGGGTATGTGTAAGTGAAGTTATTGCTATCAGTACATCTGCTGTAGACCATCTTGCTGGATCTAGAAGCCATCTCGCTGTTCTCATCGTATCTGGCTTCTCTGCAGTTGGTCATACTTTCCTTCCAAAGACAGTTTCAGTACTTGGATCAGGCCACCATGCTGTCTTATTTTCAGTCACCCCATTGGCTGTCCCTTCTCACTCTTCTTGGCTGGATATCCCTTATCTTCTTTCTTCTAAATGTCAGAGCCCTGGGCCCAGCTTTCAGCCCTTTCCTCTGTCCATAATCTTTCCCTAGCTCCTTCCATCTTGTTCTATGGCTATAAATATTAAAGCTGATAAGTTACACATTTACATCACCACTCCCACCTCCTCTTTGAGCTCCAGACCCAAATATTCAATTGCCCTGGAACTTCCACCTGGATATAAAAAGCATTTCAAGCTCAATGTGTCTCCCTCATCCTTTCTTTGTTTCTCCCCATTTTTTATTTTTAGAGATAGAATCTCACTTTGTCATCCAGGCTGGAGTGCAGTGGCATGATTTTAGCTCACTGCAACCCCCGCCTCCCAGGTTCAAGTTATTCTCTTCCTCAGCCTCCCGTGTAGCTGGGATTACAGGTACCTGCCACCACGCCCAGGTAATTTTTGTATTTTTTAGTAGAGACGGGGTTTCACCACATTGGCCAGGCCGGACTCGAACTCCTGACCTCAAGTGATCTGCCCACCTCGGCCTAACAAAGTGCTGGGATTACAGGCATGAGCCCCTGTGCCTGGCACCCATTCCCTTTAATAGCATCATTGTTCACCGTGTGTTATCAGAACCCCAAGCACCATCCTTGATTCTCTTTCTCTCACACTTCACATCAGTTCACTAAGCAGCCTTATTGTCTCTATCTTCAAAATAAATCTTCATCTCAGTCATTCATTTACCTCCTCCTCCACTGCTGCCATCCTGGTCCTAACCCCACCCTCCCTCCTCTGAATTACTGCATCTTATTTCCCTGCCTTCCATCTTACCCACTACATGAGTTTTCTGCACAGCAGCCAGGGGTATTCTTTTGAAAGTATTGAATCCTCTCATTTCCCATCACATTTTGAATGAAATCTAGACTTTTCATTCTGGTTTGCAAGTTCCCTCCTGACCCAGACCCTGCCCACCTCTCTGATCTGGTCTCCTTCTCCAGTTTCTTTCCCTCACTGCTGCACTCCGGCCACACTGCTGGTCCTCTAAGCACCCCTGTGGTATGGTGGGACCTTCACACTCACTGTTCCTTCTGTTACCAGTCACTGATTAGAGCTTCACAGAGCTTGCTTGCCCCTTTCATCATGCAGGGCTTGGCTCAGAACTCACCTTACGGAGAGGCCGTCCTTGACCCCCGCCAGCTCATATAACACTTGCCCAAACATTGGAGAACCCAGCACACTCAGGTTACTCTTATGACCTTTTAATAAGCTCTTACTATAGTGCCAAGCATTGTATTAAGTGCTTACATGCATTATCTCATCAACCTCGGAACCACTGAAGGAGGCATTCTAATAATCCCCATTTTATGCATCAGGAAATGGAGGCTAAGAGAGGTCAAGCCCAAAGTCATTCAGCTTGCACTAAGGTCTGATTCTAGAATGAGGGCTCTTAAACCATTAGATTCAGCTGATTCAGCTGCTTCTCACTTTAAATTCTATTCTGAGTTATGGATTATATGGCTTCCAGGAGTTTAATTTACAGGATTGATTGGTTTCTATTGCACTTGTGTTTGAGCAGGTAAAATAACCCAGGTGTATCAGTGTGTGCTGGGGAGGGACTTCTTTTCCAAACTATGGTTTTAAACATTCACATAATGTAAAATGCAGGTTAAGTAGGCACAAATTCAAGCATAGGTCAAGACCACCTCTCTGGTTTGTGCTTATAGACTTATTAAAGAAGATGAAGATACTTTGCTGTTAATTTTATGGTTTGAGGGGGCTCAAGCACTCAGAAGTTATTAAAGCTTTTAAGCATTTTTCCTCTTATTTTCTTTTAAAATCCTATTTCCTTTTAATCTATTTGGGGTTCAAAAAAGGGAAATAGATAAATAAATACCATCCTCTTTCCACATGGTGATTAGAGAGAAAATCCTTCATATGAGAAGCACTATAGTTTGAACGTGTTCCCCAAAGTTCATGTGTTAGAAACTAAATCCCCAGTGTAACAGTGTTGAGAGGTGGACCTTTAAGAGATGCCTCGGCCGGGCGCGGTGGCTCAAGCCTGTATGGCTCAAGCCTGTAATCCCAGCACTTTGGGAGGCCGAGACGGGCGGATCACGAGGTCAGGAGATCAAGACCATCCTGGCTGACACAGTGAAACCCCGTCTCTACTAAAAAATACAAAAAAACTAGCCGGGCGAGGTGGCGGGCACCTGTAGTCCCAGCTACTCGGGAGGCTGAGGCAGGAGAATGGCGTGAACCCGGGAGGCGGAGCTTGCAGTGAGCCAAGATCACGCCACTGCACTCCAGCCTGGGCGGCAGAGCAAGACTCTGTCTCAAAAAAAAAAAAAAAAAAGAGATGCCTCATAAATGGATTAATGCTGTTATCCCAGGAGTGGATTAGTTATCACAGGAGTGGATGCCTGATAAAAAGCATGAGTTTGACCCCCTTCCTCTCATGTGTGTGCACACGCTTTCTTGCGTTTCTGTAGGTCTGTCGACCTTGCATTTGCCAGACTCCACCACTGTAAGAAATAAATCTCTGTTCTTTATGAGTTACCCATTCTCAGGTATTCTGTTACAGCAACACAAAAAGAAATAGGACAAGAAGGGTCTATGTGCTGGTAAGAACACACACTTACCAAAGACCTACATGTGCCAGGCACCTTTCTGCCTTTATTGTCTCTCTGAGCTGGTATTATTGTCCCTCTTTTACATGTGAGGAAACTGAGGCACTTAGAAGATAAGCAACTGTCCCCATTCCAGAGCAGGAACTCCATAATTATCTGTCCCTTCCTTCCTTACCAGACAGCACAGAGTGTATTTATCTCCAGCATGCAACAGAATTGATTACCTGAGGCCCATTCTGTGAGACCTGTTCTCAGGGCTCTACAATTTAGTTTCACGTTATAATAATAAAAAACACAAAAAGTGACTTCTCAGAGATCTGTGGGCCTTTCTGGAAGTGTTGTAAAAACCCAAAAGACAGCAAAGGAATTCAAAGTTCTACGGCTCTTCAGCTTGTAAACCTATGGGTCTGGTCAGGTCCCCATGAGATACCAGGTCATGCCAAATCCTCAGTTACACTGTGTAGCACTGCTGAGAACCGCACTGCTCTTAGGCACAGCAAGGACTCTTCTATCTCGGGCCTTTGTACTTGCTCTTTCTGCTCCTGGACCACTCTTCTATGCCCTTTGGTTCTCAATGCTCAAATGCCATCTCCTCAGAGAGGCCCTCCTGACTTCCCCACCAATTTCTCTCTAAGCCTTTACCCAGCTTATCTTTCTTCACAGCACACACTAAATTACATATTTACTTGTTTATTGTATCTCCTCTACTAGATGGAAGGTTCTTGAGGGCCAAGACTTTATCTGTTTTGTTCACTGCTGTATGCCTGGTGCCTGACATAGAATAAGTGCTCATTAAATAATTGTTGAATAGGCCGGGTGTGGTGGCTTATGCCTGTAATCCCAGCACTTTGGGAGGCTGAGGCGGGCAGATCTTGAGGTCAAGAAATCGAGACCATCCTGGCCAACACGGTGAAACCGTCTCTACTAAAAATACAAAAATTAGCTGGGTGAGCTGGCACACGCTTGTAGTCTCAGCTACTCAGGAGGCTGATGCAGAAGAATCTCTTGAACCTGGGAGGCAGAGGTTGCAGTGAGTGAAGATCATGCCACTGCACTCCAGCCTGGTGACAGAGCAAGACTCCATCTCAAAAAAAACACAAAAAACAAAAAACAAAAACACACAAATTCATGTTGCAAAATGTAATGGATATTTAAGAGAAATAAATGCCTACTCCTATCAAAGAGGAATAAAGCAGGAAAAGAGGCCCCAAAAGGGTACTACAGAAATCAAAAACCTTGCCTCAGATGATCAAAACGTTTAGGCTGGCTTTGCCAAAGCCATGAGAAACATGGACATTTAAAAGCACAAATTCATCTTGCAAAATGAAATGGGTATTTAAGGTAGTTCATTCATGCAAAAAGAAAAAAAAAAGAATCCAATCAACGAGTTTTCCTTAAATAGGTAGATTAGGTAGATAACTTAGGCAGTGTGTGGCTTATGTAAGTAGTAACCATATCATCTGCATCCTTTTGAGAAGAGCAGAAAGGCACTTGTACTCAAGCTGTCATCCTAACAAAGCAATTCATGGTTACAGACCCACCTGGAGTTGCCTCTGGCATATGTGGACTGTTGGGCAGTGCCCAGAAGTAGCACTGTGAGTGAAGAAGTCGCTTTGGCAGCGGGAGTTACAAAGTCCTTTGCTCACACACTTCAACTAATGTCCAACAACCGCCCCAAGACCGAGTCACATCTGCCCCACACAGTGCCTCTTCAAGCTTCAGGGCTCCTTGGAGCTAGGGTGGTGTATGAAGGGCCATTCTGTATCACGTCTCTAGGCCATATCCATTAAGGGATGACCTTGCTTTCTGCTTGAAGGTGTTTTGTTTTGTTTGAGACAGTTTCACTCTTGTTGCCCAGGCTAGAGTGCAATGGTGCGATCTCAGCTCACTGCAACCTCCGCCTCCCTGGTTCAAGCGGTTCTCCTGCCTCAGCCTCCCGAGTAGCTGGGATTACAGGCATGCACTATCATGCCTAGCTAATTTTGTATTTTCGGTAGAGATGGGGTTTCTCCATGTTGGTCAGGCTGGTCTTGAACTCCCGACCTCAGGTGATCCGCCCGCCTTGGCCTCCCAAAGTGCTGGGATTACAGGCGTGAGCCATCGTGCCCAGCCTCTGCTCTAAGTTCTAAATAATTCGGTTATCTATACATTCAGCCAGAAACTAAGAAGCCTTGAAAGGACTTTCCAGAAACTGGAGAAAATATCCTAGGCCTGGAGTGATCGTTAGTCACAATCCAGGGCAGGCTACCCCAGTTCTTGGGGACTCCTCCCTAGCACTGGTTACTGAATGAAGAGGGCCCTCCTCCTTTTTCCTTTCTGCTGCCTCAGCCAGCACACAGATCCTTTTTAAGGATTTTATTTCAAATCACCATGTGGAAATAGGGTTAAACAAACAGACAAACATACAAAAGTCACAAAGGTTGCAGGGTCTTGAAAAGCTCTTACACTTATTGCCCTGGAACAATTCTTGACTCCTTTCTGAGATGGTAACTGGCAGCCCAGTTAAACGTCTGTTTTCTGTTTTTACTTCAGAAAGCAGAAATCACAGAATCTCTTGCTTCCTTGTTCCAGGCTTTCTGGAGACCCAGACAGACCCTTTCTTCCCTTAAGACAGCAGATGTCACTGGAATGCTAAGTGATTGTTTATCTAAAATGCAATTTTAAAAATTTCTTGTCTTTCCCTGACACTTGGCAACATGCTGTGTCCATAGTAGAAGCCCAGCGGATCCTAACTATTGATGGGTAGTTAGAAAAAGACCTAAGTGGACTTCACTTTGAGATTCTCCTCAGTACAGACTGAACAACTTGTTGCTTTGTTCTGAGGCTGCCCCAAGTAGCCATCCTACAAGTTGGTAAGAAACAACATTCTTTAGCAGCCTCGATGCCACTCGCAGGGTGATGGCCACAGCCTGCTTTCATAAGCAGGAGGCAGAGGCATTAGTTGCATTGTATCTGTTTGTTGGTGTGAATGTGGTCCTGCACTGTGAGTCTTCAAAACAAAACTTGAGGCTGAATCCCTTTTGTTAGGGTAGATAAGGGAGTGTATTGAGCTCCATGGAAAACAGACAGGAGGACTCTGACAGATGGGGAAAGGGTCACCCCCACAGCAGGGGGTCAGCCTGGAAGTGGGTACTATAGCAACACGCTAAGAATTATTCTGTGAATTAAGGGATGGTTGGATTCACTGGATCTGCCCAGGCGGGGAACCTGGCTGGGTCTTTGTCAGTGAACAGATGAAAAGCTTGCTTGCATTTGTGTAAGTTGACAGTTTGGTTGTGTTCAGACAGCTCTACGCTATGGAGATGACATTACTCCTGAGTTTTACTGCATGCATTTATGTAAATCAGTGGCATACCAGGGAGGGTGACAGCAGGAGTGATCTGCCCCAGCTACCGGCAGTACACAGTAAATTTGTGTGTCTGCAAAGAATTTTAAAATAAAATTGACTAAAAGTCAGTTTGCTTTTTATTATTATGCTCCAACAGTTCCAAACAATGTGGTAAAATACTCCTCCCTCCTAGGGACAGACTTTACCTATGCTGCCCCGAGGCACTCCCTCCTTGGTGCACCACTGGGATAAACAAGCACCAGGTGGGAAGAGTATAAATCAGCAAGAGAGTAAACAGAAAGCAAGTGACTCCTGAGATAAGATGTTTTCATCACAAACACTCTATTTGGTAGAGCTTAGAGTCATTGATCTGTGATGGGCATTTCTGTTAGCTTTGTGTTTTGGTTATCTATTGCTGCTTTAAAAACTACCCCAACATTTAGTGCCTTAAAACAATGATCATTTACTTGTTCACAATGCTGTCATTTTGCAGTGCTCCGTGGGGATGGCTTATCTCTGTTACATATGGTGTCTGCTGGAGCTGGAACTTCCTAAGGGCTTTTCCACTCATGTGTCTCATAGCTCAGCTGGGATGAGCTGAAGAGCTAGAGCTGGCCAGGCATCTTTCTTTTCACATGGCCTTTCCCTGTGGCTAGCAGGGTGGTCTCTCCTTATGAGTGGCTGGCATTTTCCAGAGTACAAAGCAGAAGCTATCGGGTTTGCTTAAATGCTTTTGCTTAATGCCGAGGCTTGGAAGTCTTAGAACATTCTTTCTGCCACATTCTATTGGTCAGAGCAATCACAGGGTCAGCCCAGATTCAAAGGGAAGAAAAATACACCCACTTCATGATGGAGATACTGTTGTGGTCATCTCTGGAAAAATGATCTACTTCATATTGTTTTCTTCTATCATAACAAGATCGTATGATTTCACATGTTGCTTTAACCATGATAAACCTTGTCAAACTGGAAAAAGGTAGGCCTTTTTCTTTTTAAAAATCAGCCCCTTGTAATTGTCATACCTTGATTCTGAATGTGGAGATGGCCTCTTCAATGGATTCCTAGGGAGAAACAAGAGATCATAGGGCTTCTACCTCAGCATTTGGGAGAAAATATTAGAATGAGCCTGATTTGCAAAAACCTAAAGTCCAAAGCATGTTCAAGTCTGTGAGACTATCTAGATCACAGTTTTAGCTCTTTCTCCCAAGACAAGGTCCAATGACCATCATATTTCGATCATTACTCCTTGGTGTCTGACAATTCTCTGCACTGCAATTTACATCCTTTAAAACCAGTACTGTTGGAAATGGACTATGTTGTGAGGGTCAGAATATGAGTGTCTTTCAGATACTGTAATGTGACAGGAATCCCTCGAGGGTTGCTATACAGTTCACCCCGGGTCACAGAACTACATCCCGGTCCAAACAGTATCCACATTAGAGCTAATAGGCATCAACGTCACTCACCTGCCTTTGCCAGACAGTTAATCCACCTATATGCGGACAGAGCCTTGGTTTGGAAAACACGTTCATGCCCACTGTCTCACTCTCTTGTCACTATAAATAACCTGGTGAGTTGGCAGGCCCGGCGTGAATGCCCACACTTTGCAGTATGCAAACAGAACAGAGGGCTAAGTTCCCTGGGTCACATGAGAGCTGGGCTGCAGCGCCTGGGGAGGCGGCCCTTCCCGCCAGGTGCGCTTGTTGTCCGCTGGAGCAGAGGCCCCCGAGCCTGCTGACCTCTCTGCCTTCAGGCCTGGTCTCGCAGTCCCTTGTGCCTCGTCTATAGGCAGGCGGAATCCACAGCGTACAGCAAGCCCGGCCAGCTCTTGGTGGCGGTTTCTACAGCAGGTGGGGCCTGGCTCCGTGACTGAATGGCCTCCATCCCTCTATCTGGGGCCCAGCAGCGGCCCCCTCCCAGCACCCTGGCTGCACATCGAACCCTAGGCAGGCCAGGTGGGGCTCCCGGAGGCGTTAGCCCCAGCCCTCCCAGGATTCTTAATGTTCCTCTCACAGCAGAAAACGTTCTGCGCCCTTTGTGCCTCAAACCCTCGACCCCTCACTCGGCCAGAAGGGTCGCTGAGGGGGAGCTCCTCCTCTGCCCTTCCCGTCGCCGGCCGGTTCTTCCTAGCCCGCCTGCTACGCGCCCCGCTCCCGCTGGCTCCCGGGAAGCCGGCCCCGGCCCCAGCGCTTCCCTCCCAGGCCTAGCCCCACTCTCCCACCCTTCCGCTCGCCCAGGCCTCCACGCTCGGATCCCGGTTTTTGTTGCCCGGGCTTGTTTCGGAGCTGAGCGCGCCGCCGGCCGGGCGCCAGGTCACGTGCGTTGGTGACAACCTCTTGCAGGGCGGCCCCGGGGCCCCCGCGCCGCCGATTGGTGGGGCCCGGCCTGGCGCGGCCCGGGGCGGGGCAGCGGGGCTGGACGGCGGGCGGAGCGGCCGATCAGCTGTTGCGAGCGCTGCACAACAACAAAAGGACTTGGACTGACCGGCCTGGGTGCAGCGACTCGAGGGCTGGAGTCGGCCCAGCGCCTGCCGTCCGGGGACCTGAGCGAGGGGAAGCGCAGCCCGGCCCCACCGCAGCTACCTCAGCAGTCCCGCGCCACCCGCGTCCTTCCCCGCCTAGCCGGCGGCCGCCCCCTTCCCCGCGCAGCCCCGCACGGCCCGGGCCCACGTAAGTGCCGGGGGACGGGCGGGCGTCCAGGGCCGCCTCGCTGCCAGTTGGGGCGGCAGCGCTGCCCGCTCCCGACCCCGGCGGGGCTGGCCGCGCGCCCTGCCTTGGGGCGCCGGTTGCGCTTCGAACCTCCTCGCTGCCTCCCCTCGCCGTCGCCGGGCCCGGCCGCCCACCCCGTCGGTTGGTCCTCGGCGGCCCCCGGGGCCCAGAGCGCGAACGGAGGCTGACAGAGGCAGCGACGGCGGCGCGGACAAGGGCCCGGCCTGGCCCCGGCGCTGGGCGGCGGTTGGGTGTTTGGTCTCTACCTCCTCCCCCGAGCGTGGCCTGTTTTCTTGGCCGCGGCGGGACCTCCTCCTCTCACTCCTCCTCACTCCCCTCCACTCCTCCTCCTCCGCCTGCGCTCGGCCGTTGGATGGGGCCGCCCGCTCGGCATTCGGCGTCAGGGCTCCTGCGGCCACCTCCGGGACGCATCTCCCGAGACAGAGGCGGTTGGGCTTGTGGCCCGGCGCTCTGTCCTGGCCCTGCCATCCTGTCCCCCGCGCCTGCCCTCCGAGCTCCGGAGGCCCTGCGGCTACGGGGAACCTGCTGCGTGACCCGGTCACCGGCCCCCGCCTGTCCGCGGCCTGTCCCTTGACCGGGCTTGATCTTACTCTTCGCTACCTGCCTTTGCACCTGTGGAAAGAGTACTCTCCTTGGCCCTTAACATTGAGATCCTTTGAATCGCTCACACTTACTGAGCGCTGAGTATGTGCCATATACTATGTTTTATTGCCCCAGTTGATTCTCATAACCCTATGTGAAATAAGGCCCGGCTATCTTACACATAGGAAACCCAAGGCACAGAGAGATTAAGTTGCTCAAGGCCACACAACCAATTAATAAAAGGAAATGGTGTTTGTATTTCACAGTGGCAGCCGAATTTTACCTGGAGAGCCTTTGTTTTGCTTGTATTTCCTGATTATATCTGCTCAGTAGGTTAATTCCAATTCAGAATGGATTAAGGAAGAGCCTTTTTACAACTGTGACTCCCAAGGACTTGGGCACATTGCTAAAAGAGCCTTTTCTGAATGCACAATAGTTTTGGGAAAAGGGGGGAAAATGTGACCCCTGGGGTCATTGAACAGAAGTCATAATCAGTTCCCCCAAGATACTGAAATCACCAGCTTGGTAATTGAAACACATTTTCATTTGCAGATGTGGAAAGCACTGGGAAGCTTTTAAGTCGCAATCAATGTAATTCTGAACTGGCAGCATAATTTTAAAAGGCCCCTGCCTGGAACCAGGACCTTACTAATTTCTGTGACCAAGGACTTGTTTCCTCATCCTATCTTTTGTTCTTTTCTGCCATTGCTTCCTCCGATTTCTGGTTTCAAAATTCAAGATTATCAGGCTGTGAATTACCACTTACTCTTGTCTTTGTCCACTGTCTTTTAGCCTTCAGGGCAGGCAGGGGTGGATCCCTGGGGAAATAACCTCCCTTGCATACTAGTTGAACAGACTTCATATAAGTTGAACAAGCAAAGACAACTTTCTTGGCCTGGGTTTTTCTGCAGTTCAAAATCCATTTTAAATTACTTGAATCTAGTCTTCATATAAGTGGAACAAGCAGAGATAACTTTCTTGGCTTGGTTTTTCTCCAGTTCAAAACCCATTTTAAATTACTAGAATCTGCATGTTTTTAAAATAGTGGAAGAGGGTGGGATAAAAAGAAGGAATTCTGAGGCTGCTTTTCAATGACGGTACGTGTAGCCACCTGATTTCCTGAAACTGTGAAGGAGCCATAACTGTACACAGATTTAGAAGTTAGATCATCAAACTTGTGGTCTTTTTTTTTTTTTTGATGTTTTTTGGAGCCGCCTACTGGCAGCCAAAACTAACTGAAAAGGGCTGTTTTCTGAAGTTCAGAGACCCACAGTTGAGACTAGGAGCCTAAAAGAGCATGTGTAGGGAAAACAAGGAATTGGAATCAGATGGATTTTTGCCCTAATGCTGACTCCACCCCAACCAACTCTGTCACTTTTGAACAAGTTAGTTAATTCCTCAGCCTGCTCTGTCACTTTTGAACAAGTTAGTTAATTCCTCAGCCTGGGTTTCCTCACCAGTAAAATGGGACAAATAAGTACTTCAAGGCCCCATTACATACAATAAGCATTCTGTAAATTGTAGCTAATTATTAAGTAGACGTTTTATGGATAAACTCAAATGCAGCAATGCCGAATGACTTGTTGACAGTCTCACAACTGGCTTTGAATGAACTTGTAGTTAATATTTACTCAGGTCTGCTATTCTAAGTAGTATACACTTAATCCTTACACTGGCACTGTGAAGTAGGTATTATAACTGTCATTCCCATGTTAAGAATGAGAAAACAGACACCAAGATGTTAGTAAATATCCTGAATTCACATAGGTTGCATGTAGCAGAGCCAAGATTTCAAACGGAGCAGGCGAACTCCATGGCCTGTCTTTTTTTTTTCTTTTTTTTTCGAGACGGGTCTTACTCTGTTGACCAGGCTGGAGTGTAGTGGTGGGATCATAACTCACTGCAGCTTCAAACTCATGGGCTCAAGCGATCCTCCTACCTCAGCCTCCTGGGTAGCTGGGACTACATGTGCATACCACCACACCCAGCTAATTTATTTTTTGTAGAGATGGGGTCTTGCTTTGTTGCCCAGGCTGGTCTTGAACTCCTGGCTTAAAGTGATCCTGCTGCCTTGGCCTCCCAAAGCGCTGGGATTATAGACATGAGCCACTGCGCCCAGCCTCAGAGCCAGTCTTTAAGTACCACAACATACTGCCTCTTGGTGGGCTACCTATCTTAAAAGTGAGAAAATAAATTATGCTAACAAGATCTTCCAAACTAGCAGTTTCTTTTGTAAGTGGTCAAACTAGAATGCTTTTCCCCATGAGTATTAGACTCCATCAGCCACCTTTCTCTGCCTACAAAGCATCTCTACTCATGTAGTAATATGCAAACCATTGATGATAAAATGTTAAGTAACAGTGAGATACAAAACAGTGCATTCACAAGATAAAAAGAAACCTTATCTATAGAAGAAAACAGAAGAAAAGGCACCAATATGTTAAGTGATGGGAACAAAGCAATGGAATAATACTTATTTTTCTTATTTTCTAGATGTTTTATAATGTCTTGTTCAGTTTATAATTAAAAAGACATAATTTATTTTTTAAAGGGAGGGATGGAGGTCTTTTGAGCCAAGCAGAACAGGGACAAAGCTGCCTTCTTGAAATGCTAGGGCCCAGACACTTTGTTTCTTTTCTGTATTTGGGGGTTCTTTTCTCTGCTGGGGAAACTGCTGGGCTGAGGCTAGTTAAAGCTGAAAGCTTGCAGGTGCCTTAAAGAACAACAGCGCTACTCCACCTAACCTGCTTTGCTTCACCTCTTTGCTGAATTCCAGAACTGGATTTGTAAGTTTGTCCTCTTAGGACACATACTTTCTCTGGAATTTTTATTTTCGTTCTATGATTGCCCTCGTGTTGTGAATATTAGTGATGATCTGGAGAGGAGAGGAGTCTAAAGCTCTACTTTTCCATTTACCTCCACGTAGAACCAGCCCAATTGACAGCCTCCATCCCTGGGCAGGAGCCAAGGTCAACAGTAGCAGTGACTGGGCAGGGATAGTCTCTGGGTCATCAGTAGGAAGGTAGACCTTTAAGACTTTTTCTAGAACTGCCCTGTTCAACAGAAATAAATAATGTGAGCCATATGTATGTTTGAATTTTCTAGTAGCTATATTAAAAAAGGAAAAAGAAACTGGTGAAGTTAATTTTATTAATGTATTTAATAATACTAAAATTATTTTTTCAACATGTAATCAATATAAAAACTTCTGCATTTTGGGGGGGTACTAAGTCTTTGAAATACACTCTAGTGTGTATTTTACACATAGAGCACATCTCAATTCAGATACAAAGTTTTCATTTGAACTACTTGCTCTATATTTAGACATAAAATTTATAGGTGAAAAAGTGGATTAATGCACGCTAACTGTTCCAAACATACTTGAAAGTTTTCAGAAAACTAAACTATCAGCTTTTAAGTTTAACTAGATTAAACTTAGTAAATGGATTAACTAGTAAAACGAAAAATGCAGTTTCTCGATGATACTAGTCACATTTCAAGTGTTCATTTACACAATGTGCCTGGTGGCTACCTCAATGGACAGTTTTAGCAATGCTGGGAGGGTCTCTCCAATAGCTCCTTGCCTTTTGTGACACCTGTGGGAAGCAGGGCCAGGGGAACTTGGCTTTGCTAGTTAAACCAGCCTCACTTTTTTGTGCTAGAAGTTTGTGGGGAAAGAGAGTGAAACGAGGTGATTCAGCACAGTCTCCCTATTTTCCCAATGGTGAGACTGAAGCTCAGAAGGGCCAGTTTAGCTCCAGCCACCTGTGGTAGAGCCACAGCAAGAACTGCTGCTGTGGATGACCAGGCCCCTTTCACCCTCCCCAGGAACTCCATTCTGTGTTCTTCCCATGGGTGTCAGCAGATGTGCCATGGAAACACCAGCAGTAGCTTGGGTGAGATGAAGGACAAGCTCCTCCTTCACTTGGCTGGGCTTCTCAACACTCTATTGCCCAAGGTTGGTTGTCCTTGCAGAGATATGGGACATCTGGAGGCAGCCTCTGACTTTGGGAAACCAAAAGAGCACTGACTTGTACTGCTCCCTAGAAAGCTCCTCCAGAGAAGCCTTTCCTGTAGCTGACTTGCTATTTGTGTATATTCCAGGCAGAAGCTGCCTTCCTGGGTTTGGAGCTGTGGCCAGAGGGGGCAATTTGCATGTGGGAACCCAGCAGCTGCCAGAACTGCAGTGGCCCCAGCAATGTTTTCGGCCTTATAGCTGCCAGTTATCTGACCTGGGCCCCAGTGCCTTACTCTCATGCAGCATCACAGGTAGGGGACAAGGCATTCGTTCATGATGAGCAAAGGTTCCCCTGTGTGGTTCTCCCCTCCCAGTGTCTTTAGCTGATTCAGGGCTAGAGTCCAGCACTATGCTGGAGAATTGGGCTTATTCTCTCAACTGGTTCAGCAGATACAGAATTGTACGTGGGGCCAATATCTGCCTCCACAATTTAAAATAAAATGGAGGAAGAATTTTGAAAATATGTTTTTCCCTCCTAGCATGTATCCTCAAAAATCTTTATTTACATCAGACCTTATGATAACTCATTTTGGGATATAACTGTCACACCACAGCGGGTCAAACAAACAAACTATACAGCCCACTTTTCTTTTGATTTCTCTTACATAGAGCATAAAGCTAACTTTGAATTCTGCTATAGCTCCAGCCTTCATGATTTGGCCGTGTTGCTTTCCAGAAGGTTTCAGGAAGACTGGTTATGCAAGTGACACTTCCTGTTTACCCATTTTTAATCATTAATGGCTGAAGAAGATGAATTGTGACCACAAAGTGTTCTAATGTCATTTATTTGAAATGTTTTACTTGTGTAGTAGTGTGCCAAACACTTGTAGCAGTCCAGTTTACACACAACAAACTGAACCAGGAATCTCAGCTACAGATCCCAACTACTTTTACAGCTAAAGATTACTTTTGAAAGTGAACTGTCAGGAGCCTGAAGTTGTGGATTCAAGGCTGATGCTTGTGATAAAAAGAGGTGGTGATTAGTGAGGTGCATTTCTTCAGCCCTGGCTGATCTCATCCATATATATAACTTTTTTTTTTTTTTTGAGACAAGGTCTCGCTGTGTCACTCACATTGGAGTACAGTGGCACAATCATAGCTTACTGCAGCTTTGAACCTGGACTTGGGATCCTCCCACCTCAGCCTCCCAAGTAGCTAGGACTACAGGTGCACACCACTGCACCTGGCTAATTTTTTAAATTTTTTTGTAGAAACAGGTTCTTATTTTGTTGCCCAGGCTGGTCTCCAACTCCTAGGCACAAGCATTCCTCTGGCCTCAGCCTCCCGAAATGCTAGGATTGCAGACATGAGCCTCCACATATAGCCTCATCCATTCCTATGCTTTTTATCACCGTCTTTGTGTCAACAGCTCCCAAATCTGTGCCCCTAGCTGAGACAACACTCCTGAACTCCAAAGCTCTATATCCCGCTGCCTGCTGGACATCTCCAGCTGCATTATTTTGCATATTCCTCCAATTTACCATTTTCGAAATGCCTTATCTGTGCTTTCTGCAGTATTCATTCCTATTTCCCTAAATGGTTCCACCATCCCCTCAGTAGGCCAAGCCAGAAACCTGGGTCTTTGACTTTTCCCTTCCCCTTTTCCTGGCTTACAAGGCTCTGCAGGACCTGGTTCCTGCTCAGCTCCCCTAGCCTGCTCTTGTGACCCTCCCTCTGCACCTTGAGTGGTACTGAAGGTGCCACATCCTCACTCATGTGCAGGCTTCCATAGTGTTCCTTTGCCCCCTTCCTCCATTAGTGACCTCAGCCACTCGAGAAAAGTCATTTATTGCAGGAGTCCACCCAGGTGGCCTGGAGAACACCAAATACTTCTTCCATGGCATTCATCACACTGGATTGTTAAACTGGTGGGAGGGCCCTTTTCACAGCTGTCTCCCCTGTGCCCAGCACTGTACCTGATGCATAACAGGTACTCAGTAAATACTAGACTAATAGTTGACCTGGACTGAGGACTTTATTCTAAGTATTTTGCTAAGTCCGTTGTCTTTAACAAGAGTAGGATCAGGGAGACTGTCTAGTAGGCGGTTTTGACAAAGTCTCAGACAACAGTTTGGCTTAAACTAGGATGAGAGTGGTGGAGGGAAGCAGGCAGATTCGAGCTGCCTGTGCTGCTGGGGTTGACGGGA
The DNA here is from genome assembly GCF_024542745.1 of Macaca thibetana thibetana. Lineage (NCBI taxonomy): Eukaryota > Metazoa > Chordata > Mammalia > Primates > Cercopithecidae > Macaca > Macaca thibetana. The sequence goes on from NC_065585.1 coordinate 50,199,675, forward strand.
CTTGCTGATGGTTGGGATGGGGGTGGGTAGGAGGGAGCAAAAGGCGTGCAGGTGCGGTGGCTCACGCCTGTAATACCAGCACTTTGGGAGGCTGAGGCAGGGGGATCACGAGGTCAGGAGATTGAGACCGTCCTGGCCAACACAGTGAAACCCCGTCTCTACTAAAAATTGCAAAAAAAAAATTAGCCGGGCGTGGTGGAGGGTGCCTGTAGTCCCAGCTACTCAGGAGGCTGAGGCAGGAGAATGATGTGAATCTGGGAGGCGGAGCTTGCAGTGAGCCGAGATCGCCCCACTGCACTCCAGCCTGGGCGACAGAGCAAGACTACGTCTCAAAAAAAAAAAAAGGCATGAAGGCTGACTTGCTAGAGTGTTTGGCCTGAATAATTGCCAGCTGCTGCTGCTTCCTGAGAAAGGGATGAAGGGCAGTGTATATGAATAAGTTTGTGGGGAAAAAATTAAAAGCTATCTTTTAATTTTTGTATCTTTTAATTTTGGTATGTGTCTGGTTTGATATGCCCATCAGGTTGCCAGGTAGAAATGGATAAATAAATCTAGAACTCTGGAATAGGATTAAGCAAGCCTGGAGTTTCTCATTTAGAACTCACCAGAACTCCCTAAGGTAGGAGCTGTTGCCAACTGAAGTCACATAACTTCCTAACTCAAACAGCAAGTAAGCAGTCAGCCAGGGTTTGAATGCAGGTGGCTGACCTCAGCACCCACCTGCTGAGCTGCCACATAGGAAGCGTGTTTCCAGTTCTAGGTTTGGCCAAGCTTAGTTCTCTGCAGTGTAAATTTTTTCATGCCAGCTGTAGGAATTTAGAAGGTCAAAGTGTGCTTGCTGGGCTTACAGATTTTAAGTGTAATCAGGTATGCTTACAGTTATAGACAAGAAGTACAGAGTAGAAGAGAAAATGAGCCAGAGGAGGGTGAGGGCCTGGCATAATGGTGATCACCAGGCACTGTTGCTGGGACTTCTGGGCAGTTGAATAACATATACCAAGACTGTTAATATCTACAATTTGCTCATCTGCTTGCAGAAAAGTTTGAAGGATATTATTCAAATTCATCCCTTATTATAAAAGCATAGATATGAAAAAGAACCAATTCTTTCCCTTTTTTTTCACATTTTAAGATATTTATAGGTTGAATTTGAGTATTTACAAAACATTATGTTGTATTTCTTGTGTTTGACTCCTGCAGAAAGGGAATAGCTGTAGAATGTAGGCCAAGGTATATGCTTTTTTCTAAGGGTATGTGTGTATGTACTTATGTACATATGTGTATGCTGATTTGAAATAACTTTCTTTTTATGTTTTATTTTAGGGATAATGACTCTTCTTGCTTTTCACCTAAGTTGATAAGCACCCTGTGCACTTTAATCTCCTGTCAGTACCATCGGGCCAACTGAAGACAAGGTTTTGAAATCTCAGCTGTAAAAGACATCCAGCCAAACTCTCAGTCTTGCCTTAACAATGTTCCAGAGGCTGAATAAAATGTTTGTGGGTGAAGTCAGTTCTTCCTCCAACCAAGAACCAGAATTCAGTGAGAAAGAAGATGATGAATGGATTCTTGTTGACTTCATAGGTAAGGTACACTTGGTTACTTGGTGGTTCATCTTCACAGTAAAAATGGAAACTTGCATCTCAGTTTTTGCATAAGAAAACCAGTAACTGAGGGTTTTTAAGCCTTAAAAGTAAGCAGGAGTTTGTCTTTAAAAAATTACAGGAAACGACCTGTGCTAGATAATGTCAGTGAAATTGACTGACATCAGTTTTTAGTTTTGCAACTCTTACAGATTGATTAGATCAAGGGCACTTCAATAGAAGACCCTTGTATTAGACAGGTAGTAACCCATCTGGCTCATTACACAGTTATTCAGCAGAATAGAAAGTCTTAAAATCACTCCTGCAAAACCAACATAATCCATCCCATATAGTGACACACACACACACACACACAATTTCTGTGCTCAGAAATAATTTTATAATCATATAGATGAATATAAATGTGTTTGGTTCTGAACTAAATAAAAGAAGATATGTGAGCATCAGCTAATAGTATCATTTCTTCTTTTTTCTGTGCTGTGAATTTGATGGGTGACTTTATAATGACTGCCCAATGTGATAATCATCCTCCTGTGGGACTCTTCTACAACACACATGGACGGTAATATGGACTACAATCTAGATACTTGCACTGGCTTCTCAGCAGAAGAAGAAGAAGAAGAGGAGGAGGACATCAGTGAAGAGTCACCTACTGAGCACCCTTCAGTCTTTTCCTGTTTACCGGCATCTCTTGAGTGCTTGGCTGATACAAGTGATTCCTGCTTCCTCCAGTTTGAGTCATGTCCAATGGAGGAGAGCTGGTTTATTACCCCACCCCCGTGTTTTACTGCAGGTGGATTAACCACTATCAAGGTGGAAACGAGTCCTATGGAAAACCTTCTCATTGAACATCCCAGCATGTCTGTCTATGCTGTGCATAACTCCTGCCCTGGTCTCAGTGAGGCCACCTGTGGGACTGATGAATTACATAATCCAAGTAGTCCCAGGTACGTTACAAGTATTTTAACTCTCTGTAGGCAGTCCACTGAGCATGCATTTTGTCTCTAATTCAAACCTAAGTTATTAGAAGATGCAAAAGTAATTTTATTAGAGATTTATGAAAGCATGTGTGTGCACAGTACACAAGATGATCCGTAAGATAACTTGTTGACTGGTCATGGTGTCTCACACCTGTAATCCCAGCACTTTGGGAGGCCTAGGCAGGCAGATCACTTGAGCTCAGGAGTTCAGGACCACCGTAGGCAACATGGTGAAACCCCGTCTGCACAAAAAATAACAAAAAATTAGCCAGGTGTGGTGGTGCACACCTGTAGTCCTAGCTACTCAGGAGGCTGAGGTGGGAGGATGGCTTGAACCAGGAGGCAGAGGTTGCATTGAGCCAAGATTGTGCCACTGCACATCAGCCTGGGTGACAGAGCAAGACTCTCTCAAAAACAAAAACAAAAACTTGTTCATTTTCGATTTTTTAAGAAAGTTAGATGTAGCATGGCCCCAGTTATATAATAGCATTCTCATTTACAAAATTCTGCTACTGATTAGAAATAAGACTGGCATTTCTGCTAAGTATCTTAGAACATAACTCTGACTTTATAGACTGGATTATTTAGGGTATCAAATTCAACTAGAATATTATGTCTTAAAATTTATTTTCTTCCAAGTATTTCTAGCTACGTCGCATCAAATGATGTAACCTTGAAAACCTTGTCTGAGAATTTAATGAACTCAGTTTCTTACTGCAGTACTCACACTGCACAGTCACCCAGTGCTTCTGACACCAGATGTGTGGGTTTTTTCCACACACCGCAGTCCTCCAGCAGTGGACACTCTCTAGTGTCCCATAGGTTGAAGGCTTAGTCCCAAAAGACTGCCTCCCATTTCCGATGCCAATCTCAAGCCCCCGGTTTTATGCTTCTGACCAACCAGCTGTAAACTGGTATTCCCATGACCCCTTCCTTGGGTTTGATTAATTTGCTAGAACATCTTATAGAACTTGGGAGAACATGTTTTCCGGTTTATTATAAAGGATACAGATGAAGGGATGCATAAAGCAAGGCGTGTGGGGAGGGCATGGAGCTTCCATGTCCTCGGCGCACCCCACCCTCCAGGAAACTCCACATGTTAGCTCTCCAGAGGCTCCCTGAATCCAGTACTTTTGGGGTCTTATGGAGGCATCAGTACATCGGCATAATTGATGAAATCATTGGCCATTGGTGATTGGCCTAACCTTCAGACCCTCTCCCCTCTCTGGAGTTTGAGGGGTGGGGCTAAAAGTCCCAACTCTAACTTGGTCTTTCTAGTGACCAAATCCCATCCTGAAGCTGTCTAGTTGCTGCCAACCACCAGTCAACTAATTAGCATGCACTTTCCATGTTGGAGGTTCCAAGGATTTTAGGAGTGGTATGCCAGGAGACTGACAAGACTGAATATATATTTTACAGTATATATATTTTACAGTCCAGCCTCAGTCTTCAAACTTGGATTCCTTACAACAAAAGGATATGGAACTCAAAAACTACTGGCACAACACCGGAATCCCATTCAGTCTATAATTCATTACATCCGTCATTGTATTGTATGAGCATGTCTCCCAGGGCGAGGCCACTCAGGTTTGCAGGTTTATTGATCTTGTTGGTTTCCAAAAGCAGAAATGGTTTTGGCAAACATGTAGCTTCACCCTTTTAGGCATCTGGTATACCTGGGCTTAAAGACAATGTCATCTTTTTCTCTGAGCCTGTTTCAAGGTATTAATATGATGAATTGATCCCTATCATAACCTATTTATTCATTCTTTTATCCTCTTTCTCTTCATTTATACCCAAACTTTTCCATCTCTGGAAGGGATGTTAGGTTTAGCCACTGTGCTGGTCTAGATTGCAGGTAGCAATACTAGTTTAGCAAGTACCTCTCCCTCAGTCCACTCCCATTCAGATAGAGTAAGGTGACATAGGTACAAAATTAGTGGGCTGTTTTTACCACCAGACAATATAGCTGCGTTCATTGTTGACTCCAGTTTTGCAAGATGGGGTGTAGGTAACCCCATAAGGGCCTTAGGACTTTTGACATGAGGTTTAAAAACATAATTACAGCTTCTTGCTCAGGAACCATCCCTGCTTCCAGTACTTGTAGTTACAGCACTGGTCCTAGGACCATTGCATCTGGTAGAGGGAAAAAAAATGAGGTGATGTGGGAAAGAAAGAAAAAGTTAAAACCATTATACTAGCACACTCAACCCTTGGCTAGAATTGCATAAGTCATACCAGCATCCTCCCTATCCCTTCTTCCTCATATCACCAGAAAAACAGGAAAATCTTGTGGGGACAACCAGCCCTTCATTCTTTTATCCCCCCATTTTGTTTTTGGGTTTTTTTGTTTTGTTTTGTTTTTTTGAGATGGAGTCTCACTCTGTCGCCCAGGCTGGAAGGCAGTGGCAGGATCTCGGCTCATCGCAACCTCCGCCTCCCAGGTTCAAGTGATTCTCCTTTCTCAGCCTCCCAAGTAGCTGGGATTACAGGCACTCGCCCCCATACTTGGGTAATATTTGTACTTTTAGTAGAAAGGGGGTGTCACCATATTGGCCAGGCTGCTCTCGAACTCCTGACCTTTGGTGATCCACCGCCTCTGCCTCCCAGAGTGCTTTTGGGCATTATGGGCTATATAGTGTGTCCTTTGGTTTGAAGAAATGACAGTCAACTATCTACATCCATGCAGTATCTTCTGTTCTGGGTTTTTTATGGCACTCTGAGCATTTGCATCTTCCACTGGGTAAGTAAAGCCCACTCCAGAGACTGTCTCTTCTTCTCAAGACCCATTTGTAGCTCCCCAGGGATACCAGCACCAGTCTCACTTGTTGCTATGCTCAGGGCCTTCCCACCGGGGAATCTGCCCCTCATCAGTAGTCTGTCTCTTTTGCTGACTGGCAAAACGGTTCTCATTGGTATTTGTGCCTGAGAGGGTAGAAGAGGAATGTCTAGATGCAGCCCGTCTCTGCATTGCCTGTACCACTCATTTAATGAACCCAGGAGGGCACCTCCAGGGAGCACATGGGGATATATCTGCTTCCAGTCCCAGTCACCTTCCAAACCTGGAAGGGAGTTCTTCTGATGGCCATTGGCACATCCTAATGTACCCCTCAGATTTCCATAGGGTTGTGCTCCCTATGGAAGCCATCCCTTTAAAAGTCCAGGTTTTCATTGTGATTCTGCCTGACCATGTCCATTGACCACTGCTCATGAGTCAGTAAAAACCCAAACCTAGGGGCTTCCGTCATCGCTAGGAAACCAGCGTGCAGTTCAACCCACAGAGCCGATTTGTTTTTACCTCCTTTGATCAAAGTAGCATCCTTCCAAACAGGATGCCGTCTGTTCACCTTGGAACTGCCATGCACAACCAAGCAGCTCTTTGTCAGTCAGTTAGGAGCTACTAGCACTGTGGAATCCAGCTCCTCACACAGTTCCAGAGTCAGTCCAAGGTGGAGAGAGGCTCCCTGCTTGTGGGAGCCTCGTTACATTCCCTACGTAACATGATCCTGTATAAACCATTTCCATTTTTTATGGAACTCTTCTGGGCACTGCCCTCCCAATTAGTGTTTCTCTGATATCACCAAAGACAGCATAGATATTTCAGGTTTCAAGATCATTTTATGTCCTTCAGTCATAGGGGTAGCGTCAATTAATGTCCTTTAGCGAGGGATTAAATGCCTCTCATGTGGAAATTCTCTAGTGCAAAGTGCCAGTAGTTGTTACTGAGAGGTGCTCACAGTCTTTTGCCATAAGCGCCAGTTTCCCTTCCACATAAGACTATCAGACAGATAATTTGTCCCTACCACCAATCCAGCTTCTACTATACACTATGTGGACCTGGGCAGTGCTGTTCGTCCCCATTTAGCATGTCCAGTTAATATTGTCATGAAGGGCAGACTTACATGCCTTTTGTTTTACAGTACTAGGTGGGGGAAGTGTGTCTCCAGCCAGACATATCCATTCTCATAAAACATTTAGGTAAAGGGGATATAACTTCTTTACGTAAAGCTCACTTAAACATCCTAACTTTCATAATCCTATCAACACTTGCATTTTTATGTTCTCCAATCTAATTGTAGCCTGAATCAGGGCTTTACCAATGGATCTTGATACCACAGCACATGGAGCTCCCATACCAAGGAGTCCCAGGAATTTATCTTCACCACCCCCAACCATTTTGCCCACTTGTATAGGAGAGGCCTTCGGTTCCCAGCAGAGACAGAAATAGATCCTTGCCCATTTGTCAGTCATTATCTTGATTAATCAATCTGTCTATTGCCCCAAGCAATTGTTGGTTACTTTTCTTGTAATCTCTGCCTTCTGGCTTTTTAAGTTTCCCCAAATTTAGAGACATTATGTGACCTTTGTCCAGAGAATATATCCAGGAAATATCTGAGATTGTTCCCACCCACTAAAGTAAACCCCATTACCCTGTTAATTAGCTGAAAGTCCCACTGTCCTATTGTGTACCTTAGTGGAATGTTTCCTGTTAAAGTATTTTGGGAATGTTGGCATTCCCTGTCTTAGGTTGAGGGTCCAGGTGGATTTGGATCCTTGGAGCAGTTCAGAATATCCCTATTGTTAGTGTTGTCATGTCCAGGCTCTGACTCTACTAAGAAAAGTATTGTATCTATTGTATCTGTCTGTCTGTCTAGCTCTCTCCCTATCTACTGTTTCCTGTTTTCCAGATATAAACAAACCCTAGGCAGCACATTAATTTGTTAACTTTACCAGAGTTTGCTATACTCTCAAGTCTTAATATTATAGATGATTTTACATATTTCATTTCATTTTGCTTGTACCAAAATGAAAACAACTTTCTTGTATGTTATATGATGCCAGGCTATATCCTAGGTAAGGTCTTGGGTGGGGAATGTTACTTTAACTGGCACTGTATTCAGTGCTACAAGTTTATTAAGAGGCGTTTCAGGCATTCCAACAAAAATTTAAAATACAACTTTTTGGAGTTGCTATTGATTTAATTGCTTTAGAGTTGCTTCAGATTCCTTTCTTGAAAATTCTTTCCTCCTGATTCTGATTTTACCTCTGAGGAATGCCACTCAAGAATTTATAATTAGGCCAGGCACAGTGGCTTACACCTGTAATCCCAGCAGTTTGGGAGGCTGGGGTGGGCGGATCACAAGGTCAGGAGTTCAAGACCTAGCCTGTCCAACATGGCGAAACCCCATCTTAAAAATACAAAAATTAGCCAGGCGTGCTGGTGGGCACCTGTACTCCCAGCTACTAGGGAGGCTGAGGCAGGAGAACTGCTTGAACCGGGGAGGCGGAGGTTGCAGTGAGCTGAGATCACACCACACTGCGCTCCAGCCTGGGTGACAAAACAAGGCTCTGTCTCAAAAAAAAAAAAACAATTTATAATAATTAGTCACTTTAAACTTACTGGCATTTGTATGTTTACTTTTCAGTGTTTTGTATGTGTAGTCAGCAGCTTTGCAAAAGAATTTACTACAGAAACAGTACAGATGCAATGTAAACAATTAGAAAATACAAATATGCAAAAATTGGAAATGACATTTTCATGACCCAGAGATGAATACTTTTAACAACCTAGAGTATATCCTTCCAGATTGTGGTTTTTTTTCTGTGCCTGTATGTACACATAAACTTTTAACCTAAATGGCAACGTGCCATATATATATATATATATATATATATATATATTTTTTTTTTTTTTTTTTTTTTTGAGACAGAGTTTAACTCTTGTTGCCCAGGCTGGAGCACAATGGTGTGATCTCGGCTCACTGCAACCTCCGCCTCCCGGGTTCAAGCAATTCTCCTGCCTCAGCCTCCTGAGTAGCTGGGATTACAGGAACACACCACCATGCCTGGCTAATTTTTGTATTTTTAGTAGAGATGTGGTTTCACCATGTTGGCCAGGCTAGTCTTGAACTCCTGACCTCATGATCCGCCCGCCTTGGCCTCCCAAAGTGCTGGGATTACAGGCATGAGGCACCATGCCCAGCAGTATAGTTTTTTTGTTTTGTTTTGTTTTTGAGACAGTGTCTTGCTCTGTTACCCAGGTTGGAAAGCAGTGGCGTGATGTCAGCTCACTGCAACCTCTGCCTCCCAGATTCAAGCAATTCTCATGCCTCACCCTCCCAAGTAGCTGGGACTACAGGTGTGCACCACCACACCTGGCTAATGTTGTGTTTTTAGTAGAGACAAGGTTTTACCATGTTGACTAGGCTGGTCTCAAACTCCTGACCTCAGGTGAGCCACCTGTCTTGGCCTCCCAAAGTGCTGGGATTACAGGTATGAGCCACTGTGCCCGGCCCATATATACTATTTTATAAACTACTTATTTAGGCAATGATCTCCACCATTTTGTTTCAGTAGATTTCTTCTTCTTCTTCCTTCCTTCTTCTTCCTTCCTTTTCAAGGTTGTTATGGGTTTCTAGTTTTGGTACAGTGAGAATGTTGTTTTTGTATCTTGTTTGTCTTTGCATTCATATATGACAGTTATAACATATAGGGATAAATACGTACTTTTCCATATATAAAGGATCAAAAGAAGGCACTGAATTTTATTTATTTATTTTAACACGGAGTCTCACCCTGTCGCCCAGGCTGGATTGCAGTGGCGCGATCTCAGCTCACTGCAACCTCCACACTGGGTTCAGGTGATCCTCCTGCCTCAGCCTGCCGAGTAACTGGGATTACAGGCACGTGCCACCATCTCCAGCTAATTTTTTGTATTTTTAGTAGAGATGGGGTTTCACCATGTTGGCCAGGCTGGTCTTGAACTCCTGACCTCAAGTGATCCACCCACCTTGACCTTCCAAAGTTCTGGGATTACAGGCATGAGCCATTATGCCTGGCCAGAATGCACTGAATTTTATGTGAATCCTTTCTGCACACAGGAAATTCCTGTAAATTATTACAGTTTTAAAATAGTAACTATGATTTTTTTTAACATCCTTATTTTGGGATTTGAAATTCTTATAAGGAAGTCTTGCTAAATCAAGATGGAAATCAGGTGTTACCAAAATTAGGCTAGCTTTGTAGTAAATGTTTTCTTAGCAGGAAATAAATCATATGTCTTTCAGACGTCAAATTGCTTCAATTGTGTCTGTCATTGGGGATATTAGCATAAAGCACAGAAAATTGAGGTGCTTTGTAATTATAGTGGGATTCGGGGTATACGTTTCATTGCATTTTAGCCTTTATAAATACTGCTTTTGAAGGTTTTACATGTTATCTTAAGTACATGTATGTGCCTTTAATGGCACATAGTAAACCAGTTTTAATAAAAGTTGACCACGTCCTAATAGTAAAGTTACAATAGCATTTTAAATCTTACTAGTGATTTAATAGTTCACCATTTAACATTTGTAGGGCCAGGAAAAGCTGCTTATAAGACTCACGGGCACAGAGTAAGTATATTCACTTCGAGACTGTGTGATATATGTATGCATAGGGAGGCAAAGGACCCAAATGCTGACCTTTTAAAAATGACTTCTTTTTTTTTTTTTTTGAGAGGGAGTCTCACTCTGTCACTCAGACTGGAGTGCAATGGTGCGATCTCGGCTCATGGCAGCCTCCGCCCCCCAGATTCAAGTGATTCTCTTGTCTCAGTCTCCCAAGTAGCTGGGATTACAGGCTTGCATCACCACACCTGGCCAATTTTTGTATTTTTAGTAGAGATGGTGTTTCACCACGTTGGCCAGGCTGGTCTTGAACTCTACTAAGGTGATCCACTCGCCTTGGCCTCCCAAAGTGTTGGGATTACAAGAGTGAGCCACAGCGCCCAGCCTAAAAATAACTTTCTTTATATTAACTTTTTTTCTATTAGTTTCTTAATGTGGCCTCTTAAAATTCTACTTTAAAAAAAGTTTGTATATACATATATATATGTAATAAAAGATAACAGTGTTTTCCTCAAGTGATTTTAGGCAGAATGTGTCACTGCCCTTCCTTTGTAAAATAACCCTTAAAAATCATAAAGCTCTTCATGTTACGTGTTGACATAGTTTATAGCAATCCCACTTGATTAGTTTTTTTATATGGAAAACATAATCATACTATGTGTAGCCATATTTTAAGATTGTGTTATTCAAGAGTCTTATAATATTGCCATGTAAATACCATCTCAAAAGTGCCCTGTTGTGAGATAAATAAGGAGATTTATTCTATAATAAGCTATAGCTTCTTATCTAGAAAAATGGTAAATGGGTAGAATTTCCATATTAAATAAAGATTTAAAGCATGTTTCCTGGAACATTTTACTTATAGACAGGAAATGTCTTGTGAAGGTATTGTGAGCACACTGCTTTATGATCAGTAAAATTTGGGAATTAAAATATTTTCCTTGTAAGATTATGGTAAGAATTAAAATACATATTTGCAAAAGAATTGGCAAATGCAGATATTCAATAAATGTTAGCTCCCCTCCCAGACAAGCTTATATAAATGTATGTGCTCTGTAAATGAAATTCAAAGTATAAAGTGTATTTTTAGAAAACAGTCTACTTAGTGAGCCATCTGGGGCTTACATGGCATCTTTCTAGTAAGTAACAATTGGCTCTCCTCTCCACCACTATCAGTCAGTGGGGTCACAGAATAATAAACTTGTCTGTCAGCCATGAAACACAAACTCTCATTCAGCCATAAACAAATTAGCACGGCAAACTGAATTGCTAAGTAACTTTTCCAGTTTCGTTAATAACATACTCTGTTATTTAATACATCCCCACTTTTTTCTGTTTCAGAGTGGAAGCTCAAAATGAAATGGGGCAGCACATTCATTGTTATGTTGCAGCTCTTGCTGCTCATACAACTTTTCTGGAACAACCCAAGAGCTTTCGTCCTTCCCAGTGGATAAAAGAACATAGTGAAAGACAGTCTCTTAACAGAAATAGCCTTCGTCGCCAAAATCTTACCAGGGATTGCCACTCTCGGCAAGTCAAGCACAATGGCTGGGTTGTTCATCAGCCCTGCCCGCGTCAGTACAATTACTAAGAATTTTAAGTTTTATTGGTTGGTTTCTCTTGGTTTGTGCATATGTGTATGGATGTGTGTATATGTACAATGAAAGTGTTGTCTCTTTACAACCAATTGATAACCAATCACAGTTTTATCAGTGTATTTAGACACTATCTTGAAAACCAGATTTATATGCTGTGTATCACATAATGCCTTGCCTTTAACATTTACTTTTTTGTACACTTTTTCAGATTATTTCTGGAAACATATCAATATAATTACAGTGTTTGGTGTTTGGGGGTGTCTTTAAATCTATTAGGGTGTACATTAGTCAGCATTTTAAAGACATTTCTTCCCAAGTACGAGAATAGGCATCTTTCATTTTCATTTTATTTTGTATTAATCTTTTGAGCAAGCAAAAATTTATTCTCAGGGTCAGCTATACACTTTATTGACCAGTACTTGATAATCTCTCTGTATATGATGAATACATTTTTACACACTAATATGAGCATTAACAGGTGATAGTTGCCATGGATATAATGGAATTATGGCTGGACTTTCTTTTGAAAGAAAACAATGTATTCTGTGCGTATGGTTTTTCCCCAGATTAGTCATGCAGTTCATCTGGAATTCAGGTACATTAAGCTTTAGTGAAGAGTGCATTCAGTGATTCCAATGTGACTGCATGACGTGGTACAGACATTACAGGTGTTGTAGACAGAGGCACTTGTCCCGTGCAGAGGGATTAAATTAGACCTGTGAAATTTTATTTGGAAAAATTCATGTCTGTAACTAACCCATTAGTGCAGTATTTAATTTGTTACGATTCCTTCCTACCAGTTCTGCCCACTCCTCACCTTGCTCTCAACTATAAATTCGGAAATACTTGTCCAGGCACTTGAGTGACTTCGTATTTCTCTCTGCCCATGGGAAAAGAGATAGGCTTTATATTTCCATACAGAGTGAAAAATCCTCTGTCATGGAGCCTGTCCTGCCAAGTGGCAAGCAAGGGTGTGGGGGAATGTCTGCTGATGTCTTTCATGGTATCTGAGTGAAGAGTGACAGGTTGGCTCAACTTTTTTCTTTTTCTTTTTTAATTGCCTTGTAAGTATTCTTCCCTGCAGTCCAAATGACCTTTTTTTTTTTTTTTTTTTTTTTTAACTTCAGGCAAAATCTTTAACCACTCTGGCCTCTGTTTCCCCCACCAACAGGGGAGCAGTGACATTTACCTCCCTCACAGAGTCACTGTGAGGATTCTATACTGATTTGAAGTGGGGCTGTTCAGAACTGAACCTTGTAGGAAATTCCAAGGGCCTTTCTACTGAATCTGGTGATGGGGTGGGGCCGTGGCACTTTCTCTGCCACAGCTGTTCTTCACAGTGTTGGTGCTAATGAGGCCAGGGTACAGGGTTCGATTCACACGTTGGCCAGTTAACTTAGAGAAAATCTATTTCCTTACCTCTAGCCAGTCACTTCCTTTTTCCGCAGTTGTGATGGGTTTTGCTGAGCCATCCACTCTGACTGATTTCCTCTGAAGTAAACACATTCACAATCCAAAGCAATTCTACTGACAGAAGTGTTGCCTACATAATCAAACAGCTTGTTTTTCCATCTCCTCTGCAACCCTAATTAAATGAGTACAGGTCTGTAAAATGTTTTCAAGGAGAAAAGCAGCATATACTTATGTGAAGTATTATATTTTTCAATAACCCTGTAGTGGCTTGATGCAGGGAACCCTGGGAGACTTTCAGGGAAGAGCTGTGCTCTTCTCTGACTAGACTAGAGCGTTTGGAGTGGAAGAGGTCAAATGTGTAGTTAGATGGAGGTTTTACATTGTTCTTCTACTGGCTGTGATGAAGTGCCAGAATGTCTCCTTAGAACAAGAGTCTAGATCCCCCCTTTCTCCTTATTGCCCTTTCTGTTTTGACTTCCCCTTTATTTATTTGTTGTCTAATTAGGGGCCAAGTCTGTAAAGTTTTGTCAAAGTGAGTTAGAAGTTGTTTTCTTACCATTTGTGTTTACCAGAGTTGGGAGATAAGGTAGAGTTTCCATGAAGGTGTGTATGTTTTATACGATGTTTGTTATAGGGCCATGCATTGGTAACCTGAAAATAGACCAGCTTAATGTCTTCAGGATGTAAACCTCTGAATACACGGCGTCTCTTTTTCATACATTGCATGTAAGTTGTTAGTACCTCACAAGCTACAGAAGTTCAGCCATTAGATTTTGTTTGGCAGCATGAACAGATTTGTGTATTAACTGCAATGGCCTTTTTTCCAGATTTCCTTATTGACTTTTTGTTTGCCTTATCTGAGGCTAGTTTTTTACGCTTTGTACCTAGAAAACAAAAAATTACATTCACTGGGCTTTTTTTCAAGGTTGGGATTACCACACCACCCGGAATATCATACTGTGGTTTCTGCCTAAAATTGGCACATGTAAGTGTTGAAGAAAATGGTTATATAATTCAGTTGAAACTCTTGGTCATTAGATGTTAGACATCTCCTGTGTGTAAGACACAAGGCCAACCACAACACAAAACGATGTTGACCTGTTAAGTATTCTCTGAAACACGGCCAAAATGCATTTTATTATGAGCTTTTTTTTTTTTGCTATTATAAATATTAGTGGTTTACAATGTGCTTTAGTCATATTTCTTTAAAATGCAAGCAGTGAGAAATAAGACCCCTCTGAATTAGTAGCTCTAAACTGTTAACATAGAATGTTACTTGGAAAAAGTCTGGAATACGTGGTGTACACAAGCAGTGCTTCGTGAATGAGTTTCTTAGCTTTTACAGTGCACCATGTTTCTCAAAGTTTGTTTTTGTTGATAAAACATTTTATAATATATATCTTATGTTTATTTTTCTTCCTCAACTAATTGTGTACTGCACTGTAAGTGGAAAATTAGCCATCCATTATTTATCTTCTGTGGCAATGCATTTATATGGTTGATTGGGTGGGGAATTTTTTGCAGAAAGATGCACAGTGATTGGATTTTTGACTTCCTATCGCAGGGACCTTTTAAGAAATATTAATTTCCTGTACATTTTTCCTATCCCCATGCAAACTGTTCCTGTTTACATACCTTCTCTGTTGTATCAGTACTTTGAGTGAGAAGACAGTTTATTTAAAACTTGAGCAGGCTGTTCAGCATTGTTTCTGCTTCTCAAATCTGTATAGTACACTGGTTTGTAATCATTATGTCTTCATTGAAATCCTTGCTACTTCTCTTTCTCCTCGATGAAATACATTATATATTATCTTTATGTACTCTTAAGAAAAACGAGCAAGGAAGAGTATCTTCATTATTCTCATTTGCTTTGAGTTGGAAACAAAAATATAAAGGACTCCAACTAGAAGATACTTACATTTAAATAGATTAGTGGGAAAAGTTTAAGAGTTTCCACGTATTAATTTTTGTTCTTTGAGTCAATTAAGAGACTGCTCCTTGTACTGGGAGACACTAGTATATGTTTGTTAATGTTACTTTAAAATTATCTTTTTATTTTATAAGGCCCATAAATACTGGTTAAACTTGTTAAAAGTTGGGCTTCTATCTTGGATGGTTTCACTGCCATCAGCCATGCTGATATTGTAGAAATGGCATCTCTACCTACTTATTTTAATGCTTAAAATTATACATAAAATGCTTTATTTGGAAAACCTACATGATACAGTGGTGTCAGCCTTGCCATATATCAATTTCACTTGAAATTTGACACCAATTAAAGTGGTTTAAGGTGGAGAAAGAGGTACTGGAAAGCATGCAGATGAGGATATCTTTTATGTCCAACAGTATCCTTTGCATGGGAGGAGAGTTACTCTTGAAAGGCAGGCAGCTTAAGTGGACAATATTTTGTATATCGTTGAGAATTTTCTTTACGACACTTTTAAAAATTGTGTAATTGTTAAATGTCCAGTTTTGCTCTGTTTTGCCTGAAGTTTTAATATTTGTTTTCTAGGTGAACCTCTGAAAACCAAACCAGTACCTGGGGAGGTTAGATGTGTGTTTCAGGCTTGGAGTGTATGAGTGGTTTTGCTTGTGTTTTGGTTGTGTTTTCCTCCAGAGATTTTGAACTTTTAATAATTGCATGTGTTATTTTTTTTTAAGTGGCTTTTTTTCAAGTAAAATTGTGAACATATTTTCTTTATAGGGGCAGGACATGAGTTATGGAGACTGAAGAGTATTGTAGACTGTACATGTGCCTTCTTAATGTGTTTCTGGACACACTTTTTTTTTTCGTCAACTTGAAAATTCAAAAGGGACATTTGGTTAGGTTACTGTACATCAATCTATGCATAAATGGCAGCTTGTTTTCTTGAGCCACTGTCTAAATTTTTTGTTTTTATAGAAATTTTTTATACTGATTGGTTCATAGATGGTCAGTTTTGTACACAGACTGAACAATACAGCACTTTGCCAAAAATGAGTGTAGCATTGTTTAAACATTGTGTGTTAACACCTGTTCTTTGTAATTGGGTTGTGGTGCACTTTGCACTACCTGGAGTTACAGTTTTCAATCTGTCAGTAAATAAAATGTCCTTTAACTTCGCACTTGCCAGATTCTTTTATTTTATCTTTAGAGTCATTAATATTAAAAGGAGGTACAACTTACTGTTTAGTTTTGTTTGTCCAAAAGAGATGTTTAATATGCATTTTAAATATGTATTTAAAAGCTTGTATAAAATTCATATATTAAAGCTGGGCACAGTGGCTCATGCCTGTAATCCCAGCAATTTGGAAGGCCAAGGCAGGCAGATCACTTGAGGCCAGAAGTTTGAGACCAGCCAGGCCAACATGGCAAAGCCCTGTCTCTACTAAAAATATGAAAATTAGCTGAGCAGGGTGGTGTGCATTTGTAGTCTCAGCTACTTGGGAGGCTGAGGCAGGAGAATCCCTTGAACCTAGGAGGCGGAGGTTGCGGTGAGCTGAGATTGCGCAGCTTGGGCAACAGAGCAAGACTCTGTCTCAAAAAAAAAAAAAAAAAAAAAAAGATTTTTTTTTTTTAACCTAAAATGAGGAATCACTTAAGTGAACAGGAATTGGAGGGTGATCCCCAACCAGTATCTTTCCCTCCAATCAATGTTTAAAAATATAGAATGTAATACACTGGTTCTTAGCCTTTTTAAAGCCAGGTGGATGAATTCCCAATGGATCTTCTCCCAAGTGAATGGAGATAGAATCTTATAGAAGTGTTTTAGGACAATATGGCCTTCCCTGATGCCATTGATACCCCTATTGTGGAGCTCTAGTTTAAACAGGCCAGTAAACATTCAGAATAATTGAACAGGAAGCCCAAAGAATAACTCCCATATGAATGAATGTTTGGGGCAGATCAGCATTCTACAACTGTAGCTTATTTAAAGACAGATTTTTATTATCTGAGTCTTTGCTGAAATGAAAAGATCAGGTGCCAGGGGTAAGAAGGAGTCACCCAAAGATGAAAATAAGGTCATGAACGTTGACTTGAGAAGATGCAGGTTGAAATGAAAGCCCCACTTTGGGCTGGGCATGATGGCTCATGCCTGTAATGCCAACACTTTGGGAGGCTGAGACAAATGGGTCACCTGAGGTCAGGAGTTGAAGACCAACCTGGCCAACACGGCAAAACCCCATCTCTACTAAAAATACAAAAATGAGCCAGGCATGGTGGCGCATGCCTGTTATCCCAGCTCCTCAGAAGACTGAGGCAGGAGAATTGCTTGAACTCAGGATGTGGAGGTTGCAGTGAGCCAAGATCGTGCCACTGCACTCCAGCCTGGGCAACAGAGTGAAACTATCTCAAAAAACAAAACAAAACAAAACAAAACAAACCAAAACCAAAACAAAAACCCTACTCTGGAATGGCAGGGGAATGGCTGCAGCTGAGAAGACCGTTGCTAGGCCCATTTACAGAGTGTCCAGGGAATCTAGCAGCTTAATCAGGTCTCAAGGCAGTAACTGTATGGAGTCTAAAAGTGGGTAGTCAAATATGAAGGTGGCTTTTGGAGATGGGCACATCAAGGCTTCACAGTTTGATATGTGGCCTAAATTATCTTGCTCCTTTGCTGTGAATTTGTACAGACCACAAGGTTATAAATTGAAGCACTGTCTGCTGTAAATGCAAAATTGAAAAACCTAAATGCTATGCAGTGGCTCATGCATGTAATCCCAGCATTTTGGGAGGCCGAGGCGGGTGGATCACGAGGTTAGGAGATCGAGACCATCCTGGCTAACACAGTGTAACCCCGTCTCTACGAAAAATACAAAAATTAGCCAGGCATGGTGGCATGCACCTGTTAATCCCAGCTACTCAGGAGGCTGAGGCAGAAGAATTGCTTGAACCAAGGAGGTGTAGGTTGCAGTGAGCCGAGATCCCCCCACTGCACTCCAGACTGGGTGACAGAGCAAGACTGTCTCCAAAAAAAAAAAAAAGAAAAAAAGAAAAATTCAATGTATCTGTAGTAAGCTACACTTCATGTAAGAAGGGAATATAAGAAAACACACCACTATCAGCTCATTATGCAAAAGAAATACAGGAAGAAAAAGCCAGAAATGAAAGAGTGGTTACAGGGGTGGGTTAAAAAGGGTTGGAATAGAAGAGAGGAATTGGAATAGGTTAGTAGGGATGAGAAGAAAGCAACATTTCTCTGAGAATCTTTTTGTATAGCTTTGGCCTTTAGAACTATTAGTAATGTTTCCAACAGTTCTTTAGTCATATCAGTCATATTTCAAGTGCTCCCCAGCCACGTGTGGCTAGCGGCTACCATACTGGACAGTGCAGATAGAGAACATTTCCATCATCCAGAAGGTTCTGTTGGACAGTTTTCTCTGGGCCTATCAACAGTTCCACAGACTCTATATAGCAATCTTGGACCACTACTCTGCTAACTTTTTCTCACACCTTACCTGCTTCAGGCAATCAGAAACATTCAGGTTGTCACCACCTTTTCATGGCCACTCTCCTTCCTATCCAGCGTACACTCACATCTGCACCATTTTGGCCATTATCATGGTCGCATGTCAACTTTCAGTCTTTTCTCTTTCTGACATGCCTGTTCTGCTAACCTCCAACTACAAGTTAATCTGAATGCAAGGCTTGCTTCTACATTTGAGCCGCTTAAGAGCAACTGGAAAAAAAAATAACTCTTGTGGGGATCACGGCCATGAGACATGGAGGAGGTACAAGCTCAAGTGCCAGTCTGGCAATGCTTTTGTGTGCAACTGGTCAATTCTCTATACGATTCCTTCTCTACTCTCTTCAAGATCCCTAAGACAGTGCTTATCAAACTTTAAAATGCAAATAAATCATCTGGGGGATCTTGTTAAAAATGCAGATTTGGCCGGCGCGGTGGCGCACGCCTGTAATCCCAGCACTTTGGGAGGCTGAGGTGCGTGGATCACTTGAGGTCAGGAGCTCGAGACCAGCCTGGCCAACATGGTGAAAGCCCATCTCTACTAAAAACACAAAAATTAGCTGGGTGTGGTGGAGGGCGCCTGTAATCCCAGCTACTCAGGAGGCTGAGGCAGGAGTACTGCTTGAACCCGGTAGGCGGAAGTTGCAGTGAGCCGAGATTACACCTCTGCACTCCAGTGTGGGTGACGGAGTGAGAGTCCGCCTCAAAAAAAAAAAAATGCAGATTCTAATCCAGTAGGTCTGTTGTGTATGGGACCAGAGATTCTGCATTTCTAGCATGATATGCATGCTGCTAGCTCAAGAGCCATGAACAGCAAGGCCCTAACCCAGTGGTTCTCCAACTTCAGTGTGCACAATTTCCTGCAGGGCTTACTGAAACACATATTGGGCTGAATGCGGTGGCTCATGCCTGTGATTTGGGAGGCCGAGGTGGGCGGATCACGAGGTCAAGAGATCAAGACCATCCTGGCTAACACAGTGAAACCCCGTTTCTACTTAAAAAAATACAAAAAATTAGCCGGGCGTGGTGGCACGTGCCTGTAGTCCCAGCTACTTGGGAGGCTGAGGCAGGAGAATTGCCTGAACCCAGGAGGCAGAGGTGAAGGTTGCAGTGAGCTGAGATCGCATTACTGCACTCCAACCTGGGTGACAGAGTGAGACTCCGTTTCAAAAAAAAAAAAAAAAAAAAACCACGAATTGCTGGACCCCATTACTGAAGTCTCTAACTCAGTAAATCCAGGATAGAGCCTGAGAATGTGTGTTTCTAATAAATTCCCAGGTCATGCCGCCACTACTATTCCAGGGAACACACTTTGAGACCATTGCCCTAAGCCACTGCTGGCCTTCTGTCTCCTATTTCACAGAGGCAATTGAGGCTAATGAGCGAGCAGCCCTATTGGAGCTCCTGTGGCACCTGCTCTTCCCATATTTCAGCCATCATCACACTACTGAAGGATGTTAATCTGCATTTTTAGTAGGATTCCCCAGATGGTTTCTTTGCATTTTAAAGTTTGATAAGCACTGTTAGGGATCTTGAAGACAGTAGAGAAGGAATTGTATAGAGCATTGGCCAGAAGAATTTATTTATAATTAAGAAAAACACTGAGTAAAGAAGGGATGTATTTGTGAACATCCTGCATCCATTTCCCTTCTGATAATAGTATCCCAATTTTCTTCTAGGGATATATTTCTCCCTCCAGAATCGAGGTTAGTTTCAGATGGCATTAACTATTCCCTGCTCCAGGAGTAAGCATATGAATCAGGTCTGGCCAATCAGATACGCATTCCCCCTGGCCACAGGATAGCTCAAGGATAGGACTGTGCCCCAGTCAAAGTTAGTAAGATACACTGAGGCTTTCTAGGACTGCCGAGGGAAGCTGAGACTCATCTCCACTTGACTTCGGTCAAGAAACACTTGAAGATTCGAGAACCATGGCAACTATCTTGCTCCACAAGTAGGGGAAGTTGACAGAGATACAGCCAATGTGCAAAAAGGAGAGGAGTGATGACTTGCCATAGTGACATAATATCTTGATCAAGCTCTACCCTTGGACTATTATGTGAGATAAAATTCCTTTTTGCTTAATCTCTCACTTGTGAGTAGGCTGCTTGTATGTCTCATTGGCATCCAGTAAAGGAGTTTAAGAGCTTTTTCTTAAATTTTCTTAAGGCTAATTCTAGCCTTACTGAAGAGGATTAAGCAAGGAGTTCCCAGAGCTAGAGAGGATGAAGGTGAATGCTTTAAGTGTGGAGATTGGTCCTAATAGGCGGCTAAAACCTATGAGCAGGGATGGGAATTCAAGGCTTTCATTTCTTCAGAGGTTCAGCTGCAGCTGAATGCAGACCCCCCCCCAAATGGGAGGCAGCTGCGGGATGCTCGCAGAGGCTGGTTGGCAACACAGCCTACGAGCAGTGTGCAGCTTTCCAGGAGCAAGCTGAGGCTGGGGGTGGAGGGTCAAGTATAATAGGGCTCTGGAGTGGCATCCTGCAGCACCCATGCCTGGGCAGACATTCTGCAGCAACACTGGGCTACAGCAGCCATGATGGAAAGCAGTGGCGACTCAAGCCCCAGCCCTCCCCTTGTTCCCTTCTACTGCATACTGGGGTTCATGTACCACCCTGGGTGGGGAACACGCAGCGACTCCAATCACTGCTCCAATGTTTAGGCCCTAAGTGCTCTGCCCTTACGAATGAGATTAATGTCCTTATAAAAGAGGCTTCAGGGAACTACTTGGCCCCCTCCCCTCCTTCTGCCATGTGAGGATATTGCAAGAGGAGCCATCTTGAAGGTAGAGTGAGACTTTGCCAGACACCAAATCTGCCTGCGCCTTGACCTCGAACTTCATAGCCTCCAGAACTGTGAGAAATATATTTCTATTTATAAATTACCAGTCTAGAGTATTGTGTTATAGGGCAGGAATGAACTAAGACACCTGGTTAGGATCTTTCAATCTGTGATCCAAGACACTACCTTGAGTTCTATCCAGATGGTTCTTATATAGTGTTATCACTATATGTAAAAAATATACACACACACTTACTATTATCTTATCCATGTAGTGTTATCACTATAGAGCAAACTCTTATAGCAGCCATCTGTACCCCCTTTTAACATTTTCTTTTGGAGGTCACATCCTCCAAAAAGAGCATTTTAACATGAAGTGTGACCTGCCAAAGTGAACAGACTATAGGAAACTCTATGTTTAAAAAAAAAAAAAATCCCACAGAGCCTTCCTGAATCTGCTCCATTTTAATTTAGAAATTTTGTGACTTAACATTTAGGTCCAAGTGTGGATTTCTTAACTTGTCACTGCAATGCTTTAGACCTTGTTGCTAATTTGCTTGGTTTACAATGTTGATTTGGATGACAAATTCAGATAATTCAGAGCACCTGGAATTCCTGACGTTCAGGTCAGCATTGAGAACATCAGGGCTCTCCTGCTGCACGTTACAGATGCAGGATATTGGCCTGTTTCCAGGAGACAGGATAGTACTGTTCAGTGCCACCAGGGGGTTCCAGTGTGGCCTGCGAGGAGTGGCTATCACTCTTGAGGGCGTGGAGCATCCTCTCTGTCCCTGGGATGGAATAAGTGTAGCCAAAAGCAAGTGGGCAGACTCAACACTATGTATTCCTGGTAGCTCTGAAAATGACAGAGCAAATCATGGGAACTGCACAAAATGAATGACATTGTAAACTGTTTGACTTCTTACTTGAAAACAAGAACTAGAAGTCTCTCTGAGCCTACCCTGGCTCAGGTGGCTGCCCGATAAAAAGAAAAATAAAGAAAAAATAAACAAGAACCAATAATTATGGGGTACATTCAATAAAAAAGTAAAGTAATCACAGGCACAGGAGCTCACACCTGTACTCCCAGCTACTCGGGAGGCTGAAGTGGGAGGACTGGTTGAGCCTGGGAGATCAAGGCTGAAGTGAGCTGTGATTGTGCCTTTGCACTCCAACCTGGGTGACAGAGCAAGACTCTATCTAAATAATACTTTCTAAAAATACTTTCAAATAATTACACTGGCACATCTAGTCATCTATTGGGGTAAGACTTTATTTCTAAGTTCTTTAAGCTGGAAATAACATGTATTTCAAAAGATACTCCTAAAAGAAATGAGGAATTTGGTTCCTCTATAACAAGAACAAAACTTCAGCTTTTCAAGTTTTTTTGTCATTGAATTATCTGGCTAAAGAGAATGTGTCCCAAAGTTACTTCAATACACCATAGCCTAAAGGTTTTAAATAAAACTTAACACTTAACTAAATTAAAACTAGTGTCATATTCAAATGCAAGGAATAAAAAGGGAAATGAAATTGTATCAGTTGGTCAGCATTTACTAAACACCTCCCAAGGGTAAAACACAGGGAATGGGATGGAAAGAGAAGGATGTTGGAGATACTATGAACACAGAATTGACGAGTGTGATTGGGGTGCAGGGGAAGAGGGCAAAAGGAGGAAGCAAAGAATGAGATCTCCAGTTTGGGTGAACCTGGGGATACAGACAGAACACTCTGGCTTATGTATCCCCGTGTGGGGTGCTCTCTAATGCTTAATTACAGGAATAAAATTATTCCTGTCAAAGAAACGTTTGACAACTGTATCCAAGAGTATGTCATAACATAGAAATCAATGAAATGATACAGCTATCTCACAGGCTAACAATAACCTCTAGAGAAGTCTGCAAAGGTGAAAAATGAATTAGTAATTAAAGAGCTGACCAGGATTGTCTGTGATCATCCCAGCCTCTGAAATAACATTAGCAGAGTCTGAAGTGGTGGCTTCCCTGGCAGCTTATTTCTCCACCAGTCTCCCAGGGCCTACTCTGCACCATGACCTCTGGAAACCCTGGGAAGTGCAGGCCAGGGTTCTCTGCTTCAAACCAAGTCTGGGCGCTAGAGGACACGAAGAGCCCTCTATGTTTAGATTAGAGTGATTCTTTGAGGCTGGCTTTGTGTCTCTGGTGCACCTGAACTGCTTCCATGGCACTGATCAGGAAGGGAGTCAAATCGGTCAGGTCGGTGCACTTAGAAGTTTGAGTTTTAAAAGTCAGGAAGAATTTCATTCTGGAAAAAAAAATTACAAGTATTTACCCAGAAATCCACAGCAAGTTAGAAAGTCTTGGAACTAAGAAACAACTTACAAAGTTTCGCTGATCAAAAAAAAAAAACTTGACAAAACAGGCACTTGGCAACATGTGCTGCAGAATATCAATTCACAGCCACCAGAGATCTGCAGAAATACCTGAGGGACCATAAGCATAAAGAGGCTTCCACTAATATTCTTGCATATAAGAAGCAAACATGATAAAGAGATGGATGTATTTTATATTCTTAAAGCAAACTGAATAAACTTAAGAATTATCACTTGTACATCTTGTTATAAAATGGGCTTGAAAAAACACTAATGCATGTGTTCATAACATTTAGGGGAGGATTTGATAAAGAAGAAGACATTAGTTTTATGTTCCAACTAAAATGTTTGCCCTATTTTTTTAATAGAATTTGTACATTTCTTTGACATTTTCTATAAGCTGTATAGCGTTGATATGCTAAATTTTTTCTAAGACTGAGAGATTCTTTGTGGTTGAATTTTCTATTTTAAAACCAATTTTGGGAGATGCCATTGCCAATACACATTGGTAATTCAACCACCTGATCACTACACAAAAAGAATTCATTTTGGACCCAAAGTTTTGTACATCTTACTGTCAACTGTGGCAGAACTTACATTAATTTTTATTTCGCAATTGTTGTATTAGGAGATAAATATACTAGTCTAAGAAATGTGGATTCTAGTTGTATTTCACAGCAGTATGTGTGTTACAGTATGAACTCCAGTAAATATGTTAGACTACCTTGCTGATTTCAGGTTAATGCAAAGATATTTGTAAACGCCTCTGTAGCTCTCACAAGACACGCTAGAATAGATAAAAACAAGAGGACTACAATCCTTAGATTATTGATTGGGTTACTTTTTATTACAGAACCTTCTACATTGACATACACTGTTTAATCATTTGTCTTCCAAGTTTATTATTTGTGGCTTTTTTTTTTTTTTTTTTTTTGAGATGGAGTCTTGCTCTTGTCACCCAGGCTGGAGTGCAGAGGCGCGGTCTCGGCTCACTGCCAGCTCCGCTTCCCGGCTTCAAGCACTTCTCTGCCTCAGCCTCCTGAGTAGCTGGGACTACAGGTGCCCACCACCATGCCCGGCTAATTTTTAGTAGAGACAGGGTTTCATCGTGTTGGCCAGGATGGTCTCAATCTCCTGCCATCATGATCCGCCCGCCTCTGCCTCCCAAAGTGCTGGGATTACAGGTGTGAGACACCACGCCTGGCCTTTGTTTTTTTTTTTTTGAGATGGAGTCTCACTCTGTCACCCAGGCTGGAGTGCAGTGGCAAGATCTCGGCTCACTGCAACTGCCTCCCAGGTTCAAGCGATTCTCCTGCCTCAGCCTCCTGAGTAGCTGGAATTTAGGCACATGCCACCACACCCAGGTGATTTTTGTATTTTTAGTAGAGAGGGGGTTTTGTCATATTGGCCCGGCTGGTCTTGAACTCCTGACATCAGGTGATCCACCTGCTTCGGCCTCCCAAAGTGCTGGGATTATAGGCATGAACCCTTGTACCCGGCCCATTTTTGTTTTTTAATAGGTGGAATAAGCTAAAATTTGGCTTACTTTATAGTAATTCCTTTAAATGTAGATACTAAGTAAACTTTAGTGGCTAACACTTAGGATGACAGCCAGGATGGGTCATTTATGAGATGTTAAAGCTACAGCACTGACCTTTACCCCCTCAGACTGATGGACTAGTGGATAACAGTCCTATTGCAGGAAATTTCTTGTTGCTGGCTGGCTGGCACTAATCCCATGGGACAAGGGCATGGCTTGCCTCTGTTGTTTTGTCAGGACCATCTTAGATTCCACGTTGAACGTGCTACTGAGAAACAACAGATGGAAAGGTATTGCATCAGGCTCTAAGAAACTGCATGAACTTCTTTTTTTTTTTTTCTACACTATCGTGCTACTTCCCCCCGCTACCCAACAACCTTAAAACTCCTCACACTTTATGCCTCACTGCCTAAGTTGTATGTACCATTTTGCTTAAATTCCACTGACCATAACTCAGTCAATGGCCTCTCCCAGCTTTAAGGCAGAAATGGAAATTTAATTTTTATTTCAGCTAAATTAGGGGTTCTATTGCTAATAAAAAAGGAGAGCACAGATATCAAAGGAGGGATATCCTCACAATCTCTCCCACCACCCAATACAATCCCACCTATCCTACGAGGTCTGGTACAAGTATCACTTATTCTGTAGTCCTCCTATTTCTTCCCCAATTCCTAGACAGAAACTTAACCACTCATTTCTCTGAAGCCCCTTGTGAGTATATGATCTGTGTACCTGTCTGATCTCATTCTGAATTGTAAGCCCTGAAAGTAACAGATGCTGACAAGGCTGCAGAGAAGAGGAAACACACACAGTTGGTGGGACTGCAAATTAGTTCAGCCCCTGTGAAAAGCAGTTTGGAGATATTTCAAATAACTAAAAATAGAATTACCATTCGACCCAACAATCCCAGTATTGGGTATACACCCAAAGGAAAATAAATTCTTCTACCAAAACAACACCGGCACTAGCATGTTCATCACAGCACTATACACAACAGCAGAAGTATGGAATCAATCTAGATGCCTGTCAACAGTGGACTGGATTTAAAAAACGTGATACACATATACCACGGAATACTATACAGCCATAACAAAGAACAAAAGTATGTTCTCTGCAGCAACATGGATGCAGCTGGAGGCTGCCATTGTAAGTAAATTAATGCAGAAACAGAAAACCAAGTATCAGGTGTTCTCACTTCTAAGTGAGAGCTAAACACTGGGTACAGATGGACAGAAAGATGAGAACAATCAGCTGGGGGTGGTGGCTTACACCTGTAATCCCAGCACTTTGGGAGGCTGAGGTGGGAGGATCACTTGAACTCGGCAGTTCAAGACTAGCCTGGGCAACACAGGGAGACCCCATCTCTTAAAAAAATTTTTTTTTAAGTTGTGAACAATAGACACTGGGGACTCCAAAAGCAGGGAGGGGGGAAATACGGGAAAAATGTTGCAAAATGACCTATTGGGTACTATGTTCACTCTTTGGGTGATGAGCTCAATCAAAGCCCAAACCTCAGCATCACACAATATATCCATGTAACAAACCTGCACATGTACCCGATGAAGCTAAAATAAATAAATAGTAATAAAAAAACATAAATTGTAAGCTCTGAGCTGTGTACCTCTATGTATATGTAGTTCCACATGTTACTCACTTTTGTATTATTATTTTTTTTTTTTCTGAGACACCTCTGCCTCCCAGGTAGCTGGGATTACAGATACACATCACCATGCCCAGCTAATTTTTGTATTTTTAGTAGAGATGGGGTTTCACCATGTTGGCCAGGCTGGTCTCGAACTCCTGACCTTGTGATCCACCTGCCTTGGCCCCCCAAAGTGCCAGGATTACAGGTGTGAGCCACCGTGCCCAGCCAAGAACCTTAGTCTTCAGCAAATCGAAAGTGCTGAAGAAACAGCTCTTTCCTGGTGGCACATTCTGGAAAAACATTTCACAACACTAGTGAGTGAGCAACCATAGGCTTTGAGGAACTGGCTGACTGTTCTGGGGTGTGCCACTATTGTTGGCCACATGACATAAAACTGGCAGTGGCTGGAAAGAGCAACATCTAAAATGTTTGAGAGGAATATGTAACTCACCCAGGCCTTACTCTGCAAACAAAACATGAGTAACCAGGTAAGTACTTTCTGGCTGGTCAATAACTACTCCACAGCAGCTGCGTGAGTTCCCTGCAGTGGCATGGATGCTGGCTTACAGTGATGTTTGAAACCAAATCTACAGATGAAGACTTCAAAGGATTTTATATCACTAATAAGAAGACTACCTTATTCCCAAAGTTTATCCATTAAACTATAAAACCGATATCAAATAAATATTCCACATTGACAGTGAAGACCCTGATGTGTCTGTTTTAAGTGGAGAAACCACTACAAAAAGAAAAAAAAATTTTTTTTTAAGAGAGAAAGTCTCAGGCCGGGCACAGTGGCTCACGCCTGTAATCCTAACTCTAGGAGGCCAAAGCGGGCGGATCACTTGAGTTTAGGAGTTCAAGACGAGCCTGGCCAGCATTGTGAAACCCTGTCTCTATTAAAAATACAAAAATTAGCTGGGCGTGGTGGTGCATGCCTGTAGTCTCAGCTACTCAGGAGGCTGAGGCAGGAGAATCGCTGAAGTTCAGGAGGCAGAGGCTGCAGTGAGCTGAGATTGTGCCACTGCACTCCAGCCTCGGTGACAGAGTAAGACTTGGTCTCAAAAAAAAAAAAAAGACAAGGTCTTGCTCTGTCACTAAGGCTGGAGTGCAAGGATGTGATAAGAGCTCACTGAAGTCTCAAATTCTTGGGCTCAAGCAATCTTCCCACTTTAGCCTCCTGAGTAGCTGGGACTACAGGTGCATGCCAGAATGCCAAGCTGATTTTTAAAACTGTTTTGTAGAGATGAGGTCTTGCAATGTTGTCCAGGCTAGTCTTGAACTCCTGGCCTCAAGCGATCCTACTGCTTTGGCCTCCCAAAGTGTTGGGATTACAGGCGTGAGCCACGGCGCCTGGTGCAGAAATGGTTTTAAATACAGATAATCATGAGGGTTATAGTGATGATGAAGAGGAAACTGTAAAATGGGTAGAACAATAATCACTAGATGATATGGTGAAAATGTGTGATCAGTCAGTGGTGGGCTTTGAGCCATGTACATTTATTCAGTGAACATGAGTTTACGGCAGTTTTCATAATTAAAAAGGAACTGACGGGAACCCAGATTAATGAACCATTATGACATGGGGAGCAAGGAGTCCTTAAAAAGGGCGCCACTAGAGTGCAGCATTTAATCCTGCTCCTGCTGGCATCAGATGTCCCCCACCAGCCTGCTGCTGGGACAGGCACTGATGTTCCTCTCCTCTAGGATGTACAAACACTAGAGGTTACACATGTTCATCCTTGTATGCACAGGCATATTTAGCTGAATTTGAACCTGTATATATTAAAAGAGTTATAAAATGTTTTCCTTAGAAAAATGACTACTAGAGTACTTACAATCTATATTTGTTCCACTCTTTCATTGACTGGTTTATTATTTATTTATTTATTTTTTTGAGATGGAGTCTTGCTCTGTCACCAGGTTGGAGTGCAGTGGCGTGATCTTGGCTCACTGAAACCTCCCCCTCCCAGGTTCAAGTGATTCTCCTGCCTCAGCCTCCAGAGTAGCTGGGATTACAGGCACACACCACCACGCCCAGCTAATTTTTTTTTTTTTTTTTTTTTTTTGAGACCGAGTCTCGCTCTGTCGCCCAGGCTGGAGTGCAGTGGCGTGATCTCGGCTCACTGCAAGCTCCACTTCCTGGGTTCATGCCATTCTCCTGCCTCAGCCTCCCCAGTAGCTGGGACTATAGGCACCCGCCACCATGCCTGGCTAGTTTTTTGTATTTTTTTTTTTTTAAGTAGAGACGGGGTTTCACCGTGTTAGCTAGGATTGTCTCAATCTCTTGACCTCGTGATCTGCCCGCCTCAGCCTCCCAAAGTGCTGAGATTACAGGCATGAGCCATCACACCCAGTTTACTGGTTTATTATTTAAATAAACTACACAGTTTGTCCTAATTAGTACTTCATACACTTTACTGCAGAAATATTAATGCTTCATTATAGTGTGTTACCTTAGACCCTGCCAGGGCTTTTATGTGACGTGACGTGTGGTTATTGTATACATACATATTTCCTTTCAAAAAATCTGAAAAGCTCTGAATTCTAAAACTCATCAGGCTGCAAAGATAGATAATAGACAGTGGATCTTATTTTACTCAAAAGGCAAATAATGCACTTGTAGGAAATCATTGCACTGTTTCAGGTTAAGATCCTTTTTGAACAATTTCTAATGCCTGTCACTCTTGGTTATGTACATTTCTAACTAAAGGCAGCTACTCTATCTTTCCCTCGTAGGATAGAGACCACTGTTAAATTCTGGCACTGATACAAAAACAAAACTTTGCAGAAAAACTGAAGGAGTTTAATCACATCTGGTGGTAATACCTCCTAAATGATATCACACTCTAAGAGCCTTTGCAAGATTATATGAAGTACGAATTAATTTCTAATAA
Source organism: Macaca thibetana thibetana (assembly GCF_024542745.1). Taxonomy (NCBI): domain Eukaryota; kingdom Metazoa; phylum Chordata; class Mammalia; order Primates; family Cercopithecidae; genus Macaca; species Macaca thibetana. The sequence continues at coordinate 50,229,321 of NC_065585.1, forward strand.
TGCAGCTTTGTCATTATGAAGAGCAGTTATTCACTGTGAAAACCAAGTGTGGGCTCAGACCATCTGGCTTCTTGAGCTCTTGTGTTTGAGTATCAGTCTTCCACAGACCCCTCAGCTCAAACCAGGCTGTCACTTCTGGCTGCTCCCAGGGTACCTGCCATAGCATCCTCACTAACGTGCCAAAGCTGGAAAAACTTCATTTTGTTATCTAAATTAAGAATAAATGATCCAGGAGAGCCTCAACTTTAGACATCTGTTTTAGCTGTTCAGAGGCCCATCTCCTTCCTTCCTGCTTCTCGGCTGGGTTAGTAATAACTGAGGTACCAGGTAAATAACCCGTAGAGGGCCAATGCACCATTGCATATTATTCTTACTTTGTCTCTAAAAAGATTAAAGGGAGAAATAGTGATTATCTGCTGGATCTTTGTGGAGACACTAATCCACCTCTTTGGAAGGCCAAGGCCAAGTTGAGAACATGAACAGAACACACACCAGTAGCAGAGCCAACGCACCCTGCATTTATTTTAATATTCTACTCCAAATCCCTTGTGTGGAAGGAAAAAGAAAGTAACTTTTTTTTTTTTTTTTTTTTTGAGACGGAGTCTCGCTCTGCCGCCCAGGCTGGAGTGCAGTGGCGCGATCTCCACTCATTGCAAGCTCCGCCTCCCAGGTTCACGCCATTCTCCTGCCTCAGCCTCCTGTATAGCTGGGACTACAGGCGCCCGCCATCACGCCCAGCTAATTTTTGTATTTTTAGTAGAGACGGGGTTTCACCGTGTTAGCCACAGTGGTCTCAATCTCCTGACCTCGTGATCTGCCCGTCTCGGCCTCCCAAAGTGCTGGGATTACAGGCATGAGCCACCGCGCCCAGCCAAGAAAGTAACATTTATAAAAGGATAATGTTACAAGCTTCATATATTTCCTTTAATTATACACTGTGAGGTAGGTGTTATTCCCTTTTTACAGATGAAGGCTGAAGTTAGATAATTTATTAATTCCAAACCTCTCATGAATATTAAGTGATAAAAACTAGCTTATAATCCATCTGTTTATCTCAAACCCATGCTCCTCAAAATTTTCACTTTATTAAAGAATCACAATATCAATACAGGCTTGCTGTAAAAGTCAAATACAGACGTGTTAATGTCTCCTCCCCTAGGCCAAATCTGCTCTCACGGTAACAAATTTTAATAGCTGAGGCGGCATCTTGCCACTTCTTTCTCCAGGATCATAAAATCATGTATACACACATAGAAAGATTTCCTTATTTTTCTCCAAAGAAAGATCTTACTGTAACATTTTCCATTAACACTACACTGCAATTTTTATCACTTATGAATGTATCACCGCTTTTCAAGTTCATATAGGTAATCTCAACTCATTTTTTAAAAATTGCATGATATATTCTATATTATAGATGAACCATACTTTTTAAAACACTTCCTGATAAAATTCAAATTATCTCTACGTTTTTGCTATTACAAAAAAAGCTATAGTAAACTTTCTTGAACATATATTCTTAGACAAATTGGAACCTTGATTTCCACAAACTAAATGAAAAGTGGTATTACTGAATGTAATCTCTGTACGTTTTAGGTCTGAGCTGTTCCTATTGTCAGGTTTTGACTCATAGAGATATGCAAGGCCAAACAATGGAATCTATCTTCCTGACAGTTCTGATAAAGTCATTTCCACTGGACAGAAGGCAAGATTCTGTTTGATTCTGTGCAATGTGAACTCTCAGTTGGGGTAGGGCTTACACAAGGAGGTATCAGAGAAAGAAAGAAATAGGTTATCAGAAGACTCTATCAAGACCAGTTCAGGCCAGGCACGGTGGCTCACCTGTAATCCCAGCACTTTGGGAGGCCAAGGCAGGTGGTTCACCTGAGGTCAGGAGTTTGAGACCAGCCTGGCCAACATGGTGAAACTCCGTCTCTACCAAAAATACAAAAATTAGCTGGGCATGGTGGCACATGCTTGTAATCCCAGCTACTTGGCAGGCTGACGCACGAGAATTGTTTGAACCCGGGAGACAGAGGTTGCATTGAGCCAAGCTGGTGCTACTGCACTACAGCCTGGGTGACAGAGCAACTCTATCTCAAGAAAGAAAAAAAAAGTTCCTAAATGGGCAGGAGTACGGAACCCTGGCTGGATACCTTTTCCACAACTCCCACCCACCTTACCCCTCTGCAAGGTATACAAGACAGAAGGAAAAAAAAATGAGGGCAAGATTATGGTTTCCTCCAAGAAGGGCTATGCTCCTGTCAGAAAGGGGCCTAGTTTTCAGGGGCCTCTGATGCAGACAAAGCAGACAGCAACTTGGTCTCTCACAAGCTCAATGCACTCTCTCAGGCTGAGTGAAACCAGGTGACACACAGAGGCACTGGCTGGAGAAGCCAGCTTTTTGTAATTCATATATATATATATATATATATATATATATATATATAATTTTTTAAAAATTTGTTTTAGAGATGAGGTCTCACTATGTTGCCCAGGCTGGTCTCAAACTCCTGGGCTGAAGTGATCCACCCACCTTGGCCTCCCAAAATGCTAGGAGCCATCATGCCTGGCCAGCTTTTTGAAAAAAAAAATTTTTTTTGAGACGGAGTCTTGCTCTGTCACCAGGCTGGAGTGTAGTAGTGCGATCTCGGCTCACTGCAACCTCCGCCTCCTAGGTTCAAGCGATTCTCCTGCCTCAGCTTCCTGAGTAGCTAGGATTACAGGCACCCACTACCACACCTGGCTAATTTTTTGTATTTTTAGTAGAGACGGGGTTTCACTATGTTGGCCAGGCTGGTCTTGAACTCCTGACCTTGTGATCTGCCCACCTTGGCCTCCCAAAGTGCTTTGTTTTTTTTCTTTTTTTTCTTTTGAGACGGAGTCTCCCTCTGTCGTCCAGGCTAGAGTACAGTGGCGCAATCTCGGCTCACTGCAACCTCTGCCTCCCAGGTTCAAGAGATTTTCCTGCTCAGCCTCCCAAGTAGACGGGATTACAGGCGTGCACCACCAACACTGGTTAGTTTTGTATTTTTAGTAGAGATGGGGTTTCGTCATGTTGGTCAGGCTGGTCTCGAACTCCTGACCTCAGGTGATCGACCCACCTCAGCCTCCCAAACTCCTGGAATTATAGGTATGAGCCACTGTGCCTGGCCAGCTTTTTGAAATTCTTAAACTGGATGTGTACCTTTGGATACATATATAAACTTTCCAATTCTTATGTTCCTCTTTTGAAAAATGAGGGGTTCAGGATTTGTGATGTGCGAAGCCACTTCTGTTTCTCAGATTCTGTAATTCTAGTTACAAAATGTGGATAATTTCTTATGACATTTGGACGAATTCATACAAATATAAAATTAGGAGTCAAGACTTGGGTTCAAGTCCCAATCTGCAAGCTAAATAATCTTAGAGAAGCCCTTTAACTCCCCTGAGTTTTATTCCTCAGCTATAAATCTGGCAAAATAAACCTCATAGGGTTGTTGCAAGACTCAAGTAAGGGGATGCCTGTTAAATAACTTGTGAACAATAAAAATGTTAAAATAAATGTAGCATAGGCCAGGAGCAGTGGTTCACATCTGTAATCCCAGCACTTTGGGAGGCTGAGATGGGAGGATTACTTGAGGCCAGGAGTTCAAGGACAGCCTGGGCAACACAGCAAGACTCCATCTCGACAGGAAATTTAAAAATTAGCCAGGGAAGACGGTGCACGTCTGTAGTCCCAGCTACTTGGAAGGCTGAGGTGGGAGGATTGCTTGAGCCCAGGAGGTTGAGTCCATAGTGAGCTATGATCATACAATTGTACTCCAGCATGGGCAACAGAGTGAGACTGTCTTTAAAAATAAACAAACAAATAAACGTGGCATAGTATTCTTAGTAAATCCAAGCTACTAGTTCTCATTTCTTTGCTCAACTTAAACTTCATTAATCAAATATTTAAGTCATTCATTCCACAAATATTTATGGAATGTCTTCTGTTTTAGGCACTATATACCTCAGTGAATAAAACACTGAATTTTTATTTACTGTCCAACACTGGCCAGACACAATGCGAGGTACTGAGCACACAATGGTGCAATTAAGAGCTTTTAGTGGGAGTCACAGTCACACTTATGTCATAGGACTTAGACTTGAAAATGTCCTTTCACAATGTGTATCAAACACAGAAATTTAAACATAAATATTTTAGCAAGGCACACACAAGGGAAATAAACTGTACTCACCCTAGTAGGGAGATGAATGTAGTACCTGCTATGATCCAATACATAGGGGCCAGCCACTGTTTTAGGTACTGGAGATTCAGCAATGAACAAAGCAGACCAAGTCCCTGGCCTTCTGGAGCTCACATTCTATTAGAAAGGCTGACTCACAGGCACATGTTCTCAGTACCTCCTGAGGGATATGTCACAGGACTAAAAAATGAAAGGCTGAATCAACCAGACTATTACTAATTACATATGGAAGACACAGGCAAAGAAAAGTATGAGGCTGATAGGAGACGTATGAGACAAAGTTCTAGACCCAGAGCTTCTGGCCCCTTCTCTTGGTAGTACTCAGTTCCCCTTATCAGAACTGAAGGCATGATAAACTCTGACTTTCTCACCTCATTTCTCATTCCAATTATTCAACTTGGACAAGTAGCAGCTTTTACCAAGGAGTGAGATGTTTGGGTATATGGGATAATCACAGCTATGTTTTGGCTGCGGTAAGCTGTTATGGCTTTAGATTTTCAAACACCATTCATACACTCTGCAAACATATGATTGAGCTCTACCCTTTTCTAGGGTCCTTTGAATCTATCTGTGTCTCACACAGCACAAAGATTCCTGCAGCCAATAATGGATCACTAACCTGCATCTAACTTCTAACTATTGCTCACATATGCATTCAGAAGTATGTCCAACAACGGCAGATTCTTTAGCATGATGCACTGTGCAAAGTCCTTGCTTCCTGGCATTTATATTCACATTGAAAACTTAAGAGAAATGCAAACTCTAGTATTAGACAGTATGAGTTGATGCCATTTGATTAAATGAGATATAGGAGCTACAAGGAGAAAGGCATCACTTCTGGCTGGAGTAACCACAGGAGAGAAGGATGCCGCTCTTGTGAGAGACTGTTTTGTGCTGGTCACAGTGCGAGACATTTTACATACATTCTCTCACTTGCCAGGAAGGCTTCATGAAGGACTTGGTAGTCTAAGACCCTGAGGAAGAATTTGGTAAGGCAGACATGTAGTTTCAACTGAATTTTCATTTACTGTCCAACACTGGCCAGGCACAATGCTAGGTGCTGGACACATGATGGTGATGGTGCAATTAAGAACTTTTAGTGGGAGACACAGACAAATAAACAGGCAATCACAACTACCCTATAGTGTAATGTATACAAATAGATAAAGCACAGGGGCAATGGCAGAACAAGGTCAGGTGTATTTGTCATGATTCTCTCAGTTGCACATGACAAAACTGACTCAAAATAATCTTAAGCTAAAATGTGATGGGCTGGCTTACGTTACTAGGAACCACCAAGGTGGATCCAGGACTTAAACCAGGACACTCCCTCTGCTCTGTGTCAGCATGTCCTTTAGTACTGCAGATGGGAGGTCCTCCAGGTGAACATTCTTTGACACAGTGACCCTAGAGGCAAGAGGCAGGCTTCCTGGCTAGCTTGTGTGGAGGGAGGACTTTGGCCCTGCTTGGAACATTTATCCTTTCCTGAAACAATCCCTGTTGCCAAGGGAAAGGGTACCACAATCAACAAACTGGGTTTACACACCTGGCCCTGCTGGTGAGTGGTGGGTTAGGTTCTCACACCAGCAGAAAGGGAGAGGGGAGAAATACATATGGGGTCACCACAAACAACAGCTACCACACGGAAGCCCTGAAGTGACAGTGCAGTCATGGGAACAGCAGGGACACAGGGAAAGGGATGTGTGGGATAAGTTCTTGGGATAGTGAATAGATTAGTTCAGCTGGAGCAGTGGTCATACCAAAGAGAACAGAGAAAAACCAAAGAGGGCAGGGCAGACTGTGGAGGGCCTTGAATACCTGCTAAGGACTCTATAGCAGCCTGATGGGAGCATGGTGACAGCTTTGCTCAGAATCTGTAGGGTGATCCTTTGGAGTTCATAAACATGATGACTGGGTATTCACGTGCACGGGTGAGATGTGCCACCCTTGAACCTTGTTATGATGCTGGTACATTACCTATCTGACATGAAAAAAATATAAATAATTTTTTTAAAAAAATCTACAGGGCAACAAGAATGAAGGTGTGAAACACCTACAAACTGTATCTTCGGTGAAATGAGGAAGTGACAAAGTTTACAAATTTCACATTGTGTGTAGTGTCACCCCCAAACCAGCACAGTAATCTACAACGTGTGGGCAGGTGCCATAGGAAACACCAGAAGCTGCACAGGAGTCCAGCTGGTGGTGGAAATTCAGCCATCCCCAGGAAAATTCAACCCCAAGAGGAGAGGACTCACCCTGGATGGGAACCACTGTGAGCAGGACCAAGAAGGAAGAGGACAAGAACACTAGGAGAGGAAGAAGGAAATCACCAGAGTGCCTAGAGGACACCCAGGTAGCTTTGGGAAGTACAGCTTCCAACAGACAGAGGAGTACCTTGGCAGGAAGGGGCAGGATGCCTCCGAATCAGAGGCTGGGGAAGGGCCAGGGAAGTTCTGGGCTTCGTGAAACCCACCCAAGTGAGGTTAGGATCCTCAAGTTAGAGGAGGTCTGGCTACACAGAGGTGCCATTCAGTAAAGAGTAGGCCTCACTACAACAGAGGAGGGAGCCCTCGAGCTGAGAATCAAGGAAAGCTGCCTCCCCTCTCACATCACAGGACTCAATTGCTAACTGTTGGCTCAGAAAAATCCGACCCATCAAAAAAAAAAAAAAAGATTTTTTAAATCCACAAAAGGTTCTCCCAGAAAAAAAAAAAAAAAAAAAAAAAAAAATCTGAAAAAGAGTGGCAAAACTTCCTCCCTGCAGAAAGAAAACTCATCCAAAAAATCTTGCCACAAAGAAGAAAAAAAATTTTTTTTCTTGAGATGGAGTCTCCTTCAGTTGGGCTAGAGTGCAATGCTGCGATCTCAGCTCACTGCAACCTCTGCCTCCTAGATTCAAGCGATTCCCCTGCCTCAACCTCCCAAGTAGCTGGGATTACAGGCATGCACCACCAGGCCCAGCTAATTTTTATATTTTTAGTACAGACAGGGTTTCACCATGTTGGCCAGGCTGGTCGCGAACTCCTGACCTCAGGTAATCTGCCCACCTCTGCCTCCCAAAGTGCTGGGATTACAGGCGTGAGCCACCACACCCGGTCAGAAGAAGAAAATTTTAACCCAATATTCTATTATGATTCAAACAAAATGTAATAAGGCAATGACAGTTATGTAGGAAGATGACAAAGCAGAAATAAAGAACTCAAGGAAGGGGTGGTCAGGCAGCAGAAGGTGACAAACCACAGGAGGGCACGAAAAAGGAGCCGGCAGATTAAAAACTGCTTTAGGAAAGAAATGGGACAGAAATACAGAAACACTGCAGGAAAAAAAAAAAAAAAAAAAAAAAAACAAATTACAAGGAACACAAGGGAGAAGAGACACTACTGTGAAAGATACTGTGGAAGACATAACAGAATTAAGTAAAATATAGAAACTTAAAATCATTAGAGAAGTGATAGGCAAATGAAACTGCATAAAGTTAGAGTCTCTGAAGAAAAACAATGGAACAGAACAAATTATTTTAAAACATGGTTCAAGGTTCAATGTTAAGCAAGGTTTGGAACTGGGATTGGAAGGACAGCTTGTCCCAGTTCACAGACCTAGATTTAGGAACCAAGAGGGGAAGGAAGGCCTGGAAGTTATCTCAGGGCTAGGGAGCCAGGAGCAGGGCAGAGGTGCTCTGCCCCGGGTCTCTAAGAAGAGGGAGTCACAAGAGTGGGAAAGGACAGTGCTGTCCGCCCCACACATCCTGATTCAGCCCAGCCTCAATTACCTACAGAATTAGGGGTTGCAGGGTGGATGGGGGTTGGGGGTAGTGAGTAAATAGTTCAGAAACAGCACCCTAAAAACTAACAAGTTACCAAATAACAGAACCAAAAAGTAGAGATTAATCTCTGTGCATCCATCACTCAGTTTATTAACTATTAACATTTTACCCTACTTGTTTCAGATGCTTTTAAGGAAATACAAATGCTACAGATATAGCCGAAGTCTATTATAAACCCCTGTGATCTCATTCATCACCTCCCCCCACCCAAGATGCCACTGTCCTGAAATTGATGACTACTTTGGTGAAGCATGCTTTTATGCTATTACTGCATAAGTATGTATCTACAACTACATGTAATTTGTATCACATGCTTTCAAATTTTATATAAATGGTATCATATTGAACACGACCTATAATTTGCTTTTGTTTCTGAAAAATATTGTTTCTGAGATTTATCCTGGTTGATACACATGGCTGTACTTCATTGTAACTATGCCAGTTTTGTTGTTGTTTTCTTTATTTTTTTCCAGACAGGGTCTCTCTCTGTTGCCCAGGCTAGAGTGCAGCGGTGCAATCTCAGCTCACTGCAGCCTCGACCTCCTGGGCTCAAGTGATCCTCCCACCTCAGCCTCCTGAGTAGTTAGGGCCACAGGCGCACAACGTCACACCCAGCTAACCTCTTTATTTTTTGTGGAGCGAGGGTTGCCCAGGGTGGTCTCGAACTCTTAGTGTCAAGCAATCCTCCCATCTCCACTTCCCAAAGTGCTGGGATTATAGGTGTGAGCCACTGCACCCAGCCCCTATTAGTTCTCAAAATAAAATATATACCTAGCCTGTGACCTCACAATTCCACTCTTAGGTATATGTTCAAAAGAAATGAACACGGGCTGGGCGCGGTGGCTCACGCCTGTAATTCCAGCACTTGGAGAGGCCAAGGCGGGCGGATCACCTGATGTCAGGAGTTCAAGACCAGCCTGGCCAACATTGTGAAACCCCATTTAGTAGTCTCTACTAAAAATATAAAAATTAGCTGGGCGCGGTGGTGGGTGCCTGTAATCCCAACTACTAGGGAGGCTGAGGCAGGAGAATTGCTTGAACCCAGGAGAGGGAGGTTGCAGTGAGTTGACATGGTGGCCCTGAACTCTAGCCTGGGTGACAGAGTGAGACTCCATCTCAAAAAAAAAAAAAAAAAAAAAAAAAAAAATGTATGTATGTCCATAAAAAGGCTTCCTTGTGGACATACAAGAATGTTCACAATGCCTTTATTCACAATAGCTAATAATTTAAAAATAACAAAGTGTAGCATATATCCATACAATGGAATACTAAGCAATAAAAAGGAGCAAAGTACGGATACATGCAACAACATGAATGAAATTCAAAAACACTGTGATGGTAATGTTCCACAACCTGACAAGAGTTTGGGTTCCACAAGTCTATTTATTAAGATTATATACCTAAGGTTTATCTTTTCTTTTTCTTTTTTTGAGACAGGACCTCACTCTGTCACCCAGGCTGGAGTGCAATGGCATGATCTGGGCTCACTGCAATGTCCACCTCCTGGGTTCAAACAATTCTTGTGCCTTAGCTTCCGGAGTGACTGGAATTACAGGCATGGGTGGGTCACCATGCTGAGCTAATTTTTGTTTTTTAGATAGGGTTTCACCATGTTGGCCAGGCTGGTTTTGAACTCCTGGTCTCAAGTGATCCACCTGCCTTGGCCTCTCAAAGTGCTGGGATTACAGGTGGGAGCCACCACGCCCAGGCTATACATTTCATATTGAACTGCTAATGCTATGCATGCTAAAGTACTTAGGGAGATGTGTACTGATATATCCTGTTTTTTTGTTTGTTTGTTTTTTTGAAAGGCACCAGAAAATAAGATGGAATCATGGATGGATAGATGGAGAGATCTGTGATGAAGTAAGCATAGTGGATGTTGATAGTGGAATGTAGGTAGTATGGCATATGGGTATTCATTATAAAATCCTTTCAACTTTGCTGGATGTTTAAAATTTTTCATAATAGGCTGGGCACAGTGGCTTACGCCTGCAATCCCAGCACTTTGGGAGGCTGAGGCCAGCGGATCACTTGAGGCCAGGAGTTGAAGACCAGCCTGGTCAACATGGCGAAACCCTGACTCTACAAAAAATACAAAAAAAAAAACAAACAAACAAACTTAGCCAGTCATGGTGATGGCATGCCCGTAATATGATCTACTTGGGAGGCTGAGGCATGAGAATCGCTTGGGAGGTAGAGGTTGCAGTGAGCTGAGATCTCACCACTGCACTCCAGCCTGGGTGACAGGGCAAGATTCTGTCTCAAAATAATAACAATAAAATGTAGAGGAAATTTTAAAACATTTAACCTGTCCAAAACCAACTCCTGATTCTGTCCTACCCCACAGCTGTTCCTCTGAGTGACAGCCATTCACCCATCTAGTTGCTTGCCTTTTACTTGTCTCTGTCGCCTCAATCTATCCATCAGCACAGCTCTACTTTCAGCGTATATCCTTTGTGTGCTTCTCCCCATTTCCACCACCCAGCCTGCTCCCACAAACCATCCCCTTCCCTGCATTGCACCCATCTCCTATCCAGTCTCCCTGCTTCTACTCTTTTCCCCTTCTGGAGTCTATGCTTCACAAAGCAGCCAGCTGAATGCTTTTAAAACATTCTCTCCCACTGCATCTCCTTCCATCACCCCCTTGCTCACTACATTCCAGCCATACGAAATTCCTTGTGCACTAAATATGCCAAGGTCCTCCGGGCTTTCTGTTCCTCTGCTTAGGAAGTTCTTCCTTCCTATCTGCATGGCTTATTCTCTCTTCATAGTTCTCTGCTCAAATGTCTCACCAGGAGACCTTCCCTGAAGAGCTAACATAGCATCTCCTGTTATCTGTTACCCTGCTCCTATTTTTCATCTTAGTTCTTATTACTATCTGACATATTTATTAGTTTCTATGACATTCCCCCTCCCTTACACTAGATTTAAGCTCTAAAGGGCAGGAATTGTTAGCTTCACTGTGCCCTAGTGTTGTTGAATTAATGATTGAACTAAATAAAATGTCACCTCCTCTGTGAGTCCTCCCCAGATCACTCCCCGCCCCTGCAGTCCCCTCCGCCATATCATCTTTTCCTTTGCATCATGCTTAACAATAGTTATCCATTCCACATTTATCCTCTGTTCCCCAGTCCAACAGAACTCAAGCTCTGGGGACAGAGAACAGTGTTTCTTGGTGACTTCCACATCCTCCTCAGTGGAGAGCAGGGCCCCGGCCAGAGCACTCTGTGCCCTCCCACATATTCCAACCTCCCAGAGCTTCTGGATTTCCATCACTGCCCAACTTTTCTGTTCTCTCTCCTCACTGTGGAGTTTCAGGAATCATGAAGGAGCTGAACTGACCATCTCTGAGGTGTGCTGTCTACGTCTCACAATCTACAATGCCTTCCTTCTTAAGGGCCCTCCCTCTGAGGTGGCAGCCAAGCGCAGCGCTGGCAGAGCCAGAGGCTCATCTGCCTAGACTCCCTGGTGCCTCTGGTGTACTCAGAGCTCAGGAGCAGAGGCAGTGCTCTGCTGCCACCCTGCTGAGCCCTCCAAGGTGCCAGCTGCGAAGCTCTTTCAAGGAAGTGTTTCCTGGAGTTAGGTTCCAAGGGCCACCCCAAGAGCACACTTCTGCCCCCTCCCCTCTATTTATTCCACAAAGAGGGCTGGGGTCCACCAGGCCGCAGGCCAGCCCTGAAAGTGACAGCCCCTGCCCTCAGGGGCTCCCTACAGCCTGGCAGACACAAGCAGGGGTAGAGGCAAGCATAAGTTGGAGAACAGATGGTATAAAGTCCTACTTCAGAACAGGGCAAGACAACTTTCTAGAAAAGGCAGTGTTTGAGTATTAATGAATAAATGGGATCTAGCTGGGGAAAGGCAATGGAGGTGGGGAGAATTAGGTGCAGGTGCAAAGGTCCCAAGGTAAGAAGGGCAGGGGATGTGGAGAGCTCCATGTAGGGGGATCTCCTGGGCGCAAGAGGTCTTGTGTGTTTAAGTTTTGGGGTTTGACTGTTAATCCAACTGGAGGCACAGAAAGGTTTTAAGGAGTGGCATCTGTGCTTTGGAAGGGCAGTTTGGCAATAGGTTGGAAGGCAGACGGCAAGGGGCAATGCATGTCAGGAAAACCAGTTAGAAGAATATTGCACTGAAGAGAGAATGGTGTCCTGAAATAAGGCAGAGGGAAATAAAGCATGAATACGGAAATGACTTGGAAACAGAACAGAAAGGAATTTGGTGATAAATGGAGGCAGCACAGCACAGGGGAGCTGGAGTTAGACTCTACTGTGGATCTTGGGCAAACTACACTTGTGCCTCAGCTTCCTCATTTATAAACCAGGAATGATAGTCACTAGCACCTGTCTCATAGTGTTGGTGGAAGACTGAAGGAGTGAATAGTATGTGAAGGCTTGGGGTACAGCCTAGCACACTATCTTACCCAGGAAATATTAACTATGATTATGGAGCTCAGAAAAAAAGAAGAAAGGAATGACTAAGTTCACTCCCAGGATTCTGGTTTGGGCAACTATCTATGCAGTTCTCAAAGTGTGTTCTGTGGACATCTAGAGGTCCCAATGACCCTTCCACATAGTATGTGAAGTCAAAACTATCTTATAGTAAAATGTATTTTAACAATAAAATTGTTTTTAAAACTGCACCTCACCTGATTCTAATTTTAAAAATTGGCCAGGTGCAGTGGCTCCTGCCTGTAATCCCAGCACTTTGGGAGGCCGAGGCGGGCAGATGATTTGAGGTCAGGAGTTCAAGGCCAGCCTGACCAACATGGTGAAACCTCATCTCTACTAAAATACAAAGTGTTTTTTTCCTTTAGGTATGTTTTAGATAAGCATGAAGGATAAGCAAGTTTCATTAAATGGGAAAAAAATGTTTTATTCCTTTCTTGTTACGTGAGAAATACTGATTATCATTAAGCACCATTCATTTTTGCTTAGCTTCAAATGAGTCTCATGACAATAAAACCATGTGAAAAATACCTTGGTGAAAGTTTTGAACAATCTAACCAACAAGATAAAAGTATTATTGAATTATAATTCAAATTATAAAATGAATATCCATGAGTGCATACTGATAGGAATAAATGACTAAGTTAATGAATGGGGAAGAAGAGACAAATCTCTAATGCAGAATAAATTAAAATAATACAGATACTTCACCCTAAAAAAGATCACTCCTCACTCCTTAGGTGTGGGCTGCACACAGTGACTTCCTTCCAAAGAGCACAGTATGGAAAGGGAGGAAAAAGAATAATTTTACAACGGAGAAACCTGACAAACATTACCTCAGCCAGGTGATCAAGATCAACATCAATAGTAATAAATCATGATGTCGGTATGAACTCTTAGTATGATGTGATGGAAATGGTACTTTATCTCTATAATCTTCCTCCCCAAACCCATAACCCCAGTCAACTCCTCTACTGGAATTCATCTGATGTTTTTGTCTCATGGTTAGTCTACAAAATACTTGACCAGCACTCCTCAAAACTGTCAAGGTCATCAAAACAAGAAAAGTCTGAGAAACTGCCATGGCCAAGAGGAACCTAAGACATGACATCTAAATGTTATGGTTATCCTGGATGAGATCCTAGAGCAGTAAAAAGATATTAGGTAAAAACTAAAGACATTGGAATAAAGTATGGACTTTAGTTAATAATAACACATCGACATTGATTCATTAATAGCAAACACATCATAGGGTAATAAATGTGCCATACTATAAGATGTCAATAACAGGGGAAACTGTGCATGTGTGGTGGGTGGGAGATGGGAGTGGGTATATGCAAGTCCTGTTCCACCTGATCAATTTTTCTTTAAAACTGTTCTAAAAAATAGAGTCTATTAATGTTTTTAAGAGTCTGATATTTACTGGGAATAATTCCACCATCCATCTATCATCCATCATGGTAACCTAGAGACTTAAAGTTTTGTAATGGGATATCCTACACATAATTCAAACCAGCATTTACCCAAATCCCACTATTTATGCCTTTGAACTGCTGAATACTGGCTATAAAAAGGTGAACAAAACAATTTCCGAGGCCTAGTTGGAAATAAAAGACATTTAATTTTTGTCCTGTAAGATGAGCATAACTGTAGCACAGAGAAAAGGATCTGTGAAGCTTCGACAGAGGAGATATACTAAAGAAAATGTACAGAATAAAGAAATGGGTGGGCTAAGCCTGAATTTTTTTTTTTTAAGCCTGTGCCTCCAAGAATCTTCTGGGGTTTTTTCCTCCTGAAAATGAATGTCGGAGCAATCAAAACAGTTACCCCAAAGAAGCATGGTAGAGGCCAACAGTTTATTTACCATGGTGTTTTAACTTTACATGTACAATAAAGGAAAATACTTCAGGTGAATTTTAAAACGGATAAGTAGGAAAAAAGCAAGCTAAAAACAAACATACCCGCCCCCCGCCCTTTATTTTCTCTTTTTTTAACAGACCCACTTGTCTACTGACCAGGTACCTGTAATATGGGAGAATTCACTCTATTCCTCTCCACACAAAGAAGTCTTGGAATTTTCTAATTTCTCCTTTACTATGATTGTATTCTGTTCACATAATAGCCAAGAGTATGGCAAACGACATTTATAAGAGCAGTGTCTTTTAAAACCAATTTACTAGTTAACTCAGTACTGAGCATACATTCATCATTCAAAGATGAATCCCACAAACGTCGCTCGACATACTGGTTTTCAGTACATTTAATCAAATTCAACCACGAGGGCCACCAGTTCTGCTCACTATCAGGTGACGCTTGTTGGGAGACCCCTGACCCCTTTTCTTGACATCATGCTGTTGGACCTTTAAGCTAGCTATACCGGCAACTGCGTTTTGAGTGACTGCAAAAGGGAGGCAACTTCTGCACCGCCCAGAGCCATCCTAATCGTTAGAAATGGCAGAAAGTTTCTCGGGACTGACAAGGCATGAACTTCTCCTGATGCTGTCACCTTGTGCAAAGCTCTTACAGGTAAATTAGGGAGAGAAACAATTACTTTGTCGGCGTCACGAGACGAAGAATGGAAAAAGTGTGGAAAAGGACTTCGCCCGCCCCAAAGCGACCGTCCGGCGGCGGCTATTTCCCGGGCCTCAAGCGCGTTCCAGCGGCGCAGCACAAAAGACCGGGCGGGAGCCGGAGTTGCCGGGCGCCGCCTCCCGGTGCATCTCGGGAAGGGCTCCCGCCCGCGCAGCTCCGTCTCCCCGGCGCGGCCCGCTCGCCCTCCCGCTCGCTCAGGGCCGGGGCAGACGTGGCCCGCCCGAGCTGCCGCGGGTCTCCGAGAGGGCTTCGCACTGCTCCTCCACCCGGGGGATCTTTGTTCCCAGATCTGTTCCCCGCCTCGCCGCTCCCGCCGCAAAACCTCTTTGCGGAATACCCGCTGCAAGTCTGACTTGATGATGTGCAGTTTTGGGGTGCGCTAGTTGTGGGGGCATTCATAGAGGCAGCGAAGGGACCCCTAAGTTTAAACACTCCGGGAACGGTAAAGGAAGAGCGTCGGGCCCGCCTCCTCCCAACAGCGCTCGGGCGCGAACGGCGCCCTCCCGCGCTGCCGGCTCGCGCGGGCTCCGCAGGGCGCGCTGGCGGCGGCGGCGGGGCGGGGCGCGGCAGGCAGTCCCGGGGCCTGCACGTGGTGGCGACCGTTCTTCCCACCCGGCCATGTCCCCGGGGACCACCGCGCTCATGGGGAGGGGTAATGCCGTTCTCGGGCTCCTCTCCAAAGAGGGGTTTTACCCTCGGGGACCCCGGAATTGGAGGTGGGGACTAGAGAGGGAGCAAGGGAGGGCGCGGCGTGGCGCGAGCGTTTCCTGCGCGGGGACTGCGGGGTGGCAGCTGGAGGCCACTGCAGGGGCAGGGCGGCGGGCTGAGGGAGCGACCCACCCATGGGGCGAGAAACCCGGTAGGGGGAGCAGGGAGCCGGAAAACAGGGTTGATACATACCTGGGTAGGCGGGCTGGAGATGCCTTCCCTGAGCGTGCAGCGCAGGGCTGGCGGAGCGGGCTCTGAGTGGTTGCGGGCCGGGACTGAGGAGCGCAGAGCCGCACGTGGCTCGGCGCGCTGCTGAGCGATGTTTACATTCTGCAGCCACTCCACGTTGTGCTGCCGCCCGCGCTTCCCATTGGCCAGCTCTTCAGCCAACGCTTCTCTCCTCCCCGAGGGGCGGGCCCTCGGGTCCCCGCGTCGCTCAGGAAAGACCCGGGTTCCCTGAGGCCTTGGCGGGACAGCTAGGGCGCGCCCCAGGACGGTCACTTCCCAGCCACCCTATAGTCGCCCGAGTCACGTCGCCCTGTTATGCGCCCGGGCTGAGCTGCAGCCTGATACCCCCGAAATGCAGTGGGAGGGAGCAAGAGCAAACTGGCGGGAGATGCGGGAGCCGGGCGGTGGGGAGGCCAGCCGCGGAGAAGGAGCCCCTGAGAGTTTCCCTGCCGCCGCTGGCCGCGCCGTGGAGCGCGGTGGACGCAGGCCGAAGGCCTGGGAGAATGCACCCCACAGCCGCTCCGGGTGGCGGGCGCGCACTGAAAGCAGGGCGCGGCGCGCGGGCGCGCGGGCGGACGGGCGGGAGAGGGGAGCGCGCTGTCCGGAGGTGTCAGTCTGAGGCGCATGCGTGTGGGGCGGGCCCGGCCTGGCCTATATATTGTGTTGGCGCCGGCGCCAGCTGAGCCGAGCGGTAGCGGGTCTGGCGGTGAGGAGGTGCTGCGCGAAGGGGGGATGCGGGAGGAAAGAAAGCCCAGTTGGGCCGATCCCTTACCACAGGCGGGAGCCTCAGGGAGGAAAAACGGGAGGGCTGAGAACTAGACGGCTGGGGGTCATGGGTGCCCGCGTTCCGTCTCTGTCAGGAATCTTGGCAGGGGGCCGGGAAGCGGCAGGGCATGGAGAGCCGCCCCTCATTCTAGGGGCTTCTCTATCCCACCCTCATTTAGGGAGCTATCCCGTGGGAGAGAGAATGGGAGGCCGGGTCCCCTCCATGGGGAGAAAAGTTCCCGGCCAGCCCAGTCTCCCCTTTCTTTAGCTCCTTTTCCTGCCCTCCCCCCCGCCCCCCGCTTCCCATCTGGAGTTGGGGTCCCGGCGCCTCTCCGAGCGGCGGTAGGGCTGCGGGACCGGGAAGGAGGGAAAGGAGACTGAAGGCCGTGACACCAGTCTCGGTTCCTCCGCCCCCCGCTTCCCCGCCACCGCCGCTCTCCAAATTGGCGCGGAACCGGCTTCTCCACAGCCTTTTGCCTCCACATCCCCCTCTCCGCGCTCGTCCAGGATGGGAGGCGGGACGCGGGGGCGCTACCCAAGCCCCACTCCCGGTGTACGGGGGAGAGGGTGGAGGACCCAGAAAAACCCGTTTAAGGAAGATGTGCCTCCCTACGCGTTCAAGGTGCCAGGAGTGCTTGGTAAATTTTTGGACACCCGCGTCCCGGCTGGACATTCAGTTAAGAAAATGCAGGCGTGTATCCAAAATGAATTACCATGAGCTAGCTAACATAGCACAGAAGATGGCAGGGTCACACGGCCCAGGCCCCCTTCGGAGGGACTGAGCTTTCACCTCCAAATCAGCACTTGGAGAATGTGAATGACAATGTACTTGACTGCGGCTTTTCCTCTCCCCCCTTCAGAGGTTTTACACACCTGAAAGAAGAGAATGTCAAGACGAAGGTAACATCTGTCTTAGAGACATGTTTCAAATTAGTTGCCGCCTTTAACTTACTAATTACACTTCCTTTTTAAAAATTCACCACAGTAGCCGTTTACAAGCTAAGCAGCAGCCCCAGCCCAGCCAGACGGAGTCACCCCAAGAAGTCCAGATAATCCAGGCCAAGAAGAGGAAAACAACCCAGGTGATTTAAGGAGAAAGAGGGAGGAACGAAATGCCATGCTGGGACTTCAGTTTACCAATAGTCTTTTCTGTTTTCCAGGATGTCAAAAAAAGAAGAGAGGAGGTCACCAAGAAACATCAGTATGAAATTAGGGTAATGCAGAACTGGACTGGGTGGGTTTTGGGGGAAAATGGAGGATAGACGAATAAGAATAGAATTATGTGTTTATTGCTTTGCAGTAGATTCCTCTGACACTTTTACTTTTAATGCCCCTAGAGGTCAGCAGGAAGGCGCTTATCTTTGGGTGGTTTCTATGTGCCCGAATCCTACTACAGCTGCAGAGTAAGTGTCTTCAAGCAGCTGGTTCCTTTTTGTAAATCCCTCCCTCTTGGAACTGCCTGGTGCACCAGGGCCCGCCTAATCTGTCCAATATACTGCTCTTTGTTCCCTCGCAGACTCTAGTAGACGATCCTAATAGCTGCTTCTTGGGCATAAATAGGATGTGAGATCATTGACAGCCTGGCACGCAGCCCTTTGGTACCTCTTCTTCCTATGTGTTTTACAGAAAGCACTTTGGAGATAGTGATTGCCTTTGAAACCAGCATTATTGGGAAAAGGATCCTTTAAGTAATTGATTCCATTTTTAAGGTTTTGCCTTCAAATATTCAAAAGTATCAGAGCACACTTGTTTTAAAAAGAGCTATTTGGAAAAAAAAAAAAAAAAATGGTCCCTGCTACTATTGCTAGATACAGAGAACTGCGATTCTGTGATCTTGAAAGTGATTAGTATTTTAGACTACGGATGCATTTTATTACTGCCTCCTTCAACACCTAGTGTCTTCTATTACCAGAATTGCATTTTGTTGTCTAAAACATTGTTACTCTATAAAAATCAACATGAGTTATATGGCTTGTTTATAAAATATGAATGTCAAATTAGCTATATTGCCATCTATGTTAGCTAAAATTACAATTCTTTAGACATATTAGCTTTCATTTATAAAAGATCCATTATAAAAACTAAGGTTTTCCTTGCACAAATTGATATTCTTCTTTATTTTTAATGACAGAATTGTTGGCCACCTGTATTATCTGGGGGGATCAGTCCTTGCATTATCATTGAAACACCTCACAAAGAAATAGGAACAAGTGATTTCTCCAGATTTACAAATTACAGATTTAAGAATCTTTTTATTAATCCTTCACCTTTGCCTGATTTAAGGTAAGAAAAATTTCAGTAATTTTATTTCAAAGATATAAAGTTGTGCTGATTTAATACATGGCACTATTTTGTCTTTGCTGTCATAAAATAGAAAAACTCGTAAAAATTGTTTTCTTTACTAATATTTAAACATATGTCATTTTATCTGAGAGTAGTGCAAATGATACGGGTATTTAAAACACTGATTCCATAAAATTATTTTCATTTGCTTGCTGAGTACTATAAAGATTCAACAGGACTGAATTAGTTTTTTGTTAAGATAGAAACATTTTTCATGTACAGCTTTTTCCTTTAAAATTTTTATTCTTGTTTCTTGCAGCTTCAACCCAAAGGAAGCTTTTTCAATAGATGTATCAACCCTATTTCTTACCAAACTTAGTAAGGTCTATACTTCTTTTTTCTAGTCCATGAGTATACTAAAGGTACAGCTTATACAAAACATGTAGTGTATTATGATTGGCCTTAATAAGGAATTTAATGGAATCAGACACTTAAACTCACCAATCCCCCTTTCCCTGGACTCTGTCCCACCTTACCCACCCCATAGGTGATCCTGCTATAGATGATCTATTTAGAGGTGATTGAGACTTCTTGACTGTGATCACATGCTTTACGTATTTAAATTTTTGTATTGCTCTTGAGAAAACTTTTCTTTTTCACTTTTAATTGCATTTATTTTAACACTGAATTTACTTCTGTGCCGTAAGTTTTTGTTTCTTCTGGGCAACCTCCTCTTCTGGTGTAAGAACAATTTGTTCCTTTTCACTAAAGATCATTTCGATGCGGCAGGGAGAGATCATGTATGAGTTAATCCATGAGCTCTGTAGGTCCGCTGGCAAATCGTAGGTACTTTGTTCACTTGGAGATGCTCAATGACCGGAGACTCTACATCTAAACTCTTAAGTTCAGCATTACTCTCTGCATTTTTAAGCATGTGCGGCAAACATTCAGCACTCTTTGGACCACCAACCTTGTGTCCAGTCCCACTGCTTGGCCTCGGCACACCTACCAACTCCACCATTGTAATGTCAGAATGGTACATGCTGTTTCTGTAAAGTGACATTTTAAAAATACTTCATGGTGTTTCTTTTTTTTTTTTGGAGACGGAGCTTTGCTGTTGTTGCCCAGGCTGGACTGCAATGGTGTGATCTCGCTACCTCCACCTCCCAGGTTCAAGTGATTCTCCTGCCTCAGCCTCCTGAGTAGCTGGGATTACAGGCATGCCACCACACCCAGCTAATTTTTTGTGTTTTTAGTAGAGATGTCGTTTCACCATGTTGGCCAGGCTGGTCTCAAACTCCTGACCTTAGGTGATCCACCCACCTCGGCCTCCCAAAGTGCAGGGATTACAGGTGTGAGCCACCATGCCTGGCCACTTCGTGGTTTTTCATATATGCATACCCTTGATAGCCTGGGCAGTTTCACGAGTGTTCTTACAGTGAACACAAAGATTTGAACCTCTTAAGTTGCATGATTTTTTGGGGTTTTCCAGGTCAAGTGAATAGCCAACCATTTTCACAGATTACCTCAGACCACTTAGGGGAAAAGCAACATGGTTATCTTTTATCAGCAACCTTTGTAAAGTATAAATAAGTGGGACTAGAAAGCACTCCCTTTGCAAGTTTGGATGATCATAGTCCAGGTTCCCACTGTTATTTCAGGCTTCTATTTATTCATGCAAAGGAAATGGTTTCCAAAAATTAAGGTAGAAGGTTTTTTTCTAATTTACTCTAAGAGCTTCTTCCAAGTTCTAATTAAAAGTTGCATTTCAGGCCGGGCACGGTGGCTCAAGCCTGTAATCCCAGCACTTTGGGAGGCAGATCACAAGGTCAGGAGATCGAGACCATCCTGGCTAATACATTGAAACCCCGTCTCTACTAAAAAAAAAATACAAAAAGCTAGCCGGGTGAGGTGGCGGGCGCCTGTAGTCCCAGCTATTCGGGAGGCTGAGGCAGGAGAATGGCGTAAGCCCGGGAGGCGGAGCTTGCAGTGAGCTGAGATCCAGCCACTGCACTCCAGCCTGGGCAACAGAGCAAGACTCCGTCTCCAAAAAAAAAAAAAAAGTTGCATTTCAGTGTCTGAAAGTTGAATTTTATCTATGTGAAACAGAATTTGTATATTACATGGATTGCACAATTTAAATTATGGTTTTTAGCTGGGCATGGTGGGTCACACCTGTAATCCCAGCACTTTTGAGTGGCTGAGGCAGGTGGATCACTTGAGGTCAGGAGTTTGAGACCAGCCCAGCCAACATGGTGAAACCCCATCTCTACTAAAAATACAAAAACTAGCCAGGCTTGGTGGCAGGCACCTATAACTCCCAGATACTTGGGAGGCTGAGGCACAACAATCACTCGAACCCGGGAGGTGGAGATTACAGTGAGCCAAGATTGTGCCGCTGCACTCTAGCCTGGGCCACAGAGTGAGACTCTGTCTCAAAAAAAAAAAAATTTATGTTTTTTTCCCTCTCTTTCCATAGCTGGGGGTGTTCAAAAGAAGTCTGGCTAAACATGTTAAAAAAGGAGAGCAGATATGTTCATGAAAAACATCTTGAAGTTCTGCATTCTGACTTGGAACCACAGATGAGGTCCATACTTCTAGACTGGCTTTTAGAGGTATGTTACACCAATACAAATTTCCTTTGTCTCTGTATGATGGAAAATATTTAGCTGTAAATATGCTTTCCATGTACTCTCCAGAGTTTATTGTTCATCCCCAGGAAGCTGTCTTCTTTGAGGTACTTACTGTAGTTGATGGTACCCAAAGTGGAAAGTGACTCTATAAAATGACAAACCTACTACATATAACTAAACTCAATCCAGAATTCCTGTTATCTGTGGGTACTGCTATGTACCAGCCACTTTCTAGGTGCCACAGATACTCAAGGTGAATGGAATGTATAGTTGATTAGGTTTTGAATTATGCTATACAAAGTGAAGAACTAGAACTAGGCTTCAGGGCCCTCTGAAGTCTTTTTCTGTATTAACAAAATCAACTGATGATGAGGAATCCTGATTTCTATATCCTAAACCGTAATGAGATTATGGATACCTGGAAGCTCTAAGCCCTCTATAGTCCAGGTACCTTCTCTTTATTATATTCTTCTATTCTTTTCTGAAATATACCATTAATTTGAAGGAATAGTGATCCTGAAGCCCCTATAGATTTGTGCCAGAATTTTCTCTCTTATTTAGGTCCATTCCCTTTCTCTGGATAATAGCTCTAAAAAAGTCTCTAAAATTATTATTGAGGAAATGATTACTTATGTTGATGACAAACTGATTTTTCCCCCAACTCTTGGATATTTACTCTGTAGTCTGTCTTTAAGACAGAGATGAAGCATTCTAAGGGAAAAAGACCATAGACTTTTTGGAGGAGTAGCACATGGCAGAATAGATCTCAGAAGCTATCAGAACAGTTTTTAAGACTATACCATGTTGTCCTTTTGCATCAGGTCATCTTTTTCCTTATTTTGACTAGAAGGAAAGATTGTATTTTAATTGTGAGCACAAGAAGGCATTGGGTTTTGACTTTTTCTGAGTGTCTAGTGATCATGGAATCAACCTAAGCATAATTACGTTAATTTTTAATTTTTTTCCTTTTTGTTATACCGATATTCATCCAGTGGTTATCCTATTCAATTTATTCCTGTTTTTCCTAAATACGATTATGTATGGAACAGCATACAGAATATATCAAATCCGGCAGTGTTAAACTCTGTCTTAGTATATTCTTCAGTCTAGGAATGCAAACTTGATTCAACATTTGAAAATCTATTCATTTATTACCTTAACAGTAAATGAGAAAAATGCTAAGATCTCAATAGATGCAAAAGACATTTTTTGAAATTCGACATTCTTTTTTTTTTTTTTTTTTTTTTTGAGGTGGAGCCTCGCTGTGGTCACCCAGGCTCGAGTACAATGGCACAATCTCGGCTCACTGCAACCTCTGCATCCTGGGTTCAAGTGACTCTTGTGCCTCACCCACCTAAGTAGCTGGGATTACAGGCGCGGGCCACCACACCTGTCTTTATTTTGTATTTTTAATAGACACGGGGTTTTACCACATTGGCCAGGCTGGTCTTGAACTGCTGACCTCAAGTGATCCGCCCACCTTGGTCTCCCAAAGTACTGGGATTACAGGTGTGAGCCATCGCACTCGGCCAGCAAATGAGATTTTCTTAACTTATTATTAGAAACTCAGGTGGCCAGGTGTGGTGCCTTATACCTGTAATGTCAGCATTTTGGGAGGCTGAGGCAGGCAGATCAGTTGAAGCCAGGAGTTCGAGACCAGCCTGGCCAACATGGCAAAATCCCATCTCTACTAAAAATACAAAAAATTAGCTGGGCATGGTGGCACATACCTGTAATCTCAGCCACTCAGGAGGCTGAGGTAGGAGAATCACCTGAAGCTGGGAGGCAGAAGTTCAGTGAGCCACTGCACTCCAGCCTGGGTGACAAAGCGAGACCCTGTCTCCAAAAAAAAAAAAAAAAAAAAAAAAACTCTGGTATATATCTCTATTTCCTCACCTCCAAAATGGGGATAATGGTACCTACTTAAGGAGTTACTGTGAGAATTACAAGCTTTTCCTAAAAGTGTGGAAATGACAGATACTATTTATTATTATTATTAACAATAGTGAAACATCAGGGCAATTCCTATTAAAGTCAGAAACAAGGGATAAGATTTTATGACCAATGTTAAACGTTCAGTATCCTTCGATAATTTTTAACCAGTGCAGTAAAATATGAAAAATAAATGAGGTAGGAAAAATGATAAAACTAGTAAATGTGGATAGTAATAGATTTGTTTATCCTAATAACACATGTTAGTTTCTTTTTTTCCTTTCCTATCTTAGCTTTGCTATCAGTTTGGCTTAAACATATTTTAAAATCTGATATGCTGAGAGATGACTTTCTAATTTGAGAAATTCAGAGGATAATATTTAAATGTTTGGAATCTTCTCTAGGTATGTGAAGTATACACACTTCATAGGGAAACATTTTATCTTGCACAAGACTTTTTTGATAGATTTATGTTGACACAAAAGGATATAAATAAAAATATGCTTCAACTCATTGGAATTACCTCATTATTCATTGCTTCCAAACTTGAGGTAAGTTCTCAAAGTTTATCCTTAGATATATTTATCCCAAACTTTTTTTTTAATCAACATATTAATCCCAAAGAATACTATGTCTTATATTAACTCCTTAGAAAAGTGAATGTTTTTGTTTCTCAGTACATTTTCTGAACATTATCACAGGGATAAATGATAAATTATCATAGTTCCCTCTGTAATGTCTGAGCCTTATTATAAATCTCTGGTTTAGATTCTGGGATTAGTATCTAAGTGAAATGTCCCATGGCTCATTCTGCCAAACGAAACATTGATGCTCTATTTATATACATAATTATAGCATTTGTATTAAACAGAATGACCTTTGAAAACTAAACAGCTAATAAAATGAAATGAAATGAATACTGTGTTGGGTTAGAATAATGTTTTATCCAGCTTTTTTTTTTTTTTTTTTTTTTTTTTTTATTGAGACAAAGTCTCACTCTTTCACCCAGGCTGGAGTGTAATGGGATGATCTGGGTTCAGTACAACCTCTGCCTCCCGGGTTCAAGTGGTTCTCCTGCCTCAGCCTCCTGAGTAACTGGGATTACCGGCGCTTGCCACCACGCCCAGCTGATTTTTGTATTTTTAGTAGAGATGGGGTTTCACCATGTTGGCCAGGCTGGTCTTGAACTCCTGACTCAGGCGATCCACCCGCCTCAGCCTCCCAATGTGCTGGGACTACAGGTATGAGCCACCGCGCCTGGCCAGCCTAATATTTTTGTATCTGATGGTGCTGCCATGATAGAAGGCAACTCCTTTCTTAAGATTTTCCTTCGCATAAGCTCAATTTACTTTTCTTAATACGTGATGGATATCATCAATACTTTCACCTAAGACTTTTATAGCTGGTATCATTTTGAAAGAAGAGAGATTGTGATCATATATTAAGTGTTTTCCTTTTTCTTTTAAATGTCTTTTGAGCTTTAAGAGCCATCCCCAAATTCTGCTGAATTTGGCACATAAACTTGTGTTCAGTCTATCCTTACTTGAAATTATACTGTTTTAGACAACTTTCTAGACCGAAATCCTCATCTTTTAGCCTGTTCTCCTATGTGGGAGACACCTAATCCTTTGATGATTCTAATTCTTCTCTGGAGTGCTAAAACGGACCTGTTAGCCAAACTGCGTGAAGTATTTTTTGACTAACCATATTTTTGTACTAGGGTAAAGGAAATGTTTTTAGTTTCTAGACCTTATTTGTTTGGTGCTTTGCTTTTGTTTTTTGAGACACGGTCTTGCTGTCACACAGGCTGGATGCAGTGGCACTATCACACCTCAGTACAGCCTCGACCTCCCAGGCTACAGCGATCCTCTCACCTCAGCCTCTGGAATAGCTGACTACAGGGATGCACCACCATGCCTGGCTATTTTTTCTTGTAGAGACAGTGTTTCTCTTTGTTGCTCATGCTGATCTTAAATTCCTGGGCTCAGATGATTCTCCTACCTCGACCTCCCAAAGTGCTGGGATTATACGTGTGAGCTGCTGCACTGCACCCAGCAGGGTGTCTCCTTTTGATCTGACCAATGTATCAGGCAATCTTAAAACAAGTTTGGTTGTTCTTTAACTGAAATGACATAAGATACTCTAGTTGTGTTAATGAAAATTCAAAGTCAATTCTATGAAAAGAAGTCTTGATAATCAATATAGTTACTAGATACCTAGATATGAAAATGTCTTACTAAGTTTGACTATAGAATTATTTTACTGAGATTTACATTTACTTAGTGAAGCTGTCCTTAAATCTGAAGCTTGTGTGTGATTTGTATATAGATGGTCCCCTACTTACCATGGTTTGACCTACAATGTTTTGACTTTATGATGGTTGAAAACAACCTGCATTCATTATGCCCCTTGACATACAACAGGGCTATGTCTGCATAGGTTGAAAATACCGTAAGTTGAAAGTACACTTTCTGGCCAGGTGTGGTGGTTAATCCCAGCACTTTGGGAGGCCGAGGAGGGCAAATCATTTGCAGTCAGGAGTTCGAGACCAACCTGGCCTACATGGTGAAACCCTCTCTCTACTGAAAATACAAAAAATAGCTGGGCATAGTGGCACACACCTGTAATCCCAGCTACTGGGGAGGCTGAGACACAAGAATCACTTGAGCCTGGAAGGTGGAAGTTGCAGTGAGCCGAGACTGCACCACTGCACTCCAGCCTGAGTGACAGAGTGAGACTCTGCCTCAAAAAAAAAAAAAAAAAAGAAAATGTACTTTTTAAATTTTTGCTTATTTCTCCAAGAAAATAAAAATGTACTTTCTACTTAAACGATATTTTGGTTTATTGGGATGTAACCCCATTGTAAACTGAGGAACATTTGTAATTAATTTCTATCTCAATTGTACTCAATAAAAAAACTACAATTTAAAGGAAATCTACGCTCCTAAACTCCAAGAGTTTGCTTACGTCACTGATGGTGCTTGCAGTGAAGAGGATATCTTAAGGATGGAACTCATTATATTAAAGGTAATAATTATATTTTCCTAGTTGCAAAAAAGAAACCATGTTACTAAGTAACATAAGTAGTTATGATTGAATCTCAAATACTACAATGTAAAAAGTCAAAACTGAGGTATTAGGATCCAGTTCTAAGACGTTAATGCATCAAAATATTGACAATGGTTATGGTTGGATGGGGAATTTACTTAACCTCTAAACTCTACTATATAACGTGATATATGTGTCTACATTCATTAACAGGCATTTTTAAATTTTGTTAACAGGCTTTAAAATGGGAACTTTGTCCTGTAACAATCATCTCCTGGCTAAATCTCTTTCTCCAAGTTGATGCTCTTAAAGATGCTCCTAAAGTTCTTCTACCTCAGTATTCTCAGGAAACATTCATTCAAATAGCTCAGGTACTGACATTTTTATTGATTCAATGGTAATATTATTATTAATTACAGGTTTTAGTGTATAGTCTTAAATAGGCTATATCACAAAATAATAACATTGACTTCACTCCTTAATTCTAGAACAAAACTTTTGATGCATAAAGTTCTGTCCCCAACGTTTATGTTGCTTAATGTTTCTAGAAAACAAAGTCCTTACACTTTTCTGAGTACTTTCATTCTTTAGGAGTCCAAACTAAAGTATCTTTTTTGATATAAAGGGGAAAAGCATTTTTTAGCTAGTTGTGTTTAAGCTTTATAATGGCACAGAATTATTCTGTATGATGTCTTTACATTTGGATACACAGAGTACCTATCAAGTTAAATATCAGAATTAAAATTACTTTGTTAAAAAAATTTTTTAGAACATAAATTCAAAGTAAACTTTTCCAGGCTAGCATATTTAACAAAGTAAGTAATTAGATGAGGAGGAGGAGGATCTGGCTGGGCGGTATGGCTCAGGTCTGTAATCCCAGCACTTTGGGCAGATGAGGCAAGCAGATCACTTGAGGTCAGGAGTTTGAGACCAGCCTAGCCAACGTGTTACTTGGGAGGCTGAGGCAAGAGAATCACTTGAACCTGGGAGGTGGAGGTTGCAGTGAGCGGACATCACACCACTGCACTCCAGCCTGAGCAACAGAGTGAGACTCCATCTCAAATTTAAAAAAAAAAAAAAAAAAAAAAAGGAGATCCCATTCTTTCTTGCTTACTTCTCGTAAGTAAGCTTAAGGCTGCTGTATCTGTCATATAACAAAAGTGAAGAAAATCTACATTCTTATTCTGTGTGGGAAGTGAAAAATTCAACATATGGAAGACATTTGGGGATGAATATTAAGTCACCTAGGTTAAAATTTGTGGGCAATAGTGCTTACATCTAGCACATTATGAATACTCAAATTGGATAACCTCTAAGTATACTGGAATTGGTTTATAAAACCTTTTATTAAAAGCTTAAAAGCTTAATTTTTTCATCCAGAATTCTTAGCATCCCAGATTGTCCTAGGCAGCTATACCCTTCTGATAGGGTAAATCTTTGATAAGCCAATAAACAATGTAGAGTTTCTAGAGGTATATAACAGTAATATTTCACTTCCAATTTCCAACTCTTCTCCCATTTCTCTTACTTTCTGGACCAATGAGGACAAACAGAATTGAAATTTAATTCCGCTGCACAAGTATCTTCTCAAATGTGTGAAATCTTGTCCTTTTACACTATACCATTCCACTGCTACTTGTTCAGCTCTTATTGCCTAGATTATACAGCCTTTTAACTAATCTCACTGCTTAATAAACAGGTTTTCTTCTAGTCTGTTTTACTGCATTCTAAGGTATCTTTCTTAAAATGGAACTTTCTTGATTTAAAAATCTTCCAGTAGCTTCAAGAATCAGCCTATAAAGTTCTGACTTCTTAAAGACCCTTTGTGATCCAATCTAGGCCATGCCTCTCTCTAGCCACCACCCCTCATCTTTCTTGATAAGAAAAGAAGGTACTCCTTGCTTATTTCATATTTTTCACCTTAGGAGTTCTGAACTATGAACTGAATTTCAAGTGATGTTCCTATACCTAGAACATTCTCTGCCTCCCAATCTTCCTGGCTACTTTATAAGACTCATTTATGGCAATTTGAGGCCATCACTATCTTTTCCAATCTGGATTTAGGTGCCCTTCCTGCTAGTACATGTCACATTGTACTGCAACGGTCTTTCCTTGTCTACTTCCTTCAGGTTGGTGGCTTATCTCTAGGTCCCTTAAAGTTTTAGCAAGAGACATTTAGTACTCATCCGTCTCCTAAATTGCTTGTACTTTTGTTTTTCCTTTGTTAGCTTTTAGATCTGTGTATTCTAGCCATTGATTCATTAGAGTTCCAGTACAGAATACTGACTGCTGCTGCCCTGTGCCATTTTACCTCCATTGAAGTGGTTAAGAAAGCCTCAGGTAAGACTCTCTATTTGTTGTCTTCTTACCTTTTCACAACTACTAATGGGACTATAGTCTCTGAACTTTAACATTCTGCTAAACATGAATTTAAAACTTTGGCAAAAAAAAAAAAAAAAATTAGCTGCTCGGTGATTACCTTTCTGTTAGAAGTACTTTCCAATCCTGAATGTGTATCTACAAAAAGACCAAATGGAATTTAAATACAGTTGAAACGAATCAACATTATAGTTCTGCTTTAAGAGTTCTTTGGGATTTGACCATTTCAATTTCTTTTTTTTTTTTTTGAGACGGAGTCTCGCGCTGTCACCCAGGCTGGAGTGCAGTGGCCGGATCTCAGCTCACTGCAAGCTCCGCCTCCCGGGTTCACGCCATTCTCCTGCCTCAGCCTCCCGAGTAGCTGGGACTACAGGCGTCCGCCACCTCACCCGGCTAGTTTTTTGTATTTTTTTTTTTTTAGTAGAGACGGGGTTTCACCATGTTAACCAGGATGGTCTCGATCTCCTGACCTCGTGATCCGCCCGTCTCGGCCTCCCAAAGTGCTGGGATTACAGGCTTGAGCCACCATGCCCGGCCAGACCATTTCAATTTCACATGTAGAAGGTACTGGTTAAGAAGTTCTGAAGTCCCTTTTCCCTTCAACATAGTCATGTAAATAGTTTGAGAGTGATAATCTGTTCTGACATACTAAACTTTTTGGTTATGATTTGTTTTGGTTTCTTTTTAAAATAACTGTCTCAAAACCAGTACCAAGTACATCAGGCATATATAAGATAGTTTCTGATGTACAACCTTCATGCTTTTCTAACTTTTTTCTATCTAGGTTTGGAGTGGGACAGTATTTCAGAATGTGTAGATTGGATGGTACCTTTTGTCAATGTAGTAAAAAGTACTAGTCCAGTGAAGCTGAAGACTTTTAAGAAGATTCCTATGGAAGACAGACATAATATCCAGACACATACAAATTATTTGGCTATGCTGGTATGTTTTTTTGAGTTTTTTGGCTTTGCTATCTGAATCTAGTAAGTAACTGAAACTGATGGTAGGAATAGAGTTCTCCTTCAGGCAGTTATATAAGATGATCAGGGGAAAGAAAGTTCTAATGGGCACACTGATTTCAAAATGTAGAAAAGTTAATAAAATTACTTTGAAATCAAAGCAAGATTTGTGAAGTGTCTCAAGATCAATGCCAACAGTCTAAATAAGAGTTAAAAATATATATAACATGTTACAGAAACTTTCAGAATATGACCCTTCACACTTGCAAAGACATAAAAAGACTATTAAAATTAGACCTAAATAATCTCAAATAAGTACCCAGAAGTCTGGTTTGACTATGATTTCTTCCCATGTATAGGAAGAAGTAAATTACGTAAACACCTTCAGAAAAGGGGGACAGTTGTCACCAGTGTGCAATGGAGGCATCATGACACCACCGAAGAGCACCGAAAAACCACCAGGAAAACACTAAAGAAGATAACTAAGCAAACAAGTTGGAATTCACCAAGTATTGGGTAGAACTGGTATCACTGAACTACTAAAGTTTTACAGGAAAATAGTGCTGTGATTGATTGTCCTAGCCAATTCATAAGTTACACTGCCATTCTTTGATTTTAAAACTTACAATTGGCACTAAAGAATACATTTAATTATTTCCTATGTTAGCTGTTAAAGAAACAGCAGGACTTGTTTACAAAGATGTGTTCATTCCCAAGGTTACTGGATAGAAGCCAACCACAGTCTATACCATAGCAATGTTTTTCCTTTAATCCAGTGTTACTATGTTTATCTTGATAAACTAGGAATTTTATCATTGGAGTTTTCGACTGGGTAAGTGCTACCTTAAAGGGTATATACTAAGTGATATAGTACTTTGAATCTAGTTGTTAGATTCTCAAAATTCCTATACTCTTGACTAGTGCAATTTGGTTCTTGAAAATTAAACTTGTTTACAAAAGTTTAGTTTTGTAATAAGGTGACTAATTTATCTATAGCTGCTATAGCAAGCTATTATAAAACTTGAATTTCTACAAATGGTGAAATTTAATGTTTTTTAAACTAGTTTATTTGCCTTGCCATAACACATTTTTTAACTAATAAGGCTTAGATGAACATGGTGTTCAACCTGTGCTCTAAACAGTGGGAGTACCAAAGAAATGATAAACAAGGTAAATGCTGTGGCTCCTTTCTAACTGGGGCTTTATTGACATGTAGGTTGCTTGGTAATAACCTTTTTGTATATCACAATTTGGGTGAAAAACTTAAGTACCCTTTCAAACTATTTATATGAGGAAGTCACTTTATTACTCTAAGATATCCCTAAGGAATTTTTTTTTTTAATTTAGTGTGACTAAGGCTTTATTTATGTTTGTAAAATTGTTAAAGTCCTTTCTAAATTCCTCCATTGTGAGATAAGGACAGTGTCAAAGTGATAAAGCTGAACACTTGACCTAAACTTCTATTTTCTTAAGGAAGAGTATCAAATATATACTGACTCCTAGAAATCTATTTATTAAAAAAAGACACAAAAACTTGCTGTACATAGGCTAGCTATTTCTAAATATTTTAAATTAGCTTAAAAAAAAAATCCAGCATCATAAAGTAGATTTAATTAGAAAACTAGATTGCTAGTTTGTTGTCAGATATGTGAATCTCTTCTCCCTTTGAAGAAATTGTAAATTTAAGCTATTGTTATGGTATGAAGTCTTCTGTATAGTTTGTTTTTAAACTAATATTTGTTTCAGTATTTTGTCTGAAAAGAAAACACCACTAATTGTGTACATATGTATTATATAAACTTAACCTTTTAATACTGTTTATTTTTAGCTCATTGTTTAAAAAATAAAAGTTAAAAAAATTTAACTGCTTAAAAGTAAAGTTTTGCCATTGCTTGGAGAAACTTTTTTTTCCTTCTCTGCGCTGCCAGCTGTAACACTTCTTCTGGATTGCTTGCATTCAACTCTGTCTGGCCGATGGCTTTGATCTTCCAAAACAGAAAAGTGATGTTATTAGAGATGTGTCAAAAATTAAGTTTTGTTGGTACAAGTAATATAAAGCTATCTACATGCTAACAATGATAAAGTTTAATGATTAACTGAACCTCTAATTGTAAAACCCAAGAGTCTTGGAAAAAAATTAACATAAAGATTAACCAGGCCGGGTGCGGGGTGACTCACGCCTGTAATCCCAGCACCTTGGGAGGCCAAGGCGGGTGGATCATGAGGTCAGGAGATCGAGACCATCCTGGCTAAGACGGTGAAACCCCGTCTCCACTAAAAATACAAAAAATTAGCCAGGCATGGTGGTGGGCACCTGTAGTTCCAGCTACTCGGGAGGCTGAGGCAGGAGAATGGCGTGAACCCGGGAGGCAGAGCTTGCAGTGAGCCGAGATTGCGCCACCGCACTCCAGCCTGGGCACAGAGCGAGAGACAGTCTCAAAAAAAAAAAAAAAAAAAAAAAAAAAAAGATTAACCAGGGCCACTCTCAAGGAAAGATGGACTGCTGAGCCATAGTTTATGGAATTACTTAAGTGGCATTTTAATATATTAAGTAAATTCATGTAAATTTATTTGAAAGTATAAGTAAGTTCTACATAGTAATTTTTAGAGTTAAACTAGGGCTTCACTTGTTAATGTGCAAAAATAACTAGTGGCTCAGCACTATAGTGGCATACAGTGGCTCAACTTTTCACGATTAGAAAGAAGTGCCTCAACCAACTAAATATACACACAATTTTTTTTGCTATGGAGTGTTTAGGACCTTAAAATCTATAGATTTTTCTTAAAAAAAAATTTTTTTTTTTTGAGACGGAGTTTCACTCTTGTCACCCAGGTTGGAGTGCAATGGTGTGATCTCAGCTCACTGCAGCCTCTGCCTCCCAGGTTCAAGGGATTCTCCTGCCTCAGCCTCCCAAGTAGCTGGGATTACAGATGCCCACCACCTGGCCCAGCTAATTTTTGTATTTTTTTAGTAGAGACGGGGTTTCACCACGTTGGCCAGGCTGCTCTCAAACTCCTGACCTCAGGTGATCTGCCACCTCAGCCTCTCAAAGTGGTGGGATTACAGGCGTGAGCCACTGCACCTGGCCTAGAATTTCTTTAAACAATAAGACTTCTGATATGTGGCTTGAAGAGAGAGATGATAATTCAGATATGATCATCAGGTATGGGAAGTTAGGGAATAGGAGAAATTGCTGGATGATGCCATTCAACATGAAGGAATGCATGTGGCAAAAGTTGGTAGTAGAGTACAACCAGAGTTGTTTCACACAGGTATCCCAAAGATAACTGGCTATAAAAACCCGAAGTGTGAGACAGAAATTGGAATCGGAGCCAGATATTTGAGAGAAGTAATACACCCCATGTGGACACTAATCAAAACCGAGAGTGGATTAAATTACCTAGGGAGAATGTAGGGTTACAGAAAAGTAACCCAAGGACTAACTTCTTGAGAAAACCAAGTTTAAGGAGTAGGCAGAGGGAGACACCCACAACAAGAAAAGGAAGAAATAGAAAAAGCAATCCAATAAAAATGTCAGGGAAGCCAAAGGAATAAAGAGTTTCAAGAAGGAAGGAGATGTAATCAGGAAAAGGACTGGAAAGTATCCAGTGGATCTGGTGTTTGGTGGCTCTTGAGAGAAAAGTAAGAGCAGTGATGGCATTAGTCAAACTGCTGGCTTGAAGAGCTTCAAAAGCTAGGCTGAGAGGGATAAGGGGGCCGGAGGTGGAGGCACAGACAACAAAAACTTGTATTAGGATGAAATATCTTATAGACTATGGAGAGGCTGACGACATAGGAAATCATATAACTCATTAAAAGGTTACTGAGGGGAGAGAATTCAAAACATAAAAATTTGCCTTCATCAAAGAGTAGTATAACCTCTTACGGGCTGCATAGTGGGCTTAACAATGAGTACAGCTGTAGATTATTTTAAAGGCAAGACGCAGCAAATGAAATAGGAATTTGAAGCTAGCACTCACAAGGTCACCATTCCCAAGACTAACATCCATGAGGACAGAGCCTGGCCAGTCTTCACTGGTATATGCCAAGCATAGAGGAGGTAAAGAAGTATGGAAAAGGTAGAGAGAGGACAGGGGCTTAAACAGGAAAGTCTAAAAATTAGAGTCCACAAAGAGAATGTGGACCACCAAACTAGTGGCAGGTAAAAAAGCTGACGGGCCAACTAAGGTTGGAGACCGGTTTGGCAGTGGCACCAGTTGTAGAACTTTTTCCAATAGTCTCAGTGGCCCAAGAAAATAAAACACATAAGTTACTGAACTTATGCAGGGCTAGGGCTTTCCCAGGTCAGGTAAAGGATAAAGTGAAGATGCTAAAAATATTGATCAAGAGTAGCTCTATCAGCAGGGGTTCCCAAACCTGGTTCATCATCAGACTACCCGGGAAACAAAAAAGAGATTCCAGGGTCCCACTTCCGACCAACTGAATCAGTATTTCTCAGTGTGCAGAATGGTATTTGTCGTACTTGAGATAAGTAGAGAAGGGAAGATGGAAGGGAATGACTGGGAAAAAAATGTCACAAACCTGAACATCTCACTGATCGTGAGGGGCTCAGGAGCCAGGAAGTAAGAGAAGGATAGGTTATGGGCAGAAAGTGGGTTGCAGTATAAGATCTTACGTAGAATAATTGTGAGTGGCTGGTACAGAGTAAAAATAACACTCCATAGACCTGAGGCTGACAAGGACTTGTAAAGTCCTTGGTGACATCAGGGTGACAGGTAAATTCATCACGTCTTTTGACACATGTAGAGGAACAACCAGATGCTTACATGAGCTAGTAAGGAAGTAAGGTATGAAGGATAAGGGTCTCAAAAAATGATAGAAGTAGAAGTGGTTTGGATATAGCAAAAGGGAGCTAGGAAAATTTTTCAATATTGCCTTCCAGCCCCAGGTAAATCAGAAAAGGGAGAATGAATAGCCTCCAATCAAGTAGAACTGGCCTTCATGTTCTTTTTCCTTTTTTTTTTTTAAGTGCTGTTATTATTCTGTTTCTTCTAAACAATGGGCATACACTTTAGTCCAAGTACAAAGTTTAAAAGACACTTAATAAATAGCATTTTTAAAAATATAAGTGAAAGAGCAAAGAAAAGATATGTGGTGATACTGCTGCAGTAAATGTTAGACAAGTAAATATGGCCATACAATTTAAAATGTTTTGGCCCATACATCAAATTTAGATACAGAGTTCATCTAATCAGTGATTCTGGGGCACCTAATATGTGCCAGACACCATTCTAGGTAACAACTATGACAAAACAAGTCCTTATCCTCATGGGGAAATAGATATTAGGTAAACATACAGTATGTTAGATGTTGACAACTGTTTCAGAGAAAAATGTAAAAAGAAATGAGAATAAGAGTACTGGAGGGAAAAGGAAAGCAGACATTGTTACTTTATAAGATGATCAGGAAAGGACTGAGGAGACACCTGAGGGAAGTTGGATGTTCTTGGAGAGAAAATTTCAAAGGCCCTTCTTAGGTGGTGAATGTTCTTGGCTTGTTCAAAAAACAGGAGGGGTACTGGTGTAGCAGAAATTAGCAAGGAGGAAAAGTCAGATGGATAGGCTAGAGGTCAACTTGTATATAGCCTTATAAGCCATTGTAAGACTTTTAACTTTGTGTGAGATGATAAGTCATTAGAAGGTTTGGGACTGAGAAATGACATGCTCTAATATTTTAAAATAACATATAATGACATGGAACAGCTAAAATTATCAAAAAAGGATCTTTTATGATGTAAACACTGATAATAAAGTTCTGGCAGTAACTAGGCACACAAAATCTATTTTTTGTTGGTTCACATCTTAACAATTGTTTAATATTCTGGAAACTATACCACTGAAGAAAGGCGTAAGGTAACTTACTGCAATTTGTCTTTTATCTGTTTCTCCTCTTTTATGATGAAGATCTAAATAATCAGTTAAGAAAAATAAATCTGACAGTATTAAATATAATGAGAGAATCTCAACTCATTTTCAGTTTTGATTTGGAAAATATACAATATTAAATATTCCTTTAACTTATAGAAATGGATCATTCTAACATCACACACATTGATGAAAGGATACAAGTCAAGTACTCCAAAATAGTAACATCCCATATGTAGTCGTAGTAGGAGTCCATAGCATCATGACTGAAAGACAGAATTCAGTTACTTCTTAAGCAGAAAAATGTTGACCTCATTATGTTAAAAAAATTATTCCTACCTGTTTTGTTCTTGCAGAGATTTAAACGCTGTTTTGTAGTCAATTTCTCTGAGGAACTGACATAAAATGGCCACCTACATTAACAAAGATTTGAAAATGGTTTCATGTAATGAAAGCTTGGTTTTACAGGGTAATCTTGAATTATTTATATGAAGAATATATTCTTGAAGAAACCTTATAGATCACATTGAATCAGCTCATTTATGGATTCCATCCAATTTTAAGTTCAAAAACCTTTATACACGTGTCTGTCTGACCACTATTTTCTTCATCAGTGACCTAAACCACAAATTTTTAGAGGTCTGTTTGAATGAGAAGCTGGCAAAAAGCCAGTTCAGAAAACTGAAGGGGGTGGAAAACTGTCAAGCAAAAGTGTCATGACATTCAAGGACATACAGAGCGTGCAATTAAACCTTTCACAGCTGGCAAGTATAGATGCTCATTTTGGCAAAATTTAGGCTGCCAGTCTGCTTAACATAGAAAACATTTCACTCAGGTCATAATGTCCATCTCTTTAAAAAATAGTTTTTATTGATTTAATTCACAAACCATAATAGTTACCTTCTTAAAGTACCCAATCTGGTGGGTTTTAGTATATTCACCAAGTTGTACAACCATCACCACTATGTAATTTCAAAACATTTTCATTACTTCCCTCAAAAAAGTCCATTAATTAGCAGTCACTCTCCACTCCCTCTCACCTCAAGCCTCTGATAACCACTAATTTACTTTGTCTCCATACTCTGAACATTTCATATGAATGGAATCATAGACTATGTAGCCTTTTGTGTCTAGCTTCTTTCACTTAGTATAATCTTTCAAGGTTCAGCCATGCTGTATCACGCAACATTACTGACCATTCCTTTCTATGGCTGAATAATATGTCATTGCATGGATATGCTGCATTGTGTTTAGTCATTCATCATTTGATAGACATTAGGGTTGTTTCTACTTTTTGGCTATTATGGATAAGCCTGCTGTGAACACTTGTGTACAACTTTTTCTGTGGACATACGTTTTCAATTCTTTTGGGTATATACCTAGGAGTGAAACTGCTGGGTCATATAATAATTCTTTTTACCTTTTTGAGGAACTGGGAAACTGCTTTCCTGAGGCTGCACCATTTCGATGCTACAACATTTTATATTCCCACCAGCAACATATGAGGGTGCCAGTGTCCCCACATCCTCACCAACATTTGTTTTTAAATGTCTTTAGATTACGGCCATCGCAGTGGGTAGGAAGTGGTATCTCATGGTTCTGATTTGCATTTCCCTAATGACTAATGCACATTTCTAATCTAAAGTATCTTTAAAAACTTGAAAAATGCTTTCTTCCCATTTAGGAGGTTTAAAGGTCAATGTTTTTAATTCATACTTTCATTTTAGTTGACACTGTATAAACTATTAAAAAAAATTAAAGAATATGCCAAACTCTTACATACCCTAAGTGATTTCGATATGTAAAATAAAATACAATTTCCAGTTCAATGCTTTATTATAAACTCTAACATACATAAAAACAAAACAACTTCATAATATTATAAACTAACCTGTGTGTGGCAATTCAGCAAAGAACAACATTTTATCATTCGTTTTATTACCTACGAAAGCAAAATTCTCATTATTTTCAAAAACCAGCTAACATGGATTGTAACAAATGTGCCACTTCACAAATGTGAAGCTGTGTGTGGAGGAACAGGGGGTATATGGGAACTCTGTACCTTTTATTCAATTTTGCTGTGAACCTAAAAGTGCCATAAAAAAAAAAAAAAAACTAAAAATCTAATAAATGTTCAATCTTATTTCAAAAGCCATTATAAGTATTTTTAAAATATCATTTAAGTTATGATACTGGTAGCCTACATCGGAGGAAATAGCAACGCATATCAAAAAAAAAAAATGTACAAAATTTGATACCAGGTGCAGGAATGGGGAGGAAATGGGAAGAAGTAGTTCAAAGGGCACAAATTTGCTATTACAGTAAGTCCAGCAAGCTGATATACAGTATGAGGACTAGAATTCATTATACTGTACTGTATACTAAAAATTTGCTAAGAGTAGATTTTAGGTGCTCTTATCACAAAAAACGGGTAACTAAGGAAGGCAACAGATATGTTTTTTGTTTGACTGTAGTAATCATTTCACTGTGTATATTAAAACATAATTCTGTATATCTTAAATATATACCAAAGAAATTAAGAAAAAAAAAAAAAAACAGGGATTTAGGAGATAGAATCCATATGATTTGAGAGCTAACTGGATGGTGGCAGGAGGATCAGTAAAGAAAAAAGTCAAAAATGATGGCCAGGGTTTGGGCTTGAACAACTCAGATGGTTAAACAAAAAAGTTTGTTTGGTATTTTGCAGTTTTTTTTTTGTTTGTTTTTGAAAGGGCACGTGAATTTATTAGGAGTGTATTAGGAGTTTATCACTTTACGGTAAAGTAAGATACAAATCAGTTTGGACAAGTTGAATTTGAGGTGTTTTGGGGGAATCAAGACAGCAATAAGTGCTAGAAATAGGGACAATGAAAATACAGAGAGCAATCTGTTCTAGAGTCATGAACCTGGGACTTACGATCACATTACAAGGAAATGGGTAAGTTCAGCCAAAAGGGGGCCCATGAAGAACATATACAGGTAGGCAAGAAGCCAGCCAGCCCATGAAAACAATTTACCTGGTCTGTATAAACATCAGGGGGCACAGCCTTGTTAAAGAAGTCAGAACACACAGCTCCTGCCTGGAGGTAATAGTGAAGAGCTGCTGAATACTGATTCGTTGCTGAAACAGAAAAACAGACATAAAGCATTAGAGGTAACAGTTGAAAAACAGGGCTTCCTTTGTGAAGAGTCAGGTGAAACTTCGTAAGTTAACACAAGCAGATTAAACCACAGATCTAGAAATAAAACGTTAGTTCATATTTCTTGCCAAATGTCCTAGCACAGAATTTAGTATTTGGAGATTTTACTTCCCAAATGTCCAAACTAGAAACAAATTATAATTTTGTGAAGTAGTTCAGAATCGGTATATCAAGAACCTGACAGCTATCAAGCTGATATCTTGAATTTGATAGATATCAAGAACCCGATAGCTTCTTTTGGGGACTGGGGTGGAAATGAGCATTAAAATCAGCATTTGCGTCAAAATAATCCAGAGGAGAGAAGAATGATGCGGGAAAGGGCACACATGAAACAAGACTGGCCATGAGCTAATTACTGTTAATTAGTAGCTGGGTGGTAGATACATGGGTGTTCAGCCCACTATCCCTTTTATCTTCATATCTTGAACTTTCCCTTTAAAAAATTCAACTCATTAGGAAACAAATACGATAGGAAAAAATCTTAATTAAAAACCAACTCCTAAAACACAGATTCTGAAATGATTCTAGTCAGAAATTTTATTTGATCTGTAGAGTAAC
This sequence comes from Macaca thibetana thibetana, assembly GCF_024542745.1. NCBI lineage: Eukaryota > Metazoa > Chordata > Mammalia > Primates > Cercopithecidae > Macaca > Macaca thibetana. The sequence goes on from NC_065585.1 coordinate 50,268,992, forward strand.
AGAAGCACTGAAAGTTTCATATCAAGTGGGAAAACCTTATCACATACAACCCAGCACAGGGGTAATGGGGAGAGTTAGGATCTATCTCCAAGAATAAAAATAATGATCAAGTGTATCTGGAGAGAGTTTAGAATCTCTAAACAGCATTTTAAAAAGAAAACCTCATTCTCCTTAAAGATGTTTTACCAATTAGATTAAAAAAATTCATGCCGGGCGCAGGGGCTCACGCCTGTAATCCTAACACTTTGGGAGACCGAGGCGGGCGGATCACCTGAGGTAAGGAGTTCAAGACCAGCCTTGCCAACATAGCAAAAGCCAATATCTACTAAAAATACAAAAATTAGCCAGGCGTGGTGGTGGGTGCCTATAATCCCAGCTACTTGCGAGGCTGAGGCAGGAGAATCGCTTGAACCTGGGAGGCGGAGGTTGCAGTGAGTCAAGATCATGCCACTTCACTCCAGCCTGGGCGATAGAGCGAGACTCCATCTCAAAAAAAAAAAAAAAAAAAAAAATCACTACTTTTTTAAAAAAGATAATAAAGGTAGTCCACATAAAATTAAAAGCATCTGAACCAAAGGTTCCACACTAAAAAAAAGTATAAATACTTTTACCGCTTGAATTTACTAAAGTAAATCTCAAGAAAACTTAACAAGTATTGTAATAAAATAGGTCATATATTTACTTTTACTTCAGAAAGTGCTATAAAAACAAAACACAAAGCAACTAAACATCTCACTTACCAAAGTAAATATCTGCCTGGATAATTAACCAGGAATGGTTATTTGGATTTATACTGAGTGTGTATCGAACTAGCTCTTTCACTGTGATTGCCACAGCTTCAAAGTCCACAGACTGCAGGCTAAAAGGAAAGACACATAACATTAATCTCTATTTTAAAAGTCAACTTTAAATTCCATGCATGTATTTATTAAAAACAAAAAGACTCAGCCAAGATTTAGGTGAACATAAATATAATGCTAAATACTAGGAGTAAATGTACTATAAGAACTATCAACACAACTAAGTCTAAGAAAGTGTGACGGGCTAACTTTTTATGAGGGGTTGAAAACAATCTGATATTTGTTCTCTTTTCTTCAAAATGTCAAAGGTAGACAAGGCTGCACCAAGAAAGTGTATTTGCATCTTTTACAAATGGTTAAAGCATATAAAAGTAGTAAGACACTTACCTTTGCTTTTAGCACAATTTATGGGCAACAAAAGAGACTCATAAAATGTCCCCAAATTATTTTTCTTTTTTTTTTTGAGACGGAGTCTCACTCTGTCGCCCAGGTTGGAGTGAAGTGGCGCGATCTCAGCTCACTGCAACCTCCACCTCCCAGGTTCAAGCGATTCCTCTGCCTCAGCCTCCTGAGTAGCTGGGATTACAGGCACCCACCACCACACCAGCTAATTTTTTTTTTTTTTGGTATTTTTAGTAGAGATGGGGTTTCACCATGTTGGCCAGGCTGGTCTCAAATTCCTGGCCTCAGGCAATCTGCCCATCTCAGCCTCCCAAAGTGCTGGGATGGCCTGAGCCACTGCACCTGGCCCCCAAATGATTTTTAAGTTCTGTTATCTATGAGAAGCCACAAAAAAATCAAGGACTCAGACACTGATAATGTTGCCATGTGGCCTTACATCCACCTTAAGGCTTCTTGCAAGAGTTACCGACTCCCCTCGAGATGTTTCAGGGGCCATAATGGGGTGAGGGGCTGGATGTCCAAGTATATCACGTCAGTGCATTTGGCAGCCCCCAAGAATCAATAAAAGGATACTGTGAGCCTCGCTAAATGTGGACACATTGAGGTACAGAAGATGGAACTGTGAAGAGAAAAGCGAGGCTGGCACTCAAGAAACTGCTAACTGCTTCCACCTCCTAAGAGCAGTAAAGCACAAGGGTAGAGAATACAAGCTGTGGATTCAGACACATGGCTCTATCATTTACAAGGTGAATTCAAACAAGGTACTTTTGTTGCCCTGAGGGGTTACAGTTTACCCTAACTCACCACTGTGCCCAGTACAGTGGAAAATGAATTGTGGGATTATTAGCAAATAGTCAATTATTTATTTAAACTTAAATAGTTATATAAGTTAAATTGGCTTATAATTTTATAGACATTTACAAAATATTACAAGTCTATGAATTCTATATATCAAATAGTTGGTTTTAAAAACGTAATCTTCAATCCAGTGCCATTTCCACTCTTCTTGGAATCAATAAAGACTCCCACTCAGGAGAAATACTTTTCTCTAGTCAAACATTTAGTCATATTTTGTTTTCTCTGGGTCAATTTACATTAAAGTATTTTCATCATGAAGATAATAGTTAAGCCTACTATGTACCAGCCTTTATTCTAAATATCTAGCTTAGAAAATGTATTATTTCGTGCAGGGCATGGTGGCTCACGCCTGTAATCCCAGCACTTTGGGAGGCTGAGGCAGGTGGATCACAAGGTCAGGAGATCAAGACCATCCTGGCTAACATGGTGCAACCCCGTCTCTACTAAAAATACAAAATATTAGCCGGGCGTGGTGGCGGGCACCTGTAGTCCCGGCTACTCGGGAGACTGAGGCAGGAGAATGGCATGAACCCAGGAGGTGGAGCTTGCAGTAAGCCGAGATCACGCTACTGCACTCCAGCCTGGGTAAGAGAGCAAGACTCCGTCTCAAAAAAACAAAAAATAAAAAATAAAATTAAAAAAAATTTAAAAAAGAAAAGAAAATGTACTATTTCATCAATTCTGAGGCAGGTATTATTTTAGAGACGGGGAACATGGCACAGAAAGCAACTTACTGAAGGCATATAGCTCTAAGTGAAAAGGCTAGGGCTCAAACCCCAGGTGTCTGACCTATAGCCCCTAGGGTAAACAATTCCTATGCCTCATTTATAAACACGCTGGAAATCAATCATTGCAGTCTAAACTTAGGCCACAGAGGTACTACTACAGAGGCTAAAAAACACAACCACTGGGTGGGGCGTGGTGGCTCATGCCTGTAATCCCAGCACTTTAGGAGGCCGAGGGGGGCAGATCACAAGGTCAGAAGTTCCAGACCAGCCTGACCAACATGGTGAAACCTCATCTCTCCTAAAAATACAAAAATTAGCTGGGTGTGCTGGCATGTGCCTGTAATCCCAGCTACTCAGGAGGCTGAGGCAGGAGAATTGCTTGAACCTATGAGGCGGAGGTTGCACTGAGCTGAGATCATGCCACAGCACTCCAGCATGGGCAACAGAGCGAGACTCTGTCTCAAAAAAAAAAAAAAAAAATTAGCCAGGTGTGGTGGCACATGCCTGTAGTCTCAGCTACTCAAGAGGCTGAGGCTGGAGAATTGCTCAAACTCAGAAGGTGGAGGTTGCAGTAAGCCGAGATCATACCACTGCACTCCAGCTTGGGTGACAAGAGTGAGACTCTGTCTCAAAAAAAACCCAAAAAAAAACCAAAAATGCAACCATTGAAACCACCAATTAAAAATGCAAAACTGGGCTGGCCACGGTGGCTTATGCCTGTAATCCTAGCACTTTGGGAGGCTGAGGGGTACAGATCACCTGAGGTCAGGAGTTTGGGACCTGCCTGACCAACATGGAGAAACCCTGTATCTACTAAAAATACAAAATTTGCCAAGCGTGGTGGCACACGCCTGTAATCCCAGGTACTCGGGAGGCTGAGACAGGAGAATCGCTTGAACCGGGGAGACAGAGGTTGCGGTGAGCCGAGATTGCGCCATTGTACTCCAGCCTGGGCAAAAAGAGCGAAACTTTGTCTCAGAAAAAAAAAAAAAAAATCAAAAACTGGGCAGGCATGGTACTCACGCCTATAATCCCAGAGCTCTGGGAGGCCAAGGTTGGCGGATCTGTTGAGGCTAGGGGTTCAAGACCAGCATAGGAAACATGGTGAAACCCCATCTCTACTAAAAATATAAAAATAAATAGCTGGGGGTAGTGGCGTGCACCTGTAATCTCAGATACTTGGGAGGCTGAGGCATGAGAATTGCTTGAACCTGGCAGATGTAGGTTGCAGTGAGGTGAGATCTTGCCACTGCACTCCAGCCTGGGCAACAGAGCAACACTATGACTCAAAAAAAAAAAAGAAAGAAAGAAAAAGTGTCTCTACCTGATTCTTGGACTGCTATCTAACAGATTTTATATAAAAATCAGAAACACAGCATGACGGACTCTGCAGTTCAAATGCTGTGAAGCACGCACATGTGCTTCATGCAGCATGGTGCGCCCTTGGGAAACAAGCCTCAGTAAGTGGAAGGCAGGGGCACTCACCTGCTCTGACCCTCCAAATTCCTGGACAAGACAAGGGAGCTTTTCCAATCTCTAAGATTGAGATGGAAACAAATTCTTTACTGTTATTCTATTATCAGCTTGCCTGTGCACTGAAATCTTTTATTCCTCAAAGATGCCACTAAGAGTAATAACACAAGGCTTGAACAAGCACAAAGTAAGAAGAGTGAGAGGGAAGGCAGGGAGGAAAAACACTTGGGAGGAAACAAGTGGATTCCCCTATATGAGAAGTTGCTATGTGTGGGAAAAGAAAAATGTAAATGATTCCTTCAAGTAAATGAACACTTTCTCCTTCCCTAAAAAATGTCCCCATCATCTTACTGTGATTCTTAGGTAATGCACGCAAAAGGGAATATTTCTCAAAGTAATTAAAGAAGTTTAGCTTAGTTCCTACAGCAACTAAAAGAGATTGGGAGACTTTTGATAACTACAGCATTGGATGAGACATACAAAAAAATTATGAAAAAACAAATCACTTTCAAATGGATACTCGTAAAAGAAGTAAGATGCTGGAAACCTGATAGAAAGTCTTTCTTTCATTGGCCCCAATTTTCAAATTCTACTGACAATCAGGACCACTTTATCTTCTGTTCTAAGGCTGATAAATCTTAACTCCTACTTAAGAGTTATGCTGGGCCAGGTGTGGTAGCTCCTGCCTGTAATCCCAGCACTTCGGGAGGCTGAGGTAGGTGCATCACTTGAGGTCAGGAGTTTGAGACCAGCCTGGCCAACATGGCAAACCCACGTCTCTACTAAAAATACAAAAATTAGCCAGGCGTGGTGGCGGACACCTGTAATCCCAGCTATTTGGGAGGCTGAGGCATGAGAATCGCTTGAACCCAGGAGGCGGGGGGTGCAGTGAGCAGAAATTGTATCACCGCATTCCAGCCTGGGCAACAGAGCGAGACTCCGTCTCAAAAAAAAAAAAAAAAAAAAAAAAAAAAAACACAAATAGAGAAACACAAAGACTGTAGAATCTCAGCAGATTTCCGGTCCTTTAATAAAACTATCTAAAGGTATCTTTGCTAGTCAGAATGGTTTCCAAATACATAACTCATTTAATAAAATATAAGCTATACCACTACTTACTTGGGAATGGAAGATGGCCAAATAGAAATGTGTTCAGCTGTAATATCATTCACAATGTCCTCCTTTAAAAAGAAAAAAGGTGTGATTTACAAAGAAATTTCTTTCAAATTTTTTAAATGAAATTATGAAATACTTACCCGAACATTGTGAAGTTTCACAAAGAGTGATAAAATAATAGTCAAAACCAGTGGTTCCTATGAGAAAGAAAACACAGAATCCTTAAACAGTATGTGTGTATATTTATTTTTCTCCTGTCAACCTCACAGACATCAAGCAATTTAAAAGACCCTTGCCTTTTTAAAATTTAGCATCTGTTTTAGCATGTGCTTTAGCACACTAAAAATCAACTTTATTTTTAATCGCATGTGGGCAGGGGGGTGGATCATAGCACATAATTTATATAAAATTAGCATATTTAAATGTTTGGCTTATGGTGCTATCTCCAAGCTCAACTCCTCGGAACATGACCCTTAAGTGACTTTTTATTCCTTCAAATAATGTTAAAAGGGTGAAACCCAGGTTATGTCCAGTAAATAAATATGACATTGATCCTACTAAGCAAAAATTAAAGCCAGGCTTCACACATCTAGTCCCTATTATGAAGACTTTTTTACAATTTAAAGAAATACCTGCTCCGTTCACTAAAACATGGTAAAGTAAATGAAAAACTTTTCCAATCAGATTATCCCACCCAACAATAATGATCACTGAAGAAAAGCACATTAACAGGCCACTTTAATAATTAAAGCAGAAGCCAGGCAAGGTGGCTAACACCTGTAATCCCAGCACTTTGAGGGGCCAAGGAGGGAGGATCATTTGAGACCAGGAGTTAGAAACTAGCCTGGGCAACAAGGGGAGACCTCATCTCTACAAAAAGTGAGCTGGGCATGGTGACATGTGCCTGTAGTCCCAGTTCCTCAGAAAGCTGAGGCGGAAGGACTGCTTAACCTCAAGAGTTAGAAGATGCAGTGAGTTATGATCACACCTCAGCACTCCAGCTTGGGTGACAGATCAAGACCCTCTCTCTTAAAAAAAAATTTAAATTAAAAAACAAACAATAATTTAATCAGTATTTGAAGTACCCAATGATTTTTAGTCATAGTCTACAATAACCAGCAATAGTAATTAGAGCAATTTTTAATAAAACTTACTCGTAATTTTTTGATAAAAGAAAGCAGTTCACTCCTACAAAACAAAAATTTTTGAATATACATTAAATACTAGAAATTAAAAATAAAATCAAGAAAGTAAATTATAGATGAAGGTTTATTCTTAATGCTCCAATTCGGCAAGTATGAAAAGGAATGTAATATTCTATCGTCATACTAACCTAATAACATTTCTTCCCTGTTTTAATCACATGTGAAGTCTTCAATACTATCCAACCTTAAACACTACTGATTTTTAATTCCAGTTGATTAAATGACTAATAGTTTCTTACAATGACACATAAACAGAAGATATTTCCAAAAGTGGCCAAGGCAGACAGGTTCATCACAGACGAGTACTACAGAACTCGTAAGATTGTCCAACTTTATGATATACACAATAAAAGCTGATGTTCTTGAAATCAACCTTTAATAGGTCAATAGTATAAACAGGATAAATATTAAGAACTCGAACACAACTGACAGAAACATACCAATACATACCGATACATGATACCTAACGTAGATTCCCTCTGCTTTATTAGACTAACTCTGCCATCATTTCCTCGTTTGTGCTGACTGGACACACTACAGATTTGAACAACAACTTCCCAAAGGTCTTTGGCAGTCCGTCTACTTTCTTTAGGGCCTGGAAGTTCTTTGCATGTAGCTGCTAAAAGCTGTCCAAGCTATAACATGAAAAACAAAACACACAAAAGATAATCTGTAATGTCATGCACATTAGTTCTATTATCAAGGCACACTGGAGGAAACATGGAATGACTGCCCAAACATACTAAGCACAGTTATTTTATGCTGTGCATTCTGTACAACCTTTGAGGCTCATTGTCTACTGACAGATCTGAATCTGAGAAAGATCCTCTGGTTCGAGCATACAAACTTTGTCTCTGAACAGTTATAGTCTAGTGAAAATGAAAATGAGACAATGCAAAGAGATAGATGATTTATTAAGTGGAAAAAAAACCGAGATGCTAAATACACATAGTATTATCCCACGTTACATCGGGAAAAAATTGTGTAATGGAAGGCATACACCTAAATGTTAACTGTAGTAAAAGCCCAGGGGATGAGATTAAAATACTTAGATTTTTCTCTCTCCCTTGCACACATATGCACACATACAACTTCTTATCACTAAAAAAAAATTGTTTCAATGAAAAAAATAAGGAAAGGAATAAGGAAACTGAAGTTGGTGGAATTAAGGGATACAGATTTAAAGCAATTTTTCTCTAAGAAAATTGGTAGCAACTGGGAATGGAGCTACTGCTCATCTGAGGAGGTAGAATTAAGGCAGGACAGGTTATATAAAGTGACTGGTGTGAATAAATGCAGCCTCAAGGACCTAAGACGTAGGGAGCACCCAGAAATAAAGAGTGGAAAAGCTGAAAGCAAAAGAGAAAGACTAACTTACAATAAATTCAGAATTTCTTCTTTTTTTTGGAGACAGGGTCTTGCTCTGCACCCAGGCTGGAGTGCAGTGGCATGATATTGGCTCACTGCAACCTCCGCCTCCCAGGCTCAAACGATTCTTGTGCCTCAGCCTCCCGAGTAGCTGGAATTACAGGCATGTGCCACCACGCCCAGCTAATTTCTGTATTTTTAGTGGAGACAGGGTTTCACCATGTTGGCCAGGCTGGTCTCAAACTTCTGGCCTCAAGTGATCCATCCACTTCGGCCTCCCAAAGTGTTGAGATCACAGGCGTGAGCCATGGCACCTGGCCAAATTCAGAATTGGGACCCGTTATTCTTGTTCATATTAACTTTTATACTCCATGGCTCTTGTAGAGGGTGCAGTAACAAGGATAATTTCAAATCCATCAGGAACCCCTTGTTTCTACTTAAAATGGACCTAGAAAATTTTCTAGGCCGTGCGCGGTGGCTCAAGCCTGTAATCCCAGCACTTTGGGAGGCCGAGACGGGCGGATCACGAGGTCAGGCGATCGAGACCATCCTGGCTAGCACGGTGAAACCCCGTCTCTACTAAAAAATACAAAAAAACTAGCCGGGCGAGGTGGCGGGCGCCTGTAGTCCCAGCTACTCGGGAGGCTGAGGCAGGAGAATGGCGTGAACCCGGGAGGCGGAGCGTGCAGTGAGCTGAGATCCGGCCACTGCACTCCAGCCTGGGCGACAGAGCGAGACTCCGTCTCAAAAAAAAAAAAAAAAAAAAAAAAAAAGAAAATTTTCTAGGGGTCCGTACTGCTTAAGGCAGCTTTTTTAAGGCGGCAGCAAGATTGCAACAAAGACAAAAATTGGTGGTTTTTCTCTACATCTTCTGTTATGAAAAATTTCAAACAGAAAAAAAAAAAAAAAAAATTCAATAAATACCTGACACGTTGTGACTATTCTGCCATGTTTGCTTTATATATCTACATAAATTGTTTTGTTAAACCATATTAAGTTAGACACAATATTTCATCCCTAAATACTTCCATATACATCTTCTAAGGACAAGGACATTCTTCTCCATAACCACAACTCTGTGATCATGCCTAAGAAAATTAACGAGAGTACTGTGGCTTTCCAAAGCTCATGAGAATAACATAAAAATCCTACCTATACCAGGTGAATGGATATGGACCAATGGCCTAGTAGGATATTTCATCCTGCATGCTCACCTAAAATACTCGCCTCTGACAAATGGAATCACGATACATGCAACTATTCACTGCAGTGTAACGCCAGGGATACTGGTGCTCTTAGCTCAAATTCATCTTCTGTTGTCAGGGATCATATGCTTTAGGTCACTGAATTTATTACATAAATTACATTTTTAAAATGTTCAGAGGTCTTAGGCCCCAAATCAACTGAATTCCACAAACATTCTTGAGCACCGACTATGGGTGGGCATCATGGAAAGCACAACATAAAAATTAACTGCCCTGAAGCAGTTCATTGTCTTATAGAGAAGACAAGTGGATAAATAACTTATTATTCAGCATAAACACAACAAAAGAAATAGTCAACAGTACAACAGTACAAAGGAAGCAAGAAGAGGAAGTGATTTACTCATTTACAGAGAAAATAATATGGGAAAGCATTAAAGAAATCACATGAACAGGCAAAGCTGGGAAGGACATCCTGGCTAAGATGACAAACAGCATGTGCACAGGTGCAAAATGGAAACATGGCGTGGGCATGCTGGTGCTGCCAGCACAGGGCTGGAACACCAAGGGGCAGGGGAGCTGCACCTGGAGGAGGAGAAGCATGCACACCTTAAGAGGGCTGGTAGGCCACATGAACAACCTAAGGTTTTAGCCTACACTAGGACCACTGTGGCTGCCAACCCCTACTACTACCACCTAGGCTCTTATCATCCGAGTGCCTATAAACCTGTGCCCTTTCCATTATGTGACACTACCACTCTCTCTGATCTAAGGGGCAGACTAGACAGTTTTATATTATTTCAAAAGGGTGCATTTTAGTCACATGCTTAAGAATTTTCTGTTCCTATTTGTGATTACATAATATATAAGTAGGAAAATATAACAGAATAGAAAACATTAAAATCACTAATACCCCATTATCCAGAGATAATAGCTGTTAATATCCTTTCAGACTTTTTCCTACACGTGTGTGCGTGTGTGTGTGGTGTATTCCACGCCAAACTGGAAGTGTGGACACTGATTCTGATTATATTTTCTTTCAAAACACCATCCCTCATTCTAAACTTTTCTCTAATTCCTTTTTCCTTGACATTAACAAGGCAGTGAGAGGGCAATCATGTATGGAAGGTGGCACACAAAACCCTAACCACCAGATGACATATGAGGAGACACCTAAGTGACAATTCTTTCGCAAAGTCACCACACATCCTTCCTGCTTTTGGACCAGATCAGGGGAACTGCAGGAAGCAGTGAGACAGCCTCTCCCAGAGTAAGGCAACCAACAAAACAATTTCCTGTGTCCTTACACATTGTAGACCCTCAAGCATTCATTACACAAACACACGCCTATCTCTCCTGGTGCACAGCTCCACAGAAGTCATTGCCAGAGGTAAAGAGAAGAGTTACTCTACTGTCTTTGCACTCAGTGACAAGCTACGATTCTAACTGTAAGAGATAGTAACCTTGGAACAAAATGGTTCCCTCATCTGATTTTCTTAAAGGCTAAGAAAAGACTGTTGGGCATAATGAGACAAGTACCCAAGAAATTAAGAACTCACATTCCAGAAAGTTCACTAAAGAGACAGAAATGATTCAGGCTGGGTGCGGTAGCTTATGCCTGTAATCCCAGCACTTTGGGAGGCCCAGGCGGGTGGATCACCTGAGGTCAGGAGTTCGAGACCAGCCGTGGCGAAACCCGTCTCTATTAAAAATACAAAACAAAAAAAAATTACCCGGGTGTGGTGGTGCACGCCTGTAATCCCAGCTACTTGGGAGGCTGAGGCACAAGAATGGGTTGAAACTGGGAGGTGGAGGTTGCAGTGAGCCAAGACTGTGCCAATGCACTCCAGCCTGGGCGACAGAGGGGGACTCAGTCTCCCAAAAAAAAAAAAAAAAAGAAGAGATAGATATGATTCAATGTCTGAAATTTCAAAGAAAAGGATAATTCAAGTATGGCAATTTTCATGAGCAAGTGTAAAGATAACAAAAAGAGGTGGAAAACTGAAAAAAATCAATAAACTCTCAATAAATCCTCAAAGGGTTAAAATGAAATGAGTTCAGTTTTTAAAAGGACATACATGAAATATGAAGGAAGAAACAAGTAACCAAACACAAATGTTACGAAGTGGTACAGTTTTACAAGAGTTCCCAGATAAACACAGATTTAAAGGATTTTGTATTACTAAAGATAAGTTGGGACAAACGAGGAATAACAAAAGGTAATAGGAACAAATAAAATAATGAGAAAATCTGAAGGACCAAATATACCCAAAAAGGAGAGCGGGACTTACAATGTTAAATCACTACATGTTTAACTTTGTTTTTTGGTGTTTTTTTTTGAGATGGAGTTTTGCTCTTGTTGCCCAGGCTGGAGTGCAATGGTGTGATCTCGGCTCAGTGCAACCTCTGCCTCCCGGGTTCAAGCGATTCTCCTGCCTCAGCCTCCTGAGTAGCTAGGACTACAGGTGTCCACCACCATGCCCGGCTAATTTTTGCATTTTTAGTAAAGACAGGGTTTCACCATATCGGCCAGGCTGGTCTCAAACTCCTGACCTTGTGATCCACACACCTTGGCCTCCCAAAGTGCTGGGATTACAGGCATGAGCCACTGTGCCTGGCCTACCTTGTTTTTTTTTTTTTTAACTGTAACACCAGAAAGTGAGAAAAACCTACTATTCAGTGTGTATAATATTAACACATGAAAGATATAATCTTAGAAGAAACCTCCAGTTTCTCATTAGTTTTGATATTTTCTGTACTCAGAAGCATTTCAGGTTGCAAAGGATATAATTAAGACAACAAAATAAACAACTTACTACCAATTTACTAAATAAATTCTTTTATTAGGGGAATAATTACTAATAGCAAACCTGTTAGAGATTCAGAGTTAGCAAACTTAGAAGGGTAAAATTCTAAAGAAGAATAAAATGTTCAAATGGAAACAAGGAAAAGTGCATCCCTGACGGACTCCATCAGCTCTAGAGTGTGATTATAGCAACCAAAGCAAAGAAAGTGAATCTCTCATTATCTTAGGATTATACCAACGTGTTATCTCTTAACTAAATAATCTGTGACTACATGCTCATGAATTATAGGGCATTAGAAAGAAATATTAGAACAAGGTCAAGTGCATGAATTACCAAAAACTATCCTTTAACTACAAATCAACAAGCATTTGTCCAATCATTTGTATCACAGAAATTAGACAAGTTCCCAAACTAGTATAAAGTTAAAGAAACAAGTATAATACTATCCTCACAATCCTTTTATTTAAACATTAATTACCTTAACATATGGATTACTCTGAAGCAAAAATGCAGGAACTTGGAGTGTAAGGTATTCACTTTCCCTCCAGTTTAACATAAAGGCAACACATTCCTCAGCTATAACTTGACGAAGAGGAATATCTAAAAAGCAAAGAGGAAAACAGTTGGAATTACCATCACAACATTAAAATAAGAACAAAGCAAATACTTGCTCAGATTTCAATTGAATTAAAAAAACAGGCTGGGTATGGTGGCTGACACCTGTAATCCCAACACTTTGGGAGGCCAAGGCAGGAGGATCACTTGAGACCAGGAGTTCAAGTCCAGCCTGGGCAACAGAGTGAGACCTTGTCTCAAAAAACAAACAAAATTTTGTAGAGACAGGGTCTCGCTCTGTCACCAGAATGCAGTGCAATAGTGTGATCATGGCTCACTGCAGCCTTGAGTTCCCAGGCTCAAGCGATCCTTCCACCTCAACCTCCCCAAGTAGCTGGGACCACAGGTCCCACCACACCTGGCTAATGCCACCATACCTGGCTAATTTTTGCATTTTTGTAGAGATGGGGTCTCACTATGTTGTCCAGGCCGGTTTTGAACTCCTGAACTCCAGTGATCTGCCTGCTTCAGCCTCCCAAAGTGCTGGGATTACAGGCATGAGCCACCACACCCAGCCTCCTTATTTTAAATACTGCTTATAAGCACAAGCTATAGGACAAGTTGCTGAACATTTAGTAAGTTAGGAGTTTACAAAAATTATATGCAGAGTTATCAGTCCTTTACCCTCCCTATCCCCAAAAAAGGGATGTGAACTACAAACTGATAAGCCAAAAAGGTAGTACAAAGAGACTAATAATTTAAAGGAACTTTCACCCATTTCAAAGAGTAAAAGCATAGGCTTCGAAGTTGGGCTGATGGAGTAAAGTCATAGCTCTGTCTCTTCCTGTGTGACTGTGGGCAAATTCCTCAACCTCTCTGCACCTTGGTTTCTTAGTTACAAAATGGGGATAAGGAAACAGCAGCTATTTCACAGAGCTGCTATGAGGACTAAATGAGTTATGCACCTGAAGCTTAGAACAATGCCTGACACGTAGTTAGCACTCAACAAACATTAAAGTTTAAACATTGTCTCATTTCAGAAAAACCATGCATGGAAAACCTACCTCCCACTTTTAAAAAGTAAACATGTATACAGCAGCATGTGTCCTTTAGTGCCAGCATATTATTAGATCAATTCTCATGAAGACATTACAATATTTAAGAGCACTGATGTGTTAAAGCTCAAAGGTATTCTCTCTATAGGGTACTAAAAAGTTGTGATCTATCACTGCATGCCCCTGCTGGAAATTAGACTTTAATTAGAAATTAAGTTAACCCCATAGGACTCAAGATGGTAGCACTTGCTTCTATTCTGACACATTACTATCACCTTCCTTTATAATGCAATTCCACTGTTTATACTATTAAATGTGTACAGTATGATTTAATTGCTCTAAATACTCCTAAAGCAGAAAAATAAGAAACTGCTTTAACTAAGAAAGATTTATATATGTCACAGATGATCATTTATATGGTAAGCCCCTTTTCATAGTAAGACATTTACAATTAGAATTAAACACTCAAGATCTGTTCCTAAAGTAGCCACCAGTGAATTTCTAGCCCAATGGCAATCAGTGTGAAGGCATATTATGGCTGTAATGAGGAAATAAAACTTCAATCTGTATACTAAAGGACATTTTGATTCTTTCAAACACCTGAAAATTACAATATAGTTTCTCTAGTGTGCAGAAGTATCCCCTAAAATTCATGTGTACCTGGAACCTGAGAATGTGACCTTATTTGGAAATAGTCTTTGCAGATGTAATTAGCTATGATCAAGTCAGCTGGATTAGGGCTGAACCTGGATCCAATGACTGGTGTCCTTATAAGAAGAGAACATGGACATACACAGGGAGAAGGCCATGTGAAGACAGCAGCAGAGACTGGAGCAATGCAGCCACAAACCAAAGACTGCTGGGCCACCAGAAGCCAGGAAGATGCAAGGAAAGAGTCTTTCCTGGAGCCTTTCCGGGCAGTACAGCCCTGCAGACACCCTGACTTCAGACATCCGGCCTCCAGAAGTGGGAGATAATATATTTCCATTGTTTTAAGTTACCCAGTTTGTGGTACCTTGTTACAGAAACCCAGAAACGAACAGTTTCCTTCATTTTTCCCAATGTTCTCAAGTGAACACCAAACCCAAATTCTGTTTTAGGAGTGAAATAACTTTTTTCAAAGATGATAAAAATTCAGCTGGGTGTGGTGATTCATGCCTCTAATCCCAGCACTTTGCGGGGGCAAGGAAGGTGGATCACCTGAGGTCAGGAGTTCAAAACCAGTCTGGCCAACATGGTGAAACCCCATCTCTACAAAAATACAAAAATTAGCCGGGCATGATGGCGGGTTCCTGAAATCCCAGCAACTCAGGAGCCTGAGGCAGGAGAGTCACTTTAACCCAAAAGGCAGAGATTGCAGTGGGCCGAGACCGCGCCATTACATCCAGCCTGAGTGACAGAGCCACACTCTTGTCTCAAAAATAAAAAAAAAGATGATTACAAACTCAAATAAATGTGCTTTTAAATTTTCCCCCACAATTATCTAAGTACTGAGTTTCTGAAATTTGTCTTTGTGAACCAGTCTTACCAGGAAGCCTCATTTCCAGATAGCCTCGTACCCTACTTATAAGGTCGGATGGCGGTCTCTCTCCTGCCTGCCCTGTCCCAGCTTCATGTGTATGAATATCCAAAAGCAACATCTCATTCAGCATGACCTGACGAAGCTTTGGTGAGAACTCTGTTACCAACTCCAAACAAGCAGCAAAGAGCTGTTTAGCATGGGGAAAGTCCTATGAAAAGAAAAAGAATAGCCTGGGTCACCTTTCCTTTGGCGCCAAAAAATGTGTGCCTTTATGATGACAGAGCAAAGAGGAGAAGGATTAGTTCAAATGGTTAACGTTGCTTTTCTCAGGGAGTAAGGCTCGATAGGATTTTCATCTCTGTATTGTTGATTTATTCCAATACATATTTAATACCTTTGTAATTTAAAAAAATCCAGTAAACAATATAAAATACCTGCTGTATTATGCAACTTTTATAAAAGGTATAAAATAACCAAAGACTTCTGTATTATACAGGTGTAAAATTCTATTACAAGCACCCTCCTCCATCCAACATATTCAGAATTAGATCTTAGACCATTCAAGGATTACACATTTCAAAATCTTTGCACACCACCTTACTAGCCTATAAAATTGGCTAACAAATAAAATGAAATAAATCAGCTATGATCCAAGTCCTTTCCTACACATCTCTTATGTTTCTAAAGACTAGATTCTATCGCTCCACATACTTCATTCACTCCCATAATCTGGCTTCTACCCCTATCATTACAAAGAAGTAGCCCTCACAAGCCAAAGACCTTTTTTTTTTTTTTTTCTTTGAGGTGGAGTCTCGCTCTGTCGCCCAGGCTGGGGTGCAGTGGCTGGATCTCAGCTCACTGCACGCTCCGCCTCCCAGGTTTATGCCATTCTCCCACCTCAGCCTCCTGAGTAGCTGGGACTACAGGCGCCCGCCACCTCGCCCGGCTAGTTTTTTGTAATTTTTAGTAGAGACGGGGTTTCACCGGGTTAGCCAGAATGGTCTCGATCTCCTGACCTCGTGATCCGCCCGTCTCAGCCTCCCAAAGTGCTGGGATTACAGGCTTGAGCCATCGCGCCCGGCCAAGCCAAAGATCTTTTAATTGTCCAATCTACTGAACGCTCTTCTGTTATCTTACAGGAATTAGGGGGCTGCAACTCGGTGCTGTGTATTGCCCTTTTCTTGACATTTTCTTTTCCCCTAGCTATTACACCTTCTACATTTGTCTGGTCCTCACGCCCATCACACCACTATTTCTTGGACTTAGTATTGCATTCCCGAGGGTCTCACGCTCTTTATATTCTCTCTGGGTGATCTTTGGTAACTCCCAAATCTGTAACTCAGTCCAGACCATTCTCCAAGCTTTAGGCTGTTTCCAACTGTAGCTTCAAATTAAAATTGTAAAAATAAACTCATAATCTGCCCTGCAACAATGTGTTTCTGCACATTCACTTGCTAGCATTGCCACTGGTTCTCTGACTCTCAAACCAGAAGTCTGAGCAACATGCTCGATTCGTTCTCCTTCTCTTGCCTTCCACATGAAGTCAGTTACCAATTGCTTCCAGATTTTATCTCCTAAATAGTTCTCTAATATGTTCTCTTCTCTCTATCCCTTCTAACACTTGTGACACTAGCTGTGTGCCACTGGACAATTTAATACCTTTAAAACCGAGATAATACCTTCCACAAAGTTTTTGTGAATAAATGAAACAATAAACATATATGAAATTGCAGAACAGTCTTTGTGCCCAGTAAATGTTATTTTAGGTGTGGAAGGAGAAAAGCTGCTAACTACATTCCTCCTATTAAAACTTTTCAATGGCTTACAATTGTCTCATGATGCACTGTCCAATATGGCAGCCACTAGATAAGATGTGGCTATTGAGCATGTGAAATGTGACTAGTCCAAATTGAGAGATTCTGTAAGTATAAAACACTTACTGGATTTTGAAGACTTAGCACATACATTTTCAAAATACAAAACATCTCAACTTTTTATATCAATTACACATTGAAATGATAGTGTAGACATATTGAGTTAAATAAATCATTTCAATCAATTACACTTTTTTATGAAATTATAGATTACACACATGGCCTACATTATGTTTCCACTGACAATGATGGTCTACAGCAGCAGTTTTCAAACTTTAGCATGCAACAGAATTACTTGAGGGCTTATTTAAAAAGATGTTGGGCCCCATCCCAGAATTTCTGATTCATTAGGTCTAGGATGCGGCCCCCAAATTTTTATTCCAGCAAGTTCCAGCCACGTGCAGTGGTTCATGCCTGTAATGTCAGCACTTTGGGAGGCTGATGTGGAAGGATTGTTTGAGCCCAGGAGTTCAAGGTCAGCCTGGGCAATATAAGGAGACACTGTCCCTGCAAAAAAAAAAAAAAAAAAAAATTCTTTCAAATAAGCTGGGCATGGTGGCACATGCCTGTGGTCCCAGCTACTTAGGGGGCTGAGGTGGGAGGATTGCTTGAGCCAAGGAAGTCCAGGCTGCAGTGATCATGCCACTGCACCTGGTCTGGGCGACAAAGCAACACCCTGTCTCCAACAAAAAGTTCCCAAATATCACAGATGCTGCTGGTGTGGGGATGTAGTTAACTTATTTAAGCCTCAATTTTAGTTCACTTCTGCCTTCCAGATGCTGTCTTTAACCTTCCTAAAGAACTCAGTGTGTGATCAGTCACGCAACTGCACTGTCTTATATGATTTAACATTACACTTAAGTCTCAACATCCCAGACTACAAACTCATGTAAAATACACTACAGAAGTAATTTTTAAAAATTTTGTTTTCTAATGTTGGTACACAATCTTTACTAGCTGAATCCTAAAGAACACAAATAATATCTTTGCATGTTCTCTAAACTTTTAGCACAGAGCAGTATTCATTTGATCAAGACTATTTTAGTATAATTATAACAGTAAAGGAAAGAGAACAAACCAAAATGCCTTTTCAAATATCCTTTTAAGCCTATGACTGTGATTTTAAAGATTAGGAAAAGGTAAGTTCTGGTTCCTGACTTCCTGCTAAAATTAGTAAAGCATATTTTTTTTTTTTTTTTTTTTTTTTGAGATGGACTATCACTCTGTCACCCAGGTTGGAGTACAGTGATGCAATCTCAGCTCACTCCAACCTCCACCTCCCATGAGATTCTCCTGCCTCAGACTCCAGAGTAGCTGAGATTACAGGCACCGACCTAATTTTTGTATTTTTAGTAGAGACAAGGTTTCAACATGTTGGCCAGGCTGGTCCTGACCTCAGTCGATCTATCCACCTCAGTCTCCCAAAGTGCTGGGATTATAGGTGTGAGCCACGGCACCTGGCCATAAAGCATATTCTTAACAAGTGTTTGATACACACTTTTACTCACCTTAACAGTACTGCAGTGCAAACCTTTGGCCATAAGAATATAAACCAAATCTCTTGTTAAATTGTCTTTAATTCCCAGGATAACACCACTATAGACAGAAGGTACTTCCCACTAAAAGAAACAAAAAATACATACATACATATATATACACACACACACACACACACAGAGAGAAAGCCAAATCTGGATAAGAATCTTTCAATAATCTTCAATCGCATTAAAAAAAAATAATTCACAGGTCGTCTCTTAAAGAGAAAGGAAAATCACAGCCATAATATAACACTAATGAAAATGAACACATTCACTACAATCAACAAGTAATAAATAATGGATTGGGATTACTATTAGGAAAAAAAGACAAAGACTAGGAGTTTTATATATATTAATTCAGGTAATCCTCACAACAATACCAAGGTAAGTATTATTATGCTACTACTGTCATTTTGCAAATGAGAAAACTACAACACAAACAAGTTAAATAACTTGTTCAAGATTATACGGCTATTTAAGTATGAGCTGGCATTCAAGCTCAAGCAGGCAGTTAGTCCCAGAATCCCCTATCATAACTATTATGCTATACTTGTTCATCTTAAAAATTTTTGGTTTTTGATTTTTGAGATAGTCTTGCTCTATCACCCAGGCTGGAGTGCAGTGGTGTGATCTCTGCTCACTGCAACCTCTGTCTCCCAGGTTTGAGTGATTCTCCTGCCTCATCCTCCCAAGTAGCTGGAAATACAGGTGCACGCCACTATGACCGGCTAATTTTTGTATTTTTAGTAGAGACGGGGTTTTGCTATGTTGGCTAGGCTGGTCTTGAACTCCTGGCCTCAAGTGATCCACCCACCTCAGCTCCCCAAAGTACTGGGATTACAGGCATGAGCCACTGCACCTGGCCTTCATCTTAAAAATTCACACTAACAAATAGCATCAATACTAAAAAAAAAACCCCAACTAATTTTTAGAGCAATTTTTTTCTTTTCACGCTACTTGTATGCTTAAACCCAATTTTAAAAAATACAGGTCGGGCGCAGTGGCTCATACCTATAATCCCAGCACTTTGAGAGGATGAGGCAGGCGGATCACCTGAGGTCAGGAGGTCAGGAGTTTGAGACCAGCCTGACCAACATGGAGAACAACATGGAGAAACCTGTCTCTACTAAAAATACAAAACTAGTCAGGTGTGGTGGGGCAAGCCCTGTAATCCCAGCTACTCGGAAGGCTGAGGCAGGAGAACTGCTTGAACCCGGGAGGCAGAGGTTGCAGTGTGCCAAGATCGCGCCACTGCACTCTAACCTGGGCAACAATAATGAAACTCTGTCCCCCCCAAAAAAAAACCCATACATTTCTGGCTGCCTTTTTACTACATCTTCAGCAGAGGAAGAGTAAGTACGGAGTTAATTAGGAGCATTACGATATTGCTTTACTTTCTACTGTATCTGTAGATTACTTCCCTTGTATCTCTAAGCTACATTCCACTGACATGGCATGTTAAAAGCTATTTTCATTTGCACTTTCTATGCAGGAAAACTTTCTAATAGATAAACTCAGAAACAGGTAAATGTATTAGCTGGAAATTTTTAAAGGAACATTTAAAGCCAAAAATGCTCCATGATGAAGTATTATGCTACAGAATGCATAAATAATATACCAGTAACATATATTTACAACTATTTTTAAAATGCAGCCAGGCGTGGTGGCTCACACCTGTAATCCCAACACTTGGGGAGGCAGAGGCGGGTAGATCACTTGTGGTCAGGAATTCAAGACCATCCTAGGCAACATGGTGAAACCCCATCTCTACTAAAAATACCAAAATTAGCTGGGCATGGTGACAGATGCCTGTAATCCCAGCTACCTGGGAGGCTGAAGCAGGAGAATCACTTGAATCTGGGAGGCAGAGGTTGCAGTGAACCAAGATCGTACCACTGCACTCCAGCCTGAGCGACAGAGTGAAATTCCATCTCAAAAAATAAATAAATAAATGAAATAAAATGCATATATTTTGTCAATAAATGGAAAAACTGATTTTTAGATGTTATTCATTCAATGGTATCTTTTTGTTTCTGACATTTCCTATTTTCTCTGTCAATGGATGTTAAAAATGCAATTATGGTCATATGAAGGTCTTAAAAGTGTTAAGTAAAAGAGGTCCTTATTATCAAAAAGGTTAGGGAACAGCTTTTCTATTAAATTACCTCAGAAAACAAGGGCAATTTTCTTATTTGCTCCTTGACATAGGGTTTACCTTATTAGACACTGTCCAGAATTGGCGATCTGAAGTCATACCATGTAATTCAATCAAAATTTGTCTAATCCTCCAAGGATCCACTGACAATATCAGTTGATGCTCTAACTGACCAATGTTGACACTTGCTGAAGCTAAAAAAAGATTTATATTTCAGCGATTTAATTCAAAGATACACATATGAGAATGAAAATTTACTTAAAATTATGTATTTTGTATTACATCTATAAATTAAAAGCTGCTATCATCTTGAGAACTGATTCAACATTGTGTAAATTACATATTAACTTTATCCTCACATAGAAAACCTAACACAATTTTACTATATCTACATTTAATAAATGAATGCGTTTTAAAAATAAAGATAATGAAAATATAAACAAGATAAAATCAATATTTAATTCATGCAAAGAACTATGTGGAATATATGAAAATAATTAACTTATACACACTTATACACTACTTATACACTACTTTTGAACATAATGTGTTAACAAAAGCATATATAAAATGTTAATTTTGAGTAATAAACATTAAGCATGTGGTTTTTGAGAGAAAGGGGCATGCTCTTCCCAGAGAACCAAAAATGATTACCAAAATACCTAATTACAGCTCAGCTATCAGGCACAGTCTTCAATAATGCATTTCCAGCATTTCTGTATGTGTTAACCTTACCCTTTTCCTTTATAACTGGACTTTCAACCAGTTTAAATCTAGTGAAGGTCAAAGAAACTAAAATTTTGCTTTTGTTAAACTGAATTCTCTCTCATCTATATTAAATGTTGAAGTGTATGTTTCTTATTTTAAAATAGCATTGTTATTTTCTACTTACATTTGTAAGGGCAAAAACGGGAAAAAAAATCAAATAAATAAGGCAAAAATGCCAATACTGACAAAAATGTTCAGCTAGCAGATACTAGCACAGTGATACAGACTGACATGCACGAAAGTCTGTCGTCTTTTTGGTCCCAGCATCTCTCACCACTCCTCTCCCCCTCCTTTTTTTTTTTTTTTTTTTTTTTTTTTTTTACCTCCATGAACATATTGGCAGCAGTGTTACCTTGGTCTATTTCCCCAGCTAAAATCTTTTATGTATCTAGGCCTGAATCTGCACTAATCATTGGCTTGGCAGAGCTCCAGAGCATAGCTGCTTATACAGAAATCTGATATGGAAGACAGGTGAATTTCTATTAATTACCAACACAAGTGTTAATTAAAACAAATAAGAGAGAATCCTCAAATATATTTCAATGTTAATTTGAATAGAGGGGCAAAACATGCCAATATTTTGGCTGGCAGACTAGAGAGCTAACCTGGGATATCATAAAATGAAGTTACAGGTTTAATGCACAGATTTACTCTAGGGGATCTCTTCCTCATCTGATCAACAAGTAGCTTTCGTTCTTCATCTTTCAACAATGTAATGAAAAGCTCATGTGAAGAAATCATGAAAACATACTGCAGATCTTCCAACCCCAGACACACATTCCTAGATCAGTAAGAAATATTGTGAAACAAAAAAGTGTATAATTTAGTTTGAGAAAAACAATCATATCAACCAATTTTAATAAGCTACTTAAAAAGTCACCATTAAAGAAGCTGTATAACGATATTTTAAAATAGATTTTAAAATTTCCTTTTGGTCCTTATTTAAAATTGTGATGTCAATGCCACAATATTAAAAAAAAGGTAACTATATAATCCTAACGTCTCACGTGGCTATACAAATTTGAACTTAATGGGTTCTCAAACACCAGTTACTCCTTGGTTAAAAGATACCCAAGACAAAAACAAATATAATACAGATATTTTTTTCATAGGACTAAGTTCAAAGTTAAAAAAAGAAAGAAAGAAAGAAAAAAAATAAAAGAAAGATACTTACTTTAGAAAAGCAGCCATGTTTCCTTTCAAAGACTCTGAAGCTTTTTCTAAATTTATTGATCTTGAACATACCTAGGAATTTGAGTAATTTTCATTTGAATATGGGTACTTTTAAAAATGTAAATTATAATTTGAAAAGGCAGGATTTAAAAACAACTGAATTTTCCTTTTTCAACCATGTACCAATCACAGATTTGGTTAAGTAACTTAACAGAAGAGACGAGACCAACGAATAAGAACCCATCAAAAAGAGGGAATGGAATGCGACCATTTTAATAAGTACAGGTGTATACAAGTACCAAAGAATAACCTAGTTACCATGCTATACAGTTCTCACAGAATTTATCAAGTATGTTGCCAAATTATATTAAGTGATAAACCACAGAAATCAGTAGCTCCTGTCAGAAAAGAGTTAAAAAAATAAAAAAATGTTAAAACCAAAAAGAAAATAATTGAAAAGAATAACTGATTTATCACAAATATAGAACTAATGGTTCTATATTCATGAGCTATTCATGAATAGTTTAAAAAGGTAACCAAGGTTTAAAAAGTAAACAATGCCAACAAAGAATAGACACTAGTTATAGTTATATTAGTTATCTACAAATAATATTTTCATATTATTTTGAATTTATTCATTAGATTAGGATTCTTCCCCATATATTATTTATAAGAAGCCAAAATAAAATATAACTAGCGTAAAAGTCCATAATCTCAAGACATTGCTAAATATTTTCTACTTTGACACACACAAAAAATAGAATGTTCATAGTAGTATTAATCACAGTAGCCAAAAAGTAGAAACTGATGAATGAACACACAAATACAGTATATATCCATTCAATGAAGTACTATTCAGCCATAAAAAATGAAGTACTGATACACTCTCCAATATTGAAAACATGCTAAGTGAAGGAAGCCAGTTACAAAAGATCATCTATTTCATAGTTCCATTTACACAAAATATCCAGAACAGATAAATCTATAGAGATAGAAAGTAGATTAGTAGTTGCCTCAGGTGGTGCGAGATTGACAGAAAATGAAGAGTGACAGGTAATGAATAAGAGATTATTTTTCTGGGGTGAAAACAGGAAGTGAAGTGATAGTTGCCCAACTCTAGGAATATACTAAAACCCACTGACTTACACACTTTAAATGTGTGAACTGTATGGTATGTGAATTATATCTTGATGAAACTGTTATTAAAAAAAACAGGCTGGGTGCTCATGCCTCTAATCCCAGCACTTTAGGAGGCTGAGACAGGTGGATCACCTGAGGTCAAGAGTTTGAGACCAGCCTGGCCAACATGGTGAAATCTTGTGTCTACTAAAAATACGAAAAAAATTACGTGGATGTGGTGGCGCACACCTGTAGTCCCAGCTGCTCGGGGAGGCAGAGGCAGGAGTATCACTTCAACTCAGGAGGCAGAGGTTGCAGTGAGCCGAGATCAGGCCACTGCACTCCAGCCTGGGCAACAGAGAGAGACACCCTCTCAAAAAAAAAAAAAAAAAGGCAGTGTTTTAAAAGTACTGTGTTCAAATACCATTCTCTGATTAACAAATTAACCTATCAGTAAATAATATCTGAGCATCTTGGCGTATGTATTATACACTTACATTCTAATAATTTTGCTCCTTTGCTGCCATATGTAAATATATTATGGTAAGTAATAAATATCTGGGTCTCCTTTTACAACAGATTATTTACTCACATAGTGAGATGCATTGTACATGTGTCATGGAACAATGTAGGGAACATGGGTTAACTTCTGATTAGCAAACCTAACAATATAAAGAAAATGAAGTAGGGCATGGTGGCTCATGCCTGTAATCACAGCGCTTTGGGAAGCCAAGGTGGGTGGATCACCTGAGCTAACAGATCATGTTATGTGACTGTCACACACCTCAATTTTAAAAAAGAAAAATTCACACTAGTGGGCATCTCAGTAGATGCTTTAATATTAAAATAATAAAGTTTAATACTAATAAACAAGATGAAATGGACAAATCCTTAGAAAGTAACTTTTAAAACTAACTCTAGAAAAATGAGAATACAGCTCTAGGATCACTGATCAAAAACCTTCCCACCATCCTGGCTGACATGGTGAAACCCCGTCTCTACTAAAAAATACAAAAAAAACTAGCCGGGCGAGGTGGCGGGCGCCTGTAGTCCCAGCTACTGGGGAGGCTGAGGCAGGAGAATTGCGTGAACCCGGGAGGCGGAGCCTGCAGTGAGCTGAGATCCGGCCACTGCACTCCAGCCTGGGCGGCAGAGCGAGACTCCGTCTCAAAAAAAAAAAAAAAAACCTCCCCACAAAAAAATTACCCAGGCCCAGACTTTACTGGTAAATTCTACCCAACACTGAAAGAGCAATGACTTCATTTTTACACAGACTCTTCCAGACAACAAAAAAGACAGACGCCTCAACTTATTTATAAGGCAAGCATGACCTTGACACCAAAATCAAAGGCAGGACAAGAAAAAAAGAAATTTGTGCATTGCTGGGTGTGGTGGCTCACACCTGTAATCCTAGCACTTTGGGAGGCAGAGGTGGGAGGATCACTTGAGGTCAGGAGTTTGAAACCAGCCTCGCCAACATGGTAAAACCACGTCTCTATTAAAAACATAAAAAAATTAGCTGGGCATGGTGGTGGGTGCCTGCAATCTCAGCTACTCTGGAGGCTGAGGCAGGATAATCACTTGAACCTGGCGAAGGAAGTTGCAGTGAGCCGAAATCACACCACTGCACTCCAGTCTGGGCGACAGAGTGAGACTCCATCTCAAAAAATAAAAAATAAAAAAATAAAAATATGTGCATCAATCTCACACATGAATGTAGAAAAAAAAAATCTTCATATATTGGCAAACCAAGTTCAGCAATTTCTATTAAAAAAAGATCATGACCTAGTTGGGTCTATTCCCAACATGGAAAGGTGGTTTAACACTTGAAAATCAATTATACTTTATCACATGAACAGGTAAGGAGAGAAATTATGTGATCACTTCAATAGACATAGAAAAAATATTTAATACGATCTACAAGTAATTCATTATTTTAAAAACAGGACCTTCAGTGAACTAAGGAGAGAAGGGAACTTCCTTAATCAGATAAGGAATAGCTACAAGAAAAACCTACAATAAACATCATTCTAAATGGTGAAATAGTGCTTTTCCCTCTGAGACTGGGAGTGAGATGAGGCAGTTCACTATTCCCACTTCTACTGAACACTGTACTGGAGGTAATAGCCAGCACATTAAGAATAAGTAAAAAGAGGCCGGGCGCGGTGGCTCACACCGGTAACCCCAGTACTCTGGGAGGCCGAGGCGGGTGGATCACCTGGGGTCGGGAGTTTGAGACCTGCCTGACCAACATGGAGAAACCCATCTCTACCAAAAATACAAAATTAGCCGGGCGTGGTGGCGCATGCCTGTAGTCCCAGCTACTCAGGAGGCTGAGGCAGGAGAATCACTTGAACCTGGGATGCAGAGGTTGCGCTGAGCAGATATCGCATCATTGCACTCCAATCTGGGCAACAAGAAAGAAACTCCGTCTCAAAAAACAAAAAGTAAAAATAAATCAAAATTAAAAGGTTAGAAAAGGAATAAACAAAATGCATTCTTCACAGATGACTGCATACATAGAAAAATGAAAAAAATATGGATAAAACAGAATTTTTAGAAGCTAAGCAAAGTTGTTGGATATAAAATTATTAGAAAGTTAAATTATACCTCTGCATCAATGCATAAACTATTTTCAAGTCTACATTTTAAGAATATAAAAATTTCAGACTCCTATGGAAAAATTAGAAAGTTTTAAAGGATACTAAAACTACCTAAAGAAATCAAGAGCCCTCATACCCATTCACGGGTTAGGACACCCAATAA
This sequence comes from Macaca thibetana thibetana, assembly GCF_024542745.1. NCBI lineage: Eukaryota > Metazoa > Chordata > Mammalia > Primates > Cercopithecidae > Macaca > Macaca thibetana. The sequence goes on from NC_065585.1 coordinate 50,295,476, forward strand.
TGTAAAGATGTAAATTATTGGGGGTCTCCCTAAGCATACTTTGGCTTGGGAGGCTGCCCATAAAATTTTTTCTAATATAAAAAAGAAGCTTAAAAAAAAAGAGACATAATTTCTTTCTAAACTGGTTTCTATATTTAATGTAATTCCAAACAAAAATACAACAGATTTGTGGAACTTGACAATCTGAGTCTAATGTTTACACATAAAAATGCAAAGGACTGCCGGGCGTGGTAGCTCATGCCTGTAATCCCAGCACTTTGGGAGGCCGACATGGGCGGGTCACGAGGTCAGGAGTTTGAGACCAGCGTGGCCAATATGGTGAAACCCTGTCTCTACTAAAAACACAAAAATAAGCCGGGCATGGTGGTGCGTGCCTGTAATCCCAGCTACTTGGGAGGCTGATGCAGAAGAATCGCTTGAACCCAGGAGGCAGAGGTTGCAGTGAGCTGAGATCATGCCACTGCACTCCAGCCTGGGCAACAGAATGAGGGCCAAGAATAACCAATACAACCTTGAAAAAAAAGGTAGAACTTGCTCTCAATGGTATCAGGATGTGGACATAATGAGGTATGGATAGACAAATAGAAAAGTGGTATAAAATGGCTCAGAAACAGGCCCATACATATATAAACACCCGGCATACAATAAAGGTGGCCCTAGAGATTGGTGGAAAAATATTAACCTTTCAGTAAATGGTGCTGGAACACTTCCTACTTCACACAAAAATCAACTCTAGGTTGATTAAAGATGTAAATGTGAAAGGAAGGCTATGCTATAAAGCTTTTAGAAGATAGAAGAGTATCTTCATGACATGATAGGAAAAAGCTTTCTTAAGCAACACATAAATCACTATAATGGAAAAAAATTGGTAAATTTGATATTCAATTTAGGAGCTTTGGAACAATATAAAGAAAATTAAGCTGGGCATGGTGGCTCATGTCTGTAATCACAGCACTTTGGGAAGTTGAGGTGGGCGGATCACCTGAGCTCAGCAGTTCAAGACCAGCCTGGCCAACATGATCAAACCCCATATATGCCAATAATAAAAAAATTAGCCAGGAGTGGAGGCACTTGCCTGTAGTCCCAGCTACTCAGGAGGCTGAGGTGGAAGGATGGCTTGAATCCAGGAGGTGGAGGTTACAGTGAGCTGGTATCACATCACTGCACTCCAACCTGGGTGAGAGAGTGAGACCCATCTCAAAAAAAAAACCAAAAAAGAAAAGTCAAACTCAGTGAAGACATCTGCAATATTTAAAATTGGTTAAAAAAAAAAGAGAATATATACAGATCTCCTACAAAAATAAAGCTCCTTCCAAAAAACAGATGGACAATGTAACAGAAAAATGAGGCATAACACGGCCGGGAACGGCTCACGCCTGTAATCCCAGGACTTTGGGAGGCCAAGGTGGGCGGATCACTTGAGGTCGGGAGTTCAAGACCAGCCTGACCAAAATGGCAAAACCCCTTCTCTACTAAATATACAAAAATTAGCTGGGCGTGGTGGTGGGCGCCTGTAATCCCAGCTACCCTGGAGGCTGAGGCCAGAGAATCACTTGAAACTGGGAGGTGGAGGTTGTAGTGAACTGAGATTGTACCACTGCACTCCAGCCTGGGCGAACTCCAGCCAGGTGCAGTGGCTCACACCTGTAATCCTATCACTTCCGGAGGCCAAGACAAGCGGATAACCTGAGGTCAGGAGTTTGAGACCAGCCAGGCCAACATGGCAAAACCCTTTCTCTACTAAAAATATAAAAATTACCCAGGCATGTTAGCGCACGCCTGTAGTACCAGCTACTCAGGAGGCTGAGACAGGAGAATCGCTTGAACCTGGGAGACGGAAGTTGCAGTGAGCCGAGATTGTGCCACTGCACTCCAGCATGGCCAGGCAACAGAGGGGATGCCATCTCAAAAAAATAAAAATAAAAAAGCAGAACTCCATCTCAAAAAAAAAAGAGGCATAACACTTGGAAAAGGTACCTCAAAAAACAAAATCCATGAGTAAAAATTAAATGAAGAGTTGTAGAAATGAAAACCTCAATGAGATACTGTTATACAACCACCTCACAGGCGATCTGACAACATCAAATGTTAACAAGGATATTGACCAATGAGAACACTCAGCCATCCTGGTGGTATAAGCCACTTGGTTTTTAAAAATTAATGTTGCAGATATATTTTTCCCTAGGTATATAACATAAACTGGTACATATGCACACCTAGATATATGTACAAGTATGTTCCAAGCAACAAAAACTACAAACAACACAAATGTCCCTCATCATATGTGTATATAGCCAAAAACTATAAAAAACACAAATGTCCCCCATCATAAGACTGAAGAAATTGTGGCATAGTCCATAAAATATTCTACCTTTTTTTTTTGGAGATGGAGTCTCTCACTGTCGCCCAGGCTGAAGTACAGTGGCGTGATCTCCGCTTACTGAAACCTCTGCCTCCTGGGTTCAAGCGAGTCTCCTGCCTCAGCCTCCTGAGGAGCTGGGATTACAGGGGACTGCCAGCACGCTTGGCTAATTTTTTGTATTTTTAGTAGAGACAGGATTTCACTATGTTAACCGGGCTGGTCTTGAACCCCTGACCTCATGATCCACTCGCCTCAGCCTCCCAAAGTGCTGAGATTACAGGCGTGAGTCACTGTGCCCACCCTCTTAAAGCAATGAAAAAATTGTTATTTATATACAACTTGAATAAATCTCACAAATCTCTTCAGTGAAAGAAGATGAAGAATACATATGGTATGATTCCATTTATATGAAGTTCAAAATAGGCAAATTAAAGAATGTTCTTTAAGGATGCATACAGAGGTGATACAACTATAAAAGCAAGGAAGAAAATTATGATCACAAAAGCCGGGGGAGTGGCTACCTCAAGGGAAGGTAGAGGAGGTTGTAAAGACCACAGCAAAGGCTTCTAAAGTGCTGGCAACGTATTTTTGGAAGTGGTATTATCTGCGCTTTATGTACTTCTCTCAATGTCTGTAACATTAAGACTGTTAAGAAAGAAGTAGAGTGATCCAGTAGAAACACAGATTCCACAGCACACGTGACAGACTAGAGGTTTGATTTGGGAGTTCTTAGTAAACAGGTGATGAAACAGATGAGTGAAGCTTTGGAATTAAATCAAAAATGATGAGTGAGCCAAGGACAAAAGTTCCATGAAAAGAAATACTAAAGGAAGAGCAATAGAGAAGTCAGTGAAGGACTAAGGAGAATCCAATGAAGATGCTGAAGAAACATGGGGGAGAACTAGAAAAAGAGCTACAGCAGAAGACCAGGCAGAAGGGCAGAGTCTGTCAAAAGTGCCAACTGTCAGGAACAGAAAGGCAAGGCAGACAGGAAAAAAGGAACTGGATTTGGCAATTAAGAGGTCACTGGTAAGCTTAAAGCAAATTATAAATCAAAAGGGGAAAGAAAAACATGTCATACCTCAAGAAGAAAGTCTATTTTCTCTTTATTTGGTCTAAGAAATAGTTGGTTAAATTGAACACTAATTGTTCTGCCTTCCAGTATATCACGAACTGTATTACAGGCACAAACTTTAAAACAGATTTCATCTAGAGCTTCATTTCTGTAGAATACAAAAGTAGATCAACTAATGTTATTTTTACTACAAAAGAAAGGTGTATATTACAAAATTATATTCACAAGAATAAGCCATTTGTTCTTGAGAGGTAAAATTTTAGAATATTCAAGTGTACTAATAAATATATAACAAATCATGGGGAGAAAGAAAGCAGAATAGGTTTTGAATTTACCAAGGGACAACTTAGTTACACATCAGACAACAGAATGAAATTTTGCTATGTATTATTTTTCCCCCAAGCGCTTTTTTTTTTTTTTTTTTTTTTTTTTTGAGACAGAGTCTTGCTTTGTCACCCAGGCTGGAGTACAGTGGCGCAATCTCGGCTCACGGCAACCTCCACCTCCTGGGCTCAAGTGATTCTCGTGCCTCAGCCTCCTGAGTGGCTGGGACTACAGGTGTGCACCACCATGCCCGGCTAATTTTTGTATTTTTGGTAGAAACGTGGTTTCACCATGTTGGCCAGACTAGTCTCAAACTCCTGACCTCAAGTGATCCACCCACCTCACCCTCTCAAAGTGCTGGGATTACAGGCATGAGCCACTGTCCCCGGCCCCACAAGCACTATTTAAAACAGACTATATTAATTTTCCTTATATTAACAACATGAAAATAATGTCACAGAGCCATAGGTAATTTGAAGATGTGGTTTTGATAAACCAGAATGCACTTGCTGTTCTATTCAAAAATCAAAAAGTAACTTTTCAACTTACCCCTGTTGAGCTTTCTGAAAGAGTTCTCTTAGGACTGATTGTCGGAACTGGACAGGTAAACTCAAGGTTAAGTTGTCTTCAATGAAAATCTGTATTACCTCCTAGAACACATACATAAAGTTGCACCCATTTCAAAAATCACGGTAAAGTTTTTTACTTTAAACAAGTCTTTGTATAATGGAAAATACAAGTTGAAAAAAATCACAAAAATATCTTACTATGAAAACCTTTTCTTCCTAAAATTTTAAAATTTGATTAAGGGCAAAAACAGCCCTGCTACCCCTTTTTTAAAACTGAAGATCACAAACCAAACATAAGAGGTAAGAAAGGAATCATTCAGTAAGAGGCAATCCAGCTATGTTATTAGAAAAAAATTTTAGGCCAGGTGTGGTGGCTCATGCCTGTAATCCCAGCACTTTGGGAGGCCAAAGCAGGTGGATCATGAGGTCAGGAATTTAAGACCAGCCTGGCCAACATGGTGAAACTCCGTCTCTACTAAAAATACAAAAATGAGCCGGGTGTCGTGGTGCATGCCTGTAATCCCAGCTACTGGAGAGGCTGAGGAAGGAGAATCACTTGAACTCAGGAGGCGGAGGTTGCTTTGAGCCAAGATGGCACCATTGCACTCCAGCCTGGTCGACAGAGCGATACTCTATCTCAAAAAAAAAAAAAAAAAAGTTAATACTCTAAACATAAGTTCATAAAACAAACTAAAAAACACTAATTATATGGCCAGACACAGCGGTTCATGCCTGTAATCTCAGCACTTTGGGAGGCCAAGGCAGGTGAATCACAAGGTCAGGAATTCAAGACCAACCTGACCAAGACGGTGCAACTCTGTCTCTACTAAAAACTACAAAAATTAGCCAGGCACGGTGGCAGGCACTTGTAATCCCAGCTACTTGGGAGGCTGAGGCAGGAGAATCGCTTGAACCTGGGCAACAGAGATTTCAGTGAACCAAGATCACGCCACTGCACTCCAGCCTGGGTGACAGAGTGAGACTCTGTCTCAAAAAAACAAACAAACAAACAAACCAAAAAACTAATTTAAAAAATTCAGCTGAAAAAACATGCTAAGAAGTGATTCTAATAAATTTAAATGATTTAAAATATATTATCTGTGAACTACAAAAAATACCCACATTATAACATACAGACTTTTTCTTAGCTACTTCTCAAGAAGGGAAGAGCAGAAAAGAAAGAAAGGGTGTTGGTGAGAGAAGGGGGAAAGGAGATTTCTGAAAACGAAACTAATCAGCCACTACCAGAAAAGTACTGACATAAGTGGTTTCGAAACTGTGGAGCAACCACTAGCTTCACCTCCGTAACAAAACACGAGCAAGGCAGGGCTCCACAGGAGCAATACAGCAGCTTCGCAAGTGTGAGAAAACACACCTGTTATAGCTGCTCAACTACTACTTCATCAGCACTAAACAAAACCCACAGAGTTCATAAAAACACAATCCCATTCCAAGAAATACAGTTTCTACCATACTCCTGAATGTATAAGTGATGAATCTCAAAGATGCAACAAAATTGCTATTTTCCCCTTCTTAGCTACCCATTACACTATTTTCTGATTTTCGTATTTTGGAACTTTATTAAAGTCACAGTAACATGTGCTTTTCTCTGGGTGATATTCCTAAGGTCTTGCTGGCATAAGTCTTACCACTCCAGTGAGGATTTTTTGTTTTTGAGGCAGGGTCTTGCTCTGTCACCCAAGCTGCAGTGTAGCAGTGCTATCATAGATCACTGCAACCTTGAACTCCTGGGCTCAAGCGATCCTCCCACCTTGGCCTCCCAAGTGCTGGGATTACAGGTGTGAGCCACCACGTCCAGCCAACTTGTTAAATAATCTGTATTTTACGATAATTGATCTCACCCTTCATAAACCTTTACTAGGGAGATGTAACTAAAAGACCTCTAGCCTTTATTAAGTTCACCTGTATCGGTAATTAAACTTTAAGAAAGTTTAATTTTCTTTCCTAGGACAAAGCAATACTTTTAAAAAGGGCCAAAGACAGAGGAAAGAAGTGCCATCTTGTTTCCTGTCTTCATCTATTTTCTGTGAAAAACAAAAAAACCCTAGGTAAGAGAACTATAAAGCTGGAATAATACCCAATGGAGACACAAAACTAAAAGTAAGTTATGGCTTTATCATTTCATGATTCCTATTTTGAGTTAAACATGAATGAATGCACTGTTTATTCTCTAGAATGGAGGCTTTCCAATAAAGACTTTAAAAGCACAATTCTAATTCCCAGTTATTTTCATAACAAAACTGAAGATAAACACCCAGAGGTGTGGGGGGGGGTGGGGGGAGGGGGTGTCAATAAAAGTCTGAAGAGACTCATTAAGGCCTTTTCATGAACCAAACCAAGATGGTGAGCAGGCTCAAGAGCAGGTGGGCTCTGTTTTTGTTAACAGACCATCCAAACCCACCAGAAAAACTGCCGTGTTCACTGTGCTCCCTTTCTCCTTCAGTCTTACTATTTGGAAGGGCTAATAAAGCTGGACTACAAGCCACATGTCCAAAAGACACAAGACTTAATGTTTTGTAAAACTAAAAGCTATTAATATCTTAGCAGCCAACAATTCCAGCTGCAAACAAATGCACACACGACTAAAAGCTGTCTACCTGCAATTTTTAAATGTTAAAAGTTCTGCTTACAAGCATTTCTTACAAAATTTATTTAAAATAGGTCAACTCTATACCTTTAAGATAACAGCAATGATGAAGTAACATCTGTAGAATGCTTTGCCTTAGAATTTATGAACTATAACTTCTCACTAGATTCTCGTAAGAATCTTAGGAAACGGGATAATTATTACCATTATGTTACAGGCCAGTCTGACAGTGTAAATGACTTGCCCCAAAACGCATAACTGGTAAATGGGTGGGGCGAGGATTTGAACTTAAGTTTTGTCTGGCTTCCAAAACTTCACTGCATCCCCTTCATACATCTTACCTGATAGTTGCCAGATCTCAAACAAATATGGACTTGGCTATACGGAGTCAACTGTTGAGATGTACTGTCAGAAGAAGGTACAAGAACATCACATGCTTGACAATAGCCAGCTAACCGCTTCTCATCTATGGTACAATGAAGAGATAATGAACCTATCTGTAAAGTAAGAGGTATACACCATTATCCATTCATGTAATATAAACAATAGTCTAGCACCCCCTTAGCATATTTTAACAGTACAAGGAAATGCTAATGAAAAATTCAAGCCAGGCTGGGCACAGTGGCTCACGCCTGTAATCCCAGCACTTCGGGAGGTCAAGGCTGGTGGATCACCAGGAGTTCGAGACCAGCCTGGCCAACATGGTGAAACCCTGTCTCTACTAAAAATACAAAAATTAGCCAGGCGTGGTGGCAGGCACCTGTAGGCCCAGCTACTCCGGAGGCTGAGGCAGGAGAATCGCTTGAGCCTGGGTGGTGGAGGTTGCAGTGAGCCAAGATGGCGCCACTGCACTCCAGCCTGGGTGACAAAGCAAGACTCCATCTCAGAAAAAAAAAAAAGAAGAAGAAAAATTTAAAACTGGAGGAATCAAAAAGCAAAAGGTTAAAGGTTTAGAACAGGGGTCAAAAACTATTGCTTATAGGCCAAATCCAGCCTATGGTCTGTTTTTGTCTGTCTCTTGGGCTTTAAACTATGCAAAGGGGACAAAAAAATAGTAAGAATATGCACTAGAGACTGAATGTGGCCCAGAAAGCCTAGAATATTTGCTAACTGAATATTTGCTAACTGCCCCTTTACAAAGAAAGTTTGCTGAAGCTTAGAGTTTTCAGGCCAACATACAAAAGGTGGCCATGATTATCATACCAAGTAGGTATGACAAGACATTAACAAAGAGTGTTAACATTAAAAACAAGCTTAAAGGTTTTAAAAGACATATACCAGCAGAGATTTAAAGGAGAGAGCAAAGAAAGCATAATCATCACTCAATTGGGAAGAACAGAAATGCTTCTACCCAAACAGGATTTAAAAAAAAAAGTTTGAAAAAATATGTAAGTTTTAAATTACTATACCTGAAATGCCGTAAAATTAGAAACCAGATGAATTTCCTAGGCAAAGTAAAATGGGGATTTCTAACAGGTCTATCTAGAATAGCTAGAGTACTTAAACCTCTAGGGTATTTAATCAATATCTCTACTAAGAATAGCAGATTGAAGTGGGAATTTTCCCAGGCACCAGGTATACAAAAACCTAGTTATATATATATACGTTACAATTCAGTCATCTGAATCATAAAAAGAAAAATGCAAATGAAAAACACATTAAAAATGTTTACCCATATTAGGAATTAATGAAAGGCAAGTTTATAAAAGATATTGTATTTCACGCATCAAGTTAGCAAAAAAAAAAAAATTTGTTAAAAACTCACTGCTAACTGAAGTGCCCTATGAGAAATTTACCTGGAAAGTAATTTGGTTTAATAAATTATAGCCTCAGAAAAATAAATAACCATTGACATGGTAATAACTGTAGGAACTTAAACGTATCTGAAATCTGAAGAAAAATTTAGGCTTCAAGATACAAATATTGCAGCTATATAATAAACAACCTAAATGCCCAAACATAAGGGAAATTAGGTAAATCAGAGTACTTCCCCATAACATGATACATTTATAATGCCTAGTCAAAGATTTAAGCAAGATACAGAGTATTTACAATATGAGCTTAACTGTACAAAAACAGAGAGAAAAAAAACTGGAAGAAAATTTACTAGATTTGTAAAAGGGGTTATATTTCCAGATTATATTATTACAGATTTTTAAAAACCAGTTTTAGTACTTTCTTGAACTTCACACATTTATAATAATGAACATGTTTTTATCATCAGAAAAATCAAAGCCAAAAAAATGTATAGATGTTTTAAAGAACTGAATATTAAGTGCCTATTATGACTGGATTTACCTCTGCAATTAGTTCTTTGGTTCTAAAAAATTTTTCCCTGGCATTTTCATAGACAGCTGAATTTGTGGAGCCTTGCTGGAAGTATGCTGCGCCCAAATCATAGCACACCTGAAATAATAATGAACACCGATTTGCTTAACAATTTCTCAGGTACTTAAGAGCTGACAGAACCAAAACTGTATCTCAGGAAAACACAGAAGAAAAGATATAAAAAAATAGATATTCCAAGGAGCAGTGCTACCATCAGTGTTCTTAGTCACAAGCAACATAAACCAACTCTGGTCAATTTACGCAGAATACTGATTTACTGAGTAGATTTTAGGTCGCCTACAGAATTGTTAAAAAGGCTAAAGAATCTGTCTAGAAAAAAGGGCAGGGGAGGCATGCAGTCAGGATGACAGCCAACACTTGTCTAGTGAAGAATCTCAACAGTAGATTCCACAGCTCCTGTCACCTGTAGCCACCAGGACCAGACCCTGAAAGCAGCAGTTACACTCCTGCAAGTGCTGTCCCCAGAAACTAGATTTTACTGTCACTGTTGCCGCTACCCACCACCACAATGGTTTCTCCATCACCCTCAATGCTATGACTTACTAGGACTAGCTCCTGATTCAGTCTAAAAGAAGCATACCCATCTGTTTGTAAAACTTACGCGATATGCCTGCCCTCAAGCCAGATAAGGCTAGAGAAAGCTAGTATTGGGAGTTTTTAGTTTATTCTGTAAGAAGCACGCTCTGCCTCCCGCAAGTCTGAAAAGAACGGGAATTCTTTTAACACAGGAGAGGGGGAAAAAAAAGCTGAGGAGCCCCTCAAAAGTGAAGATGAGGCCGGGCGCGGTGGCTCAAGCCTGTAATCCCAGCACTTTGGGAGGCCGAGACGGGCGGATCACAAGGTCAGGAGATCGAGACTATCCTGGCTAACACGGTGTAACCCCATCTCTACTAAAAAATACAAAAACTAGCCGGGCGAGGTGGCGGACGCCTGTAGTCCCAGCTACTCGGGAGGCTGAGGCAGGAGAATGGCGTGAACCCGGGAGGCGGAGCTTGCAGTGAGCTGAGATCCGGCCACTGCACTCCAGTCTGGGCGACACAGGGAGACTCTGTCTCAACAAAAAAAAAAAAAAAAAAAAAAGTGAAGATGATGCACATCTACCACCATAACATACTGGTTAAATTGAGAATTGTAGGCTAACTATAAAACTTTTCCAGTCGTGTGTTTCTATGACAGAATTTGTATGTAAGATGTGGACACTAGGCAAAAAAGAAAATAATTTGTATGTTTTTCAAAAAGCTTATATTGACACCCGGAATTACCGAATGCAAACCTCAAAAGACAGATTATTTAGTTTAACTTGGCCATTTTATGGATAAGAATACAAAGGCCCAGAAAGTGACATGAAAAGCATATAACCAAGTAGTGGAACAGCCAAAGTTTGAACTCAGATTCCTAAGCTCGTAATATTCTGACTCGAATTTATTCTACACATGGCTGACAGATCAAGTCTTCTTGATCCGACTAAGAAGTCTTCAATTATTCCCCAAAACAGAAGAAAGTTCAAACTCCTTGGCTTGATCTCTAAGGATCTCAGAATCTGGCCTAATCTCTCTTTACAAACCTCTCTACTGTATTCTATTTCAATCACACCAGCCTTCCCAAGTCCCCATTCACATGAGATCCTAGAAATATGCTTCATTCCACACCCCTCACTCCTTTTACACCACCAAACCAACCTTTGGCAACAGATACTCCTCTTCCAAACTCCTAAGCTATAATCATGCCTGGTATTCATCATGAAACCACTCTTCACTGATTTGCTTTATAAATATGGTTCTGTCCAATTCAATGAAACCAGGTTAATTCTCCTTAGCTTCTACAACATTGCTTTGCACTATTTAGTCCACACTACATGTTTGGCCTTTTTTTTTTTTTTCTGAGATGGAGTTTCACTCTTGTCACCCAGGCTGGAATGCAATGGTGTGATCTCGGCTCACTGCAACCTCCTCCTTCCGGGTTCAAGCGATTCTCCTGCCTCAGCCTTCAGAGTAGCTGGGATTACAGGCACGTGCCACAACGCCTAGATAATTTTGTGTTTTTCGTAGAAACAGGATTTTGCCACATTAGCCAGGCTGGTCTAGAACTTCTGACCTCAGGTGATCTGCTCATCTCGGCTTCCCTTGGCTGATTTTCATTCTAGAGAGTTTCCTCATTTAGCATAGGGATGCTAAAAGAGCAAAAAATACACACATACACACACACACCCCCATGCACATATATGCATACTTACTAAAGTTATATTTAATTCCCCTTTCTAGGCAAAGATAGACCGCAAAATACCAAAAAGATATTTTCAAGTATTACTCTAGCAACTGACTAGCCATTACAATGAGTTTAGAGGTTAAGAAGTGGTCAATAGATTTACTATAAAAACAAAAAAGCCTGATAATGAAGCTGCCCTGAAGGGCAATAAGGCCTGGTTTTACTGGGAAAAAAATAACAATTTTTCTTTTTAAGTCTAAGGTAAATTTTAGCATTGTAACGAACCTACTTGAAATATGATCTGGTGACTAACACCTGTAATCCCAGCACTTCGGGAGGCTGAGGCGGGTGGATCACCAGAAGTTGGGAGTTTGAGACCAGCCTGACCAACACGGAGAAACCCCGTCTCTACTAAAAATACAAAAATTAGCCAGGCAAGGTGGTGCATGCCTGTAAACCCAGCTACTTGGGAGGCTGAGGCAGGAGAATCATTTGAACCCAGGAGGTGGAGGTTGCGGTGAGCCGAGATCATGACATTGCATTCTAGCCTGGGCAACAACAGTGAAACTCCATCTCAAAAAACAAAAAATTATCATGCCAGGGAATGAGTGTTACCACTAATTTGCCTTTCAAAACACAGGAATTGTCACTCAGCTATGTAAGTAAAAGAACATTTGATAGTTTACCTAGCACACACAGATGTTTTATAGGAGTTTTGATTTTAGGTTGTATCATCCACCATATTGTGAAAATCAGAAGTGTCATCAACTACTTTTAAACAGGTTCTGAAAGATTATGAGATACTAAGTACCAGTAACACTCCTATATGCAAGTTTCATCAGTGATTTTAAAAGGTTACCAAGTATCCTGTTATCCCAGCACTTTGGGAGGCCGAGGTGGGAGGGATCCCTTGAGCCCAGGAGTTGGAGACCAGCCTGGGCAACATAGGGAGACCCTGTCTCTATCAAAAAAAAAGAAAAAAAAAAAAAAAAGGTTACAAAGTACCAATTCATTACTCTTACTACTGCTGCAAACTCCAGCTCATCTGGCCTTGAATAAATGGTTACCTTCAGCTCTACAAAAAGCTAATCTGCAAAAGCACCTTCCCAAAACTGTCGTAACTATTTTTACCCCTTTCCAGAAAAGGAATTAGTGATAAAAGAAGCCATGCTAACTCATACGAATAAGGAAAGATAATACATTTTAGAAGGTACAATCCTAGTAGCCCTCTCTAGGCAACTGAATACTTTAAAATTTTCATTTTACTAAAAGTTCTATTCTAGAAAGTAAGATGCAGAACATACAAAAAAAAAGATGTCAAGCAGTTCATAATCCAGTAGGGAAAAAAGATATAAACACATAATATAATATGTGACAACGAGCATCAACTGAAAGCTGTGAAAGGAACTAGGGGCCCAGAGTTAGAGAAAGCGAGCAAACTTAAGATCCCTGAAAAGCTAGACACTATCTCTTGAGGTCTAGATTTTTCAAAGTCTAGCACAATATTAGTTTTTATTTTCTTTTCGTCTATTAGATTTCTAATCATATGAATGAACTGTAAATCAATTACATATAACTGTATTCTCAGTACTTAAACTCTGTCTTCTAAACACAATCTGGAAACTATTTCAGAGACAACAGATGACATAAAATTTCCCTTCCATTTCTTTTAGAAAAATGTCAATTCTTATAAATGTATAAATTAAATACAATGCAGTTTTAACAGCATCTTAAGAGACAAAGGCAGAAATAAATTCTAATTAAAAATAAGAGGATGATCTCATATTAAGATTTTCCAAGGCCGGGCGCAGTGGCTCACACCTGTAATCCCGGCACTTTGGGAGGCCAAGGTGGGCGGATCACGAGGTCAGGAGATCGAGACCATCCTGGCTAACATGGTGAAACCCCGTCTCTACCAAAAATACAAAAAAATTAGCCAGGCGTGGTGGCGGGCGCCTGTAGTCCCAGTTACTTGGGAGGCTAAGGCAGGAGAATGGTGTGAACCCGGAAGGCGGACCTTGCAGTGAGCTGAGATTGCGCCATTGCACTCCAGCCTGGGCGACGGAGTGAGACTCTGTCTCAAAAAAAAAAAAAAATTTTTTACCAAAAAATTGCCCTACATAAATTAAATATCAAATGAATACCTGGCACTGCATTTCTTCGGTTTTGACTTTCAATCCAGCAGTAGAACTCTCAGTTTCTCCATTTACCATGCCTGGTTCCATGGCCAATAAATCTAGAGTTCTCATCGTATGGACATAAAGATCCTTGTTTAATTTTAGGGCTGCTTCCAGTACCAAAATAGAATCAGCGGCTTGTTCTTTCAGCTACAGAAATCAATAAAAAAAAATACAAAAATAGCAACTGATTATAATAACCAAAAATATTTACAGTCTATTTAGTAGCTCAGTACACTAAGCTATTAAAAAAAAATTTTAACACAGCAAGAATACAATTAAATTTGTTGAAATAAAGTTACCTTCTATGAAAGAAAATAAGTTTCTATTGTGAGGTTAGAAAATATAAAAAACAGGAGGGCTCGGCATGGTGGCTCACACCTATAATCCCAGCACTTTGGGAGGCCAAGGGGGCAGATCATGAGGTCAGGAGTTTGAGACCAGCCTGACCAACAGGGTGAAACCTCGTCTCTACTAAAAATACAAAAATTAGCTGGGCATGGTGGCACACACCTGTAATCCCAGCGACTCAGGAGGCTGACGCAGGAGAATCGCTTGAACCCGGGAGATGGAGGTTGCAGTGAGCCAAATTCACGCCACTGCACTCCAGCCTGGTGACAGAGCAAGACTCCGTCTCAAAAAAAAAAAAAAAAAAAGAAAAGAAAAAGATAATATAAAAAACATGAAAGACTAGTATCTTTTTTCTGTAGAAAAATTAATACTTTAGGTCGGGGGCAGTGGCTCAAACCTATAATCCCAGCACTTTGGGAGCCCGAGTAAGGCAGGAGGATCATTTGTGGCCAGGGGTTCAAGATCAGCCTGGCCAACACGGCGAAGCCTGTTTCTACTAAAACTACAAAAATTAGCTGGGCGTGGTAGCGTACACTTGTAATCCCAGCTACTCGGGAGGCTGAGGCATGAGAATTGCTTGAACTCAGGAGGCAGAGGTTGTAGTGAGCCGAGATCATGCCACTACATTCCAGCCTGTGTGACAGAGTAATATTCTGTCTAAAAAAGAAAAGTTAATGCTTTAAAGATTTAGCTGGTGGCTGTGCACAGTGGCTCACGCCTGTAATCCCAGAACTTTAGGAGGCCAAGAGGGGCAGATCACGAGGTCAGGAGTTCGAGACCAGCCTGGCCAATATGGCGAAACCCTGTCTCTACTAAAAATACAAAAATTAGCCAGGCATGGTGGAGCACACCTGTAATCCCAGCTACCTGGGAGGCTGAGGCAGAAGAATTGCTTGAACGCAGGAGGTGGAGGTTGCAGTGAGCTGAGATCGCACCACTGCACTCCAGCCTGGGCGACAGAGCAAGACTATCTCAAAAAAAAAAAAAAAGACTTAGCTGGACACAGTGACTCATGTATGTAATACCAGCACTCTGCGGGGTCTGAAGTGGGTGGAGCGCTTGAGTCCAGAAGTTCGAGACCAGACTGAACGACATGGCAAAATCACATCTCTACAAAAAATACCAAAATTAGCCAAGTGTGGTGGCACATGCATGTAGTCCCAGCTACTGGGAAAACGGGAAGATCACTTGAGGCTGGGAGGTGGAGGTTGCAATGAGCCAAGATCAGGCCACTGCACTGTAGCCTGGGCAAAAGAGTCAGACCCTGTCTAAAAAAGAAAAAACTTGCACTGTTCCACTTGATTTGTTCAAGGAATCTCTGTATGCTTCATTGTGCCAGCCATTTTATTAGGAACTAGATAATAACAATGAAATGATACAGGCTCTGGCTTCCACATTCAAAATACTACAGCATATTTGCTATAGTGAGATACAGATCGTTTCTTACCTTTTTCTCTCCTCACCCAGCCCCTATACCTCACGTGGTAATCTGGAACATTGTTGGTGCTAATTACAGAAATTATTTCTAAATTACAGAAACTGTCAGGTTTCTAATTTTCCATTATGTAGATCAATTTAAAAATAACTGCTAGGCCAGGTGCAGTGGCTCACACCTGTAATCCCAGCACTTTGGAAGGCCAAGGTAGGCGGATCGCTTGAGGTCAGGAGTTCGAGACCAGCCTGGCCAACACGGTGAAACTCCATCTCTACTAAAAATACAAAAAATTAGCTGGGCCCAGTGGTGGCACATGCCTGTAATCCCAGCTATTCAGGAGGCTGAGGCAGGAGAATTGCTTGAAGCCAGGAGACAGAGGTTGCAGCGAGCTGAGATCGCATCACTGCATTCCAGCCTGGGCAACAGAGCAAGACTCTGTCTCAAAAAAAAAAAAAAATTTAGGCCGGGCGCGGTGGCTCAAGCCTGTAATCCCAGCACTTTGGGAGGCCGAGACGGGCGGATCACGAGGTCAGGAGATCGAGACCATCCTGGCTAACACGGTGAAACCCCGTCTCTACTAAAAAGTACAAAAAACTAGCCGGGCGAGCTGGCGGGCGCCTGTAGTCCCAGCTACTCGGGAGGCTGAGGCAGGAGAATGGCGTGAACCCGGGAGGCGGAGCTTGCAGTGAGCTGAGATCCGGCCACTGCACTCCACCCTGGGCGGCAGAGCAAGACTCCGTCTCAAAAAAAAAAAAAAAAAAAAAAAAAAAAATTTAAAAAAAAAAAAACCCTATTATAAAAGTAATTTTAAAATATAAACTATACATGTTTGTCATAGAGTTTTTGGAAAATACAAAAGAATATAAAGACGTCATCTGTAAAATCAGTTTCTCGTATCTACTAATGTATCATGAAATAGTCAAAAATAGAATCAATCAGTGGTATAGTACTCTACTATTAAAACTGAAAGTCTACATGTAATTTAGAATACTACCTACATCCTGATAGTAAAAACCTTAATGTCACGGCACTTAGACCTTCACAACTCTCATGTCCCCAAAATTAGAAGCTACATCTATACATGCTTTAAAGGCAGGGATCCCCAACCCCCAAGCCATGGACTGGTACCAGGGAGCAGGCTACACAGCAGAAGTGAGCAGCGGGTGAGCAAGAGACGCTTCATCTGTATTTACAGCCACTCCCCATCGCTTGCATTATGGCCTGAACTCCACCTCCTGTCAGATCAATGGGGGCATGAGATTCACATAGGAGCGCAAACCCTATTGTGAACTACACATGCGAGGGATCCATCTTGCGTCCTCCTTGTGAGAATTAATGCCTGGTGATCTGTCACTCTCTCTCATCACCCCCAGAAGGGACCATCTAGTTGTAGGAAAACAAGCTCAGGGCTCCCACTGATTCTACATTATGGTGAGTTGGATAATTATTTCCTTATATATTATAATGTAATAATAATGGAAATAAAGTACACAATAAACGTAATGTGCTTGAATCATCCTGAAACCATCCTTGCCCCCCGCCACATCCAGTTTCATGGAAACTGCCTTCCACAAAACCAGTCCCTGGTGCCAAAAAAGTGGGAACTGCTGCTCTAAAGTTGTTCCTGAAATGTTACTGTGTAACTGATGCCAATACTTACCACTTTCAAAATGTTTTCTGTTAGCTCTTTTTCCTGTTGCATTTGATTCATCCTAAAAGAGAAACAATTGAAAACAAAAGTATCAAAAGTTACTCTCAAGACTAAAAAATTCAAAACTTAAGAGCATCATTCTTGAAAGTCAGGTTCAATTTAAATAAGAGTGTTTTTAATGTTATTTATTTTCATGTTTGAAAAAACAAAACCCTCAACTATTACGACGCTTATTAATGTACTAGTATTTTCTCATTTACTTTGTTTGGGTTGTTTGTTTTTGAGACAGGGTCTCCCTGTCACCCAGTTTGGAGTGCAGCGGCAGCCTCAACCTCCTGGGCTCAAGTAATCCTCCCACCTCAACCTCCCAAAGTGTTAGGATTACAGGTGTGAGCCACAGCACCCAGTCTCATTTACTCAATTTAAGAGCAAAACTTACAACAAAAGCTCATTTGAATCAAGTTAGAAACTATGCTCTCTAGCTCCAAATTTGGGTAAGCTGCCATGTGGAAATTAAGAATCAGGTTTAAAACTCCATCCTCCACTCCCCCGCTTCACTTGACTAGCCTTAAAAATAAAAAATTTAAAAAAAAGGAAACCTCCAGATATGATCAACTTTTGTAATTGTACTCTAATATTTACATATATTAATTTCCCCATATACAAATGTATCTTTTTCAAGACAATTAAATGAAAAAAATATCAGGCTGGGTGCCATGGCTCACACCTGTAATCCCAGCACTTTGGAAGGCCAAGGGAGGTGGATCACCTGAGGTCAGGAGTTCGACACCAGCCTGGCCTACATGGCGAAACCCCAACTCTACTAAAAAATACAAAAATTAGCAGGGTATGGTGGCACACACCTGCAATCCCAGCTACTTGGGAGAATCACTTGTACCCAGGAGGCGGAGGCTGCAGCGAGCCGAGATCGCACCACTGCATTCCAGCCTGGGTGACAGAGTAAGTCTCCAGCTCAAAAAAAAAAAAAAAAAACTGTACAAAACAAAAAAAAACCTTAGTGCTTTCAGATAAATGGCACAATTCCCAAAGCACTTCCCTTCTTAGAACTCTGTATCTAGCACATTACCTGACTCTCCAGCCCCTCTAACTCCTTCAAACAAACCTTCACACAGGCCTTCTGCCCTCCTATTCCTGTTCTACTTCTTCCATAGCAGAGCTTATTAAAAACTTGCCAACATTTTTGAAACTCTAATGAAAAAAGCGCCAAGTAAGGGTCATAGCCACCAACTTACACACTTAACTGAGGGGGTCCAGGTTTCGCCTGTTTGACTGGAAAACTACTTTGAACAATTGTCCTAATTGCCCTGAAGAAAAGACAGGAAAAAGAAAATTTCATACTTATAAATGTCATCTCAATTATTTTTTCAAGTACTCCTTAGGTTTGCATAAATTATCTGAAGCATTAAGTGATAAGTCATCCACATTTTTAATCAGACTGCCTTTCATCTATGCAGTCACAAATTTTCTCCACCATCAGACTCACAGTTCCCAAGATTTGAGAAATCCCTGCAACAGAATGGGTCCATTAAAAGCACACCCTTGAAAGCCACAGTGCAATAAAACAGAAGTTGCCCAACACATTCCGAGTTTCTGAAAACATTTACCATCTATTGTAGAGAAGTACAGCCATGGCAGTGGTCGGAGGTAAAGTGGCCAGATCCATGTCTACATGCTTCGTCCCAGGAGGAACTTTACTGATGCAGAGTAGTTCATTTAGTAGCATATTCAATACTGGAACAGACAAACTTAAAAGGAAGAAGCAAAACGTACATGTTTGCATGTTAATTGTGAAAGAAACACAAAATACATACAGAATTCCATATCGTCACTGAAAATACCTACTTTGTTAAGGAACCACATCTCTGGGTTTAGCTATCAAATGCGAAAAGATTTTTAAAGCTTTTTATTATGAAAAAACGTAAAACACAAAAGTAGACAGAATATAATGAATCCCTATGTACCATCACTTAGCAATTATCATCTGATGGCCAATTTTATTTCATCTCTACTCTTCCCCACTTCCCAAATCATTTCATCCATATTTCAGAATATATCTCAAAAAATTAACTCTTAATATAAGCACAATATTAATTTCGCATCTAAAAAATTTAGACTTGCTTACTGTCAAACGGCATATCAGTGTTCAATTTTCCAGCTGCCTCATATATACCATACTTCTTTGTACCCATTGCTATCTGTTGATGTCTCTTCAGTCTGTAACATACAGGCTCCCCCCTTCAGATTGAAACTATGCTTTATGGTGGCGGGCGCCTGTAGTCCCAGCTGCTCAGGAGGCTGAGGCAGGAGAATGGCGTCAACCCAGGAGGCGGAGCTTGCAGTGAGCCCAGATCGTGCCACTGCACTACAGCCTGGGTGACTGAGCGAGACTCCATCTCAAAAAAACAAAACAAAACAAAACACTTTAAAAATTCTAATATTTAATGCTGAAGAATGTGGTTAAAAAGAGGATTTCTGAATACTACTGGTGTGAGTATAAACTCTTTTGGAATGCAATCTGGCAATATCTATGTGTCTTAAAAATGTTTATACTGCATGATCCAGCAATTTAAGGAGCTATCCTAAGAATCCAACTCAAAATACAGATAAATTTATTTTACAGGCAAAGATATTTAAGTCCTGTGACTTCTATCAGTGAAAAACTAGAAATAAACTAAATGACTGTCAATTAAGGAACAGTTAATAAATTATCCATACAAAGGAATTATCTCCAAAACATAAAAAAGGGGAAACGTTCATGATACTGCTAGATGAAAAAAACCAGAAATCAAAACAGTATATAGGATACGATCACAACTTTAAGCCTATGGAGAACAAAGAACAAAAACTACATGAAAATGTTAAAAAAATACTCTCTCCTCCCCCAATTATTTCCCATTTTTTGAATTTTTCCCAACTTCCTATAAGGGATCTTTTTATATTGTGATGAGAAGGGGATAATAAATCATTTTCTAATCACAGCCTTTAAAGTATTTATTTTTAAGCAAATAAGCACTGACTCTAATCAGCTGTTTTAACAGGAGACAGTGATTTATGACCAGTAAAATTAACTCAATTATTCAATAGCAAATCATCCATATTACACATCTATCAATTTTTATTCAGTTTCTTCAGATATGTAAAAGTCACTTGAGAAATTTACAACAGTTCAGGTGTGGATTTTCTCTAGTTACCACATCAAAAGTAATGTTATACTTGCATATTTTATCAAGAACATATAATCTTTATTTTATTTTTTTTCCGAGTATTACTCTATCGCCCAGACTGGAGTGCAGTAGCGCCATCTCGGTTCACTGCAACCTCAGCCTCCTGGGTTCAAGTGATTCTCGTGTCTCAGCCTCCCAAGTAGCTGAAATTGCAGGCGCCAGCATCCTGCCCAGCTAGGGACAGGGTTTCACCATGATAGCCAGGCTGGTCTCAAACTCCTGACCTCAAGTAATTCGCCTGCCTTGGCCTCCCAAAGTGCTGGGATTATAGGCGTGAGCCAAGGCGCCCAGTCTGTAAGTTCTAAGAGCCAATATCACAAAAGCAGATATAGAAATAAACCAATATATCTAAATAGTACTTCAAATGAAATTTCACTGAAATCTTATATACCTTTTCTCTAATATGTCTAAGTCCCACTTCAAATGTGCAGCAACTTTAAGAGCAAGTAGTTTTAAAATACGATTTCTCTTGTTATCAGGCGGAGGTTGAACTTGGTTTTGTTCATTAACTGAAGGTTTGGAAGCCTGTTCCAAAAACTGAACTATAAGTTGAACTGGTGCAGGATCTAGGATTTAAAATAAAATAAATTCTTAAATTTAAGTTTTAATTATGAAGATACAAAAGGATTCACCATTGGTTTGTTTTTGTTTGTTTTTTTGTTTGTTTGTTTGTTTTTTTGCCACAAAAGGAATCCAAACAGCTGTGCTGTTAAAATGACTAAGGAATACCATATGTAAGAAGTGTGCTTGGGTGTTAAAGCAGATGAGAAAGAGTGGTAAGGAGGAAGGGTAACATTAGAGTGGAAGAAAGCAAAAAAAAGCACCTCATGGGGAAGAACATAACAGTCATAGATTTCTGGTTCTGCAAATAACCAGTGCCAATTAGAAGAATGAGATACAAGCATTAGAACTACTATTTTGACACTTAATTAGGGGGGACCTCCATCAAGTGACCTCTCTGCACCTGTTTCCTCCAATGCAAACTAGAAGATACTATCACCTACCTCACAGATTCTGAAGATTAAAGGAGTAACAGATGTGAACAATTAAGCACAGTGCATGGCAACCTGAAAGCACTCAACAAGTATCTTTCAAAAGGAATGAATTAAGGGCATCATACGGGTGGCAAAATTGCCTAAGTACATTAACTTCTTACACAGTGATCTCTATCAGTTAAGGCCAGTCTACGAGACTGAACAAGCCATACATAGATTTGAATTTAGAAAAACGTTATCCGAGGAACTTACCTTTTGGTGCCAATACCTTTTTTGAGAATGCCTGGAGTTTTCCTCCTCCGCCCCCATCACACCCATTTAACTGGGCTATTAATCACTATCATCACTATACAAAGCCATCTTGCAAATGTGCAGCAGTTCCTGCTTTCAAAGATTTTCTTTTAATTTACAGCCCAACTTTGGAATAAGAGTCAATAAAATCCCCTCATTGAAGAACAAAATGTTTAAATAAGAACCTAAGATAATAACTAGCGTCAGGATCAGCATCCAACAGCTGATTTCTCCCCGTCTTCCTGAATTTATTCAGCTTGGGGTTCAGTGAAGGAGGAGTCTGGTCAGCCTCCCCGACCCAAGCAACCACAAGACCCGCCTCGCAGGCTCTAAAACCCCAACAGTAAAAAGGTAAATCGTAAAAAGGACCAAAGGGTTTGGGCTGACAGCGCCAAGCCCTCCCCTCCGGGGTTAGGAGAGCCTTTGTTTCGAGCTTTTCTTTGACCTCCACCCGGGCATGTTTAAGGCAAGGGAGGAGCCCGGCCGCAGCTTCGGTGGCCGAGAAGGCGGGGAGCGGATGGAAACCGGGCGAACGGCTCCGGTGGCGGTGTCCCGCTCCCCAGGTGCAGGCGCCGCGCTCACCCGGGCAGGGCTTGCGCAGATGTTTCTCCAACAGTGACTCCTCCAGCAGGAACTCAAACCAGCAGGTCTGCGGCGGGGTGCAGGGCCGGCTGGAGGTGGCCGCCTCCCGGTCCGCCGCCTCCGCGCTCATCCTGCCCCCGCCGCCGCTACCACCAGGGCCGCTTCCCGGCTCCAACCTGACACTTGGATGCGGGCCGGGGCCCGGGGTCTGCGGAATCCGGCGAGAAGAGGCCGCGCTCCGAACGTCCCGGAAACTCACACAATCCAAAATGGCGGCGCGGGCCAGACGGAGCTGCGAACCTGGATCCGCCTCCCCGAGCCACCGCCGCGCCTTCGGACCAATCGTTGTTCGGGTTGGAGAGGATAGGGGCGTGACTAACCCTCTAACCACGCCTCCTCCCGGTTGCCATAGGAGACGGCGCCGCATACAGCCGGGTAGCGGGTAGGCTTTCCCTGTTACCTGATAGTTCTCCAGCGAGAATATATTCTCAATATTTTGAGAAATACGGGCCTCAATATTTTCGTAAATAAAATATTTATTTTATTTTATTTAATAAAAGCGATGGGTTCGAGCTGTGACCCAAGCAAAGTTATCTCCTGTGCTTTCAATTTCCCCGTTTCCATTTCTGAGATTTCCTCTCACCTGGGTCCTCTCCGCAGCTGCTCCCGCTGTCCTGCCGAGAACACCAGCTTCCTACCCGCTTCCTGGACGGATGGCAGCATACAGTGATATCCAGCTTTGCTGCTTCTCAGGGGTAGCTCCCGATACTTAGAGCCTAGTTGATCCTTTCGATGTCCCCGCTAGAGGCGCTGTTAACCCTATCTTACATCCGTTCTGTGATGTTCTTGTATTTTTCATTAACAAACGATTAAAACTGAAAAAAGATGCATTCATAGATCATGAACACAAGGCCAACCTGACCAATATGATGAAACCCCGTCTCTACTAAAAATACAAAAATTAGCCGGGCTTGGTGGCAGGCGCCTTTAATCCCAGCTACTCGGGAGGCTGAGACAGGAGAATCGTTTGAACCCGGGAGGCAGAGGTTGCAGTGAACCGAGATCGCTCTATTGCACTCCAGCCTGGGCAACAGAGCGAAACTCCGTCTCAAAAAAAAAAAAAAAATTTTTTTTTAATTAGCCGGGTGTGGTGAAACACACGTGTGGTCCCAGCTACTCAGGAAGCTGGGGTGGGAGGATCACCTAAGCCTAAGACATTGAGGTTGCAGTGAGCTGTGATTGTGCCAGTACACTCCAGCCTGGACAACAGAGTGAGACCCTGTCTCACAACGAAAAAAAAAAAAAAAAAGAAAGAAAAGGAAATCAGTACAGATTAACTTGACATTTTGACATTTATATTACATGTATAAAAATAAGTGTCTTAATTAAGGGAGAGTTCATTATTCCACTACCATCTAATACAATAACAATATTATACAGTTTCATTAAGTCCCAAGGTGCTTTATTTAGACTCAAAAATGTCCTGCCATAAAAGTGTTACAGGTTAAAAAAAAAAAAAAGTATTACAGCACTGAACTCCCCTTTTCAGAGTGGGTAATTGAATACCCGAAGGTTGACAGAGGTCTTGAAGTTTATTAAACTTAGAGACCCTCTCTTAGAGGGAGTCATAGCTTAAGACTTCATCAACATTGGAGGAGTCTAATGAACTCGAGCTTCCAGCCAGGCACTCTTGTCCCTCTGATGCAGGGCAGGTGACCCCCCAAATTGGGACTTCCCCCGGAGAGTTCTTTGCTTTGTCCAGGAAAGAATTCAAGTGTGAGCCAGTGGTAGAAGAGAACAGCCTTATTGAAGTGGCAGTGTTACAGCTCTGTGACTGCCCCTGGAGAGCAGGGCTACCCCACAGGCAGTGCGCTGAGAATAGCAGCTCAGGGCAGTTCTACAGGCATAATTACACCCACTTTTAATTGCATGCAGATTAAGGGGAAGTTTATGCAGAAATTTCTAGGAAAGGGGTAGTAACTTCTAGGTCATCAGGTCATTACCATGGAATGGGGTGGCAATGCCCAGGTGTTGCCATGGCACACTGTTGAGCATGTCTTACAGAAAGCTGCTTCCACCCCATCCCTGTTTTAGCTAGTCCTCAATTTGGTCCGGTGTCCAAATCCTGATTCCAGAGTCACATATCACCTCCTACCTCACCTCTGAGCAGTATGTTTGGAGGGTGTCTGTCAGAAGACCCTCAAAACCACCAGTTGCTTCTGCTTTGATGCGAGACACATATCCCAGCTGTGGCCAAGTTTGCTTGCCTGGAGTGACACATCTTTCCCTGTCAGCGTGTGACAGTCCTGGTGTGGGTTGAGTGTTCTTGAAAGGTGTCCCAGAATGTCAAAAAGGCAAGGCTTCTTCCACTTGCTATGTCTTCGGCTCTCAGAAACAACAGAGGCAAAAGAAATATTTAAAATTTCTATTTAAAAAGTAATACACTGGCCGGGCGCGGTGGCTCAAGCCTGTAATCCCAGCACTTTGGGAGGCCGAGACGGGCGGATCACGAGGTCAGGAGATCGAGACCATCCTGGCTAACACGGTGAAACCCCTTCTCTACTAAAAAAATACAAAAAAAACTAGCCAGGCGAGGTGGCGGGCGCCTGTAGTCCCAGCTACTGAGGAGGCTGAGGCAGGAGAATGGCGTAAACCCGGGAGGCGGAGCTTGCAGTGAGCTGAGATCCGGCCACTGCACTCCAGCCTGGGCGACAGAGCGAGACTCCGTCTCAAAAAAAAAAAAAAAAAAAAAAAGTAACACACGGCCGGGCGCGGTGGCTCAAGCCTGTAATCCCAGCACTTTGGGAGGCCGAGGCGGGCAGATCACAAGGTCAGGAGATCGAGACCACAGTGAAACCCCGTCTCTACTAAAAATACAAAAAATTAGCCGGCGCGGTGGGGTGGCGGGCGCCTGTAGTCCTAGCTACTCAGGAGGCTGAGGCAGGAGAATGGCGTGAACCCAGGAGGTGGAGCTTGCAGTGAGCCGAGATCGCGCCACTGCACTCCAGCCTGGGCAACAGCGTGAGACTCCGTCTCAAAAAAAAAAAAAAAAAAAAGTAATACACTTGGAAAGATACCATCAGGAAAGTGGAATGACAACCCACAGACTAGAAGAAAATATTCGCAAATCATATGTCTGATAAGGGAATTACATCCAGAATATGTAAAGAACTTTTACAACCCAACAACAATACAGTGAGTAAAGGATTTAAATCGGCCAAGCGCGGTGGCTCACACCTGTAATCCCAGCACTTTGGGAGGCTGAGGTGGGTGAATCACCTGAGGTCAGGAGTTCAAGACCAGCCTGGCCAATATGGCAAAACCTCGTCTCTACTAAAAATACAAAAATTAGCCTGGCATGGTGGCAGGCACCTGTAGTCCCAGCTACTCGAGAGGCTGAGGCAGGAGAATTGCCCTGAACCTGTGAGGCAGAGGTTGCAGTGAACTGAGATTATGCCACTACACTCCAGCCTGGGCAACAGAGCGAGACTCTGACAGAGGGAGACTCCGTCTCAAAAAAAGACAGGATTTGAACTGATCATTCTCCAAAGAAGATATTACAAATGGACAACATGCACATGAAAATGCTCAATATCATTAGTCATTAAAGAAACGCAAAACACCGGCCGGGCGCGATGGCTCACACCTGTAATCCCAGCACTTTAGGAGGCCGAGGCAGGTGGATCACAAGGTCAGGAGTTCAAGACCAGCCTGGCCAAGATGGTGAAACCCTGTCTCTACTAAAAATACAAAAATTAGCCAGGCATGGTGGTGATGCGCCTGTAATCCCAGCTACTCAGGAAGCTGAGGCAGAGAATCACTTGAACCCAGGAGGTGGAGGTTGCAGTTAGCCGAGATCGTGCCACTGTACTCCAGCCTAGGTGACAGAGTGAGACTCTCTCAAAGAGAAGAAAAGAAAAGAAAAACTCAAATCACTAGCCTGGGCAACAAAGTGAGACCCCATTTCTACCAAAAACACAAAAATTAGCCAGGCATGGTGATGCATGTCTGTGGTTCTGGCTACCCTGGGGGACTGAGGTGGGAGGATGGCTTGAGCCTGGGAAGCTGAGGCTGCAGTGAGCTATGATTATGCCACTGCACTCCAGGCTGGGTGACAGAGCAAGACTTTGTCTCAAATAAATAAATAAACAAATAGAGCAAAACAAAACTGCATGAAATACCACTTCACACCCACTAAAATGGCTATGAACAAAAATACAAAAATAACAAGTGTTGGTGATTATATGAAATTAGAACCTTCAGGCCAGGCGCGGCGGCTCATGCCTGTAATCCCAGCACTTTGGGAGGCTGAGGTGGGCGGATCACAAGGTCAGGAGTTCAAGACCAGCCTGACCAATATGGTGAAACCCCGTTTCTAATAAAAACACAAAAAAAATTAGCCTGGCATGGTGGCATGTACCTATAATCCCAGCTACTCGAGAGGCTGAGGCAGAATCGCTTGAACCCAGGAGGCAGAGGTTGCAGTGAGCGGACATCGTGCCACTGCACTCCAGCCTGGGTGACAGAGCAAGACTCCATCTTAAAAAAAAAAAAAAAGAAATTAGAACCTCCATACATGTCAAATGTAAAATGCTACAGCCACTTTTGAAACCAGTTTGGCAGTTTCTCAAAATGTTAAACATAGGCTTACCAGACGACTCAGCCGTTCTCCTTCTAGGTATGTATTCAAGAGAAAGGAGAAAATGTACCCACACAAAGGCTTGAATATTTAGAACAGCAGTATCTACAGTAGCCGAAAAGTAGAAATCAAGGTCTATCACCTGGTGAATAGACAAACAAAATGTGGCATACTTATTGTATCTGTTTCACGTGACTGCTGTAACAAATTACCACAAACTTTGTGGTTTAAAACAACAGAAAACTGGCCAGGCGCAGTAGCTCATGCCTGTAATCCCAGCACTTTGGGAGGCTGAGCTGGGAGAGTCCAGGAATTCAAGACACATCTGGGCGGCATAGTGAGACTTCTGTCTCTACAAAAAAAGCAAAATAAAAAATAAGCCAGGGATGGTGGTGTGCATCTGTAATCCTGGCTACGCAGGAAACTGAGGTGGGAGGATTGCTTGAGCCCAAGAGGATGAGGCTGCAGTGAGCCAAGATTGCACCACTGCACTCAGGTGGGTGACAGAGTGACAGTGAAAAGGGCCAGGTGCGGTGGCTCACGCCTGTAATCCCAGCACTTTGGGAGGCCTAGGTGGGTGGATCACAAGGTCAGGAGATTAAGACTATCCTGGCTAACACGGTGAAACCCCGTCTCTACTAAAACTACAAAAAGTTAGCCAAGCGTGGTGGCGGTCGCCTGTAGTCCCAGCTACTCAGGAGGCTGAGGCAGGAGAATGGCGTGAACCCAGGAGGCAGAGCTTGCAGTGAGCCGAGATCGTGCCACTGCACTCCAGCCTGGGTAACAGAGCGAGACTCTGTCTCAAAAAAAAAAGAAAGAAAGAAAGAATGAGAACATGAGAACAGACTGTGGTCATTCAGACTGGGGTATTTATTTAGCAGCCATTTGCTTGAACGAAGTGAGCCTGTCATGTCACTTCATGGAAAACAACTAACACCATTTGTGGCCAATAATAACATTCAATTTGTTTTTGTTTTTTGTTTTTTGTTTTTTTTTGTTGAGACGGAGTTTCGCTCTGTTGCCCAGGCTGAAGTGCAATGGTGCTATCTCTGCTCACTGCAACCTCCACCTCTCGGGTTCAGGCGATTCTCCTGCTTCAGCCTCCTGCATAGCTGGGATTACAGGCATGCCACCACCACGCCTGGCTAATTTTTGTATTTTTAGTAGAGATAGGGTTTCACCATGTTGGCCAGGCTGGTCTCGAACTCCTGACCTCAAATGACCCTCCCACCTTGGCCTCCCAAAGTGCTGGGATTACAGACATGAGCCACCGCACCTGGCCAACATTCAAATTTTTAAGTAAAATTAGAATTTTAGAAAACTGTAAACTTGGCAGCTTCCCAATACTTGACAGCTTCCCAATACTTGACAAGACTTTTCTGATGACACTAATGGCGATATTAACAAATGTTGTATATTTAAATGTGTCAACTTTCAGGTGATCATCACAACTTAACCAATCAATATTTTCCTAATATATGGCTAAAAGATTTATTTAAATTCCACGACAAGCCAAGCGCGGTGGCTCATGCCTGTAATCCCAACACTTTGGGAGGCAGAGGCGGGATAATCACTTGAAGCCAGGAGTTGGAGACTCCAGTGAGCTATGATCATGCCACTGTACTCCAGTCTGGGTGACAGAACGAGACCCTGTCTCTTAAAAGTAAATAAATAAAAACTTTCGGCCAGGCATGGTGGCTCACGTCTGTAATCCCAGCACTTCGGGAGGCCGAGCTGGGCAGATCACAAGGTCAGGAGTTGGAGACCAGCATGGCCAACATGGTCAAACCCCGTCTCTACTAAAAATACACAGATTAGCTGGGTGTGGTGGCAGGTGCCTGTAATCCCAGCTACTCAGGAGACTGAAGCAGGAGAATAGCTTGAACCCGGGAGGCAGAGGTTGCAGTGAGCAGAGATCGTGCCACTGTACTCCAGCCTGAGTGACAGAGCAAGACTCCATCTCAAAACAAAACAAAACAAAACAAAACAAAAAACTTCAAGACCGACTGATGAATTGTAATGGAATGGAATTTGAAAAGTTAATTGATATGATTTCAGATTTGAAATTGCAACTAATCTTTAAGAAACGACTACTTTCTCAGGTTTTGGTGAAGAAAATCCACAATTAATCTGAAAAGATTTAAAATACTTCTTTTTTTAACTACTCATCTACATGAGCAATGCCACTCTTCTCATTTTTAAAATGAAAATAGTTATTTTGTATAAAATTGTATTTGGCAGCATGTAATAGGATTAGTTTTATTTTTATATGATTATTTTATTTTAATTTAAATAAATTAAATATTTTTAAAACTTCTCAGTGTTAAATTTTAATATGGTAAATATAAACAAAGACTCTTTCAGGTGCTTAATAATTTTTCGGCATAACAGGGCCCCAAGACTAAAAAGTCTGAGAAACTATTTTATCGAGGCATGCACATCAAAATCCTTCTGTGCTTGGCTCTGAAGAGAAGGAGGAAGGAGGATAGAACAGAGGTGGGTTAGGGACGGGGAGAGGAGAGGTGAAGGAGGGGAGGGAGTGGGGGAGGCGGTCACAGGTACTTACAACTTTATCTGTTTTTTTTTTTTTTTTTTTTTGAGATGGAGTCTCACTCTGTTGCCCAGGCTGGAGTGCAGTGGTGTGATCTTGGCTCACTGCAACCTCCACCTCCCAGGTCCAAGTGATTCTCCTACCTCAGGCTCCAGAGTAGCTGGGATTACAGGCACGCCACCATGCCTGGATAATTTTTGTATTTTTAGTAGAGACAGGTTTCACTATGTTTTTTTTTTGTTGTTGTTTTTTGTTTTTTTTTTGAGACGGAGTCTAGCTCTGTTGCCCAGGCTGGAGTGCAGTGGCCGGATCTCAGCTCACTGCAAGCCCCGCCTCCCGGGTTCACGCCATTCTCCTGCCTCAGCCTCCCGAGTAGCTGGGAGTACAGGCGCCCGCCGCCTCGCCCAGCTAATTTTTTTTGTATTTTAGTAGAGACGGGGTTTCACCGTGTTAGCCAGGATGGTCTCGATCTCCTGAACTCGTGATCCGCCCGTCTCGGCCTCCCAAAGTGCTGGGATTACAGGCTTGAGCCACCGCGCCCCGCCAGGTTTCACTATGTTGACCAGGCTGGTCTCGAACTCCTGACCTCAGGCGATCCACCGCCTCAGCCTCCCAAAGAGCTGGGATTACCGGCGTGAGCCACCATACCCCGTCTGGTAATTTTTTTGTGTGTGTGTGATGGTCTCTGTCTGTTGCCCAGGCTGGAGTGCAGTGGCATTTAGCTCACTGCCTCCTTGACATCCTGGGTTCAAGTGATCCTTCTGCCTCAGCCTCCTGATTAGCTGGGACCACAGATGAATACCACCATACCCAGCTAATTTATTTATTTTTTGCAGAGATAGGGTCTTGCTATGTTGCCCCCTCAGGCTGATCTGGAGCTCCTGGGCTCCAGTGATCCTCCTACGTTGGCCTCCCAAAGTGCTGGGATTACAGGTGTAAGCCACTGTGCCCAGCCATGTATTAATGTTTTTAAAGTCCCTGATATCTCCTCAAAACCCATGAAAAATTCTATAGGCTTATAGAAACAAACTATTATGGAGCATTTGTTATATACCATGACCCAGATGAGGGTCTTTATGTGCTCATTTTCTCATTTGATCTTTCAACATCCTACAAAGTAGGCGTTATGAGCTCACCTTACTGCTGAAGAGGCTGAGGATCAGAGAAGTTATTGTTCTTAATTTTTTTTCTTGGATTTACAACTGTTTAAAAAACAAACAAAAAGTCAATAGCACACAAATTTGATGGAACTTTTATTATAATTGTACCAAATCTATAGAGAAATTTGAGAATACAGTAATGAGACTCCTTGTCTAGGAGCAGAATAAGTAGATAAGTATCTTCCTCAAAGTCTCCCAGAGAATAATGTTGGAACAGGGTTTGGTCCCTGATTTCAGCTTCGTTAAATTGACCACTGCTATGGTTTGAATGTTTGTATTCCCCCCAAATTCATGTGTTGAAAACTGGACCATGCACGGTGGCTCACGTCTGTAATCCCAGCACTTCGGGAGGCCGAGCCGGGCGGATCATCTGAGGTAAGGAGTTCGAGACCAGCATGGCCAACATGGTGAAACCCCACCTCTACTGAAAATACAACTATCCGCCAGGCGTGGGCGCGGGCACCTG
This sequence comes from Macaca thibetana thibetana, assembly GCF_024542745.1. Classification (NCBI taxonomy): domain Eukaryota; kingdom Metazoa; phylum Chordata; class Mammalia; order Primates; family Cercopithecidae; genus Macaca; species Macaca thibetana. The sequence continues at coordinate 50,326,511 of NC_065585.1, forward strand.
TAATCCCAACTACTTGGGAGGCTGAGTAATGAGAATCGCTTGAAACCGGGAGACGGACGTTGCAGTGAGCCGAAATTACACCACTGCACTCCTGCCTGGGCGAAGAGAGCGAGACTCTATCTGAAAGAAAGAAAGGAAGGGAAGGCCGGGCGCGGTGGCTCAAGCCTGTAATCCCAGCACTTTGGGAGGCCGAGGCGGGCGGATCACAAGGTCAGGAGATCGAGACCACAGTGAAACCCCGTCTCTACTAAAAATACAAAAAAAAAATTAGCCGGGCGCGGTGGCGGGCGCCTGTAGTCCCAGCTACTCAGGAGGCTGAGGCAGGAGAATGGCGGGAACCCAGGAGGCGGAGCTTGCAGTGAGCCGAGATCGCGCCACTGCACTCCAGCCTGGGCAACAGCGTGAGACTCTGTCTCAAAAAAAAAAAAAAAAAAAAAGGGAGGGAGGGAGGGATAAAGGAAAGAAAACTAACCCCCAAGGTTAGATGGAGGGGCCTCCTTTGGGAAGTGATTAGATCATGAGGGCAAGATCGCCATGTGGAAGACCTGTATAGAGAAAATAATAAAAATGTTATTCAAAAACATGAAGGATCTAAATAAATGGGGAGGAAAATTCTGCTCCTAGAGAGGGAGTCTCATTACTGTATTCTCAAATTTATCTACAGATTTGGTGAAATGATAATAAAAGTTCCATCAAATTTGTATGTTGTTTGCTTATTTACTTATTTATTATTTTTTTGAGACAGAGTCTTGCTCTGTCACCCAGGCTGGAGGGCAGTGGCACGATCTCGGCGCACAGCAACCTCTGCCTCCCAAGTTCAAGCAATTCTACTGCCTCAGCCTCCCAAGAAGCTGGGACTAACCACCACGGCCAGCTAATTTTTGTATTTTCAGTAGAGATGGGGTTTCACCATGTTGGACAGGCTAGTCTCAAACTCCTAACCTCAGGTGATCCACCCTTTTCAGCCTCCCAAAGTGCTGGGATTACAGGCGAGAGCCACTGTGTCCAGCCGGTTTTTTTGTTTGTTTTTAAAAATAATTGTAAATCCATGAAAAAATTTTAAGAACAGTATAAAGAACTCTCCATCCCCTTCACCCAAATATCTCAATTGTTAATATTTTACCATACTTCCTCTCACCCTCTCTCCACAACAGCTCCCTACTTCCTTGTATACTCACTCGGTAGAGCGACCAACTGTCTTAGTCCATTTTGTGCTGCTATAATGGAACACCTGAGACTGGGTAATTTCTAAGGAACAGAAATTTATTTCTCACATTTCTGGAGGCTGGGAAGTCCAAGATCAAGGTTTAGCCTCTGGTTCTAAGATGTCACCTTGTTGCAGCGTCCTACGGAGAGGAGGACTGCTGTGTCCTCACATAGCAGAAAGGCAGGAGAGCAAGGGAGAACGAACCACTCCTGTAAGCCCTTTTTTATAGCAGCATTCATCCTTTATGAGGGCAGAGTCCTCACAACCTAAACACCTCCCAAAAGGCCTCACCTCCCAATATTGTTGCATAAGAATAATTACGTTTCCAACACGTGAATTTTGGAGGAGGCAAAAACATTAAAACCATGGCACCAACTCATCCCCGCTTGGCCAGGACTGTGTCAATTTTAAAACTGAAAGTCCTGCATTTCGGTAACCCCCTCAGTGTGGGCACACTCTAACCCCAGGCACACCGCCTGTGCAACCACACCCCTCGCCTTGTCCCCAGCTGCTTGGATGCTGCGCGCTGACATCTCCACAAGGAGAGGAAGATGGGAAGGGAAGCTTGTAGTTAATTATCAATTAGTCAAACAGCCTGAAAAATGTCACAAGGCCTGAAAGGTTCTAGAGTGTTTAGCTTTAGATCAAGGAAACACTCACAAATGAGGTGGTAGCAGATTTAGTAACATCATAAGAATAAGTGAAATTCTGCCAAACCCTTTTTATAGTGATGATTATGTATTTGCAGAGTGCCTGGCAAGGTTCATGGGCTGTACATGTTTACATGTTACCACCAAGTAGAAGTTTCTGTTTTATGTTGATCGTAAACCACAGTATCTAGTCCTGCTCTCCTCCCTCATGATAGTTTAAAATGTTTTCTCTTACATCCTCCCTGCTTCCTTGTTATTCTGGTAGCTCACAGACTCACTGCCTCTGAAATCTGGGTCTCTACAAAGTATGGCAAACTAGATGAGCTACAGTGAAAAAGTAAAAAGAAAAAAGCAGAGATATCACCATTATGCAGCCTAAAGATGAAAATTATTTTCACCAAGGACCTCTGAAAAATCACACAAATAAAAAATAAACTAGGACGGGCACGGTGACTCACGCCTATAATCCCAGCACCTTGGAGGCTGAGGCGGATGGATCACCTGAGGTCGGGAGATCGAGACCAGCCTGGCTAAAATGGTGAAACCTCATTTCTACTAAAAAATAAAAAAATTAGCTGGGGGAGGTGGCGCACGTCTGTAATCCCAGCTACTCGGGAGGCTGAGGCAGGAGAATTGCCTGAACCCAGGAGGTGGAGGTTGCAGTGAGCCGAGATCGCGCGGCTGCACTCCAGCCTGGGCGACAGAGCGAGAATCTCTCTCGAAACAAACAAAAAACTTGAAATCCGTTAATTTCTTTGGCATTTCTTTTTTTAAAAAAATATGCAATACAATTCAGACATAAAATTTAAAACTTTATTCAATAGCCGGGCGCGGTGGCTCAAGCCTGTAATCTCAGCACTTTGGGAGGCCGAGACGGGTGGATCACGAGGTCAGGAGATCGAGACCATCCTGGTGAACACAGTGAAACCCCGTCTCTACTAAAACTACAAAAAACTAGCCGGGCGAGGTGGCGGGCGCCTGTAGTCCCAGCTACTCGGGAGGCTGAGGCAGGAGAATGGCGTGAACCCGGGAGGCGGAGCTTGCAGTGAGCTGAGATCCGGCCACTGCACTCCAGCCTGGGCGACAGAGCGAGACTCCGTCTCAAAAAAAAAAAAAAAAAAAGGCCGGGCGCGGTGGCTCAAGCCTGTAATCCCAGCACTTTGGGAGGCCGAGACGGGCGGATCACGAGGTCAGGAGATCGAGACCATCCTGGCTAACACGGTGAAACCCCGTCTCTACTAAAAAATACAAAAAACTAGCCGGGCGAAGTGGCGGGCGCCTGTAGTCCCAGCTACTTGGGAGGCTGAGGCAGGAGAATGGCGTGAACCCGGGAGGCGGAGCTTGCAGTGAGCTGAGATCCGGCCACTGCACTCCAGCCTGGGCGACAGAGCATGACTCCGTCTCAAAAAAAAAAAAAAAAAAAAAAAAAAAAAAAACAAAAAAAAAAAACTTTATTCAATAAATATTTTTGAGGTGGGGGAAACTAGCTGATGGATTCTACTGCCATCTTGTGGCCATTGGGGATAGTGTCCATAGCTACCGGTAATACAGGCTGGCTGGGATCCCTTCTTCCTTATGCTTTCCGGCATGGTAGAAGGAATATGACTTGAGGATTGTGTTTGGAAGTAACTAATTCTTTGTACAAGCTATCCTGCAACACCTAACTGAATTACATCTTCTTTTTTTTTTTTTTTTTGAGACGGAGTCTCGCTCTGCCGCCCAGGCTGGAGTGCAGTGGCCAGATCTCGGCTCACTGCAAGCTCCACATCCCAGGTTCACGCCATTCTCCTGCCTCAGCCTCCCGAGTATCTGGGACTACAGGCGCCCGCCACCTCGCCCGGCTAGTTTTTTGTATTTTTTAGTAGAGACGGGGTTTCACCGTGTCAGCCAGGATGGTCTCGATCTCCTGACCTCATGATCCGCCCGTCTCGGCCTCCCAAAGTGCTGAGATTACAGGCTTGAGCCACCGCGCCCAGCCTGAATTACATCTTCTTAGGGACTTCCAAAAACAGATCTTTCAAGAGGTAATAAGTGAGTCCTATCAAACATGACTTTTCTCTGCTGTGGTCACTACCTCCTTGGGCAGGTAGGCACCCTGTTGTATGTGGCCATAGAGCTGTGCATCCCCGTCATGGCATTCATCTCACCTCCTTGCAGGTTACCTATTTAACAGCCTCACTTCCCCGGTAGACTCCAAGATCTTGGAGGTTGGGGTGGGGGAGAACAGGATGGTGGTTATATCGTTTACCTAGTACAGCCTCTAGTACACAGCAGGCACCCAGTAAATATTTGCTAAATAAATAAATCTTTTATTGAACACAAAGCACCTGCATTTCACATGCACACAATGCTTCCCTATAAACCAGATCTACAAACCTTTATTTAATCTTTGTTTTATCTAACCTAAAGCATTATTGACCTGTTCTTAAGATATTTATGACTCACTGCTATGTTCTAGGTTTTATAACCAGCAATGAACTTAAAGCTTGTTGGGGCTCAGAAAATGATACCCCAAAATGAAGGCCCCAGAGACATAGTTTCTCTCTGACCCTCTCCTGACCTCTTGTCTCTGGACCATCATTCTCCCCTAAGGCTCGCCATAGAAACCAGAACCTCTTTTCCCTGGAGCCAACCATCAAACCTAATAATATTACTCTAACTTGACCCCACCCACCCAATTCTCTGTGTAAAAACTGGCATTAAAACATTATCTGGGCCAGGCGCGGTGGCTCAAGCCTGTAATCCCAGCACTTTGGGAGGCTGAGACGGGCGGATCACAAGGTCAGAAGATCGAGACCATCCTGACTAACACGGTGAAACCCCGTCTCTACTAAAAAATACAAAAAACTAGCCGGACGAGGTGGTGGGCGCCTGTGGTCCCAGCTACTCCGGAGGCTGAGGCAGGAGAATGGTGTAAACCCGGGAGGCGGAGCTTGCAGTGAGCTGAGATCCGGCCACTGCACTCCAGCCTGGGCAACAGAGCCAGACTCAGTCTCAAAAAAAAAAATTATCTGAGCTCCCTTGGTTTTGGGGGTTTTTTTGTTTGTTGCTTTATGAGACAGGGTCTCACTCTCACCCAGGCTGGGGTGCAGTGGCGTGATCTTGGCTCACTGCAACCTCTGCCTCTGCCAACCTCTGCCTCCCAGGTTCAAGTGATTCTCCTGCCTCGGCCTCCCTAGTAGCTAGGACTACAGGCATGCCACCACCACACACAGCTAATTTTTGTATTTTTAGTAGAGATGGGGTTTCACCATGTTAGCCAGGCTGGTCTCGAACTCCTGACCTCAGGTGATCCACCTGCCTCAGCCGCCCAAAGCGCCCAGCTACCTTGTTCTTTGTTGAAACTAAGCATACAATAGACAGGTTCCCCGGTATCGTTGGGTCTTCATTCTGAAGGCTCTCATGTCACAAAAAGCTATGATCAAATAAGCTTATATGCCTTTTCTTCTATTTACCCGCCTTCTGTTAGTTGATTTTCAGTGAACCTTCAGAGGACGAAGCAGAAGTTTTCCTTTACCTCTACAGCTCTTCCAAGCAGTGTCCATGTCTATACATCTGTCTTTGTGTTATCCATACAGCACCTAGCTGAATGGATAACTGAAGGTAGACCTTATTTACCTAATGGAAGGAACAGGTGTGTCCTTATTGCCATAAGTTAGCCAGAGCAGAGGTCATTCCACTTTCATCTGGCAACCGCCTGCCACCTTCCTTTATAACCTTCTGTACAGTGATTGCTATAGTTTGGATGTTGTCCCTTCTAAATCTCCTGTTGAATTGTAATCCCTAGTGTTGAAGGTGGGGCCTAGTGGGAGGTAATTGGATCATGGGGGTGGATTTCTCATAAATGGTTTAGCACCATCATCTTGGTGTTGTCTTTGCAACACTGAGTGAGTTCTCTTGAGATCTGATTGTTTAAAAGTGTGTGGTACTTGGCCGGGCACAGTGGCTCATGCCTATAATCCCAGCACTTTGGGAGGCCAAGGTGGGCAAATCACTTGAGGTCAGGAGTTCAAGACCAGCCTTAACGATGTGATGAATCCTCCATTAAAAATACAAAATTAGCCAGGCATGGTGGCACATACCTGTAATCCCAGCTACTCAGGAGGTAGGAGCTCCTGAGTAGGAGCTCCTGTGGTAGGAGAATTGCTTGAACCCAGGGGGTGGAGGTTACAGTGAGCTGAGATTGCGCCACTGCACTCCAGCCTGGGTGACAGAGCGAGACTGTCAAAGAAGACAAAAAAAAAGGAAGAAACAAAAAAAAAGTGTGGTACCTCCCCTGTACTCTCTTGCTCCTGCTGTCAGCCTGTGAGATGCCTATTCCCCTTTGCCTTTTGCCAGGACTGGAAGCTTCCTGAGGCCTCCCCAGAGGCAGATGGCAGTACCATGCTTCCTGTACAGTGAACCAATTAAATCTCTTTTCTTTATCAATTACCCAACCTCAATTATTCCTTTATAGCAATGCAAGAATGGCCTAACAAAAAGATAGACAGGCTTGATTGGGGACTGGTCAGACAGACTCTTCCGTCTCCCTTTCTGCATTGCTGGGGCTCCGTGTGGGGAAGGGCTCAGTTCTTCAGACTGATTAGTGGTCTGTCATGTACATTCGGCCAGCTGGCATCTAGAGGAAAAGTCACAGGAGCTTTCATTTTAGTCTTTCTTTTTGTCTTTACTTCCAAGCACTAAATGTTTCCTTACACTAAAGGCTTTAAAGCATAAAAATCTCTCTGCATACAGATAAACAGGACAAAATTTCAAGGTGTGCTTTTAGAGTCAGAACTTTCCTGACGTTCTCAGTAGGTAGAAAAAAGATTGTCATATTAATATATTATCAGGACACCACAGGCTGTATTTACTCCTGTATTTCCCCATGCTGTTGAAAGATCATAATCGTCTGTGGTAGGCACACAGTTCTTAGCAAGCAGTTGACTTCATTCATTATAATGGCATAAGCCAAGTTTCCAAAGTCTTATTCAGACAATTTCAGAATCAGAGCAGATGAAGGCCAGGCACGGTGGCTCACGCCTGTAATCCCAGCACTTTGGGAGGCCGAGACGGGCGGATCACGAGGTCAGGAGATCGAGACCATCCTGGCTAACACGGTGAAACCCCGTCTCTACTAAAAAATACAAAAAATTAGCCTGGCATGGTGGACGGGCGCCTGTAGTCCCAGCTACTAAGGAGGCTGAGGCAGGAGAATGGCATGAACCTGGGAGGCGGAGCTTGCAGTGAGTGGAGATCACACCACTGCACTCCAGGCTGGGTGACAAAGCGAGACTCCATCTCAAAAAAAAAAAAAAAAAAAAAAAAAAAGAATTAGAGCAGATGAGCATGTGCTGGCAAATAACGTGGTTTATTCAAATATCCTGCTCTTAGACCACATACACACAAAGCAGAGAACAGAGATATTCAAAGTATGATTCAAAGACTGGTGTCAGCTCCTAAACTGTTACTGATCGGTATCAAGATAAGCACTGGAATTGATAGTATGAGTTTCCAAATTTTTACTGCAATTTGACATTGTCTTGACAGCCAAGTCAATGATCAGTGGTGTTGTCTGGGGGAGCAGGGATAGAAGAGTTTGGGTGTTGGGGGACTTGGGTGGCAAATTCAACATGCAGAGCTGTGAACTAGTCCTAAACAGTAGGACCACATATCAGTGTGCAACAGATGGCAACATAGAACACAAAATAAAACTACTTCTCCACCATAGCTATTTCGAGAAGCACTATTCTTTTTTTTTTTTTTTCCTTTTTTTTTTTTGAGACGGAGTTTTGCTCTTGTTGACCAGGCTGGAGTACAATGGCACAATCTCGATCTTGGCTCACTGCAACCTCCACTTCCTGGGTTGAAGTGATTCTCCTGCCTCAGCCTCCCAAGTAGCTGGGGTTACAGGCATGTGCCACCACGCCTGGCTAATTTTGTATTTTTAGTAGAGACGGGGTTTCTGCATGTTGGTCAGGCTGGTCTCGAACTCCCGACCTCAGGTGATCTGCACACCTCAGCCTCCCAAAGTGCTGGGATTACAAGCATGAGCCACTGTACCTGGCCAAGATGCACTATTCTCTAGAATTCATATGGAAGGAATTCTCAGCCACACTTATTTATGCATTCATTCATCTTTTTTGGTAGAGATGGAAATATTTCTCTGGTGCCCAGGCTGGTCTTGAACGCCTGACCTCAAATGATCCTCCTGTCTTAGCTGGGATTACAGGCACATGAGCCACCTCCTTGGGCCTCTCAGCCACATTTAACAAAGCTGAAGTTCACTGTATTGTAGAGATGGGGTTTCACCATGTTGGCCAGGCTGGTCTCGAACTCCTGACCTCAAGTAATCCGCCCGCCTCAGCCTCCCAAAGTGCTGGGATTACAGGCATGAGCAACTGTGCCTGGCCTAAGAGGTGATTTTTAAAGAAGAATAAGATTAGACCTAGATATAAGTATGCTATTACAGTGCTATGTATAAGCAAAACAAATAGTAAGAAATTTAAAAAATAAGCACAATGTCCCATAGCAGGGGATAGTTAAAGCAATGTATTTCACCACAAAATGAAACGTTGTATAATACCACAATTTTTGCTTTTGGAGAATAATATATACATAATTATATAAATTTTATAAATATTATACATTTTCTATAAATGACATAAATATTATATATATATATGTTCATGACAAAATACAAAGCATAAAAGCAGGACCAAAAAAGGGTGCAGAAAATTTTCCTAATTTTGTTAAAATTAGAAACATACACACACAAACACAATACAGGCTGTAAAGAAATATACCAAACAAATCAAAATAGGGGCCATCTCTGCACAGTGGAACTCAACAGTACAGTAGTTGTCTCAGGTGATCGTGTGGCTCTCCAGGACTCCAGGAAGCTAGAAACGAATGCTTTTCAGGGACATGTGCAATGACTCTGCTTTTTCCCTAGAGAAGGCTGTGGCTCTGAGTCTGGTTCACAAACCAGGAAAGCCCAGGGTTTGTAAAGATTCCCACTGGTGGCCACACATTCATGGCTGGGTAGGTTCTCCCACGGAGGGCAGAGAAAGCCCCACAGATGCCTGTGATACAGAAGGAAATTTAGCTTCTCTGGTTTGGCCATGCAGTGCCAGTAAGATTTTGCATTCATGACAAATTAAATCAAGATCTCAATTAACCTGAAGGTAAGAGTCGTGTATAAATAAATGTGTGTGCACTCAAATGGTTTCTCCCCAACAATCCTCAGTCCACTTGAATTTTACACGTTTTTCTTTATAGGTTTCTCTCTTTTCCTGATTTTCTACACTGATGATGGCTTGCTTTTGATCCATACTATTTAAGGATAGAAAAAACTAGAAGACAGAGGCAGCTTGGCCATTAGGTGAGGAGCAATCACCCAGGGCTCCCCAAAGTCCAGGGTGTTACTAGGCCATAGACTTCAACTGTCAGCTCTGTGGCCTTCGAGCCTAACGAGAAAACATGCAAGATCAACCATTGTTTGTGAACACATTCCTGCTCCTCTAAAAATGAATGAGATCCTGTCATTTGCAATAATGTGGATGGAACTGGAGATCATCAAGTAAAATAAGCCAGACACAGAAAGGCAAAGTTCACATATTCTCACTTATTTGTGGGAGCTAAAAAAGAAAACAATTGAACTCATGGAGATAGAGAGTGGAAGGATGGTCAGCAGAAGCTGGGATGGGTAGTGAGGGGTGGGGGGAGGTGGGGATGGTTAATGGTTACAAAAAAATAGAAAAAATGAATAAGACCTAGTATTTGATAGCACAACAGGGTTACTATAGTAAATAATAATTTAATTGTATTAAAAATAAGTAAAAGAATATAATTGGATTGTTCGCAATACAAAGGATAAATGCTTGAGGGGTAGACACCCTACTGACCATGATGTGATTATTATGTATTACACGTCTGCATCAAAGTATCTCATGTGCCCCGTAAATATATATGCCTACTATATACCCATGTAAATTAAAAATGAAAAATTGTAAAAAAGAATCGATTTTTAAAAAATGAGTCAACTAACAAAACACCCCGGACTCCACGACTTCATCCTCTAGCAAAAAGAGCTTCTCTATTTATAAAAGGCATTTTCTCTGAAGCACCACTGAAATGTTTCAGAGAACACGGAAACGGGGCACAGTGGAATCACGGCTGGTCACATGCATGCTTGAGAGGAGCAGTGGAGAATCCCCACTCTTACTCTCATGGAATGTTGAAAATAGAGAATGTGTTATGTGTTCTTTGAAGAAAGCAATGTATGAAGAAACCTTTAGTAAAACCTTTGGTGGTGGAGTTGGCTTCCAGACTGACCAATTCAAAGGGAGAGAGATACCTTCTCAGCCTCACCCTGCCACCTTGTCCCAGCATCATCCATCACTTTCACTCAAGTTATAAACAAGAAAAACATTTCCCAATGACATTTTCTAATTTTTCTTCCTACTTGGAAACAGAACCCTATTCTTGACACAGCTTTTCTCTTCTTTCTTTCTTTCCTTTTTTTTTTTTTTTTTTTTTTTTTTTGAGACAGAGTTTCACTCTTGTCACCCAGGCTGGAGTGCAATGGCAAGATCTCAGCTCACTGCAACCTCTGCCTCCGGGGTTCAAGCAAATCTCCTGCCTCAACCTCTAGGGTAGCTGGGATTATAGGTGCGCACCACCACGCCCAGCTAATTTTTGTATTTTTAGTAGAGACGAGGTTTCACCATGTTGGCCAGGCTGCTCTGGAACTCTTGACCTCAGGTGATCCGCCCTCCTTGGCTGCCAAAGTGTTGAGATTAGAAGCGTGAGCCACTGCGCCTGAGGGCAACAGTTTTCCCAGACTGAAGGTGCTCTGCCTTGGTAGATATTTTACAAGTAAATTAAACGAGAATCACCTGCTGCAGGACAGTTCTCCGGGTGACCTTGGACTAACCCAGTTCTTTCTTCTTTCTTGCTTGTACTTTTCAATAACTAGGCTGGGTTCAGTGGTTCACACGCCTGTAATCCCAGTATTTTGGGAGGCCGAGGCAAGGGGATCGCTTGAGCTCCAGAGTTTGAGACAAGCCTGGGCAACATTGTCAGACCACTGTCTCTAGAAAAAAAAAAAAAAAATTAGCTGGGCATAGTGGGTGAACCTGTAGTGCCAACTACTTGGGAGGCTGAGGCAGGTAAGTTGCTTGAGCCCAGGAGTTTGAGGCTGCAGTGAGCCACGAGGCATCGCTGCAGTAGCCTAGACAACAGCGCAGGATCTTGTCCCTTAAGAAAAAAAAAAAATCTGCGGAGTAGTGGTCACCTATGGAGGTTACTGATATTGGCTCTTGGTACCAATGAGCCACTGGGTTTCTGTGTGTAACTGCACTTTATTGTAGGTTTGTACAGCTGAGTTTTCTTTTTTCTTTTTCCGGGACGGAGTCTCGCTCTGTCGCCCAGGCTGGAGTGCAGTGGCGCCATCTTAGCTCACTGCAACCTCCGCCTCCCGGGTTCAATCAATTCTGTCTCAGCCTCCTGAGTAACAGCTGAGACTTTTCTACTTTATTGTATTTCTTGCAAGTGTTTCCAATGGATGAACTTTAATAAGGTTGGTAAGAGTGGCCAAGAAGACATTTAAATCTACATCCAAACGAGAGAAGATGCTGCAAATGTGTGTTAGTAAGACAACAACAGGGCTCACTTAAGGCTTGACATAAAAGAAATTTAAAACAGTACTATTCATATGAAAAGCAATTAAAAACTCTACTGTTTATGCATATTATTTGTTTGCTTTAACTGGGGACGGAAGGTGCAGGAAAAGTTAGGAATTGTTCTATAAGTTCACTTTTTAAATTAAATGAACATTATTTGCCCTTGTAAAATAAATGTTTGAGAAACTTTTACAATGCTCACTTCTTCCCCCACCCAGCTTATAAAAATGCTTTTTATTAAAACAAGCCAAAGTGAAAGCGAAACAAAACAAAAAATAGTGTTCTGGACATGCAACAACTTGAGGTAAGGAGGAATTGGATGGAACAGCCCAGACTCTGCTCATCTTCCTCTGGAGCATGTCCTACAATACTTTAGTCCAGTGATCACATGCTCCCGGGGCATAAAACCCAGGGCAGACTGCTTTCCAGGGTCCCCCAGCTGTGGTGGAAGTGAGGCACATGTAGACAAGACTTCATCCACCCTGGGCAGCCTTCCTGAGCTTCTGTTGTCCTGGCTGCCTATCAGTCAGTAATAGACCTGCTGCGTGGGACCTGTGTACGAGTGTTCTGTCTTCTCAGATTCTTGTGAATGATAGAAACTGGTATAGCCCAGGGTGCAGTGGGTGAGATGTTTAGAGTCTTCCCCTGGGAATGACACTGGCCCACAGTGAACCTGCTTCACACCTGTTACTTGGCAGGTTGGTTTGGAAGATAGGAGCCAGTGGGTAGAAAGAATAGTTAACTGGCATCACTTCAATCCACTGGATCTCAAAGTATTGGTCCTGAACCAGCAGCATCAGCATTATCTGAGAACCTGCTAGAAATGAACATTTTCAGATACTACCCCAGACCTACTGAATCAGAAATTCTGGAGTTGAAGCCCAATCAGCTGAGGTGTATCAAGCCCTCCAGGTGGTTCATGATGCATGCTCATGTTTAATGCATGCTCATGTTTAATGCACATTAGAATCTCCTGGGGAGCTTTTACAACTCAGCTGGCTCAGCCACACCCAAAACCAATTAAGTCAGAATGTCAGCAAGCGGGACACAGCTATCAGTATTTTTGCTTTAATTTCCCAGGATTCCATTGTGCAGCCAAGGTAGAGAACCAGTGTTGGGTCTAAACTTTTATTTTTATTTTTATTTTATTTATTTATTTATTTTTGAGATGGAGTCACTATGTCACCCAGGCTGGAGTGCAATGGTGCAATCTCTGCTCACTGCAACCTCCTTCTCCCAGGTTCAAGCAATTCTCCTGCTTCAGCCTCCTGAGTAGCTGGGATTACAGGCACCTGCTACCACACTAGCTAATTTTTGTATTTTTAGTAGAGACGGGGTTTCACCATGTTGGCCAGGATGATCTCGAACTCCTGATCTGAAGTGATCCACCCACCTTGGCCTCCCAAAGTGCTGGGATTACAGGAATGAGTCATTGCGCCCGGCCCATTTTATTTTTTGACTGAGCTTTCTTTTCTGCTGTCTTTCCTCATTACTAACAGTTGCTATAAATGAAAATGGAAGTATACTTTTATTATTTGTGTTTATTGCTTAGTCTGATGTTCAAATTTTTATGGTTATAAAATAAAGGCTTTTGCTACTTTAATAATTGTATTTCCTTTAGTTGGGTGTGGTGGTGTGTGCCTGTAGTCCTAGTTACTCAGGAGGCTGAGGCGGGAGGATTGCTGGAGTCTAGAAGTTAGGGGTTACAATGAGCTATCATCATGCCACTGCATTCAAGCCTGGGCCTGGGTGACAGATGAAGACCCCACCTCAAAAAAAAAATTATTTCTTGCCCAGCAATATGAATGTACTTTATATATATATATACACATACTATATATACACACACATACTTCATATATATACACACTATATGTAAGGTATGTTCACATTGCCCTATATATAATATATATAACAAATGCAAATATTTCTTTTAAAAGGTAATCTCTCTTTTCATAAGTGCCTAAGTCCTTTTCTCCTAAAAAGTTTAATTCACAGATCAACATAGAACATATTTCAATACCCCAAAGAACCATTTACTACATTATAGCAACATATATAATAATTTTCCCAATTTTTACATACTTATTGAGGTGTAACTGATATACAATAAACTGCATGTACTTATGTAAGTGTATGTATTATATAGTACATGCTATATAATATAATGGTACAGTATTATATAGTATATTGTAGCATAGCATAATTATATAGTATATATATAGTATATAGTATAGTATTATGTAGTATATGTTATATAGTATACATCATTACATTGGGTAAGATTTCACATTCATAGACACTTGTGAAACCTTTACCACCATCAAGATAGTGAACGTGTCCATTGTCCCTAAAGATTTCCTTGCATCTTTTGTAATTCCTCCATCCTGTCACTCCCTAACCTCTACACCCCATCTCCAGGCAACCACTGACCTGCTGTATATCATAATAGGTGAGTTTACATTTTCTAGAACTTTATATACATAAAATTATACTGTATGTACATTTTGACTTCTTTCACTTAGCACAATTATTTTGAGATTCATTCATGTAGTCATGTTTATCAATGGTTTATTCTTTTTTGTTGTTGAATGGTATTCCACTATATAGATGAAATACAATTTGTTTATTCTGAACTTATATATTTTTCTGTTTTTGGAGTTAAAATGTCTTTTTCTTAGAAAAGGGTGTTTTTAATAAATGATGGATACCTTTCTAGTGTCCTTATGTACCAAAAGAAAAGTTATGCTGGGCACAGTGGCTGGAGCCTATAATCCCAGCTATCTGGGAGGCTGAGGCGGGAGATCACTTGAGGCCAGGAGTTCGAGACCAGCCTGGGCAACGTAGTGAGACCCCCCCCCCACCCCATCTCTAAAAAAGTGGTGCATGCCTGCAGTCTCAGCTACTCTGGAGGTTGAGACAAAGGATTATTTAAGCCCAGGAGTTCAAGGCTGATTGCACCACTGCAGCCTAGGCAGTAGAACAAGACCTCACCTCTTAAAAAAATAAACAAAAAGTGGGCAACCTAATGTCAATCCCCCAAATATATATATATATATTTTAGAAATATAAGGATCTGCAAAATCCAGAAGCCTGGAAAGAACTGCCCAGTGACTTCCTGTTTATAGACTCAGTCTCCTTTTTTTAGACAAGCGGTGTAGGGGATGGCAAATAACTTGGGCCTACCAAAGCACTGTACTTTTGCTGGGGCCATCATGAAAGATGTTCCCTCCTTGTCCAGAATTTGGAGCTGCCGGCACACTTTGCTGTGGTGTGCAGAACGCCTGCTGATCATGAAGCCAGGCGAAGGCAACGAACTGAGAGGTGGAGCGAGGCAGAAAGAGTCATGGTGACACTGGGTGAACCTCTGGATTTATCCCTTCCTGCACCCATCAACAATTCAAAATTCCCTAGTACAAAAGAAAATCAATTCCTTTTCTGCTCAAGCTGATTTGAGCTGACTTTTTGTCACTTGCAACCAAAGGTCCTGACTAACAAAGCTGTTCATATACAACATGTAGCACTGGTCAGATAGAAATATATGCAGGAGAAAACATGGCTTTTAGAATAGGTTCTCTCATGTGGTGAGGAGAAAAAGCTCTGTACTTTTCTCTCATCACTTTTTGGAAGCTGCAGTGACTCCCATTCCTATGTTAATTTACCTGCCTATGCTAATTTACCTGTTGCCCTTGACAGAACTATTAAAATCCAGCCTCCAAGTCCTTGTCTGAAAACTGTGAGACAGGTTACCTCGGACAAGCACGTGCCCCTGTAGTCTAATTCCAACATTAAGGGGACAGCTTAGTGCACTGATCCATCACTTCCAGTAACAGAGAAGACGAAGAAACCAAACTTCTGCTATTTATTTATTCATTTACTTATTTACTTATTTATTTGTTTATTTATTTATTATTTTTGAGATGGAGTCTCACTCTGTCACCAGGCTGGAGTGCAGTGGTGCGATCTCGGCTCACTGCAACCTCCGCCTCCCAGGTTAAGCAATTCTTCTGCCTCAGCCTCCAGAGTAGCTAGGACTATAGGCACCCACCAATGCGCCTGGCTAATTTTTTTGTAATTTTAGTAGAGATGAGGTTTCACCATATTGGCCAGGCTGGTCTCGAACTCCTGACCTCGTGATCTGCCCACCTCGGCTTCCCAAAGTGTTGGGATTACAGGTGTGAGCCACTGCGCCTGGCCTCTGCTTTTTATTTATATTTTAACTCCATCAAGCGCTTATTTTAACTCGCAGTGGCGTGATGACAGCTTACTGAAGCCTCAACCTTCTGAAAAGAAACACCTTTCTTTTCAGTAAACCCATCCCAAACTAAAACATCCAAATTCTCAGACCACAATTGTGTCAGGACTCAGCTCTTCCTGCAGAGCATTCAGGGAGAGTGCAGTGGCACTACAGCCTCTCCTTCCCACGCCAGGTATGTCATGATCCTTTACAAACACCAGCATCAGCCGAAAGTCAACGTGCTGTTTGGCTGCCGATGACTACTGCATTTTAAAGGCCCGAGCAGCCAAAAATGCACCAGAAATAGAGGAAGCTCCCTTCTCAGAAACTCCTACTCATCCTTCAGATCTCAGCCCCAGAGCTCCTTTCTCAGGGACCCTTTCTTATCCCAAAATCCAGTCATGTCCCCCGACCTTTTTTTTTTTTTTTTTTTTTTTTTGAGATGGAGCCTCACTCTGTCACCCAGGCTGGAGTGCAGTGGCATGATCTCGGCTCACTGCAACTTCTGCTGCCCAGGTTCAAGTGATTCTCCTGCCTCATCCACCTGAGTAACTGGGATTGCAGGCGCCTGCCACAACGCCTGGCTAATTTTTGTAATTTTAATAGAGACGGGGTTTTGCTGCATTAACCAGGCTGGTCTCGAACCCCTGACCTCAGGTGATCCACCTGCCTTGGCCTCCCAAAGTGTTGGGATTACAGGCATGAGCCACTGCGTCCGGCCAGTCATGTCCCCTTATTACACTTACATAGAATCCTGCATTTACTCCATTACATTAACCCATTTATGCCTAGTGTTCCATTATTGA
Source organism: Macaca thibetana thibetana (assembly GCF_024542745.1). NCBI lineage: Eukaryota > Metazoa > Chordata > Mammalia > Primates > Cercopithecidae > Macaca > Macaca thibetana. Next base: position 50,343,076 of record NC_065585.1, read on the forward strand.
AACGCTAAGCTTGTGAGAGTTGTTTATATCCTACTGATCAAGGTCTGATGGCAAAAATTCAAAAATTTGCAACCTCCAGCATAAATGGGTTAATGATGGTTTTTACTTACATTTTTATTTGTATCATTGGTTTTCTATTCCTCTTCCCTGTCACCTTCCCTTAGATCACGAACTCCGAAAGCCCAGTCGCTTACTGTCTTTCACTCCCCAGTGTCCCGGCATCTAGGGACACAGCACGTGCACAATCAATAAGGAACAGAAAAACACACTTTCCTCTCAAACTCTGCTGTTGTTCTGCAAAAGATCTTCCAGTCTTTGATGCACGTGCATGACCATGGGTGCAGCCTTGGCATTTGCACATTCCTTTGTTCCGGTCTTCAGAGTCATCATTTTTCATGGGAGAGCAGAACTTTTTGTTTCACTCTAGCGGCAATTGTTCTTTTAAGAATCAGTTCTCAGCTCCCAAAACATCTTTCTTCATGGTCCATGTTTTCCAACTCTGAAACCCACAGGCAGGGCCAAGTGTTAGGGAGACAGGACATTTACCACTTCTTGGCACCTTTGCTCCAGAAGAGTTTAAGTGTCTGTACCTACCCCAGACCCACTTCAGATGGCCAGCAGGCAGCTCCTGGATGCCCCGCAGCCCAGTGTCACCAATAGCCCACCCTCTGCACCCACTCTCAGCACCAAAGAAACTGCCAAAGGAGCCCCCACGACCCATGCCTTGGGCTCCCTCCCTCCACTTTGGTGCCTTAGTCTCCTCCCCGCATCATCCTTGAGAAGCATTATCTTGAGGGGAGCCTTAGGTTTTGCCATTTTACCAGACAGAATGAGAGCCTCAGGTGAAATGTTTTTGTTCAGGAGCTGTGTTTTGTAGGAAGACACTTCATTTATTTATTTATTTATTTATTTATTTATTTATTTAGATGAAGTCTCACTCTGTTGCCCAGGCTGGAGTGCAGTGGTGTGATCTCTGCTCACTGCATCCTCCGCCTTCTGGGTTCAAGTGATTCTCCTGCCTCAGCCTCCCGAGTAGCTGAGATTACAGACGTGCGCCACCATGCCTGGATAATTTTTGTATTTTTATTAGAGATGGGGTTTTGCCATGTTGCCTAGGCTGGTCTCGAACTCCTGACCTCAAGTGAAATGCCTGTCTTGTCCTCCCAAAGTGCTGGGATTATAGGTGTGAGCCTCCGCACCCAGCCTCAAGACCCTCTTTTTGTGACAGGTCTGAAGTCTGTGGCTACAGGGCTGTGGGGAGACCCCTGCACCACCTGGAGGCCAACTCAGCCCACAGGCTGGTCAGGAGAGAGATGGACAAGGCATCAATTACAACAAATGTAGGGGAGAGGAAGAAATGCATTTTCCTCACCCATGGTAAATGTCATGGCCGAAGTTCATAAAACTTTAAGAACACTAATTTAAGGGAATCATATACTTGCTTCCCCCAAACCCCATCACCCCTGCAGTTTTAGATACAACAGAGTTTGTCTTGGAGAAGACCATTCAACCATGAGAGGCTGGGAGAGGGTTGCAATGATGCGCCACCCAAGAGCTGAGAGTTCCCAACCCCTCAGGCAGAGCCCAGCAGAACTTCCAGGTCGGGTGGGACATGGATGCCTTGCTCCGTCTGTATTTGTAGCTGTCCCCCAAACTTCCTGTTGCAAACTTCATTTGCATCCGCCCCCATGAAATCAGAAACAATGCGAATATCAGTGCCTCTGAGTGAGACCAAAAGAAAGGGAGACCCCATCTCTTTTTAAAAAAAAAAAAAAAAAACAAGCAACAAATTGGGAAAGAATACTTAAGAAACACATATCTGATAAAGGACTTGCATCCAAAATATACAAAGAACTTTTAAAATTCAACAATAAGAAAAAGACAGAATAGGCAAAAGATGAATAGCTACCTCACCAAGGAAGATATACAGATAGCAAATAAGCATACAAAAATATGCCCAACATCATATGTCATTAGGCAATTGTCAATTAAAGTAACAATGGGATACCACTGTACACATTAGAATGGCTAAAATCCAAAACTGACACCACCAAATGCTGACAGGGATATGAAGCAACAGAACTTTCAGTCATTGCTGGTGGGAATGCAAGACAGTACAGCCATTTTGGAAGACAGTTTGGTAGTTTCTTATTAATCCAAAGGTAGTAGTACCATGCCATCCAGCAATTGCACTTCTTGGTAGTTACCCAAACGGGTGGAAAACTTATGTCCACAAAAACCCTGCACATATTTATGGCAGCTTTATTCACAATTGCTAAACTTGGAAGCAACCACGATGTCCCTGAATAAATAAATACCCACATACTCATACAATGGAACGTTATTCAGCAATAACAAGCAATGAGCTATGAAGCCATGAAAAGACGTGGAGGAGCCCGAAATGCATATTGCTAGTCAAAGAAGCTAATCTGAAAAGGCTGCATGCTGCATGATTCCAAATAGCTGACATTCTGAAAAGGCAAAACTACAAGGACAGTAAAAAGTCAGTGGTTGCCAGGGACCCAGGGAAAGGGAGGGAGAGATCAATGAGAGCACACAGGAATTTTAGGGCAGTAAAACTGTTTACTCCGTGATGCTGTGATAGTGGACATGTGAGACCCACAGAAACATTTGTCAAAACTCACAGAACAGTGTACCACAAAGAGTGAACCATGTGTAAACTATGGTCTTTAGTTAATAATTTATCAGTTTGCCTCAATTGTAAGCAATGTGCCGTTCAAATACAAGGTGTTGAGTTAGAGGAAACTGTGTGTATGGGTGGAGGGGAGCAGGAGTGTATGGAAATTCTCTGTATGTTTTGTTCAATTTTTCTGTAAGCCTAAAACTGATCTTTCAAAAAAGGCAAAATAAAGACATTCCCAAATCAACAAACATGGAGGAAATTCATTGCTAACAGATTCATCTTTTAAAAATTACTAAAGGAAGTTCTTGAAGCTGAAAGCTTCCCAGACGATAGTTAAAATTCACTGAAAAAAAAAAAGAGTATTCGTAAAAGTAACATTTAATTATAAAAGACACATATTTCTTCTCTAAACTGATTTTTTAAATAATTGTATAAAATAATCTGTATATAATTATATTGTTGAACTTACATTATAGATACATATAACATACACTTGACATAACAGCACAAAGGAGGTAAGTTGAAAGCAAAGCTGTATTGGAGTAAGACAATGACACCAGATTGTATCTTGAATCCATGGGAACAAATAAAAAGAACCAAACATGGTAAATAAGGTTGATACAACAAATACTACATAAACTTTTCTTTTGTTCTCTCAGTTCTTTAAAAGACAAAATTATCTAAAGCAATAAGTGTATTTTTTTTTTTTTTTTGAGTCAGTCTTGCTCTGTTGCCCGGGCTGATTCTTGGCTCACTGCAACCTCCGTCTCCTGGATTCAAGCAATTCTCCTGCCTCAACCTCCCAAGTAGCTGGGATTACAGGCATGTGCTACTACGCCCGGCTAATTTTTTTGTATTTTTGGTAGAGATGGGGTTTCACCATATTGGGCAGGCTGGTCTTGAACTCCTGACCTTGTGATCCGCCCGCCTCGGCCTCCCAAAGTGCCGGGATTACAGGCGTGAGCCACTGCGCCCAGCCATAAGTGTATTTATTATAGGGTTTATAACATATATAAATGTAATATGTATAAAAATAGTAGTATCAAAGAGAGAAGAGGGAATAGAGCTTTTTAGGACTAACGCTTCTATAGCTCACTGGAATTAAGTTAGTATAAATCTTCTTAGTATGATAGCTGGGTGCAGTAGCTCACACTTGTAATCCCAGCACTTTGGGAGGCCAAGGCAGGCAGATCACTGGAGCCCAAGAGTTTGAGACCAGACTGAGCAGCATGGAGAAACGCTGTCTCTACAAAAAATACAAAAATGAGGTGGGTGTGGTGGTGCCTTCCTGTAATCCCAGCTACTCGGGAGGCTAAGGGAGGATGGATTAAGCCTGGGAGGTCAGAGCTGCAAGTGAGCTGTGATCACACCATTGCCCTCCAGCCTGGGCAACAGAGCAATATCCTGTCTAAAAAAAAAAAAAAAAAAAAAAAAAGTAGTATATGATAAGCCCTTAGAGTAACCACTTACAAAAAAAAAAAAAAAGAAAAGAAATTAAATGAAACATTTAGAAAAAAAGTAAAATAGCAAGTGTAAAGCCAACTACATCAAAAACATTACATGTGAATGAAGAGCCTAAGAGTTTGAGACTGCAGTGAGCTGTGACCGTGCCACTGCACTCCAGCCTGGGTGACAGACCAAGACCCTGTCTCAAAAAAAAAATGAATTAAATAATGCAACCAAAACTAAAAGCATTTGTGCTTCAAGGACACCATCAAAAAAGTTAAGAGAACCCACTGAATGGAACGAAATATTTCCATATCATATATTTGACCCTATATCTAGAATACATAAAGAATACTTAACATCTCAATAATAAAAACACAATCCAAATAAAAAATGGGCAAAGAGGGCTGGGCGTAGTGGCCTACACCTCTAATCCCAACACTTTGGGAGGCCGAGGCAGGTCGATCACCTGAGGACGAGATTTCGAGACCAGCCTGGCCAACATGGAGAAACCCTGTCTCTACTAAAAATACAAAATTAGCTGGGTGTGGTGGTGTGCACCTGTAATCCCAGCTACTGCGGGAGGAGAATCGCTTGAACCCAGGAGATGGAGACTGTGGTGAGCCGATGTGGTGCCATTGCACTCCAGCCTGGGCAACAAGAGCAAAACTGTCTCAAAAAAAAAAAAAAAAAGGCAAAGAATTTGAATAGACATTGCTCCAAATAAGATATACAGATGGCCAATAATTACATGAAAAGGTGCTCAACATAATTAGCTATAATGGAAATGTGAATTAAAACTATAATGAGAAATAGCTGCATTCACTGGGATGGGTGTAATCAAGAAAATAATAACTATTGACAAGGATGTGGAGAAATTAGAATCCTCACCCCTTGTTGGGGGGATCTTAAAATGGTGCAGCCACTTTGGAAACCAGTCTGGTTGTTAAAGCTAACCACAGTTACCATATGACCCAGCAATTTAACTTCTAGATATATACCTAAGAGAAATGAACATATACAAAAACCTGTATACAGATAATCCTATCAGCATTATTCATAATAACTAAAAAGTACAAACAACACAAATGTCTATCAACTAATGAATGGATAAAATGTGGTATATACATACAATGGAATATTATCTGGCACTAAAAAGGAATGAATGATACATGGAACAACACAGATGAACCTTAAAAAGAGTCCAAGCGAAAGAAGCATGTTGTATGATTCAATTTATATGAAATGTCCAGTAGGTAAACATAGAGATAGAAAGCAGATTAGTAGTGGTTGCCTAGGGCTGGGGAGGATAGAATGATTGGGGTTGACAACCAGAAGGGTATGAGGTTTCTTCTGGGAGTAATAAAAATGTGTTAAAATTGATTGTGGTGATAATTGCACAAGTCTGTGAACATACTAAAAACCACTGAATTGTATGTTTTATTTCTATTGATTGATTGAGACAGGTGGTCTCCCTCTGTCATCCAAGCTGGAGTGCAGTGGTGTGATCACAGTTCACTGCAACCTCCACCTCCCTGACCTAAGTGATCCTCCTGCCTCAGCCTCCCAGGTAGCTGGGACTACAGGTGTGTGCCACCACGTCTGGCTCCATTTTTGTATTCTTTTTGTAGAGATGGGTTTTCTCCATGTTGCCCAGGCTGGTCTCAAACTCTTGGGTTCAAGCAATCTGCCCACCTTAGCCTCCCAAAGTGTTGGGATTATGGGCATGAGCCACTGCACCTGGCTGAATTATACATTTTAAATGGGTAAATTGTATGGTATATGAATTATATCTCAGTAAAGCTGTCACCAAAAAAGTTCATGTATAAATAAAAGACAACTTAAAATTCTGAAAATAGTTTTATTATGGAAACAAAATAAGGAGGGTAATTAAGCATGAAATAATTTCATTCTTGATAAAAGTATATTGATTATTACAAAATTTGAAGTGTTAGTTTATAGCCCAAATCTTTTAAAGAATTTGTGTCTGCTGAAATGAACTTTCATCCTTTGCAAAGATGCAACTTTAGTTACAGGAGAAACATATTTAATCTAAATACACATTGTCATAGATAAGACTCAGAGGATTATATATATAAAGCTAACTGTACTCATCTGTGTTAAATAGCTATACAAAGCTACTAACAAAGTATGAAAGGGTTATGAGACATTTCAAACTATAAGTTTGGAACTCTTGTTCCTTTGTGATACCCTTATTATACTAAATACATTTAGTGGTTACAAGTCCAGTGTACCTCTTATAGAACAGTCCACCTTATAGAACATAGGATTAGATATGCCAAGATTAAAATGTTGCACATTTTAGGAAACTCAGAAATAATTCAAAGATGCTTTTATACTAAACTCAGCAAATTTGGTTCCAAAATGTCTTTATTATGAAAAACAAGTAAGCATAATGTTTAGACATTAATGTACAGAAAATAGTTGTCATATATATTCCTTTACAATTTTCACACCTGTTTATTTAAAGTGTCTATTCTACATATTAAAAAACATAATAATGAGATCATGTTTTAATAGGAAATTGCTAAATTTTACTTGCAAATTTTTGTAGCTATAATTCTAATACACATTGGGATCTAAAACTATTGGTAAACAGCAACAATAGAGACTACATATTTTTTAAATTGGGCAAATGAAAGAATATATTGAGATGTAAATCAGGAAGTAGTTATTCGCTTTACAAAAAGTTTTTAAATATGCAGATTAATTCATAACATACACCCTTTAAATACTAAAGCATTTAAAATAAGTTTAACAAAAAAGGCAGCTTACATACTTTTTAAAACCCCATCAGTTGTATAAAGAGGCACTACTTTTATCCACGAAAAGCATCAACATTTTTAACAGTTCAAAAATAGGAGCCCAAAACAACTGATTTATCAGAAACAAAACAATACAATGGCTATTCACAGTGTAAGAAATTAAATCTATTTTTTAAAGCATGTTTTTCAGTCTCAATTTATAACACACTTTGACTTCTACTTCTGCTTTTCCTTAAATCAATCTGGACTGTGTGGAAGAATGCCGTAACATGAAGCTATTAGCAATCTGGGTTAATGTTCTACAAAAAAATACGCTGTCTATATACACAGAAAGTAATGAAGAAAAAAGTTAGCGCTGAAGTACAAGAGACTATCAGTCTAACAGAAAGCACCAAGATACAGATGCCAAAGTTAGAAAAAATACAAAGCGGCTCAGAATCAATATATCTTATTCAAGGTAAATTTTATGTTAGATTGTTTGTCTGGCATTTGGGAGGCTAAATTAATTTAGGAGGCTAGAAATCCCATCTCTACTTTTTTTTTTTTTTTTTTTTTTTTTTGAGACGGAGTCTCCCTCTGTCGCCCAGGCTGCAGTGCAGAGGCAGGATCTCGGCTCACTGCAAGCTCCGCCTCCCGGGTTCACGCCATTCTCCTGCCTCAGCCTCCCGAGTAGCTGGGACTACAGACACCTGCCACCACGCCCGGCTGATTTTTGTAATTTTAGTAGAGCCGGGGTTTCAGTGTGTTAGCCAGGATGGTCTGGATCTCCTGACTTCGTCATCCGCCCGCCTCGGCCTCCCAAAGTGCTGGGATTACAGGCATGAGCTACCGCACCTGGCCTCCATCTCCACTTTTAACAAAGATTTGCTTATTACTGAATTAAAGTTTTTAGTGAAAATAGCATAGTGAAGACTCTTTTTTGTGTTTATTGATGAGAAAACATTACTAAAATTTTCTTATGGAAAATGAGGAAATATATAATAATTTTTTGAAAATAAAAAGTAAACTTAGAAATAAATTCAAGGCAGTCAGGTGCAGTGACCCACGCCTGTAATCCCAGCACTTTGGGAGGCCGAGGTGGGTGGATCATCTGAGGTCAGGAGTTCGAGACCGGCCTGGCCAACATGGCAAAACCCCGTTTCTACTAAAAATACAAAAATTAGCCGGGCGTGGTGGCAGGTGCCTGTAATCCCAGCTACTCGAGAGGCTGAGGCAGGAGAATCACTTGAACCTGGGAGGCAGAGGTTTCACTGAACTGAGATCACGCCATTGTACCCTAGCCTGGGAGACATGAGTGAAACTCCATCTCAAATAATAATAATAATAATAATAATAATAATAATAATAGTAAATTCAAGGCACTTGTATCAGTGAGTTTGCAATATCAAGGGCAAAGAACATTTTTTATTTCTTCCAGAAATTCCTTCCACCCCAAACCCATAAACTCTTCTCCTCTCATAGTATATCTTTATTGTCAAACCTAACAACTGTTAAGTTACCTAAGTGGAATTATTTCCAGAATTGTGAATCATTTGTTCACTCTACAAATAAGCGAAGAAATAAATTAAATGCTTTCTACTTAAAGTCGTCTAGTACTATTGTTTTAATTGCAGTTAAAGTAGAAGCAAATAAACTTATCTGTCATATTCAATATTGTCATTTCCATAATAAAGCTTACTTTTCCTTTTCAACTGAAGCTGGATGAAAAATTCATTATTTAAAACATCCCATTAACAATTTTTCCAAATCGATTTTATTTAAGAAATAAGTTGACATAAAGAAGCAAAAGCAACTTACTAATATGTCAAACAAAACACAAGTACCAAACCTAATTCAGCACAGGTGACATAATATAAATCAATAAAAATTCAATTAAATATTTCACACTACATAAAAAGTAGGGTATTCTATTTCCCCTTCAAAATATGGAAGATGACTTTTAAATTACATTGTTTTACATGCTCTAATCACAAGTACTACCATGTGACTATTCACTGCGTGCTTAGGTAACTATGGTCTATTTTCAGAAGGCTTGATGCAAAATACTAGTGACTCACTAGTCAGATGTAGAGTCAACCTGAAGTACACTGCCTGCAACTATCTTAACATAGTTAAAAAATTATGTATAAAAGTGAAATGAGAACCACTGAAACTAATCTATCAGATATATAACATCAACGTCAAACAATTCTTAAGCTCCAAAAGAGCAAAGCATCTGAGAGTTAGTCTAAGAATTCATGTACTTTTATAACATATGTATAACAGAAAATAAAGACAATGGAAAAAGCTCCCTTCTAATGTAGTGTACTTTTACAACACATATATAACAGAAAATAAAGACAACGGAGAAATGTTCCCTTCTAATGTAGTAATTTAGAGTACTGAAAATGCAATTTTTGCAGCGCTTTAACAAGTTAGAATTATGAAAATCTGCTCACTGGAGTATAAGGAAAAACTAAACGTGTATCCCAACTTATGACACATCTACAGACTACATCTATCCTGAATCTCTTAATAAGGCCAAATCAACGTTTTAAAATTTTCTCTTAATAAATGATTAAAAATATAAAAATACTTAAAGGAACATAGCATTTAGACTGTGAAACTGTGTTGTAAATGTTATTATAGTTGTCATTTTTTCTTGATGTTGAAGACTGCATCACAGTTTCAAAAATAACATTGCTTGTGTTTTATAATATATCTGCATGCAGAGGTACGTTTAACAACATCTGCATGTATCCCCAGAAACTGTTGCTCATTTTAGCACACATATTTTTATTCTGATAATGATTTAATTTTTTACTTAGTACTTCAGTAGAAAATATGTGAATAGATTGTATGCCCCATATCAGTATTTAAAAAAAAAATCTGAACAACATTCTTTTAAATGTCCATTAAAAAAATATATGTAACAGTTATTGTTTTATCATGATTAAATTGATATCAAATTAATAGGCATAAGTGAAATAACTAATCATTTACTAGTCATTTAAAAAATGCAATAACATCATGCACTATGTATTACTAAGAAAGTGCTCACTTATACAAGCAGCGGATGAGGAGAAGAGTATCATGAAAATTCTAGATATATCTTTATGTATATCCTTAAAAATCACTTTCCTTTATATAATTTCCATTTTAATTTAAATGCCACATATCTTCAGCTAACATTTAAATTAGTTTTTATTGTAAAACTTCAGTTGTTATACATCATAAAATACCTTCAGAAACTTGCTTGAAGGTAGGAATAATTCTTTCCTTCTATTAAATATTATATCACATTAAGTATTTATTAAATGTTGTTTGAGAAATGTATTCTGACCTAGAACATATTCAAATTCAAGATCAATATTATAATAGAAGGAAGATTTTATGGGGAAAATGTTGCAATCAGTAAAAGTGTTAATGACCATGTAACAGTAAGGAAGACACCTGTCTGGAATATTGCAGAGTGGTATACATCACATTTAATTAAAGGAGAGTAATGCTTGATCTTCTATTTCCCACAGAACTCTGGATCCAGTTAAGAGAAGGGAGAAAGAAGCAGCAATATTTCAAATGTCCATACTCTGATCTGCAAAAGACGCCGAGTAGGTAGAAGAAAACTGCGTTTTACTTCAGGTAGTCTTTGAAATGAAGGTTCTGTTATTTTTCAAGACTGGAAGGATATCACAGTGTTGATTTTATATACAAAGTAGGATCTGTTCCAGTATACTCTAGTGAAATAATTCACATATGGAGAATAGTTAATTTTGACCTCATGACAAAATCGCCCATACTTTGAGTAGGTTAGCTTGTCACCTTCTTCACAAACCATCTATTAAAAGACATAAAACATAATATTAAAAAGCTTATTAAGCTAATAGCAGAAATGCAATCAATATACAAATGACTATTATTTATATGAAAAAACACATTACTACTAAACATTGTCTATAAAACATCTCACTGTTAGCAAACAGAAGCCTCTTCATAAGCGAGTCACATGCCCACTATACTCCTGAACTTTCCATTGACACTGAGAAACCAGTATGAAGGCTTCCAATTTTTAAAAGATTTAATCCTAAAATTTAGAAGGCAATGTTTCCATAATCCATTATCACTGCTCTAAAGAACCTTATCATGCATCCTACCAAGGCTGGCATTTTCTTTTGTATGTTGAAAAAATACTTCAAACTACTTTTACTAAGCTGTCCCCATTATTACATAACTCAATTATATTCTTAGTTAAGTTCCAAAAATAAAGTTTAAAGATTACAAGTTTAAGTAAAATCATTTTTCTAAAATAAATAAATAAATAACTTTCCAAATGGTTACTTACATGGCCATTTGCAATGTCTAATAAATCTTTAACCCTACAGCCTCTCATGGTTCCCACCTCATTGCAGATAGCATCCTCTACAATTAGGTAATTAGCTTTGTAAGATGTCAGTATTTTATAAATATCCTCAGCAGATCGCTTTGAATAGATTTGGTAGATCTGAAAGAATATAATTAAAATAAATTTTAAAGGACATTTAAAACTTCAGTAAATTGAAACCATACATCGAGCATCTACTGTGTTCTCAGTACTGAATATTACATATGAAAAATATATTTATTTTTATAAATAAATATAAATATTCATTTATATATTTATCAAAACTCATGTTTGGATTATGTGGTGCTTTTTACCATAATTTTGCTGAACTTATTAGATAATAAGCTCTGGATCTTATTAGATAATAAAGCTTCTCAGTCTTTCTGAAATGTTAATATTGGATCAACTCTTGTTATCCTTCAAAAAGTAATAAAATCACAAATATTAGGCCCATAGTATCATATATTATTTGTCCTGAAAATACTGAGATTTGAAATCTAGAATGAATAAGATTCCAATCTATTTGCAGAATATCCAGTAGCTGCCTCCTACCTGTCACCATAGCTGCCTAGCTAGTACCCTCAGTTCCCATGTCAACTGACATGCTAGGAATACCTACTTTCAACATTCTGTGGCACACAGAATGGTAATACATCAAGAGGAAGTGTCTCTCTCATTTCACACTAAATACGTTTCAGTGGGAATAGTTCTATCCTATCCAGCCTATACCTATTGATAGTTATTTACAATTTTATTTATTTTTAAGTGTTAAGAAACTGAAACATACTATTAGGGCATTTATAAAAAAAAAAAATTCTATGCAATTGTAGTAACATTACTGACAGCCTAGAGCAGAGTTTCTCAACCTTAGCACTATTCACAATTTTTTTTTTTTTGAGATGGAGTCTTGCTCTGTTGCCCAGGCTGGAGTGCAGTGGCCCATCTCAGCTCACTGCAAGCTCCGCCTCCCGGGTTCACGCCATTCTCCTGCCTCAGCCTCCCAAGTGGCTGGAACTACAGGCGCCCGCCACCATGCCTGGCTAATTTTTTGTATATTTTTAGTAGAGACGGGGTTTCACCGTGTTAGCCAGGATGGTCTCGATCTCCTGACCTCATGAGCCTCCCGTCTTGGCCTCCCAAAATGCTGGGATTACAGACTTGAGCCACCGTGCCCTGCCTGCACTATTCACATTTTAGGCCAGATCATTCTTTGTTGGGACAGGAGAGAGGATGTTCTCTGCAATGTAGATAAGCATTCCTGGTCTCTACTCACAAGATGCCCATAGAACCCCTCTTCCTGTTATGACATTGCGACAATCAAAAATGTCTCCAGACATTGCCAAATGTCCCCTCAGGGAACAATCGTCCCAGGTTAGGAATCACTGGCCCAGGGGATTATACAAAGATTAGCCACATATTATGAATTAGAGACTCTGTCTAATTTAACTGATATGGTCAGCCAGGTGCAGTTTCTCACACCTGTAATCCCAGCACTTTGGGAGACCCAGGCAGGCAGATCAATTGAGGTCAGGAGTTTGAGGCCAGCCTGGCCAACACGGCAAAACCCCATCTCTACTAAAAATATGAAAATTAGCTGGGCACGGTGGCATGAACCAGTAGTCCCAGCTACTTGGGAGTCTGAGGCAGAAGAATCGCTTAAACCTGGGAGATGGAGGTTGCAGTGAGCCAAGATCACGTCACTGCACTCCAGCCTTTATGAAATTCTCTAAAATTGAAAAACAGAATATTGGGAACTCAGGTTCAGTTCATCATTGCTTTCAGATATGAAGTTACCATTTAAATTCATCCCATACAAGAGCGAGATACTCCATCTCAAAAAAATAAAATAATTAAAAATATAAATAAATAAATAAATGGCCGGGCATGGTAGCTCATGCCTGTAATCCTAGCACTTTGGGAGGCAGAGGTAGGCAGATTGCCTGAGCTCAGGAGTTCAAGACCAGCCTGGGCAACATGGTGAAACCCTGTCTCTACTAAAATATAAAATATTAGCCAGGCGTGGTGGCGTGCGCCTGTAGTCCCAGCTACTCGGGAGGTTGAGGCAGGAGAACTGTTTGAACCTGGGAGGCAGAGGCTGCAGTGAGCCAAGATTGCGCCACTGCACTCCAGCCTGAGCAAGACTCATCTCCAAAAAAAAAATTGTAATTAAAAATAAATAAACGACGTGGTCTCATTTATGAAGTTCAGTTTGGATTTTAGCTTAACAACAAGTTTACTTAATACCTGCTATGTGCTACACACCGTAGAGAAAGACAAAGGTCTGAAAAACTGTGATTACTTTTTCTCATAGACATGTTACATAAAACTTAAAACTCTAAAATGTTTAAATTAAATTAGAACCTAACTAGAACTCTGACCTAATTACAAGTAACTCTGAAATACCATATTAGAAAAGACCAATCAAAAGAAAACAAAGTCACAGAGTTGGTTGTTTTAAATCCACAAAAAATAAAATTCAGGAATATGCCATCTATATTTTGCCTAAGCAACTCTATGTTTTGGAAGTGCAGCAAATACTCATCAGAGATGGCTGCTGTCTCTCGAGGAATCATTCTCAGGTAGATCTCCCCATCTCTGATCTCTCCCCTGCCTGCTTCAATCTGTTCTTTCTGCCATGACCATAATTAAGTCTTCAAAGCAGATCTAATCATTCCATTGCCAGGTTTACTAAAAGTCATGTCTCTTAACTGCTTCAAGGATAAGTCTAAATTTTTCAGCATGATATTCCAGGTCTGTCAGAATTCAGCCTCATTTTCTTTTCCAGTTTCAAGATTATACAAATTCCTTAGCTCATGTTACTTTTTCAGCCTGGAATCATATATATTTCTTTTCCAAACAAGTTTCTAATCATCCTTCAAAGCCCAGATTGAGGGACTGCCTTTTATGACAACTTCTTAGATTTTTGTAGGCAGAATTGTTTGACTGTTCCTGCTTTTTTACTCCTCTTTGTAACTTGTGTGTGTCCATGTGTACGTGTATGCATGCAACAACCACTTAATAGTACAAAGTAATAACATAATAGCTAACTTTAAAATTTTACTGTGTTTCAGGCATTGTACATTATCTCATTTAATTCTCACAAGTAGGAGGTGAGAACTATTATTCTCACCTAATCTCCAGATTTAGTAACTCACTCAAGGTCACAAAGCTGATAAACAGCAGAGCTAGCATTTGGGTTCAGGTACTCTGATTCCTGAGTCTGCATTCTTAATCTCTATATTACTGTATGTCTTCCTTAACTTAGAATATGCTTAAAAACTGTATGAAATTATCTAAAATTGAAAAACAGAATATTGGGAACTCAGGTTCAGTTCATCATTGCTTTCAGATATGAAGTTACCATTTAAATCCATATCAAACATTCAAAATAATATATTATCTAAACTATAATTAGATACCATTCTAACGTTATACTGAGTCAATAACTGCCCATTTATTAAAAAATAAATTAGTGTTTTATAAGCAATAATAGAACTTTAGCTGAGAAAGACAAAGTGTAGTACCAAGACATTAATTGACAGTCTTCTTTTAAAAATTGGATTGAGGGCTGGGCTGGGCACAGTGACTCACGCCTGTAATCCCAGCATTTTGGGAAGCCAAGGCAGGCGGATCACCTGAGGTCAGGAGTTTGCCACCAGCCTGACCAATATGGTGAAACCCTGTCTCTACTAAAAAATACAAAAATTAACTGGTCATGGTGGCAGGTGCCTGTAATCCCAGCTACTCGGGAGACTGAGGCAGGAGAATCACTTGAATCGGGAGGCAGAGGTTGCAGTGAGCCGAGATCGCACCATTGCACTCCAGCCTGGGTGACAGAGCAAGACTCTGTCTCAAAAAATAAAAAATTAAAAAATAAAATAAAAATTTGATTGAGAACAATATTTTAAAAAGAATGTTAGCCAGCTGTGGTGGCGCGTGCCTGTAATCCCAGCTACTCAGGAGGCAGAGGCAGGAGAATCACTTGAACCCAGGAAGCGGAGGTTGCAGTGAGCCGAGATTGTGCCACTGTACTTCAGCCTGGGTGAATTAAAAAAATGTTAGCCGGCTGTGGTGGTGGGTGCCTATAATCCTAGCTACTCAAGAGGCTGAGGCAGGAGAATCGCTTGAACCCAGGAAGGGGAGGTTGCAGTGAGCTGAGATTGCACAACTGTATTCCAGCCTGGGTAAAATATTACACATTAGGTCCCTTGACACTTTGTGGAACATTAGATATTTTTCTTAGAAACATATCAATATTATTCATAAAACAAAGAACTTAATATTTTAATTTTGGGTCTCCTCTTGGTTAAATGTATTACTAATTACACAGGTTTTCCGAAATAGAAGTTAATTAACTCTTAAAATTGTTTGGACTTTCCTAGCTACCTAGAAGCATACGTATACTGCAGACTATGCTAAAATACAAAGTGCTGGAAAAGAGATCCAAATGTAGAATTCAAAATGCCTTACATTTTCATTTCTCTTGAGAAGATCATCATCATTGTAAAGAGGCAAACTTGTCACCATCCACCCAGTGCATAATTTAATCGCACCCATTAACTGTGGACTCCCTGCAAACACAGCTGCAACTGGAGCTTGCCTTCTGCAAAGAACCATAAAGATTTGCACACTGAAAAGGCAAGTATACTATTTAGATCACTGATCTATATCAACTCTGAAACACCAGACAACTTACAATGTTTATACATTTAAATTTCAATATCAGTTTTCATTTCATTTATGGATTCATTAAAAAAAAAATGGGCACCTAACTATGCACCAGACACTTGTGCTGAAGATACAGAAACTTTTCTAAAAAGAGGGAGCAGGGGGAAGACAATAAGAAGTAAACATATATATTGGGTGGTGATAATATGATTAAAAATAATGCAGAGTAAGGGGACAGTAACCAGAATATATTATTTTAGATAAGGTGACTAGTTCAGTGGTGATACTGTGAATTCTCAACTCCATCTTTTGCAAATTAACTACCTACAACCCAACTTCTTCCAAATCCACCTCTCCTTCTGCTCCTTCTCTGTCTTTACCCATGTGTCTGTCTCCAGGTGGAAAATATAGGACTTCTCCACTCTGAATCATTATCCCAAGTCCCAGACACATGCTAGTTGCAAGGTGGAAAACCTACAAGCAGGTCCCAAAGGGCTGTTCTAATACATTCACTTATTTATTCACTGTCTGAATTTAACATTAAGCACCCACCTCTATGTGCTAGGGATGGTGCCAGGCTATCGAAAGAAAGAGATGGCATATATGGCCACAGTCCTCAATAGTGAGGAAGCAGATATAAAACACAGTAATTGTACCCAGTAACATAAATGTTCAATAGGTAATTGTTTGGGCCTTTGCTGTCTTTGAAAATACTGTGGTAAATCATACAGAGATGTAACTTTCTCTTTTGTTAATGACAACACAAGGCACTATTCAACAATAGCAAATAGAATTCACAAAAAGTATTAATGGGCAATAGTTAAGGATGATCTAAAGAAAACTATTTTTATAAAATAGAAGATATGTTATAGTAACAAGACATTATAATAAAACCTATTCTTGTTTCTGTATACCTATTCTATAAATCAATTTAAAATTTCTAGAAACACTTTTTGTCTTTTTTCCCATATTTTTCTGGTCTTTTTTGATAGTATTTCATCACTTTTTCATGTCTTATCTTCTTTTATGTCTTTAATAAATTTCAATGTAGTTATTTCGTAGTCTCCATCCATGGAATAGACTGGTTACAAAAATGGCCACAATAATTCCTCTCCCTATGGTCATGGTCTTGGAGGGAACGCCAGTCATAATCATGTGACTTGCTTTGGCCAATAGGACAATAGTAAGCACCGTGTAAGCAGTGACTTAAAACATGCTTGACATTGAGAATTGCCCTCTCTTGCTGCTCTTGGGAATTCTACAACTACCACCTTGTAAACAAGCCCAAGCTAACCTGCTAGATGATGAGAGACAGAGGGCCAAGTCAGTTTGATCCCCTCAGCTGACACAGAGCCAACCCTAGACTTGTGACAGAGACCCTGCCAGACTATCCAGTCCCAGTGGAGCTGGCCCAGACCAAAAGAATCCTCCCCAGCACCCTAACCCTGCTAATTCTCAAGATGGTGTAGAATAACACGTTTATTGTTTGTAAGCCACTAAGTTTTGTGGCATTCTGTTATGCAGCAAACCCTAAATGATGACACAAATTTTATTATCAGAAATAGCTAGAGGTCTAATTCTGCGTTTATGACAAGCTTCGTTGAACTGCTTATGTGTTTTATAATTTTAGAGCTTACCTTCATGAAACTTTCTTATGGAATCCTGTATAACATGGGTTGAAGATGTGTCATGCATTCCAGACCAACCCCAAACCACTTTTAATGCTAATTTCTTAATTTGGGGTTTCTTAGATTAGACAAGCATAATTTCAAATTACACTAGACAAGTATAATTTCAAACTATAAACCCACATGAATTCAGATCCATTGCTATAAATTGAGAGGGGAGAATTTCTCTGACCAAGAGATGAATGCGAGAGAGACATGCTTTCTTATCTTCCTTCTCTACTGTCTGGTATCTTGCTATTCCATCCTTCCACTGACTAGGTATTTGCTCTTCTATCCTTTCACTGTCAGTGTAGCCTTCTGAGGGTCCCTGAGTTACATATGTGTGTGTTGGGGGGTTCTCAATTCCAATTCCCTGCTTCCACAGGCCTAAGACCACATCTCCTGTCCTGTGTGGGCATTAAAATCTAAAACCCCTGGTTATCAAAGCTAGTTATCCACTGACAATTCACCTCCAACACAGGCCAGAATAAGCATCCCCTTGACTCTCTAAATAAAAGGATAGCTCTTCTTTTTTATCCCAAACACTTAGTTTGACAATGGCACTTTCAAATCTCATACCAACCAAGGCTATATTTTCAAGCCCATGGAGATGAGCAGAAAACTAGAATCACTAAGTCCAACAAAACCTAAATATCCCTAAAACTCCTGAGTTTGATGAAAAAATTTGGAGAAGTATTAATTTATTATTTCCTGTGAATTCATTAGATAGCATGCAGTGATTAATTAATAGCTTAATAATAGTCTTGGGCACTTCAATCCTTACTTTATCCAGGTCATAAGTTCCACTGTATCTGGGTCATAGAATTCCTGTAGTTCCATTAATTCTGTCATTAATCTTGGAAAAAACTAAAATGCAAAAAAAAAAAAAAAAAAAAAGCCCCAAAAGGTATATGTCAGTAATTAGAAAGTTTAAAACTGTTCCACAGTATTTCAAAAGACTAACAGACTAACTTAAGGCAAATGATATTACAACACCTTTCGCATGGAAAAAATGTCATGATGGATCTCTTTGCTTTCCTTCAATGGCCTGCTTATTTTTCTCAATCCAAATAATCTATTTTATGGTTAGTTCACTGCTTTGACTCAACAAATAATTTTGTCATTACCAAACAATAATAAATTGATCATCAGTTGTATCTTTCAGGCACACACAATATAATTAAATAAATAAATTTTCAGTTCCAATAATTTGCAGAATTTATATCATTTCATAGATGATAAAGTTTTGGAGTTAACAAAATGTGTTTTAATATTAATTCCTATTTACTCAGCAATTTCCTTTGCCAATTATAAACTGAATTAACACTAGCATTAGACTGCAGAACACAGCATCAGGTGGCATTCTAGAAATGTTTTAGCTCTTCTACAATGTTCCTAATAACAAAAAAAATTAAGCATTACTAAGAATATTACATTTTATTTTGTTAGGATAGTGTCTCAACATGTTTCCTACCCACACATACAAATTTATCACTACCCTTGTAGATAAAGTACATTTTATTAATATAAAAATCTAATTGTTTTACCTCTTTCCATAAGCTGAGACCTATTATAGTAGGCACAGCCATGCTCAGAATAAGAGCCTAAAATATGAAAGCAAAAAGGATTACAGATAAATACATTTCAGAATACATGTTAGAGGTAATAGACACTACTCTATGATCAATCATATATCTCTATAGTTATACAAAATTTCAAAAAAAATGAAGTCAACATAGAACCTAGTTCACAGAATGAGACGGGTGAAAACTAATGACTTTCAAAGATATTAACTTGGAAGTAAAGTGAGACATAAACATTTACTATAAAAATTTAACGCAGAACATTAAAAAGGTAATGCTCATAATTTCAAATGGCAAGTCGATATTTGAAAAATTTGCCAGAAATCTATGTTATACAGATCTTACAAAGGATAGTACACTACTACATGAAAAGCTATCAACAAAAAAGACAATGAATTAACACAAAAAAATAGCTAATATACATCGGTACACTAGTCTGTTAAAATAAGAATGCATAAACTCTCCTCGAAATAAGACTGGCAAAATACGACACGAATATCATTAAAGATAATGTATCATCGTCCTGCTATAATAAAACGTGTTCTGCCTACTGTCCCATGTCTTTTAGTGACCCTATGATCCACCAGAAACCTAGGAAACATCTAAGATATCTCCCTGTTCCTCATTTCCCCATACTTAATAAGCAGTGAGGCTTACTGATCTTCTAACTACTTTTTTCATTCCAATCTGGCATACTGCTAATCGAATGGGCTTTGGAGTCAGAAAAACCTGGGTGTGGCTGGGTGCGGTAGCTCACACCTATAATTCCAGAACTTAGGGGGCCAAGGTGGGAGGATTGCTTGAGTCTAGGAGTTTGAGACCAGCCTGGGCAACACAGAGAGACCCTGTCTCTAAAAAAAAAAAATGTTTTAATTAGCTGGGCATGGTGGAGTGTGCCTGAAGTCCCAGCTACTCAGGAGGATGAGGAAGGAGGATTGCTTAAGCCCAGGAGTTTAAGGCTACAGTGAACCACAACTGTGCCACTGCACTCCAGCCTGGGAGAGTCAGACTCTGTCTCAAAAAAAAAAAAAAAAAAAAAAAAGGCCGGGCGCGGTGGCTCAAGCCTGTAATCCCAGCACTTTGGGAGGCCGAGACGGGCGGATCACGAGGTCAGGAGATCGAGACCATCCTGGCTAACACGGTGAAACCCCGTCTCTACTAAAAAATACAAAAAACTAGCCGGGCGCGGTGGCGGGCGCCTGTAGTCCCAACTACTCGGGAGGCTGAGGCAGGAGAATGGCGTGAACCCGGGAGGCGGAGCTTGCAGTGAGCTGAGATCCGGCCACTGCACTCCAGCCTGGGCGGCAGAGCGACACTCCGTCTCAAAAAAAAAAAAAAAAGAGAAAAGAAAATCCTGGGCATGAATCATGATTTCCATACTTACAAGCTTGGCAATCTCAAGCAAGTTATTTAACCAATTAAAGCCTTGTTTTTATCTATAAAACAGAGAAAATCTAAGACTGAATAGCATGTGAAATGCTTCAAACAGTACCTGACATAATGAGCATTCAATAAATTGAAGCTTCAATTACTTCTATCCACTCTGCCTCCTCTGTGACTGAAGTTTGTTCCCTGTGGACTATCCTTCACAGAATTGTCAGAGTGAGCAAATAGAAAATACAAGTCTGACTCTCTCGCTTTCCATGAGGCATACACATCCCAATTCCTTCCCACTGACGGCATGAGAGCCAGCTCTACAGCATGACACTCAGGGACCCCATGGCCTCACCTTCCTCCATTTCTCCAGTCTCATTTCTTGACCACCCCTACCTACCTCACACTTTGTGTGCCAAGAAAACTAAATATATTGTGCCTTTTTCCCAGTCCCTTTGATTACATCATGTTCTTTGCCTACCTCTGTGTGTATTCCTTCTACCATGAATACCCTCTCTTTCCCCTTCATTTGCCTAATAACTAAATATCTTTCTAATCTCAGATTGGAAAGCCTTATTTGAGTGCCTAAAAAAAAAGAAAAACAGAATTAAGTAGCCCTTCCCTATGTTCTAAAAGAACCCTATGAAAAGTTCTTTTTGTTTTTTAGGAGGCAGGACAGGGAGAGAAGGAAGAGCTGGCAGGTTGGAGAAAGTGGAAGCGGAGGGAGCAGGGGACAGAGGGTCGAATTCTTATTATCTGTTTTTACGCCCAGAGATTATAATCCACTTGATGAAATTAACTATGCTATAATTATCTTTGTATCCCAAGCACACAGCAGGCAGAATGGAATGTTCCATTCATATAGAAAATATACCATAGTTCTAAATCAAACCAAGAAAGATATTGTAAAAATTAATTCTTGGTGGCCTCTCACATTACTGATTCACTTACATTTTTACCTTTTATTTTTAAAGTTGTATGCATTAAAATGCATTACTTTGATAATCAGAATTTTTTTTTTAATTTTTATTTTTTGAGACAAAGTCTTGCTCTGTTGCCAGGCTGCAGTGCAGTGGTGTGATTTTGGCTTACTGCAACCTCTGCCTCCTGGGTTCAAGCAATTCTCAATTCTCAGCCTCTCGAGTAGCTGGGACTACAGGCATGTGCCACCATGCCCAGCTAGTTTTTTTTGTATTTTAAGTAGAGACAGGGTTTTACCATGTTGGCCAGGCTGGTCTCGAACTCCTGGCCTCAAGTGATCCACCCATCTCAGCCTCCCAAAGTGCTGGGATTACATGCGTGAGCCACCGTGCCCAGCCCAGAAATTATTTTAAAAAATGTTTTGCACAGGATCTGTTTTTCTACCTGTAAGTCATCATGTAATTTACTCATGCTATTTCAATTGTATTCAATGTAGTTTCCACTTATTAGCTTTGATTTTATATAATCAGAAGAGAAACAAATACTTAACGCAAAATAATGACTCACCAACAATATTGGGTGTACAGTTCTTAATCGAAGCCACTTGAAAAGTGTCATCCAAAGTTCAGGAGAACATACGCCAAATGCTGCTAACATGCACACATAAGGAATCCAGATGTACTTCAAGCTGGAAAACACAAATGGAGTCATACATGAGACATCCTGTGAACACCATTATTATCTAATTTCTCTCCTCTGAGCTCTTTCCTGCTACTCACAAAAATACCAAAATGTTAAGGGACAGTGAAAAAGCTTAGCCTCTAATTTTCAGCAACAGATTGTTATCTAGTTTTTTAAAAATCAAGCAGACATGTGGTCTAGCAAATTAGGATAAAATAAAAGCATTAATACTGATGAGGGGCCCGGCGCGGTGGCTCAAGCCTGTAAGCCCAGCACTTTGGGAGGCCGAGGCAGGCGGATCACAAGGTCAGGAGATCGAGACCACAGTGAAACCCCGTCTCTACTAAAAAAAAATACAAAAAATTAGCCGGGCGCGGTGGCGGGCGCCTGTAGTCCCAGCTACTCAGGAGGCTGAGGCAGGAGAATGGCGGGAACCCGGGAGGCGGAGCTTGCAGTGAGCCGAGATCGCGCCACTGCACTCCAGCCTGGGCAACAGCGTGAGACTCCGTCTCAAAAAAAAAAAAAAAAAAAAAAAAAAAAACTGATGAGGATGCAGGAAAATTGTATTCTTGGAGAGAATATAAACTATTAGAGTTTTTTCAGAAGGCAGTTTGGAGAACTGTAATCCCAGGACTTTGGGAGGGTGAGATGGCCAGATCACTTGAGGTCAGCAGTGTAAGACCAGCCTGGCCAACATGGTGAAATCCCATCTCTAGTAAAAATACAAAAATTTGGCCATGTGTGGTGGCTCATGCCTGTAATCCCAGCACTTTGGGAGGCTGAGGTGGGTGGATCACTTGAGGCCAGGAGTTTGGGACCAGCCTGGGCAACACAGTGAAACCCCGTCTCTACCAAAACTACAAAAATTAGCCAGGCGTGGTGACATATGCCTGTGGTCCCAGCTACTTGGGAGGCTGAGGCAGGAGGATCACCTAAGCCTGGAAGGCAGAGGTTGCAGTGACCCAAAATTGCACCACTGTACTCCAGCCTGGGTGAAGAGCAAGACTCTGTCTTTAAAAAAAAAAAAAAAAAACCCTCTAAGATAGGCAATGCTGTTTCTAGTAATGTAGCCTGAAAATATATTAGCATAAGAGTATAAAGATAGACATACAAGGGGTTTTTTTTTTTTTTTTTTTGAAGCAGAGTCTCACTGTCGCCCAGGCTAAAGTACAGCGGGTGTGATCTTGGCTCACTGCAACCCCCGCCTTCTGGGTTCAAGCAATTCTCCTGCCTCAGCCTCCCAAGTAGCTGGAATTACAGGCACATGCCACCGTGCCCAGCTAATTTCTGTATTTTTAGTAGAGACCAGGTTTCACCATGTTGGCCAGGCTGGTCTCAAATCCTGACCTCAAGTGATCCACCTGCCTTGGCCTCCCAAAGTGCTCAGATTACAGGCGTGAGCCACCGTGCCTGGCCACACACAAGAGTTTTAACTACAGCATTTTGTTTTACTAGCAAGAAAATTGGAAAAAACAAAAACAAAAACAAACTTCTGTTCTTCAATAGGTATTGACTAAATAAATTATTATAAGAAACAAAAAAGCAAAATGCAAAACTTCATGCGCAATGTTAACCTAATTTTTGCTTTCTATTTTTTTTAATGTAGATATATGGCACAAGCAAAAATAACACCTGGGGCTGGGCGCAGTGGCTCACACCTGTAATCCCAGGACTTTGGGAGGCTGAGATGGCCAGATCACTTGAGGTCAGCAGTGTAAGACCAGCCTGGCCAACATGGTGAAATCCCATCTCTAGTAAAAATATAAAAATTTGGCCATGTGTGGTGGCTCTTGCCTGTAATCCCAGCAAACTGGGAGGATGAAGCGGTGGATCACCTGAGGTCAGGAGTTTGAGACCAGCCTGGGCAACATAGGGAAACCCTGTCTCTACTAAAAATACAAAAAATTAGCCGGGCGTAGTGGCAGGTGCCTGTAGTCCCAGCTACTCGGGAGGCTGAGGCAGGAGAATGGCGTGAACCCAGGAGACAGAACTTGCAGTGAGCCGAGATCATGCCACTGCATTCCAGCCTGGATGACAGAGCGAGACTCCGTCTCAAAAAAAAAAAAAAGTTAAAAATTTAGCTCTTAAATTAAAAAGATTAAAAATCAAGGTGTACAGAAAAAAATTAACTTGTATCATTAGAAGAAAATACATTACTTTATGTTGTAGATGTTAAAGAAAACAAAAGGAACCCATCTCCGTAGGAGATGCCAACTGCTAAAAATGGAAGAGGAAAAGTTTAGAAAAATTAATAGATATCAGTGCTTAGTACAGATTATCAAGAAAAAAATAACATTTCAAGGGACAACTTTTGTAATAAATACTAAGGAGAACAATCAGACCCTTCTATGATATATTCCCTGGTGTCAAACTCAGAAGAGACTGGAAGAATCTGGGCCTAGAGTATAAATGTTAACCACTGCAGTTTTATAAAACAGCAAAGCCATGGAATGGAGAAAATAAAGAAATATCCAGGCTGGGTACAGTGGCACACGCCTGTCATCCCAACACTTTGGGAGGCCAAGACAGTAGGATCATTTGAAGCCAGATGTTCACGACCAGCCTGGGCAACAAAATTAGACCCTGTCTCTACAAAAGAATTTTTTTAATTTTCAAAAATTAAGAGGCTGGGTGCAGTGGCTCACACCTGTAATCCCAGCACTTTGGGAGGCTGAGGCGGGTGGAACACCTGAGGTCAGGAGTTCGAGACCAGCCTGGCCAACACGGTGAAACCCCATCTTTAATAAAAATACAAAATTTAGCCAGGGATGGTGGCGCACGCCTGTAATCCCAACTACTCTGGAGGCTGATGCAGGATAGTAGCTTGAACCTGGGAGGTGGACGTTACAGTGAGTCGAGATGGCACCACGGTACTCTAGCCTAGGCAAGAGAACAAGATCCTGTCTCAAAAAAAAAAAAAAAAAAAAAAAAAAAGGAGAGCTCTGCTCTTGTTTGCAGCTGATCTAGGGGCACAATGGTTTTGGCACACACAAAAAAATTGGAATATGTGCATAGTTTTTTCCAATATGCATGTTTCACGAACTTTTTGAAGACTCCTTGTATCCACAGTGAAATATTTTTTAGCCTTGAAAAAGAAGAAAATCTTGTCATCTTACAATATAGATGAAATTTGATGATGTGACATAAAGTGAAATAAGCCAGTCACAAAAAGATAAACACTATAGGATTCCACTTACATGAGGTATCTAAAGTAAACAAATTCATAGAAATGGAAAGTAAAGGCCAGGCACAGTGGCTCCTGGTATAATCCCAGCACTTTGGGAAACTAAGGTGGGCAGATCACCTGAAGTCGGGAGTTCGAGTCCAGCCTGACCAACATGGAGAAACCCCATCCCTACTAAAAATACAAAATTAGCTGGACATGGTGGCGCATGCCTGTAATCCCAGCTACTTGGGAGGCTGAGGCAGGAGAATTGCTTGAATCCGGGAGGTGGAGGCTGCGGTGAGCTGAGATCATAGCATTGCACTCCAGCCTGGCAACAAGGGTGAAACTCCGTCTCAAAAAAAAAAAAAAAGAAAGAAATGGAAAGTAAAATGGTGATTATTAGAGGTTGAGGGTAGGGAAAAAAATGAGAGTTGTTCATCGATATACAGTTTTAGATTTACAAGATGAAAATGTTGTGCAGATCTGTTGTACAACAATGTGTGAATATACTAAACACTGCTGAATTGTATACTTAAAAAACATTAAGATAGTGGATTTTATGTTATGTACTTTTTTATCATAATTTTAAAAAAACTTAAATGTGGCTGGGTACAAGGGCTCACGCCTATAATCCCAACACTTTGGGAGGTTGAGATGGGAGGATGGCTTGAGCCCAGGAGTTCAAGACCAGCCTGGGCAACATGGTGAGACCTCATCTCTACAAAAACTTTAAAAAATATTAGCTAGGCATGGTGACACCAGCCTGTGGTCCCATCTAGTTGGGAGGATATCGTGGGAGCATTGCTTGAGCCTGGGAGTTCGAGAGCACAGTGAGCTGTGATGGCACCACTGTACTCCAGTCTGGGCGACAGAATGAGACCCTGTCTTTTTTTCTTTTTTTTAACTGAAGACGCGGCCTCACTCTGTCGCCCAGACTGGAGTGCAGTGGCATGATCATGACTCACTGTGGCCTTGAACTCCAAGGCTGAAGCAATCCATCCACCTCAGCCTCCATAGTGGCTGGGACCACAGACGTATGCTACCATGCCTGGCGCTTTTTTTTTTTTTTGTAGAGATGGGGTCTTGCCATGTTGCCCAGATTGGTTTCAAACTCCCGGGCTCAAGTGATCATCGTCCTCCATCTTCCAAAGTGCTGGGATTATAGGCGTGAGCCACCACGCCCAGCCTATCTCTCAAAAACACAAAAACAGGCGCACCTGCTTATGCCTGTAATCCTAGCACTTTGGGAGGCTGAGTCAGGCGGATCACCTGAGATCAAGAGTTCAAGACCAGCCTGACTAACATGAAGAAACCCCATCTCTACTCAAAATACAAAATTAGCTGGGCTTGGTGGCGCATGCCTGTACCCAGCTACTTGGGAGGCTGAGGAAGGAGAATCACTTGAACTGGGAGGCAGAGGTTGCAGTGAGCTGAGATTGTGCCACTACAATCCAGCCTGGGCGACAAAGGCTCTGTCTCAAAAAACAAAAACAAAAAACAAAAACTTAAACATAATTATCTTCAATGCTATTAAACATTCAGTTTCTATACAAGTAACCTAATTGAAGAATTTAAAGCTCCAAACTTCTAAAGATGGTAACATTTTCTTCTTTCATCTATTAAAGAAAGATGCTCCTATATGAATTACAACTTAAGAATAATTAACTTTAATATGCAAAGAGTTTCATATATTGCCTTTTGTTGTTGTTGTTGTTGTTGTTTTCTGATAGGGAGTCTTGCCCTGCCGCCCAGGTTAGAGTGCAGTGGCACAATCTTGGCTCACTGCAACCTCTGCCTCCTGGGTTCAAGTGATTATCCTGCCTTAGTCTCCTGAGTAGCTGAGATTACAGGTGCCTACCACCACACCCAGCTAATTTTTTTGTATTTTTAATAGAGACGGGGTTTCACCATGTTGGCCAGGCTGGTTTCGAACTCCTGACCTCAAGTGATCCGCTTGCCTCAGGCTCCCAAAATGCTAGGATTACAGGCGTGAGTCACTGTGCCCGGCCTCATATATTGCCTTTTATGAAATGTATTCCCATGCATCTTATTTATTGTACAGTAAAGGATTAACCTTGCTTAAAAAGAGATTTGACCTTTGCCCTCAACTTCTAGGTGGTAACCTCTTGCCTGATAAGAGCATCTTCGTTTGCCTGGGTCCTTTAGGTCATGCATAAGAGTCTATGCTAACAGTGTGATTTATGGTGGGAGCCTTGGGCCATGTGGTGTCAGTTCAACTTCTGAAGGGCTGAAGACTAATGTCAGCCACACAGGTGGTCAACCACATATATATGACTGAGCCCCAGTACAAACCCTAAATTCAAAGCATGGGTGAGCTTCCCTGATTGACAGTACTCCGTGTGTACTGTCACACATCGTTTCTGAGAGGAAAACAGGTACTGTCTGCATGATTCCACTGGGAGGGAACAAATGGTAGTTCTGTGCTTTGGTGTCTCCTGGACCTTGTCCTATGGGTCTCTTTCCTCTGCTGATTTTAATCTGTGTCCTTTCACTGTAACAAACTGTAACTCGAGTATAATGACTTTTTAAAATCAAGCCTGAGGGTAGTTTGGAGGACTCTCAAACTTGCAGTTGGTGACAGAAGTAAGGATGGTCTTAGGAATTTCTGACCATTGCATTTACCTTCCTAGACTGTGTGCTTCTGAGGAAGGGGGATCCTATCATGTGTATTTCTGTATCTCCCACTATTGCTAGAAGAGTATGAAAAAACCAAAAACTTCTGCTGAATGAATACATTTTAATAAAGTTTATTAACAAGATGGCACGATTTTCTACAGAAGCAGGAAGGGAAGTTTAAAAACTAAATACTTAAAAATAAATAGTGCAAGATATGTTTCAAGGATTCAAACTCCCTAAACAATTATTACATAACTTATCTAAATATTAATATGTGAATACCTATTTTGCCTTAACAAATTTAAGGTATACAGAACACTAAAATGATCAAGCAAGTGAAATACAAAAATTCTACCTTATTGAACATTAAATGGGGCCCTACATATATTTTGTAAAAGTTCATTTGCCATTGAAAGACAATAAAATAAATGAGGTAAGGAAAGGATAAAAGCCTACCACAAGCTCCCTGTGCTACAGCCAGACTGAGCTCCTTTTCCTCCTGCCAGCAATGTGCCATGATCCTTCCTGCCCAGGCCTGGGCATATGCCGTTCCCTCTACCTGCAGTACTCTTGCCTCTTTGGGTCACCTAGTCCACTCCTACTCACCCTTCAGGTCTCAGGCACTTTTTCCTTAGGGAACCTTTCTGATCTCTTTAAGTCAAATTCTGTTTTATATGTTCTTATAGCACCATGTACATCTCCTTCACTTACCAAAGTTGTAATTTTATTTTTGTATGATTGACATCTGTCATCTCCATTAGGCCATAAGTTAAATAAGGTTAGAGACTGTCTGTTCCACTATTGGGCTTATTGAGGTACCTTTAGCACGTAGCACAATGCCTAGAACTTGGAATATGTTCAATAGTTTTTTAACAAATGAATGAATAAGTAAATGTCAGTTCATTATACTATAAACATCTTTGTAAACTCCAGATAAATTAAGAAAGTTTATAGGTTTTGAGTTTTTATAAAGTTTTATAAATGTATTATTGGATGTATCTACTTATTATCATTAAAAAAGACAATCTTTGCTGGGCATGGTGGCTCACACCTGTAATCCCAACACTTTGGGAGGCCAAGGCGGGCAGATCATGAGGTGAGGAGTTCAAGACCAGCCTGACCAATGTGGTGAAACCCTGTCACTACTAAAAATACAAATAAATTAGCCGGGCATGGTGCTGTACGCCTGTAATCCCAGCTACTGAGGAGGCTGAGACAAAATTGCTTGAACCTGGGAGGCGGAGGTTGCAGTGAGCTGAGATTGCGCTACTGCACTGCAGCCTGGGTGACAGAACGAGATTCTAAAAAAAAAAAAAAAAAAAAAAAAAGACAATCTTTGTGGGTTTTTTTACTTTTTTTTTTTTTTGAGACGGTGTCTTGCTCTGTTGCTCAGGCTAGAGTGCAGTGGCGCAATCTCGGCTCATTGCAACCTGTACCTCCCAGGTTCGACAGACCCTGCCACCTCAGCCTCCCCAGTAGCTGGGACTACAGGCGCACACCACCACACCCAGCTAATTTTTGTATTTTTAGTAGAGATGGAGTCTCACCATGTTGGTCACACTGGTCTCAAACTCCTGACCTCAGGTGAGCTGCCTGCCTTGGCCTCCCAAAGTACTGGGATTACAGGTGTGAGTCACTGCTCTCGGCCAACAATCTTTGTAAAAACAAAGGGATCACATAAAGTATACTTACCCTTCTATAACCATTGCAAGAGAACCCAATAAAATAGTGTGAATTACATGATAAATTATTTCTGGTCTTTCTCCAATTCGTCCATCTTCAAGAGTAACAGTTTCCTTCAGGGACTTACCACTACAAAAAGAAAATGTATTTTTTAATACTTTGAAAATATATTTGTAAAAAACCAAAGATACATTGTTTATCATCTTTGAAGTACATACCTAAAATTTTATATTTCAACATAACAAAAAATATAGGTGATCTTTAAAATTTGAAAGTATATTGTACTAGTTAAATACCTAACATATATACTACGTTTCTGCAAATGGCTTTTAGAACCTGAAGACAACAAACTCTATGAAGACTAAACATGAATTTTCAGAAAAATAAAAAAGGGCTAGGAGCAGTGACTCACGCCTGTAATCCCAGAACTTTGGGAGGCCAAAGTGGGAGGACACTTGAGGTCAAGAGTTCAAGACCGGCCTGGCCAACATGATGAAACCCCGTTTCTACTAAAATACAAGAATTAGCCAGCCATGGTGGTGCATGCTTGAAATCTCAGCTACGCTGGAGGTTGAGGCAGGAGAATCGCTTGAATCTGGGAGGTGGAGGTTGCAGTGAGCCAAGATCGTGCCACTGCACTCCAGCCTGAGTGACAGAGTAAGACTCTGTCTCAAAAAAAAGAAAATAATAATAAAGATTTGTAGGTTCTTCTTCCAAGATCAATTATGAATCAACTAGCAATTGCTAAATTAATATAGTTAAATCATAATTTGAATAAATTCTTAAAATTAAGAAATTATACACAATCTCTGTCTTTTCAAACATGATAAAAACATCAAAGGTTAGTCAAACTTTATAGCTTTTTTTTTTCTTTTTCTTTAAGAGATGGGGGTCTCACTGTGTTGCCCAGGCTGGTCTTGAACTCCTGGCATCAAGCAATCCTGCGTCAGCCTCTCAGATTGTTGGAATTATAGGCATAAGCCACTGCCCCTGGCCTCAAACTTTGTAATTTAAAACTACTTATACTGCTAACTTCGTTTAAGTTAAATAGAATAAATTATTCTTATATTAAGTAAACATTTGTACAAATTAGTAAATCGGTCTGTAAAAGTTTAACTGATTATTTAAACTTCAGTTATATATTAAGTCTCTAAGTTTAGGGCTGAGCACGGTGGCTCATGCCTGTAATCCCAGCACTTTGGGAGGCCGAGGCGGGTGGATCACCTGAGGTCGGGAGTTTGAGACCAACCTGACCAACATAGATAAAATACAAAATTAGCTGGGCGTGGCAGCGCATGCCTGTAATCCCAGCTACTCGGGAGGCTGAGGTAGGAGAATCGCTTGAACCCAGGCTAAGGTAGGAGAATTGCTTGAACCCGGGAGGCAGAGGTTGCACAGAGCCAAGATTGTGCGACTGCACTCCAGCCTGGGCAACAAGAGTGAGACTCTGTCTCAAAAAAAAAGACAGAAACAAAAAACAAAACAAAACAAAAAACTAAGTTTAAATTTTTCTGGTCAACAAAACCTTTTTTTTTTTTTTTAGACAGGGAGTGTCACTCTGTTGCCCAGCCTGGAGTGCAGTAGTGCAATCTCGGCTTACCACAACCTCTGCCTTCCGGGTTCAAGCGATTCACCTGCCTCAGCCTCCCGAGTAGCTAGGATTAACAGTGAACGCCATCACGTCCAGCTAATTTTTGTACTTTTAGTAGAGATGGGGTTTCACCATATTGGCCTGACTGGTCTCAAACTCCCGACCTTGTGATCTGCCGGCTTTGGCCTGCCAAAGTGTTGGGATTACAGGTGTGAGCCGTCGCACCTGGCCAACATATCTTATAATTATATTTTCCATGTCAATGAAAAGAGAATGGAATTAGAAGCTCTAAAACAAATATAAAAATATTGGAAGAATATTAAAAATAAGTATTTCATATATTTCCATAATGTATGTTAGTAATATGATTGATTCTCATAGGTACTTACTTAATCCTCCTAAAAATAACTTGCAACATAGAAAGAAAACAAATAATTAACACCAGGATATAGAAAGGTAATAAAGAAGACTGTGTCAATCGCAGAAAAAAATCTTGAGATGGTGCCTGCAGGGATTCTTGACAGAGGAGCCAATTCATTGTAAAATTCCTATAGAAGACAAAAAGCATGATATTAAATTCACAGACGTTTTAAACTACTGAACACAGAAGTATTTTTTTTAATATCAGTAAAAACTAAGAAAAACCACATTTCCTAAACCCGTTTACTTATAATAGCAAGGTACTATCCTTTATAAATGACGATAATAGTAACGTATTAGTAAACAAAGCATGTGCTCTCACTAAAACTGCTCTAATGAATGTAAAACTGCTGCTTTTTATTGCCAAGTAACGTGACCATCTCTAAAGCCCAATATAGTTTTTAGGGAATTTTGGTTTCTATCTTTATCTAGAAGACAACAAACAATTCAGCTGGCTAACCTCTACAAATGCATTGTCAAATATGGTAGCTACTAGAGACATGAGGTTTTTAAACAGCTGAAATGTGGCCAATTCAAATTGAGACATACTTTAAGTACAAAATACACCCAGGATTTCAAAGAAAAGAAGAGCAAAATAATGATTTGAAAAACAAAATATATCCTTAATAATTTTTACATTGTTTACAAATTATTTTTATATATTAGAGAAAATATGTTAAAATTAATTTCACTTGCTTCTTTGTATTTTTAAAAATACGGCTACTAGAAAATTACAATTACATAAGTGGTTCACATATTATTATTGGATAGACCTACTCTATATTGACAGGTGTAACTCAACTAGGACCCACTTAAAAAAGAGATACCTACTTATTAAGATAAATCATAACATTTGAAATGTAAACCTTTTGAGCAGTATGAATCAGGATAAACATTTTTTGGCCCTAAGTATGATCAACAAGACTCCTGGTTGTATATATGTTTATCTGCGTCCTCATTTCTCATCCATCTCTAAACTCCTATCCTCAATCCCTAGCCGTGGGGAAGGATGTTAGAGATGGAGTGATGTTCAGGAGTGCTCACTGATGGATTGAGAATGTCTACTTAAATCATTGGGTTTAGAACAAAATGTTAAAGTTTAACAATGTGGTAAACACATTCTAAGGTTTTTTTTTCTTTTATTTTTTAAGACAGGGTCTCACTGTCGCCCAGGCTGGGGTGCACTGGCACGATCTTGGCTCACTACGACCTCCACCTCCCAGGCTCAGGTGGTCCTCCTACCTCAGCTTCCTAAATAACTGGGACCAAGGCATGCACCACCACACCCAGCTAATTTTTTTTTTTTTTTTTTGGTTGGTTTTTTTGTAGAGACAGGGTTTTGCCATGTTGCCCAAGCAGTCATGAACTACCCGCCTCAGCCTCCCAAAATGCTAGCATTACAGATGTGAGCCACTATGCCCGGCCATTGAAGTTTTTTTATCTTTATTGTCTAAGTGGTATCAATTTAGGTAAACTTACATAATCTAAAACTTACTTAGTCATATTTAGTCCAAATTTTACTTCAAGGAATTTCAGCATATGCCCATTTTCTTTGTGTGGGACAAACATCTAGAAGAGAAAAACACCAGTTAAACAAAGAAATATTAGCTATGCTTACAAGCACATGCTTTCCCCAATACTAGAGACAGAAAACACAACAAGACTACAAAACAAAAATATGAATAAATAATATATGGTACGACTAGGAAGCAAGGAGATTTACTGACATAAATCAATACCATGACCTTATGTTAAAGCATAAACTACAATGGGGTACTAAGAACATTTCTTTTTTTCTTTTTTTTTTTTTTTTTTTGAGACAGAGTTTCATTCTTGTTGCCCAGGCTGGAGTGCAATGGCATGATCTTGGCTCACCGCAACCTCTGCCTCCCAGGTTCAAGCGATTCTCCTGCCTCAGCCTCCCCAGTAGCTGGGATTACAGACACGTACCACCACGCTCAGCTAATTTTTTGTATTTTTAGTAGAGATGAGGTTTTACCATGTTGGCCAACCTGGTCTCAAACTCCTAACCTCAGGTGATCAAGAACATTTCAACCTTATCCCACCAGGCTCAAGTAACTCACCCACTCTTCTAAACACTTTTCATTTGTCTCACTTTATTCCATATGGTGACATTTTTAACTTAATAAAAAATATGCATTCCCTTTTTCTTTTTAACTATATACAGAAAAGAATCAGAATCCTACTTTCTCACCCAATATGCTAGTTATGATTATTGTTTAACTCAAAATTATACTGTTTAAACTCTATTACTGTGCTACTTCATTATTCTCATTAAAATTTAGTCCAATATACTTCATTATTCATTTTGTTTTACTATATGAATCCCAGAGAGTTACTTACCTTCATTATAATATTCAATGTTATTGTCAGAGTACACACCAAGTAAAAATTAATCACTTTTATTATTTTAGCTACAAAACTTCCTTTCTTCACATTCAGCTGTGGAGGAAAAAGCATATGAATAAAGAAGTGAGGTGTTAAAAAATTAACAATTTAAAAAGTAATCATAAGAATGGCCGAGCACGGTGGCTCAAGCCTGTAATCTCAGCACTTTGGGAAGCCAAGGAGGGGGGATCACTTGAGGTCAGGAGTTTGACACCAGCCTGGCCAACATGGTGAAACCCGGTCTCTACTAAAAATACAAGAATTAGCTGGGTGGGGTGGCACATGCTTCTAATCCCAGCTACTTGGGAGGCTGAGGCAGGAGAATCACTTGAACCCAGGAGGCAGAGGTTGCAGTGAGCTGAGATGTACTCCAGCCTGGGCAACAGAGCAAGACTCCATCTCAAAAAAAATAAATTAAAATAATAACAATAAAAAGACAGTTCTAATTACCTGAAGGCACTTAGCAAGCATTAAGGCTGCTACTAAACTTAGTAAAGGAGATACCAACAAAGCTGGATTCTCAAATTGCAGTAAATATCCCAGAAAGAGGGAAAATATGTAGATTTTATAAACTTCATAAACCTGTTGTGACAAAAATAAAATAAGTGAGAATAAGTTATATTTTATCATACATGTTTTCATTTGTTTTATTTAGATTTAACTATAATTATACAGTAAATGCTCTACTATAATTTAGGAAAGTATTATGCAAATGTTCAATCAATATTTTTAATGTTGGCCGGGCATGGTGGCTCACATCTGAAATCCCAGCACTTTGGGAGGCCAAGGTGGGTAGATCACTTGAGGTCAGGAGTTCGAGACAAGTCTGGCCAACATTGTGAAACCCGTCTCTATTAAAAACAAAAAATATTAGCTGGGCATGGTGGCGAGAGCCTGTAATCCCAGCTACTCGGGAGGCTGAGGCAAGAGAATTGCTTAACCCGGTAGGTGGAAGTTGCAGTGAGCCAAAATCGCACCATTGCACTCCAGCCTGGGTGACGGAGCAAGACTGTCTCAAAAAAAGAAAAAGAAGAAAGAAAAATCAGACGGGCATGGTGGCACGCACTTGTAGTCTCAGCTACTCAGGAGGCTGAGGCAGAAGGATCGCTTGAGCCTGGGAGGCAGAGGTTGCAGTGAACCATGATTGAGCCACACTGCACTCCAGCCTGGGTGACAGACTGAGACCCTGTCTCCAAAAAAGTAAAAATAAATAAATTAAAATAAAATAAAAAACAAAAAGAAAAAAAATCAGTCAATAGCCAGAGCCACTTGAAAAAAAAAAAAAGATACCTCGGTCAGGTGCGGTAGCTCATGCCTGTAATTCCAACACTTTGGGAGGCTGAGGCGGGTGGATCAAAAGGTCAGGAGTTCGAGACCAGTTTGGCTAACATGGTGAAATCCCATCTTTACTAAAAATACAAAAACTACCTGGGTGTGGTGGCAAGCGCCTGTAATCCCAGCTACTTGGAAGGCTAAGGCAGGAGAATCGCTTGAAGCCAGGAGGTGGAGCTTGCAGTGAGCTGAGATTGAGCCACCGCACTCTAGCCTGGACAACAGAGTGAGACTCCGTCTCAAAAAAAACCAAAAAGATACCTCACTGTTACAAGTCAGAACAGTAGTTACCCTTGGGGGTTGAAGTAATGACTGGGAGACAGAGCATGATGGAGACTTCTGGGTGTTGGTAATGATCTATTCCCTTTTTAAATTTTTTTAGAGGTGGGGTCTCACCATGTTGCTCAGGCTGGTCAAGTGATTCTCCCGCCTCAGCCCCCACCTCACACAGCTAATTTTAAAAAATTTTTTGTACAGATAGGGTCTCACTGTGTTGCCCAGGCTGGATTTGAATTCCTGGGCTTAAGGAATCCTCCTGCCTTGGCCTCCTGAGTAGCTGGGACTACACGCATGTGCCACCATACCTGGCTTATGTTCTATTTTTGATTTGGGTTCTGGTTCTACAGAAGTGTGCCAGTTACCAAATAACTCTCTTAGTTCCAAACTCCCCTTTCTATCCTTTGCCTGGCAATGCTGGGCCTAGGACTCTGCAATCTACATTTCTGCTTTTCCTGTCGGTTCCCTATGAAGCTCTGCCAATAGGAAATGCTAGAGGGAAAGTGCAAGCCTGGAGGAGGAAGGAGCCTGCTCCTTCCTCTTGCTTCCTGATGACTTGAGGGTCCTGTGATCTCACCTCAAGGATGCTTCTTCAACCCAACAGAGCAATTACTTCCTATGGAAGCACTGAATGCAGCTGCAGTTTTCCCAACACTTCAAGAACTAGCTTCATCACATCTTCCAGCCCAAGAAACCCAAGACCAGTCAGACACAGCCACATCCTCAGAGGCCTGGGTCCCAATTCTGAAGGGCCCTACTTTTGAGCAAAGCTGGTATTTCTGAGCTCAAAAGTCTGAGTATCAGCTCTGTGAGGTCCTGTTCTATATTTCTACGTTTTAATAATTTCATATTTTTCCCTAGCAGTTAACTGCTTTCTGCGTTGCGATCTCTATGAAACTTTCAGGCTCTATTACCCTTTCATTTAGCAAGTTAATGACTTTATACTTGGTTAACAATTTATGTTAACTTCTCTTTGTCCAAATAACTTAAATGTTGTACGCATTGGGGTTCTGAACCATAGGAGTGTATGGATGAAGAAAAGAGAGGTTTTAAGATACAATGCTATAAATACATTCATTCTCTGGATTTAAAATCATCATTTCAAAATGCCATAATACCTTGTCATTTTGCTTCAGTGAAAAGATATCTAGCAGGAATAGAGATATTGCTTGAAGAAACAGGAGATAATGGCTATACTCCCACATCATCATAAATGTGTAAGTTGAAGCACTCATCAACAAGTAGCAAAACCTCTAGGGAAAACAAATGAAAGAAACTAAATATCAATAGCTTTATTACGATAAAAGCCTATGAGACTGTTACCTCAAAGTTGCAGCTCTGTTACTCGTTCAACTTTAAGCTATATAATTATTGAAACTTTGTTTTTAAATCACATAATTATTATTAAATCCTTACAAAAACAACAAGAGCTCAAATAAGGCACTTGAGAGAAATCAACCACTTGTCCTTCAGTGTTCAACATCACATTGAGAATTTCAGGAAGACAAAGGGGAAGAAAAAGAAAATTCAATATAATTTTCTTTCATCCCAAAAGAAGTAAAGCAATAAATATAAGAAAGTGGTGGCGTTTACTAGACCTGGCTGGTGAGCTTTTGTTATTGTGGAAGCAACTCCTTTTGCTGTGAAAATAATATTTCAATTCCATGGTGCTTCAAGTTTTAATAATTTCCTAATTTTCCCTTTGTTCCCTCAGTCCTAGTGGTGGTAGCCGCTTTCTATAGTTGTGATCTCTATGAAACTTTCAGGCTCATATTACCCTTTCATTTAGCAAGTTAATGACTTTATACTTGGTTAACAATTTATGTTAACTTTTCTCGTCCAAATAACTTAAATGTTGGTATTCATCATGGTTCAAACTTATTTTCTTAAAAACTTCATTTAAATAGTCTGTTTACATCTCAGCCTATTCCACAGCCTATGTCTTTGCTTTTTTCACTTCCTGTCAACAGAAGTGTTATCTTTCCCCAATGCCTGTACTGTCAGCCATATTAAACTTTCAGCTCTTTTCCTCTGCTAAATACTAAACACAAGGGATGTCACTGCCCTTGCCGAAAATCTGCCTAGGTCAATTTTGTCCTTCAAAATGTCATCTCCCATGTGATCCCTTAGCAAGTTACCAAGTCTGTGACAAATCCCATAACATATTCAACAACAGCTTCTCCTTCTTCCATGGACCTACTTTTAAACTCTGGATCTCTCCACTGGCTGTAGTGTCAAATGACCTTGTTCAGATAAGAACAGTGAAGGAGAAGGACAATAAAGGTCAGTCAAGAAACCTAAGAACTGTGCTCTCTAAAACTAAGTCTTTCATACTCAGCTGACTACACTCAAGGATAAATTCCAGAGTCAGAAATACCTCAGCCTTCAGCAGATAAAATAATTTTCCAGCATCCTGAATTAGATTAAGACCAGAGAACCAAATGTAAGAAATGGCAAACTTCCACCTGTTGGGCAAATAACACCAACTGCAAAGCACAGAAGGGCTCTAACATAAGCTTCTGCTCTTCCTGTCACCATAGCTATGCGCAGGGCAAGGGTTCTGGAAGCCTTCTAATGTGGAACAATCAGAACTGTAATAACCAGACCTGACACCATCATTCCCAGAGAAACCAATTCCAGAAAGCAATGAAGGCTCAAATCTAGACCCAGCCTAATTAACGTACCGGGCATTTGGAGATTAATTCTGAGATTCTGGGGGAAAGCTACAACATACTAAAACAAATTGTTAATTCCAAAGGTTGACTCTCAAACTACTCTAAGAGCACACAGTAAAAATGTCTTAAAGAGAGAACTATGTATCAAACACAACCTGTAGAGTTAGCAAAGTTATTTCTTTCCCTGAGCATTTTCAAGGTTCTGTGCAGTCTTGCCTACCCCGACCTTGCTTGCAGTGTCTCACAGGGCTTCACTTTCACTGTGCCTGTAGTGTGAACTTTTTACACATAGGATTTATGTGATACATCAAACAGGTTTCAATAATCAACCACAAATGTTTCTTAATGACTCCAGATAACTGCACAAAAGACTGAACTGAACTTGGATATCCTAAGGCAACTGGGACGACGAAACTTAGCCTCAACAATGGGAAGCAAAATACAAAATACGTGATTTTTTAAAAGTATATGGGCTGGGCACGGTGACTCACACCTGTAATCCCAGTACTTTGGGAGGCCGAGGCAGGCGGATCACCTGAGGTCGGGAGTTCGAGACCAACCTGACCAACATGGAGAAACCTCATCTCTACTAAAAATACAAAATTAGCTGGGCATGGTGCAGCAGGCCTGTAATCCCAGCTACTTGGGAGGCTGAGGCAGGAGAATTGCTGGAACCAGGGAAGCAGAAGTTGTGTTGAGCCGAGATCGCACCATTGCACTCCAGCCTGGGCAACAAGAGCGAAACTCCATCTCAAAAAAAAAAAAAAAAAAAAAAAAAAAAAACATGTAAGCTGAGCACAGTGGCTCACACCAATAGTCTCAACACTTTTGAGAGGTGAAGCCAGCTGGACTTCCTGGGTCCAGTGGGGACTTGGAGAACTTTTCTGTCTTACAAGAGGATTGTAAAACACACCAATCAGCACTCTGTAGCTAGGACTGTAAAATGCACCAATCAGCACTCTGTAAAACCACACCAATCAGTGCTCTGTAGCTAGCAAGAGGATTGTAAAATGCACCAATCAGTGCTCTGTAAAACGCACCAATCAGTGCTCTGTAAAATGCACCAATCAGCGCTCTGTAAAGTGCACCAATCAGCGCTCTGTAAAATGCACCAATCAGAAGGATCCTAAAAGTAGCCAATCGCAGGGGGAATTGAAAAATGGGCACTCTGATAGGACAAAAACAGAACATGACAGGGGACAAATAAGGGAATAAAAGCTGGCCACCCCAGTCAGCAGTGGCAACCCGCTTGGGTCCCCTTCCATGCTGTGGAAGCTTTGTTCTTTCGCTCTTCACAATAAACCTTGCTACCACTCACTCTTTGGGTCCGTGCCATCTTTAAAAGCTGTAACACTCACCCCAACAGTCCGCAGCTTCATTCTTGAAGTCAGCGAGACCACCAACCCACTGGAAAGAACCAACTCCGGACACACTCTGTGAGGTCAAGGCAGGTGGATCACTTGAGGCCAGGAGTTCGAGACCAGCCTGGCCAACATGGTAAAACTCCGTCTCTACTAAAAATACAAAAATTAGCTGGGTGTGGTGATGTGCGTCTGTAGTCCCAGCTGCTAGGGGGGCTGATGCATGATAATCGCTTGAACCCAGGAGGCGGAGGTTGCAGTGAGCTGAGATTGTCCCACTGCACTCCAGCCTGGGCAACAGAGCAAGAGACTCCCCCTCTCAAAAAAAAAAAAAAAAAAAAAAAAAAAAAAACATGTTGCTAAAATACTGCTCAGTGATGGCAAGGAGCAAAGTATTCACAGGTAATAACTCACATGGATGTCAAGGGCATTATTAGGCTGAGTGAAAAAAGCTAATCTTAAAAGGTTACATACTACATGATTTGATTCCATTTATATAACCTTTCAAGGTGACAAAACTATAGTGATAGAGAAGAGATCAGTGGTTGCCAGAGGTTTGGGTTAGAGGAAGGATGTGATTATTAACGTACACAAGAGTTTCTTAGTGGTGAGAGAAGAGTTCTATGTCTTGATT
Organism: Macaca thibetana thibetana; assembly: GCF_024542745.1. NCBI lineage: Eukaryota > Metazoa > Chordata > Mammalia > Primates > Cercopithecidae > Macaca > Macaca thibetana. The sequence continues at coordinate 50,383,390 of NC_065585.1, forward strand.
ATGATGACGGTTACTCAAATGTATATATGTGATAACAACTAATATGACTATACACCCACTTTCCACAAAAGCAGTACATGTAAAACCTGGTGAAATGTTAAGAAAGTCAGTGCCTGAATTAACAGTATTATATCAATGCCAATTTCTTCATGCAAGATATTATTGGGGGAAGACGGGTGATGGGTCAAAAATGTAGTAAGCCTAGATCATGCCACTGCACTCCAGCCTGGGTGACAGTGCGAGTCCATGTCTCAAAGAAACAAACAAAAAGGTAAATATAAAGAAACTTAGGCAGTTCATTCTGCTATACCAAACTCTTTTTTTTTTTTTTAGAGACGGAGTCTTACTCTGTTGCCCAGGTTGGAGTGCAGTGGCATGATCTCAGCTCACTGCAACCCCCAACTCTGGGTTCAAGCGATTCTCCCACCTCAGCCTCCCAACTAGCTGGGAGTACAGCTGTGCACCACCACACCCAGCTAATTTTTGTATTTTTAATAGAGACGGGTTTCGCCATGTTGGCCAGGCTGGTCTCGAACTCCTGACCTCAGGGGATCCGCCTGCCTCAGCCTCCCAAAGCGCTGGGTAATATTATAGGCGTGAGCCACCACACCCGGCCTATACTAAACTCTTTTACTTAACAATTGAAGCACTATTCTTCTCTAAGAGACAGCTGTACAATCAAACAGGAAAATATTCAATCATAGACTCTCTGACTATTAAAGAAAATATATTCTTGGCCAGGTGCAGTGGCTCATAGCTATAGTCCCAGCACTTTGGGAGGCCAAGGAGGGCAGAACATTTGAGGTCAGGAGTTCGAGGCCAGCCTGGCCAACATAGTGAAACCCCGTCTCTATTAAAAATACAAAAATTAACTGGGCATGGTGCTGGGCACCTGTAATCCCAGCTACACAAGAAGCTAAGGCAGGAGAATCGCTTGAGCCTGGGAGGCAGAGGTTGCAGTGAGCAGAGATCACGCCATTACACTCCAGCCTGGGTGACAGATAGTAAGACTGTCTAAAAAAAAAAAAAAGAAAATATACTCTTGTGCAGAAAGATCTTTATACAAATACAACATAAAGGAAGACCACAAAGCTGAAATGTGTTCATGTTATTTTATACACAAAAAAGGAAATGCTAGTTATAAAAATGAAATAATAAAGTTTGCTATGCTCAGGACATTTGTCACCACTGAAAGGAGAAAACAATAGTACATTTTTTCAGAGATTTTTATAAAGGACCCATAAGTACATCCTGTTTCCTGGACAACCAGGTTTAATAATCTCTGCTCTCTTTTTCTAGCCAGGAATTCTTAACCCCAAATAAGAAGACTATCAAAGGACTGTTACAATTCAGTCAATTTCAATATAACTGGTTGCCTCTATAATCATTTTATGCATTTTAAATAATTATTCTTTTTCTATCTGGAGGCAGGGTCTCACTCTGTTGCCCAGGCTAGAAGGCAGTGGTGCGATCTCAGCTCACTGCAACCTCCGCCTCCCAGGTTCAAGCGATCCTCCCACCTCAGCCTCCCAAGTAGCTGGGATTACAGGTGTGTGCCATCACACCTGGCTAATTTTTGAATTTTTATTAGAGACAAGGTTTCACCATGTTGGCCAGGCTGGTCACAAACTCCTGACCTTAAGTGATCTGCCCACCTCAGCCCCCCACAGTGCTGGGATTATAGGCATGAGCCACAGCGCCTGGCCTAAAATCATTATCCTGAGACAGACTCTGCAGGCTTTTTCTAACTGCCAAAAGGGCTGTGGCAACAACAATAACAATAACAATGTAAGAATCTAAACTACCAGGGAAAGTCTCCTGAAATTTTTACCAACCTACCTATACCTCAGTCACAGAAAACATGAGAAGAAACAGAATATGCAGGGCTGCCATCCAAGTTAACACTGCTGTCATTTGTGGTCACTCTACATCTTGTTTAATATATCTTTAAATCATTGCGATTGAAGGCCATCAATGTTCCAGAAGTCCGAGAAGTGATAAAATAACAGTGGAACAGATTTTCAAAATAAGAGATTCTTCATATATTTGTCAAGTTAACTATATTAAAATAATAAAACATCTCCTTTCTCCTTGTTGACTGTTAATCAGATTACAGAGTAACAGTGTTGTAAGAAAACTACCTAACTATACCTTTTAATATGTAGTAACCAGGCTTCATTAAATATTATTTAATTCTTACTAGGACTAAAATTTATTTGCTATTATGTACCACATTTGCAATACATTAGAATTAGCTGCAATGGATAAAACAGATTTGTATCTTACCTCTCCATAAGTATTTAAGTTGCTTTTTAAATAGCCTGTAAGTGCAGCAATTTGGCATGCAAAATATGGTAGTGCCCAGTTTTCTCTTAAAGGAATGGAGTATTCAATTCTTGTTGTATCTACCCTAAAATAAACCACAGATGAACAGTAAATAAGACATTATATTTGTGTTACATTATACTTTTCAAAGTACTTTAACACAAATCTCATTGTTCTCCATAACAATCCTGTGAGGCAGGCATAGCCAGATCCACCATTGTCTTTTTTTTTTTTTTTTTTGAGATGGAGTCTATCTCTGTCGCTCAGGCTGCAGTGCAGTGGCACGATCTTGGCTCACTGCAACCTCTGCCTCCAGGGTTCAAGTGAACCTCAGCCTCCTGCATAGCTGGGATTACAGGCGCGAATCACCACACCTGGCTAATTTTTATATTTTTAGTAGAGACTGGGTTTCACCATGTTGTCTCAAACTCCTGACCTCAGGTATGTACCCGCCTCGACCTCCCAAAGTGCTGGGATTACAGGCATGAACCACCGCGCCCAGCCCAGATCCACCATGGTCTATACAGCATCTTTGAGCAAATTAATAGGGTCTCACCCCCGGCCCCCGTCGCCCCCAAGAAGCTGCAGAGCTACTGTGCACTACTTGGTGAACAGATGGGCCTCTGTGAGAGATTGAAAAAGGCATGCCTTCTCTAGGCACACCCCATGCTAAGGTACACAGCTTGTTGCACAGAGTACCCCGGATTTCAGCCACACCCTCCCTTCCCTTAACCAGATGGCTACTCTTCACTAGAGTACAATCTGCACCATATAATTAGCAGCCTGGCAGATCCAAAGTTCTTATTCCCCTTTACAAAAGGAGTATGAAGTTCAGAAATGTAAGGTAATTTAATCAAGGCCATCTAGCTAGTAGGTGGCATAATTGGGATTAAAATGCTCATCTTTTGATATCTAATTCAATAATCTTTTCAGTCAGCAGGTTCCCCAGAATTAATATCACAGTCTTTTATGTGATATACTTAGAGACTTGAAAATTCCCAGAATCAGAAATATAGGAATGTCAGGCCGGGGACGGTGGCTCATGCCTGTAATCCTAGCAATTTGGGAGGCTGAAGCAGATGGATCACCTAAGCTCAGGAGTTCCAGACCAGCCTGGCCAACGTGGTGAAAACCCGTCTTTATTAATAACACAAAAATTAGCTTGGCGTGGTGGTGCGTGCTTGTAGTACCAGCTACTTGTTAGGCTGAGGCAGAAGAATTGCTTGAATCCGGGAGGCGGAGGTTGCGGACAGCAGAGATCACGCCATTGCACTCCAGCCTGGGTGACACAGCCAAGACTCCTCAATCAATTTTCATTGAGAGCTTGTTGTGTCCTGTGCATATCCTCATACCACAATACCTCATACCTCTCCAGCAATCACAGAATTTGGCTCTCTTACACTCAATAGCTATTTTCTACACAAAAATAAAGGTGCTGTTGTTTTTTTGAAAATTTATGAAAATTGCTGCCTAACTTGTCTAAGTAATAATGATTAACATGCTTGCATGTTAACTTAGTTCCCTCAATGGCCAAGTGACACACTCCTGCATACTGGTATCAGAGTTGGTAGTTATATTTCCAATTACACCAATCATGAACCACTGAATTGTTTGCAAATAATCAAAATTACAAATGTCACATCCTCACAGACCAAGAAGATAAAGTTGCAACAGCAATAAATCCAACCAGGCTCAGCATGTTATCACAGCCAAAAGAAACAAACACATACTTCAAAATGCCATGAAAACATAAGAACAAAAACATTTTTGAGAAAGCAATTTTCTCCTTCCATAATAGCAGCATATATAATAAATCCTAAAAATCATTTTTACTCATCTCTTTTCCTAGTCTCAGACCTCTAAGCACTAATAACTTTTTTCCTATTCATAATAGCAGCATATATAACCAACCCTAAAAATCATTTTTACTCATCTCTTTTCCTAGTCTCAGACCTCTAAGCACTAATAACTTTCTTCCTATTCCCTCCCCAATTGCTGGAGTGCAGTGACACGATCATGGCTCACTGCAGCCTCGACCTCCCAGGCTCAGAGGATCGCCCCGCCTCAGTATCCCCAAGTAGCTGGGATTACAGGCACATGCCACCACGCCCACCTAATTTTTTGTATTTTTAGTAGAGCCAGCATTATGACACGTTGCCCAGGCTGGTCTCAAACTTCTGGGTTCAAACAATCTGCCTGCCTTTGCTTCCCAAAGTGCTGGGATAACAGGTGTGAGCTACCATGCCCGGTAGCACAATGTACTTCCTTTTTTTCTTTTTTTTTTTTTTTGAGACGGAGTCTTGCTCTGTCACCCAGGCTGGAGTGCAATGGTGCAATCTCGGCTCACTACAATCTCTGCCTCCCAGGTTCAAGCGATTCTCCTGCCTCAGCCTCCTGAGTAGCTGGGACTACAGGTGCCCACCACCACGCCTGGCTAATTTTTTGTATTTTTAGTAGAGACAAGGTTTCACTATGACGGCCAGGCTGGTTTGGAACTCCTGACCTCATGATCCACCTGCCTCAGCCTCCCAAAGTGCTGGGATAACAGGCGTGAGCCACCGTACTTTCTTAAGTCATCTGCAGCCCTCTCTGTGATGCTTCAAAATAATATTTTGACCATTTTCTGTTTAGCACAATAGTTCAGTAGCTAAGCAAAACAAGACAAAAGAATTTCCTAGGAAGAAAGAGATAAAAACAGGGTAAAAAATAATTACACTTAAATATTTTTGTTCCTGTCAATATCTGTAATAATTAACTAATCACTATTATAAAAAATCAAGGATCTCCACTGCCCTATAATCCATTCAAGTATTTATCCCTTATATAAATATTTTACAGGATCAAAACTCTTCAATGAATTTATATTCTGCTTTTTAAACTTAAATGTATTCTGCATGTTTTCCTTTCTTCATACTTATTCTTTTTTGAAAAATATTTTATTGTAAAAGCAATATATGTTTGTTAAAGAAATATTAGAAAATGTATACTAACAAAAAGAAGAAAAATCTTAAAACACCTATAATCTCACCCATTCAGAGGCTAACATTGTTAAATCTTCTGCCATAGCTTAGTCAGTACAGTACGATGAGGAAAAGAAACACAAGGAATCAAGTTGCAAAGGAAAGTAAAACTGTGGGGGTTTTTTTTGCAGAAGATACTGTGTACATAGAAAACCCTAAAGAATCTTAAAAAGTCGGGCGCGGTGGTTCATGCCTGTAATTCCAGCATTTTGGGAGGCCGAGGTGGGCAGATCATGAGGTCAGGAGATCGAGACCATCCTGGCTAACGCAGTGAAACCCCGTCTCTACTAAAAATACAAAAAAATTAGCCGGGCACGGTGGCGGGCACCTGTAGTCCCTGCTACTCCAAAGGCTGAGGCAGGAGAATGGCGTGAACCCGGGAGGCCGAGCTTGCAGTGAGCCAAGATCACGCCACTGCACTCCAGCCCAGATGACGAGTGCGACTCCGTCTCAAAAAAAAAAAAAAAAAAAAAAAAACTAAAAAAAAATACCAAAACGAATAAATGAATTTAGCGAGGCTGTGGGCTATACGGTTTCTATTTTTTTTTTTTTTTTTTTTTGAGATGGAGTCTCACTCTGTCACCCAGGCTGGAGTGTAATGGCGTGATCTCGGCTCACTGCCACCTCTGCCTCCCGGGTTCAAGCGATTCTCCTGCCTCAGCCTCCTAAGTAGCTGGGACTACAGGTATGTGACACCACGCCCGGCTTATTTTTTTGTATTTTTAGTAGAGACGGGGTTTCACTGTGTTAGCCGGAATGGTCTCGATCTCCTGACCTCGTGATCCGCCCGCCTCCGCCTCCCAAAATCCTGGGACTACAGGCGTGAGCCACCGTGCTCGCCCTGTTTTTGCTGTTTTGAAATAGTTTCCCTCTTGTTGCCCAGGCTGGAGTCCAATGGTGCGATCTCGGCTCACTGCAACCTCCGCCTCCCAAGTTCAAGTGATTCTCCTGCCTCAGCCTCCCCAGTAGCTGGGATTACAGGCACGCACCACCACAATCAGCGAATTTTGTATTTTTTGTAGAGACAGGGTTTCACCATGTTGGTCAGGTTGGTCTCAAACTCCTGACCTTAGGTGATCCACCCACCTTGGCCTCTCAAAGTGCTGGGATTACAAGCATGAGCCACCACACCCAGCCAGCTGTGGGATATAAGGTTAATAGACACAAATCAATTGTTTTTCTATAAACTATCAATGAACATTAAAATTAGTTTTTTTGTTTTTTTGTTTTTTGAGACGGAGTTTCGCTCTTATTGCCCAGGCTGGAGTGCAATGGCGCAATCTTGGCTCACCACAACCTCTGCCTCCGGGTTCAAGCGAGTCTCCTGCCTTAGCCTCCCAAGTAGTTGGCATTACAGGCATGCACCACCACGCCCAGCTAATTTTGTATTTTTAGTAGAGACAGAGTTTCTCCATATGGGTCAGGCTGGTCTCAAACTCCCAAACTCTGGTGATCCGCCCACCTCGGCCTCCCAAAGTGTTGGGATTACAGGCATGAGCCACTGCGCCCAGCCTAAAATTACCATTGATAACAACATCAAAAAGATAAAATCTCTATGAATGAATCTTTAAAAAGATGGGTAAGATCTCTACACTAAAAACAAGAAAATTGGGCTGGGTGCAGTGGCTCACACCTGACACTTTGGGAGGCACAGACAGACGACTGCTTGAGCCCAGGAGTTCAAGACCAGCCTGGTCAACATGGCAAAATCCCATCTCTACCAAAAATATAAAAATTAGCTGGGTGTGGCTTCCATGGTCCCAGTTATATGGTAGAGTGAAGCAGGAAGATCGCTTGAACCCAGGTCGAGGCTGCAGTGAGCCAAGATTGTGCCACTGCACTCCCACTCCAGCCTGGACGACAGAGAGAGACTCTGTCTCAAAAAAAGAAAAAAAGAAAAAGGAAGAAAACCCACAAAAATGCTGAGAGAAAGAAACCCTAAATAAATGAAGTGATATGTCAGATGTATCACGTTTTATATACCACAGAATGGAAGACTCAATATTGTTAACATGTCCGTTCTCCCCAGTTGAACTGATGGATCCATGACATCTTTATCAAAATCTGAGCAAGCTTTTAAAAAGGAAATTTAAAAGCTGATTCTAAAATTTATATGGAAGTACTAAGGATCTACAATAGCCAAAATAATCTGGACAAAGGAGAACACATTTAGAGGGTTAAACAATCTAATTTTGACTTATAAAAAGGCAACAGTTATCAATACAGTATGGTATTGGAATTAGAATATACAAATCAATAGGACAAAAAAGACCAGTCTAGAAATAAACCCACACATACATAGTTCATTTTTACTCAAAGTGCTAAGTCAAAACACTAGTAAAAAGAAAGTCTTTTTAAAAATCATGCTGTAACAACTGGACAACTATACGAAAAAGAAAATCTCAACCATTATCTCACATTGTACATAAAAATTAATTGAAATAGATCATATACCTAAACCTAAAAACCGAAACCATAACGTTTCTTGATGAAAACATAGGAAAACATTACAGTATATTTCCAGTGAAGAAAGATTTATTGAGGCTGGGCATGGTGGCTCACTCATGCCTGTAATCCCAGCACTTTGGGAGGCTGAAGTGAAAGGATCACTTGAGCCTAGGAGTTTGAGACCAGCCTAGGCAACATAATGAGACCACGCCTCTACAAAAAATAGAAAAATTAGCAAGGCACGGTGGCACATGCATGTAGTCCCAGCTACTTGGAAGGCTGAGGTGACAGGATCCATTGAGCCTGGGAGGTCAAGATTGCAGTGAGCCAAGACCACACCACTGCACTCCAGCCTGTCTCAAAAAGAAAGAAAGAAAGAAAGAAAAAGACAAAGAAAAAAAAAAAAAGATTTCTTGGACAGGATACTATAAGTACTAATCTTAAAAGAAAGCAAGCCACAGCCTATGAAAAAATATTCACAGTACACATATGAGACCAAAGACTGTTATCTACAATAACAAAGAACTCTGACAAATAAACAATTAAAAGACAAATCTAAGCTTTTTTTTTTTTTTTTTTTTTTTTTTTTTTTGAGACCGAGTCTCACTCTGTCACCCAGGCTGGAGTGCAGTGACACAATCTCGGCTCACTGCAACCTCCGCCTCCCAGGTTCAAGCCATTCTCCTGCCTCAGCCTCCTGAGTAGCTGGGACTACAGGCGCGTGCCACCCTGTCCAGCTAATTTTTGTATTTTTAGTAGAGGGGGGGTTTCCCCATGTTGGCCAGGATGGTCTCCTAGATCTCTTAATTTCATGATCTTCCTGCTTCAGCCTCCCAAAGTGCTGGGATTACAGGTGTGAGACCCTGCGCCTGGCAGTCTAAGCTTTTAAAATGGGCAAAATACTTAGACATTTCACAAAATACATGAATGACCAACAAACACATGAAAAGGTACCCAATATCATTAATCATCAGGGAAATACAAGAATATAGACCACATGGAACTCTCACACAATTTTGACAGAAAAATAGAATGGTACCATCACTTTAGAAAACAGTTTGGCAGTATCTTAAAAGTTAAATATACACCTGCCATACGACCTAGCAATTCTACCCAAAAGAAATGAAAGCATATGTCCACACAAAACTGGAAACTACCCAAATGTCCATCAGTATCTGAATAAATGAATTATGATATATTCATACTATGTAATAGAACTTAGTGATAAAAAAGAATGAACTATTAATATAGCCAACATACATGAATACCAAAATAACACTGAGTAAAAAAAGCTGGAGCCCCACCACCAAAAAGCATGTGCTGTATGACTCCATTAATATATAATTCTAGAAAACACCATCTATAGAGACTGAAAGCAAATCATGCTGGGCATGCTCACTCATGCCTGTAATCACAGCACTTTGGGAGGCTGAGGCATGCAAATTGTTTGAGCCCAGGAGTTTGAGATCAGCCTGGGCAACATGGTGAAACCCCATCTCCACTAAAAATGCAAAAATCAGCTGGCCGTGGTGGTGCACACCTGTAATCCCAGCTACTTGGGAGGCTGAGGCAGGAATTGCTTGAACCCAGGAGGCAGAGGCTGCAGCAAGCCGAGATCGTGCCACTGCACTCCAGCTTAGGCGACAGAGTGAGACTCAGTCTCAAAAAATAAAAAAAAGAAAAAAAAAAGAAAGCAGACACAGGTTTCCTGGGGACAGCAGCATAGTAGTGGTGGTTGGGTAAGAAAAGAGGGAGGTATTAGAAAGGAAATTTTGGAGACTGGGCATAGTGGCTCACACCTGTAATCCCAACACTTTGGGAGGCTGAAGTGGGCAGATCACTTGAGGTCAGGGGTTTGAGACCAGCCTGGCCAACATGGTGAAACCCATCCTCTACTCAAAATATAAAAATTAGCCAGGCATGGTGGCACATGTCTATAACCCCAGCTACTCAGGAGGCTGAGGCAGGAGAACTGCTGGAACCTGGGAGATGGAGGTTGCAGTGAGCCTAGACTGCACCACTGCACTCCAGCCTGGGTGAGAGTGAGATCCTGTCTCAAAAAAAAAAAAAAAAAAAAAAAGGAAACTTTGGGTAGTGATGGATATGTTCATTATACTGATTGTGTTGATGATTTTGTGGGTATATTTAAATGCCTAAATTGATCAAATTGGATACTTTAAGTATGTCTGGTTCATTCTATGTCAATTATACCTCAATAAAGCTGTTAAAAAGCATTAAAATACTTATTCACATATACATTCATAGAAGATAGGTTTGCATATATTTATACACACACCCACACACAGATACACATACATATGCAAAAACAGGATCACATGTGACAGTCAAATGAAACAAAAGCTGCAAGGAAGTTAGCAGTGCCTAGAACCTAGTAAACATTCAGTATTACAGTAAATCTTAGCTCTTTCCTAATTCTCTAACAAACTATTTTTTACTTAACAATATATTATGAACATCTTTCCAAGATATCCATGTCAATAAACATACTTCAAGAACATTTAATGACCATGACACACCATTGTATAGTATAGATCTACTATAAATTTCCTATTGTTATACACTTTGTTTCCAACTTTGTCTATTACAAATAATTTTTAAAAACATGAATCAGGCCAGGCACAGTGACTATGGGAGGCCAAGGCAGGTGGATCACTTGAGGCCAGGAGTCCAAGACCGGCCTGGCCAACATGACAAAACTCCATCTCTACTAAAAATACAAAAATTAGCTGGCTGTAGTAGTGCACACCTGTAGTCCCAGCTACTCAAGAGGCTGAGGCACGAGAATCACTTGAACCCACTAGGCGGAGGCTGCAGTGAGCTGAGATTGCACCACTGCACTACAGCCTGGGTGATAGAGCAAGACTTGGTCAAAAACAAAAAAACAAAAAACATGAACCAGTATTTTTATATAGTAATTATTGATTCCATTGTTTTTATTTATTTATTTATTTATTATTATTATTATACTTTAAGTTCTAGGGTACATGTGCATAACGTGCAGGTTTGTTACATATGTATACTTGTGCCATGTTGCTGTGCTGCACCCATCAACTCGTCAGCACCCATCAACTCATCATTTACATCAGGTATAACTCCCAATGCAATCCCTCCCCCCTCCTCCCGATTTCATTGTATAAGCTCATTAATCCATCTAAAATTTATCTTAATATGTGTGCAATAAGCATTTATTTTCCAGATTTAGTTGTCCCAATACCTTTTAATGAATATCATGTCTTCTGTAGGGAATAGAGAAGTTCTTCAAAGTTTCTTAATCCATAAAGGGTTTATCATTCCTTGGTTAAATGTTTGTATATGTATATTCCGAGGCTGCTCCAACTTGTTCTGGTAGGTTGAGATAAGGCTAAATGAGTCCGGAATTAGGGTGCTTGCCATTGCTTTTTTGGAAACCCCTCTGACCTCTTATCACTAACTTCCTCTTTTCTTTGTCTTCTTTCCCTTCTCCCTATTTAGGAAAGTTCTGAATTATTAGCCAATAGAGTTAAGTTTAGAGTGTGAGGTCCCATCCCAGCCAATGGGAATGGGACACAGCTCTAGGGAATTGCATCAGGATGTAAAGGTTATAAATGTCCTCGACTCCTTTGTTCAGCGTGCTCTCGTGGTTGGACTGCTGACGAGTACACCCTTTTCGCAGAAAGTAAACTAGTCTTGCTGAGGGATCCTCCGTCTTGGTGTTGATTTCTTTGCAATATCAAACTCCCATGCCCAACATCTTCTAAAGCAGCAGCCCCCAATGTTTTTGGCACCAGGGACTGGTTTTGTGGAAGACAATCCATGGATGCGGGGTGATATGGTTTGGCTATTTTCCCACCCAAATCTCATCTTGAATGTAGCTCCCACAGTTCCCAAGTGTTGTGAGAGGGAGTTGGTGGGAGGTAACTGAATCATGGGGGCAAGTCTTTCCCATGCTATCCTCATGATAGTGAATAAGTCTCACAAAATCTGATGGTTTTATAAAGAGGAGTTTCTCTGCATAAGCTCTCTTCTCTTGTCTGCTACCACGTGAGATGTGCCTTTCACCTTCTGCCATGATTGTGAGGCCTCTCCAGCCACATGGAACTGAGTCCATTAAACCTTTTTCTTTTGTAAATTTCCCAGTCTTGGGTATTTCTTTACCAGCAGTGTGAAAACAGACTAATACAGGGGGGCTGGGGGGGATGGTTTGGGGATGAAGTTGTTCCACTTCAGATCATCAGGCATTAGATTCTCATAAGGAGCACACAACCTAGATTCCTCACATGCACAGTTCACAATAGGGTTCGTGCTCCTATGAGAATATAATGCCTCTGCTGATCTGACAGGAGGCGGAGCTCAGGTGGTAATGCAAGCAATGGGGAGTGGCAGTAAATACAGATAAGTCTTCAGTTGTCATCATCATCATTATCATCATCATCATCATCGTCACTGCTGCTGCTGCTGCTGCCACTCACCTCCTGCTGTGAGGCCAGGTTCCTAACAGGCCACTGATGGGTACTGGTCTGTGGCTTGGGAGTTGGGAATCCCTGTTCTAAAGATCACCTATTTTCATATATATTATCCCTAAAATTTTTTTTGAAAGTTAACTTTCTAAAAGACAAACAAGAAATTCATATACCATAAGGTAGGAGGTGGGACAGAAGGACCCCAGCAACCACTCCATCAGCCCAGCACCAGGAAGCTGAACTCAGTAGTTCCCTTCCCAAAGGTTTACCTAACCATGTATTAGTGCAGTCAAATCTTTAAAACTCTGCACCAGAAACACAAAGTAAGTGTCTGGAATACAGAAGGGAGAATCCTTCTCCAGTGTCTGCTGCACAAACTGAGTAGGATCTCTGACAGCCATTCCACCCACAAGTGACATCCTGGACAAGCCTCCCCTTTACCACCTCCCTCGACACCTATGCTACTCACTCTTTTCCCGTCACAGTGCGTGGTGGGAGTAAGAACCAGAAGGCTAACAGTAGGAGGTGACAAAATCAAGTAAGACCTACTTCTTTCCTGCAGTGGCAGAGTCTGGCAGATTGTAGCACAAACTAACAGCTCAAAACAGTAATTAGATCAATTTTGGAGTCCACAGACCTACTGATACATTCACAGAGATCTGCAACTTCTCTTTGAGTTTAATTTCATGTTTTCATTTTAATGATGTTTAGAAACATCGCAGAATAAACACTATGCATCACATGGATGACCCCCATGGAACTCACTATTGCCAAAGGACTTCAGTGCTCACTTTTGTGTGGTGTTAACATCTAGTTGGCAATGCGGTACCACTTTAATTGGTTTGAGCTAATCAGAAAAAAATGACATAGTCTTAATAATAAATGATACATTGCCAAATAAAAACAAAACAATCACCCAGGCACAGTGGCTCATGTCTGTAATCCCAACACTTTGGGAGGCTGAGGTAGGCAGATTGCTTGAGCCCAGGAGTTCGAGACCAGCCTGGGCAACATGGTGAGACTCCACCTTTACTAAAAAAAGCAGGGTGTGGTGGTGTACACCTGTCATCCCAGCTACTAGGGAAGCTGAGGTAGGAGGATCATCTGAGTCTAGGGAGGTTGATGCTGCAGTGAGCTGTGATCACATCACTGCACTTAAGCCTGGGTGATGGGAGTGAGACCCTGTCTCAAAAAACCCGAAACAACAGCAACAAAAACACCAATGTTTTGATCACTATGGTAGAAAAAATAAAATTGTTTGTAGTAGACTAAACAGAGCCAAAATCATGAGAACTGAGTCATTCACAGCACCCAGTTGTACAGGTGTGTTACAGTTGCAAGAACCTGCTGACCTTGACTCTAAAGAGAAGAAAGAAGACAAACAAACGAACCTGTTGCTGCACTGGTACCACATTTACACTGAGGGTGTGCAATTTGGTTTCAGTAAAATATCACTTTTACATAAATTAGTATTTTCAAGTAATATTTTACTGGTTATTATTTTATTGGTAAATTAGTTTCGATTTTATAGTGCATTTAAGTATAAGGAGCTTTACCTAGTTTATGTTTTATATTTAGGTAGCCTTATAATTCAAATTACTTAAGTCAATGCATGAATCCATGAGAGTAACTTAAGTTTTAAATATTTATAACTGAAGTTTGAGAAACATGGAGTTAGATGACATATGTCTAAGTTTGGCATGTCAATGTATAATATGTGAAAGCTGAAAACCACCTATACAATGTCAATATAATGGCTGCACATTCCCTTGTACTAATGTATCACAATTAACCTAACCATTCTCCTCTGATTTTTTTATATTATTACAAATGACTATATTACTATTATAAATTATAACTGTATTGTTTTTTAAATTATTACAAATAGGCTGGGCACAGTGGCTCATGCCTGTAATCCCAGCACTTTGGGAGGCCAAGGCAGGTGGATCACCTGAGGTCAGGAGTTCGAGATCAGCCTGGCCAACATGGTGAAACCCTGTCTCTACTAAAAATACAAAAATTAGCTGGGCATGGTAGTGGGTGCCTGTAACCCCAGCTACTCAGGAGGCTGAAGCAGGAGAATGACTTGAACCCAGGAGGCGGACATTGCAGTGAGCCGAGATTGCGCCCCTGCACTTTAGCCTGGGCAACAGAGCCAGACTCCATCTAAAAAAAAAAAAAAATGGCCAGGCACGGTGGCTCACACCTGTAATCCCAGCACTTTGGGACGCTGAGGCAGGCACATCACCTGAGGTCCGGAGTTCGAGACCAGCCTGACCAACATGGAGGAACTCTGTCTCTACTAAAAACACATAATTAGGTGGGCGTGGTGGTGCATGCCTGTAGTCCCAGCTACTCAGAAGGCTGAGGCAGGAGAATCACTTGAACCTGGGAGGCGGAGGTTGCGGTGAGCTGAGATTGTGTCACTGCACTCTAGCCTGGGAAACAAGAGTGAAATTCCGTCTCAAAAAAAAAAAAAATTGTTACAAACAGTACTACAATACATAAATCGAAGTAACAAACTCTTTCCTTCCTTTTGAATTACTTCCTTGGAATAAAACAGAATTCCTGGGAGAAACTGCTCCCTAAAATTGAAAAAACGTATACCTCTACCAGCAGCCTGAGTATACCAACATCATCGCAACAGAATCAGTATCATGTGTTCCATTATTGTCTGCCAATTATATCTATATATATACTATATATAATACCTACATATGATATATATGTTATATAAGATATATATCTATATACCATATCAATTATTTATATATCTATATGTCAATTATATCTACATATCATATATACATATGACATGTACATTTCCTTGTACCTTATTCCTTTATTGTTACCGTTGTACAACTGTACAGTGTTACAATGTACAGTTCCTTTTTTGCCAAAGATTAAATACAGACTTTTAATCAAATATATTTTCAGCGCTCCTCAAATATAAAGATGTTCCCCCTGAAAGTGAAACCCAGGTATGTATTTGTATATGAGAAGATCATCTACATTTCCACATTGCTTGTATGTGGAGCCTGGACTCTGTTAGTCCATTTTGGTGGCAAGTCTTCAAAGGGAGTCATTCACCTCTGATTTTTCCCCCTACTACTATCTGTACAATGCCATTTCCTGAAATCTCTTTAAATTTTCTAGTATACCTACACCTTTTAGTTTGAACAAACAGGAACTATTTTATAACCCTGCTTTCCCCTTCCAGTGTTAAGGAACAAGTAACATAAAATACCATTAAGAACACGAATAATCATAATGTAACGGAATGGCGCCGGGTGCGGTGGCTCAAGCCTGTAATCCCAGCACTTTGGGAGGCCGAGACGGGCAGATCCCGAGGTGAGGAGATCGAAACCATCCTGGCTAACATGGTGAAACCCCGTCTCCACTAAAAAATACAAAAAACTAGCCGGGCGAGGTGGCGGGCACCTGTAGTCCCAGCTACTTGGGAGGCTGAGGCAGGAGAATGGCGTAAACCCGGGAGGCGGAGCTTGCAGTGAGCCGAGATCCGGCCACTGCACTCCAGCCTGGGCGACAGAGCGAGACTCCGTCTCAACAAAATAAATAAATAAATAAATAATGGAATGACTTTAGTATCTTTTTTATACTTTTCTAAGAAGTCATACATAAATATAAGCTATAAAGCTGACAAATAAAGAGACAGCATATTCTTTCATGGCATTAGAATGTATTTTGCAGTATAAGATACATACCAATAAAATATAAACGAAAAGCAAACAAACACATTTTTTAAAACTTAGCTATTAAGAACATTTCAATTGTCAAAAGACACATTTCAGTAGAATATACCAGGTCAATTTTTCTATTTAACTTCTACTCCAGCAATACAGCATACATCAATGACATCAAATAAGGCAGTCAGACTTCTGTTTATTTCTTACAATTCTCACTAAGATCTCTAAAGAGAGTCTTATTCTTTTGTTTAAGTGGCATAAGAGAGTCTTACTCTTTAAGACCATTATGTTTACATGAGAAAGTATCTTTTCCTCTTCAAATATGAAGACAGATGTAGGGATTAAACGAAATTAATAGCAAGGTTAATTGAATGTGGTAGCCAGCCTCCAAGACGATCCCAATGATTCCTGCCTCCTAGTATTAATACCCTGTGTTGTCACCTCCCACACTGTACCAGGGGTCTGCGTGACTAACAAAATATGGCAGAGTGATGTTATATCATTTCTAAGATGAGGTTATAACAGATACCTGGCTTCCATTGTGGCACACTCTCATACTCTCTTGGATCATTCACTCTAAGGGAGACCAGCTGCCAAGTTGCATGCTGCCCTATGGAGAGGCCCATATGTAAGAAATTAAGGCCTCCCTGGCCAAAAGCCAGTACGGTACTGGGCCTCTGATAAATGGCCATGAGTGAGCTTGGAAGCAGATGCTTCAGCCCAGCCAGGCCTTCAGACCACACAGTACAAGCCAACATCATAACCGAAATCTCATGAGAGACCCTGAGCTAGAACCACCGATCTAAACCTCTTGGGATTCCTGACCTACAGAAATATGTGAGATGTTTGTTGTTTTAAGCTGTTAAATTTCGGGTGATCTGTTATGCAGCAATAACTAATACATCACACAATCAAAAAAGCAATCCTTTTATTTTTATTTATTTTGAAACAGACTCACTCTGTCACTCTGGCTGGAGTGCAGTGGCGTGATCTCAGCTCACTGCAGCCTCTGCCTCTCAAGTTAAAGCACTTCTCCTGCCTCAGACTCCGGAGTAGCTGGGACTACAAGCACCCGCCACCACATCTGGCTAATTTTTGTATTTTTAGTGGGGATAGGGTTTCACCTTGTTGGTAAGGCTGGTCTTGAACTCCCAGCCTCAAGTGATCCATCCGCCTCAACCTCCCTAAGTGCTGGGATTACAGGCATGAGCCACTGCACCCAGACAAGAAAGCAATCCTTTTAGAAAGTCTGTATTTTTTTATTTTATTTTTTATTTTTTAATTATTTATTTTTCTTGAGACAGAGTCTTGCTCTGTCACCCAAGTTGGAGCGCAGTGGCATGATCTCGGCTCACTGCAAGCTCCGCCTCCCGGGTTCACGCTATTCTCCTGCCTCAGCCTCCCGAGTAGCTGGGACTACAGGCATATGTCACCATGCCTGGCTAATTTTTTGTATTTTTAGTAGAGACGGGGTTTCACCATGTTAGCTAGGATGGTCTTGATCTCCTGACCTTGTGATCCACCCGTCTTGGCCTCCCAAAGTGCTGGGATTACAGGCGTGAGCCACCGCGCCCAGCTAGAAAGTCTGTATTTTAAATAATACAATAATCATTTGTGTTAAATACCACTTCATTCATTCATTTAGTTTTGAGACAGGGTCTCTCTCTGTCACACAGGCTGAAGTGTAGTGGCACAGTCAATAGCTCACTGCAGCCTCAGGTTTAAGTGATCCTACTGCCTCAGCTTCCCAAGCAGCTGGGATTGCAGGCAAACACCACCAAGCCTGGCTATTTTTTTTTTGTAAGAGATGATGAGGTCTCACTATGTTGCCCAGACCGGTCTCAAACTTCAGGTCTCATGTGATCCTCCTACCTGGGCCTCCCAAAGTGCTAGAATTATAGATGTGAGCCACTGCACCTGGCCCCACTTCACTTTAAAATACAAGAATTGGCCAGGCAGAGTGGCTCACATCTGTAATCCCGGCACTTTGGGAGGCTGAGGCGGGTGGATCACTTGAGGTCAGGAGTTCAAGACCAGCCTGGCCAACACGGCAAAACCCCATCTCTACTAAAAATACAAAAATTAGCTGGGCGTGGTGGCGGGCACCTGTAATCCCAGCTACTCAGGAGGCTGAGTCAGGAGAGTCGCTTGAACCTAGAGGGCAGAGGTTGCAGTGAGCTGAGATCGTGCCACTGCACTCCAGCCTGGGCGACAAGAGCAAGAATCCATCTCAAAACGTAACTAAATAAAATAAAATAAAAGACTTTTGGTGGGGCATGGTGGCTCATGCCTGTAATCTCAGCACTTTGGGAAGCCAAGGTGGGCGGATCACCTGAGGTCAGGAGTTTGAGACCAGCCTGGGAAACATGGTGAAACCGCGACTTTACCAAAAAAAATAAAAATTAGTCAGGCATTAGCTGGGCGCGGTGGCTCACGGCTGTAATCCCAGCACTTTGGGAGGCCAAGGTGGCGGATCAGTTGAGGTCAGAAGTTCAAGAACAGCCTGGCCAATATGGTGAAACCCCATCTCTACTAAAAATACAAAAAAATTAGCCGGGTATTGCGGTATGTGCCTGCAATCCCAGCTACTTGGGAGGCTGAGGCAGGAGAATTGCTTGAACCTGGGAGGCGGAGGTTGCAGTGAGCCGAGATGGCGCCACTACACTCCAGCCTGGGCAACAGAAAGACTCCATCTCAAAAAAAAAAATAAAAATTAGCCAGGCATGGTGGCATGTGCCTGTAGTCCCAGCTACTGGGGAGGCTGAAGTGGGAGAATCACTGCATCCATAAGCCAGAGGGTGCAGTGAGCCGCGATCGTGCCATTGTACTCCAAGCCTGAGCAACAGAGTGAGACTCTGTCTCAAAATAAAAGTAAAAACATGAATAAATAAAATATAGGCTCTGTCTCAAAATAAAAGTAAAAAAATAAAATAAAATATAAGACTTTCTTTTTTTTTTTGAGACGGAGTCTTGCTCTGTCACCCAGGCTGGAGTGCGTGGCGAGATCTTGGCTTGCTGCAAGCTCTGTCTCCCAGGTTCACGCCATTCCCTTGCCTCAGCCTCCTGAGTAGCTGGGACTACAGGTACCCACCACCACACCCGGCTAATTTTTTGTATTTTTAGTAGAGATGGGGTTTCACCGTGTTAGCCAGAATGGTCTCAATTTCCTGACCTCGTGATCCGCCCACCTTGGCCTCCCAAAGTGCTGGGATTACAAGTAAGAGCCACTGCGCCCAGCCATAAAATATAAGACTTTCTAAACCTAATCTATGAGTATTATTATAACTTTTTTCTAAAAATAAATCCTAATAGAATTTTAGAAAAGTACACAGCAACTCAAAATGTCCTCTAACAGGCACTTTCTGACATAACAAAAAATCATCTTGTCCTCCTACTTGCCAGACTGGATTTTCTATACTAAAAGGAACCAAAGCTCCAATGAGAAATGGCTGTTTACAAATCTTCTGCAGCAAAACTGCAAACCTACTCACCTTGTTGAGCCAGAAAACAAGAAAGCTTTCAAAGATTAACTAAGTTGTGTAAAAAGAACTCAGGAGCCAGCCTGAAAGGTACTCCTATTAACCAAGGTTGTGACAATTTGAGCAACAGAAGAACATTGATCATAATGGACTGAATCAATGAAATGAATTAAAATGAATCACTGAATCAATAAAAATTCATAAGTACAGAAAGATGCTTAGAAAAGAGAACACCAGAATCAAAGGTTTTTGTCACTATCTGGGAAAGCTATTAAATTAATCTCTTATTTAGAACTTGGTAAATTGAAATTAAGCATTTGTCCTCACTTTCTAACAGTGACTAAATTTGAAGGTAACTGGCCGGGCGCGGCAGCTCACGCTTGTAATCCCAGCACTTTGGGAGGCCGAGGCGGGTGGATCACGAGGTCAGGAGATTGAGACCACGGTGAAACCTCATCTCTACTAAAAATACAAAAAATTAGCTGGGCGTGGTGGCGGCACCTGTAGTCCCAGCTATTCAGGAGGCTGAGGCAGGAGAATCGCGTGAACCCGGGAGGCGGAGCTTGCAGTGAGCCAAGATCGCACCACTGCACTCCAGCCTGGGCTACAGAGTGAGACTTCGTCTCAAAGGGAAAAAAAAATTTTTTTAAAGTAACCAAAAAGCCCTGGTTAATGAAGAAAAATTCTACTTTTGAAGAATGAAGAATGTAGCTAATGAAAATAGAAAAATATAATTTTATAAACCCTAATAAAATTATTACTTTAAGGCAAAGGTTATAAACTGGTGTTACAACTATTAGGTAAATGCTTAATGGCAAAAAGGACATTCATTTGGTGCTAAAAACACCACACAGATTATTCTCCAGTTATTAGAGAAAAACATAACTATTCAATGGAGAGATCAGACTGCCATTCCCCCAAACCAGCAGTCAGTCTCAGCTTCACTAGGGGTTGATCAATTAAATATAACTTCTACTGTCATAGAACATGAAAAATATATAATCTAGCATATATTTCAACCAGAACTGTTTATTTTGAACCCATCAAGCCTTTACATATAATTTCCAGATGACAGAAACACAGGAGATAAAGGTAAAAGCTAAATGACACCACAGGATGCAACAAGACTTAGTCTCTTCAACATAAATTGGGGGACTATGTTAGATTTAGAGTATCAAGGAACAGAACAACCAGATGCACTATGGAGTCCTGGATTAAATCCTGATTTGCATAAATCAGGTATATAGAGTATTTCAGGGTCAACCAGGGAAACTGTAATAAGGTCGGGTATTAGATAAGATAAAATATTACTGAAATGTAAAGGCAATGACAGTTGAACAGAGAAAGCAGCATTAAAAAAAAAAAAGTATTGCAGCCAGGCGCAGTGGCTCACACCGGTAATCCCAGCACTCTGGGAGGCCAAGGCGGGTGGATCACGAGGTCAGGAGATCGAGACCATCCTGGCCAAGATAGTGAAACCCCATCTCTACTAAAAATACAAAAAAATTAGCCAGGCTTGGTGGCGGGCGCCTGTAGTCCCAGCTACTCCGGAGGCTGAGGCAGGAGAATGGCGGGAACCCAGGAGGTGGAGCTTGCAGTGAGCTGAGATCATGCCACTGCACTCCAGCCTGGGTGACAGAGCAAGACTCCATCTCAAAAAAACAAAACAAAACAAAAAAAACAGTATTTTTTTTTTTTTGGTAAATTACTGATTTTAGTAAAAAATACATATACAAATACATAGATGAATATACACACACATTCACCTAGAAGAAGACCCAAAATTCAGATTCTAAGGATTAGGATGAATTAAAAAAAAGAAAAAGATCCAAAAGAATATGCTGGTATATTATGTCTCAATTTTTGCATGTAGTGGCATAAAACAACACAAATGTATTATCTCACAAAGGCCAGCAGAGTATGGCTGGATGCTCTGCTTAGCATCCCTAAGCTAAAATCAAGGCATCAGCCAGGGCTACAGTTTTCATCAGGGGCTTGTAGTCCTCTTACAATCTCATCGGCTACTAGCAGAATTCATTTCCTCCTTGCTTCATACCTGCAGTGGTGCAGAAAATCCTTCTCATACCTCAAATCTCTCTGACCTCTCTTTCTACACAGGCTGGAGAAAGCACTTTGGTTTTAAGGGCTCACGTGATTAGATCAGGCCCACAGGGTAATCTTTCCAATCTGTCTAATGTGCTATATAAAGTATCATAATCATGGGAATGGCATCTCATCATATTCATAGGTTCTGAGAATTAGAGTGAGGAATGTTGGGGAGGGGAGGCATTTTGAGAACTCTGACTACTACAGTCACAAAAAGTTTTTAAAAATCAATTAAAACAGCTTTCCTACCTGTTAATAATGAACCATGCAACAGTAAGCATTCCTGCTAGCCACGTTCCACTCATAAGCCAACTTGTAACAAATAAAGCAGTCACATATATTCCTTGCAATCCAAAAACAATGCCAATATAGAAATACACTGGCTCAATAATCTCCTATGTGGAAAAAACAGAAAGAGAACAAGATAACAGGATGGCATTAAATAATTCGAGGATTCATGACTACATGAGAAAATAAATAATAGGGTCCAAAGAAAAATACATACATTGCTCCCAGTGGCTTGATATAAAACGCTAGCAATAAGTTCCGGATATAGAGACATTTGCTGCACTGCATTTATAGTCTTCAGAGATACAGTTTTGTTATTGTGTGTTAGTTCATAAACACCTAAAGACAGAAAGATTTTTCTCCAGATTATTTATTCTGCTTCACAGTAATTAAAGATGTCATTCATTAGTCCTTAAATATTTAATATTATTATCAAGAAAGATCCCAAATAGAATACTCCATGCTGCATTTTCCAATTTTTTTTTTTTTTTTTTTTTTTTTTTTTTGAGACGGAGTCTTGCTCTGTCACCCAGGCTGGAGTGCAGTGGCCGGATCTCAGCTCACTGCAAGCTCCACCTCCCGGGTTTACGCCATTCTCCTGCCTCAGCCTCCCGAGTAGCTGGGACTACAGGCGCCCGCCACCGCGCCCGGCTAGTTTTTTTTGTATTTTTTTTTAGTAGAGACGGGGTTTCACCGTGTTAGCCAGGATGGTCTCGATCTCCTGACCTCGTGATCCGCCCGCCTCGGCCTCCCAAAGTGCTGGGATTACAGGCTTGAGCCACCGCGCCCGGCCCGCATTTTCCAATTTTTAACAATTTAGCACAAGAAAGAGAAATATCTATATTCTGAGACAAATCCCCACATGAAAGGTCCCAATATAGTAGAACAGAGATTATTAGAGGCTGGGAAGAGCAGAGGGGAGGGGAGGATAGGGAGACATTGGTTAATGGATACAAAATTACAGCTAGATAGGAAAAATAACTTCTAGTATTCTGTAGTACTATAGAATGAATATGGTTAACAACAATTTAGCGTGTATTTTCAAAAAGCTGAGAGTCGATTTTGGATATTCATAACACAAGGAAGTGACATATGTCCAATGTGATGGATACGCTAACTACTCTGATTTGATGATTATACATTGTGTATGATATGAAAATATCACTCCCCATAAATATGTACAATTACTACATGTCGAGTAAAAGTAAGAGGAGGAGGAAAGGTTCTAAAATAGAAGAACAATGTTTTATTTAAGAAAAATGTTGACATTATGGCCAGGCGTGGTGGCTCACGCCTGTAATCCCAGCACTTTGGGAGGCCAAGGCAGGCGGATCATCGAGATCAGCCTTGAACCCGGGAGGTGGAGGCTGCAGTGAGCCAAGATCGCACCACTGCACTCCAGCCTGGGTGACAAAGCAAGACTCCATCTTGGGAAAAAAAAGAAAAGAAAAGAAAAAGGAAAATATTGTTATTAAAAATGTAACTGTGGTTATCATACCTCTTTCAAATGAAGGTGCCTTTAACATATCTTTATAATAGGAGTAATAAATGGCACTGTCACCTTGAAACGTGATTTCCCGTTCAAGCTCCTAAAAGGAAATGAAATAGTTATTTAAAATTGAATTTTTTTTTTTTTTTTTTTTGAGACAGAGTCTTGCTCTGTCGCCCAGGCTGGAGTGTAGTGGTGCAATCTCGGCTCACTGCAAGCTCCGCCTCCTGGGTTCACGCCATTCTCCTGCCTCAGCCTCCAAGTAGCTGGGACCACAGGCGCCCGCCACCACGCCTGGCTATTTTTTTGTATTTTCAGTAGAGACAGGGTTTCACTGTGTTAGTCAGGATGGTCTCCATCTCCAGACCTCATGATCCGCCCACCTTGGCCTCACAAAGTGCCGGGATTACAGGTATGAGCTACCACTCCCGGCCCTAAGATTTAATTATTTTTGCTTTTCAAGAGATGGAGTCTCTGTTACCCAGGCTGGTGTGCAGAGGCACACTCATGGCTCAATGAAACCTCAAATGATCCTCCCACCTCAGCCTACCCAGTAGCTAGGACTACAGGCACATGGCCGACGTTTTTTTTGTTTTGTTTTTTTTGTAAAGAAGGGGGTCTCACAATGTTGTCTAGGCTGGATTTTCTGAAGTTTTCAATTTCAGCCTCTGGCCCAGCGTGGTGGCTCACGCCTGTAATCCCAGCACTTTCGGAGGCCAAAGCGGGTGGATCACTTGAGGTCAGGAGTTTGAGAATAGCCTGGCTAACATGGTGAAACCCTGTCTCTACTAAAAATACAAAAATTAGCCAGGCGTTGTGGTGTGTGCCTGTAACCCCAGCTACTCGGGAGGTGGGAGAATCGCTTGAACCCAGGAGGCAAAGGTTGCAGTGAGCTGAGATCACACCACTGCACTGCAGACTGGGATACAGAGCGAGACTCTGTCTCCAAAAATAATAACAATAATAATAAAATAAAATAAATTTCAGCCTCAATCTTCTCTCTTCCTTCTCACCTTCCAAATTCTCACCTTCCAAATTAACATATTAATAGTATTTATCCTTTTATTCAAAGACATGAATTTTCTTTAATTACTAGTGGCTCCATTAATGAGGAACTTAACCTTTTAGTAATCTGGCAATAATTTTAATGAAACATTAAGGTTTAAAATGAATTGTAAATCACAAGTCATCACTTGTTATATATAATATATATCAGGAAAATCTAGAAGGAAAACCACAAGACATGCCCTAAGAATAGCAAGAATAGTAAGACAGGCAATAACGAACGATAGTTGAAGTGTTAGAACTCCATAATAAAAAGACAAGTTTAAGGAGAAAGTCATATTTTCTATTACGGTTCCACATCTCTATGTATCCAGAACAGCAAGTCTTTAATTAGTACTTTGCAAGAGCACCAGATACTTAATCAGTACTCTACACATGAACTTCAAGAGGTACAGCAAATCTTAAAATTCCTACAATCAGGCTAATTAGAATTAAGAATAATAGTAAAAATAACATTAGGAGGCCTTGTGCTTTTTAGACTGAATCAAAATTTTATGAATCTATAATCTTTTACAATCAAATGAATTATTTTTATGCATAATATGTATCAATTAATACAAAAACAAAAGATATTAGAGCACTTTTCACAAAGTTTGATCAACAGAACTTCCTAAAATGTTAACGGATGTTACCAAAAAAGAATTCTGTAGTTAAATAAGTTCTGAGAAAGACTAGATTAAACAAAGTTAAATAGCTTTATTATAAGACTTTTCAGAGTTTCAGTATATCTTATATATTGTGACTCTCCAAGAGGAAGTCTTTTCAGATCTATTTTTCCCCATCTTGAGTTTGCTATGGTCTGAATATATGTGTCCTCCTAAAATACATATGCTGAAACCTAACACCCAATGAGAAGATATTTGGAAGTGGGATATCTGGGAGGTGATTAGGTCATGAGGGCAGTTCCCTCATGAATGGGATTAATGTCCTTATAAAAGAGGCCCCACAGAGATCCCTTGCTCCTTCCACCATGTGAGGATGCAGCAAGATGATCCCTGCTATAAACCAGGAAGCAAGCCCTCACCAGACATCAAATCTGCCCATGCCTTATCTAGGACTTCTCAGCATCCAGAACTGTGAGAAATAAATTTCTGCTGTTTATAAGCCATTCTGTTGTTTATAAGCTTATGGTACTTTGTTATAGCAGTCTGAATGAACTAAGAGCTTCCTGACCTAAATAAATTACTTAAAATTTTGTTTTATGAATGCAAACATTTGTTTCTAAGATTTCAAAGATGTAAACTCTCAATCAGTGCTTCTCAAGTCTACTGGGTATATGAAACACCTGAAGACGTTATTAAACTGTAGATTCTGATTTTAAAGTGGAGTCTAAGAGTCTATGATTCTGAAAAAGCTCCCAGATTCTGCCAATGCTCCTGACCCATACACAAAGCTTTGTAAAACAAAGTTCTTAATGAAGGCCTTCTAATTTTCAAAGCTTTGGTTATTCTCAGTTCTGCCTATACAACATAATCACCTAAAAATATTCATCGACATACTGATCGCAGCATGTCCCACTGCCTCTACCTAAGAATCTGAGAGGGAGGTTATCTTTGAAAGCTCCCTAGATGATTCTGTCATACATCCACTGTTGAGAACTGCAGTTAATCTGCATAACATTTCCAGGGAAATAATACATGCTACAGTAATAGCTAAATCAAGACAGACGTAGTCATTACTCAGTTAAATGTCTTGATGGTGTTAATTAAACCAATTGCTTTAAAATACTTGGTCAGCTTGACTAAAATATAAGAACACCAAAAAACCCAGTCTGGGCTCAAAAATTTAAAAACTCTACAAAGCCAAGAGGACTTTGCAAACAAACTTATTCAAAAGTCAAACTATGAAATTATGAATACAACTATAGCAACTGAAGAATCTGTGGAAATAAACATGATTGAAAACCAAACACTAAACACAGTAATGAGGCAAAATTTTAATACTATGTGATGCCTGTTAATCCCTTTCAACTCCCTCAAAAACATTCTAATCATGTGATCTAAAAATTAAAATATTTTAATACTAAAACTTCCAGATTGTTTCTGAAATGTGAACTACCTACCAAAACTATGAAAAGGCTGGCTAAACTCCCTAACATTTCACTGTCATCAAAAGTCCCTGATAAGTTAATTGCACCCTCATAGTTTTATTCTATGAAATACACTATTAAGTATTTTAAGGTTGATACTGTAACTATATTCTCAAAAGAGCTTCTGGAGCACTTTGTTCCTAATAGCCATAAACAAGACAGCACTTGTCATACTTATCATACACATATTCTGGTTCCCTGGGAAAAAACTTTCATGTGCTCAAAATTCTTTCTTCTTACCTGCCTGTTGGAAAACCAGAATTTCCGTTCATGGTATGCTGATAAGTAGAGAGCATACATCATACCACTAGTAACCGCTGCAAGACAGCCAATGAAAATCTTTGCAAAGCGTTGAAATAATACATCTGAAAAGCATATTAAAAGTAATCAAAAGGTAGTATGTACCCTTGATATGATGTGATTAAAAATGGCATTCTACCTCTATGGTCTTTGTCCCCAAAACCCACAACTAGAGTCTAATTGTGAGAAAAGCATCAGATAAATTCCAATAGAGGGTCATCCTATAAATATATCTCTCAAACCGTCAAGGTCATCAAAAACAAGAGCTTGAGAAAGTATCAAAGCCAAGAGAAGCTTAACAGACATAACAACAGACATAATAAGTGTCACGTGGTATCGTGGATGGGATACTGGGACAGAAAAAAGACATTACGGGTCGGAAACGGTGGCACTTTGGGAGGCCGAGGCGGGCAGATCACTTGAGGTCAGGAGTTTGAGACCAGCCTGGCCAAAATGGTGAAACTAAAATACAACAATTAGCTGGGTGTGGTGGCGCACACTTGTAATCCCAGCTACTCGGGAGGCTGAGGAACAAGAATCATTGAATCTGGGAGGTGGAGGTTGCAGTATGCTGAGATCACGCCACTGCACTCCAGCCTGAGGGACAGAGCGAGATGCCATCTCAAAAAAAAAAAAAAAAAAAAAAAAAAAAAAAAGGCTGGGCGCAGTGGCTCACGCCTGTAATCCCAGCACTTTGGGAGGCTGAGACGGGCAGATCACGATATCAGGAGATCAAGACCATCCTGATTAACACGGTGAAACCCCGTCTCTACTAAAAATACAAAAAATTAGCCGGGCATGGTGGCGGGCGCCTGTAGTCCCAGCTACTCAGGAGGCTGAGGCAGGAGAATGGCGTGAACCTGGGAGGCAGAGCTTGCAGTGGGCCGAGCATGCCACTGCACTCCAGCCTGGGCGACAGAGCAAGACTCCGTCTCAAAAAAAAAAAAAAAAAATATATATATATATATATATATATATATATATGGTAAAAAATAAGGAAATCTGAATATCTGAGTAACATATGATCCTAAGTTAATAATAATGTATCAGTATTGCTTCATTAATTCTAACAAATGTACCATACTAATGTAAAATGTTAATAAGGAAACTCCATATGTGGGAGAGTGTAATATAGGAACTGTATCTGCTCAACTCTTCTGCAAATCTAAAATTGTTTTAAAAATTAAAGTATAGGCCGGGTGCCATGGCTCATGTCTGTAATCCCAACACTTTGGGAGGCCAAGGCGGGTGGATCACCTGAAGTCAGGAGTTCGAGACCAGCCTGGCCAACCTGGTGAAACCCTGTCTCTACTAAAAATACAAAAATTAGCTGGGTGTGGTGGCGGGTGCCTGTAATCCCAGCTACTCAGGAGGCTGAGAAAGGAGAATCACTTGAACCTGGGAAGCGGAGGTTGCAGTGAGCATAGATTGCGCCACTGTACTCCAGCCTGGGTGACAGAGCAAGACTCTGTCTCAAAAAAATAATACAATTAAAAAAAAAGTAAGATAAAATTTAAAGTCTATATTCTGCAAGAGGAAAAAGTTCTAAGATCTGTGTCACAACATAAATATACTTAACACAATAGAACACTACACTTAAAAATGGTTAAGATGGGCCAGGCGCAGTGGCTCATGCCTGTAATCCCAGCACTTTGGGAGGCCAAGGCGGGCGGATCATGAGGTCAGAAGATCGAGACCATCCTAGCTAACACGGTGAAACCCTGCCTCTACTAAAAAATACAAAAAATTAGCCAGGCGTGGTGGCAAGCACCTGTAGTCCCAGCTACTTGGGAGGCTGAGGCAGGAGAACGCAGTGAACCTGGAGGCGGAGCTTGCAGTGAGCACACATCATGCCACTGTGCTCCAGCCTGGGTGACAGAGCAAGACTCTGTTAAAAAAAAAAAAAAAAAAAGTGGGCCGGGCGCGGTGGCTCACGCCTGTAATCCCAGCACTTTGGGAGGCCGAGACGGGCGGATCACGAGGTCAGAAGATCGAGACCATCCTGGCTAACACGGTGAAACCCCGTCTCTACTAAAAAGAAGTACAAAAAACTAGCCGGGCGAGGTGGCGGGCGCCTGTAGTCCCAGCTACTCCGGAGGCTGAGGCGGGAGAATGGCGTAAACCCGGGAGGCGGAGCTTGCAGTGAGCGGAGATCCGGCCACTGCACTCCAGCCTGGGTGACAGAGCGAGACTCCGTCTCAAAAAAAAAAAAAAAAAAAAAAAAAAAAAAAAAAAAAAAAGTGGTTAAGATGTAGCTAAGTATGGTGGCTTATGCCTGTAACCCCAACACTTCCAGAGGCAGGCAGAATGCTTGAGCTCATGAGTTCGAAACCAGACTGGGTAACACGGTGAAAGCATGTCTCTTCAAAAAATTAGCCCATGTGGTGGCAGGTGCTTGTAATCCCAGCTACTTGGGAGGCTGAAGCAGGAGAATCGCTTTAGCCCAGGAGGCAGAGGTTGTAGTGAACCGAGATGGCACCACTGCACTCCAGCCTGGGCGACACAGCCAGATCTTGTCTCAAAAAAAAGAAAGAAAGCAAGGGTAAAATGGTACAAAATTAACCTATGAATATCAAAAAGTAATCCAAAGGAATGTAGGACCCAATGTCTAAAAAAGTACAGGCTCATTCAGAAATTATTTTTTTTCCTTTCAGGATCTTTTCTTCATTGAAGAATAACTCACTATAAACCTAAAGCCATGTAAAATGTACAACTCAGTAAGTTTTGATTATCATGTTTTAAAAGATCACATACAACTGTTATATATGGACACAAACTACTTCTTTTTTAAATTTTATTTTATTTTTGTAGAGACAGGATTCTTGCCATGTTGCCCAGGCTGGTCTCAAACCTTGGTCTCAAGAGATCCTTCCACTTTGGCCTCCTGAAGTGCTGAATTACGGGCATGAGCCACTGCATCCAGGCTGTAACTGCCTCTTAATGAAATAACGTAAGATACATTTGGATTTTGTATACAAAAGATGATTCAGTCCTGCTACAGCCATTGAGTATAATAAGCATAATAAATAAAATAAGGGACTAAAGGCCTAAAACCCAGTGTTCTGTTACCGAATGACTGACAGTAAAAATCAACTTGATATTTTTTAGCTAAACTAAAATTTTAGTTATTTTTATAACATTATTTAATACATAATAGTTTGCATAGCATGTTGCAATTGTGTTGTTATGCAAACTAGTATAGCATAATTAAATATCGATAAATTAATAATCATATTCTAAATGTTTGAAAAACACTCTGTAATAAATCCAATATTAGCATCAATGTGACACAAGTGTTTTAAAATTTGTTTCGCCGGCGTGGTGGCTCACGCCTGTAATCCCAGCTCTTTGGGAGGCTGAAGTGGGCGGATCACCTGAGGTCAGGAGTTTGAGACCAACTACAGCCAACATAGTGAAACCCCATCTCTACTAAAAATACAAAACTAGCTACATGTGGTGGTGCATGCCTGTAATCCCAGCTACTGGGAAGCCGAGGCAGGAGAACTGCTTGAACCCGAGAGGTGGAGGTTGCAGTGAACTGAGATCACACCAGTGCACTCCAGCCTGGGCCACAAGAGCGAAACTCCATCTCAAAATAAAATAAAATTTCCAGTAGCATGTTTAAAGCATCTGGCATGGTTCCTGATGTACAGTACGAGCTCAGCAAATATTGGCTATCATTATTGTGCCACATAAGCATACCTGAAAAAATATATGAAATCATTAAAGCAATGTTGAGACAATATGAACGAACCATAAAAACTAGTAAGAAAAGTAACCTAGGGTGGCAGTTTGGCAAAAGCACTTAGAAATTTCTAAATGGATTTCCTGGGTTTTTTTTTTTTTCATTAAGGCTTAGACGATGGCAAATTAATCCTACTTATCAGGAACTATTATAAAAAGTATATTCAACCAATTTCTATATATAAATGCCTAACCTTAATACTACTTTTTTTTTTTTTTTTTTTTTTTTTTTTTGAGACAGAGTTTCGCTCTTGTTGCCCAGGCTGGAGTGCAATGGCATGATCTCGACTCACTGCAACCTCCACCTCCCGGGTTCAAGCGATACTCCTGCCTCAGCCTCCCGAGTAGCTGGGATTACAGGCATGAGCCACCACGCCTGGCTAATTTTGTATTCTGAGTAGAGATGGAGTTTCTCCATGTTGGTCAAGCTGGTCTTGATCTCCAGACCTCAGGTGATCCGCCCACCTCAGCCTCCCAAAGTGCTGGGATTACAGGCATGAGCCACCACGTCTGGCAATAATAAATATTTTACTTTTGTAAGGAGTCAAAGATGGAGTAGACATCAAGCTTTCAGTGTTTGGTATAAGTACATGTATTTTAGAGAAAATAAGGAGCTCTGGGTCTTAGAAATTGTCTTAAAATATAACCATTTTAGTTTGAAAATCTAAAAGGATCTGACTTTAAGCTGTTAGTCACAAACCAGCCTAATCAGATAACTTCTATGTGCATCAGTCCCTTCATTTGTAAAACGGTGATCAGGCACACAAAATTAAAAACAGATCATAAAATGTCACTATCAGTAATACAGAACATAGTTAAGTAATATTTAATGCACATAAAAAAGCCAATGATACATTGAGAAAAAAATGCAGGGTTCAATTTCACAAAAAGTGGAAAAAAAACTATAAGTACATAGAAAAAAAGCCATACTTATGCCAAAATTTTAAGAGTATTTATATCTACTGAAATTATGGATGCAGTTTTTTTTTTTCCTCTACTTTCCACATTTTCTACCCTGAAAATATATTTTTGTAGTTGGGGAGGAAATACTATTTTGTAGTTGATATTTCTAGACTTATTTAATTTTCTTTCTTACATTGTATTTTTCAAATTTAAAATTTTTTTTTTTTTTTGAGACAGTCTTGCTGCATTGCCCAGGCTGGAGTGCAGTGGCACGATATTGGTTCACTGCAAACACCACTTCTCAGGCTTAAGCAATCCTCCTACCTCAGCCTCCCAAGTAGCTGGGACTACAGACAGGCATGCACCACCACATTCTCAGCTAATTTTTTTTTTTTTTTTTTTTTTTGTGGAGCCTATATTGCCTAGGCTTCAACTTTTTTTTTTTTTTTTTTTGGAGTCTCCTCTGTTGCCCAGGCTAGAGTGCAGTGGCACATTCTCGGTTCACTGCAATCTCCACCTCCTGGATTTAATCAATTCTTGTGTCTCAGCCTCCCAAGAAGCTGGGACTCTAGGTGTGCACCACCATGATTGGCTAATTTTTTTTATTTTTTATTTTTTGTAGAGATGAAGTCTCACTATATTGCCTAAGCTTACATTTTTTGTTTGTTTTTTGTGATGGAGTCTCCTCTGTCACCCAGGCTGGAGTGCAGTGGCGCAATCTTGGCTCACTGCAACCTCCACCTCCCGAGTTCAAGTGATTCTCATGCCTCAGCCTCCCAAGTAGCTAGAACTACAGGCACGCACTGCTACATTTGGCTTTTTTTTTTTTTTTTTCTTTTTTTTTTTTTTAGTAGAGACAGGGTTTCGCCATGTTGGCCAGGCTGGTCTCAAACTCCTGACCTCAAGTGATATGCCCGTCTCAGCCTTCCAAAGTGCTGGGATTACTGGTGTGAGCCACCGTTCCTGACCAAAATATTTTTAATACACAATATTCATTTCTCTCCTAAGCAAAACACACTCACTCCTTCTCAGAAGAGAACCTGAGAGCAGTTTATTCAATCTGTAGTTAGGGGCTCAAATGTCATTTATTTCAAGACCTGAAGAGTTAAAAGTTATTTTGAATCTAGGCTGGCAGTTCAACAGTACGCTCTCTCGAAAGCTTAACTAGCAATTCTTCTATGTATTTACCTAACAGAAATGAAAACATATGTTCAAGGAAACCAGTACAGGAATGTTCATAGCATTCTTATTCATAACAACTAAATACTAGAAACAACCTAAATGTCCAACAAGAGGAACAGGAATAAACAATTATGGTATAGTCATGCCCTGCACAATGACATTTCAGTCAACAATGGACTGCATATATGATGGTGGCCCTATAAGATTGTAATACCATATTTTTACTGCACTTTTTGATGTTTAGATATATTTAGATACACAAATGCTTACCATTGTGTTACAACTGCCTACAGTATTCAGTACAGTAACATACTGTACAGGTTTGTAGCCTAGGAGGAATAGGCTATACTACATAGCCTAGGTGTGTAGTAGGCTGTACCGTCTAGTTTGTGTGAATATGACAAAATCACCTAATGGTGCATTTCTCAGAACATATCCCTGTCATTAAGCAACACATGACTATATATTCAAACACTGGAATATACTTAATAATAAAGGAGGATGAACTATTGAGATATACAACATGGATGAATCTCAAAATGATTATATTTTTATTTTTTATTTTTATGAAATAGGGTGTCATTCAGTCACCCAGACTAGAGTGCAGTGGCATGATCATGGCTCACCAGAGCCTCAATCTCATGGGCTTAAGTGATCCTCCCGCCTCAGCCTCCCAAGTAGCTGAAACTACAAGCACGTGCCACCATGCCTGGCTAATTTTTATATTTTTTGTAGAGATGGGGTTTCGCCTTGTTGCTCAGGCTGGTCTCAAACTCCTGCACTCAAGCAAACCTCCTGCCTCGGCCTCCCAACATGTTAGGATTATACGCATGGCTAACAAGCGTGAGCCAACGCACCCAGCCACAAAATATTACATTTTTCAAAGATAACATACTGAGCTGAATGAAAGAATTTGGACACTGAAGCATGAAAGAATTTGGACACTGAAGCATGTATGATTCCACTTATAATGAAGTTCTAGAACATGTGAAATTATTCAGTAGTGATAACTAGCAAAACAATAGGAATGAGGCACAAGGAAACTTTCTGAGATAATGGTAATGTTCTATAGTTTGTTTTGCCTGCATTCACATTTCAAAATGCATTTAATTAAACAACTAAGAATCTGTGCATTTAATTGTATGTTAATTATACTTCACTTTTAAACAATTAAATCACTCATTTTGCAAAGAAAAGAAAAATTTTATTGATTTACCTACTTGATTTCAGTCAGCTCCATGTTCCAGTAACTATAGCTACAAATTATTCTAGATATGCCACTCTCAAAGGCTAAATTACACACCTTTTCTAGATATGCCTTCTCAAAGGCTTCATTATACATAGTTTGAGTTTATTAAACTTTTGTGGGCCAACAGCTTTAGTTCTTTTTTTCTAAGTCCTGTATCCAACAAGATTTAGTAGGAACTACCTTAATTTATTCACACATTTTAACAAATTGTACAATAGCTATGCCCTTGATTTGACCTTTGCACTAAGGACTCATCTTAATCAGCCTGTTACTCGAAGCATTTCTTTTTTTTTTTTTTTTTTTTTTTTGAGACGGAGTCTCGCTCTGTCACCCAGGCTGGAGTGCAGTGGCACAATCTCGGCTCGCTGCAACCTCCGCCTCCCAGGTTCAAGCGATTCTCCTGTCTCAGCCTCCCAAGAAGCTGGGACTACAGGCGCCCGCCACCATGCCCGGCTAATTTTTTGTATTTTTTTAGTAGAGACGGAGTTTCACCATGTTAGCCAGGATGGCCTCAATCTCCTGACCTCGTGATTCGCCCGCCTCGGCCTCCTAAAGTGCTGTTATTACAGGCTTGAGCCACCGTACCCGGCCTCCCATTTCGTGATTTTAACTTTTATTGGTTGAAAAAGACAAACGGCTTTTTCTTTTCTTTTTTAAATAAAGACAGGGTCTCACTACGTTGTCCAGGATGGTCCTGAACTTCTAACCTCAAGCAATCCTCTGCCTCAGCTTCCCAAAGTGTGGGATTACTGGCGTGAGCCACCTTGCCTGGTTAATAAACTGTTCTCACTTCAACATTACAAGTCCCAGAATTTTGGAATTCTCTATTTTCTTCTTCATTCCCACTTACAAATAGACCAATTCCATTCTAAACTCAGATCTCTTTCCTGTAGTCAAATGTAGCTGTTAATACCAAAGGCACTCTAGTAACATTCTGTTTTGCAATCTCATTACCTAAAATGATAGAAAAAAATAGTATTGTCAACTATTCACAGGAAACAGTATTATCAAATGTTTTGTCATGACGTAATATAGATCTTCATTTTTCCAGCTCCCAAATATAGTTTTCTTGTAGCCAGCCCCTCAACTATTACCCACAGCCTTTATCTTGAGCAAATTTATATACAGGCCTCAACTTTCAGTGCAGAGGAAGCAGTATGAGAAAGCTGTTTAGCCTTAAGGATGATACATTCTCCAAACCCATCTTTAGATATGGTTATAGAAGAAAATGGAAGAGAAAAGATCTCCAGAGTGTAAAATCAAGGACCATGGAGAACAATGAACTGGGAAACAATTCCCCAGGAACACAACTGGGGCATAAACACAACAGATTCCTTCTCCCAGAGTAAGGGGATATCCTGTCCCTGTCCAACAATGTATACTGAGCAGGGGGATGTGCAGAAAAGAGTTAACACAGCAGGTCTGAGAACACTTTCCTGAGAAAGGCCTGCTTGCAGGCGGATCACCTGAGGTCAGGAGTTGACCAGCCTGGCCAACATGGTGAAACCCCATTTCTACTAAAAACACAAAAATTAACCAAGTGTGGTGGCACATGCCTATAATCCCAGCTACTTGGGAGGCTGAGGCACAAGAATTGCTTGAACCCAGAAGGTGGAGGTTGCAGTGAGCAGAGACTGCACCATGGCACTCCTGCCTGGGTGGCAGGGTGAGACTGTCTCAAGAAAGAAAAAAAAAAGAAAAAAGAAAAAAAGAAAGCCCTGCTTGCAAGGTAGGCTCTCTTGGCTGGCATCTAGGAACTTCAATTTCAGGAGAGTTCCCACCATTCTCTAACTGATAACAGTGCCTATCCTCTTTGTACAAATAATGTAGTTTATGATTTCTTTCTGGGAGTCAAGAATTTTGGTACATGGTAGGCAGAGGATACCTACATGACTAGCCCCCAATAAAAACCCTGAGCACTGAATCACTAATGAGCTTCCCTGGTAGATAAAACTTTACAAATGTCACAATTTGATGCTGAAGGAATCAGGCCCATCCTGTGTGACTCTACTGCAGTGGAAATGTGGAAGCCTATGCCTGGTTTCTTGCAGATTTCACCACAATAGGTCTTTTCGCTTTGCTGATTTTGTTTTATATTATTTGCTATAATAAATCATAGCTGTAGGCTGGGCACGGTGGCTCATGCCTATAATCTCAGCACTTTGAGAGGCTGAGGTAGGTGGATCACTTGAGGTCAGGAGTTCGAGACCAGACTGGCCAACATGGGGAAACCCTGTCTCTACCAAAAATACAAAAATTAGCCAGGCATGGTGGCATGAGCTACTCAGGAGGGAGGCAGGAGAATTGCTTGAACCCAGAAGGCGGAGGTTGCAGTGAGCTGAGATCATGCCACTGAACTCCAGCCTGGGTGACAGAGCGAGACTCTGTCTCAAAAATCAATCAATCAATCAATCAATCAATCAATCATAGCTGTAAATACAACTTCATTCTGAAACTTGTGAGTCCTTCCAGCTAATAACCAAACATGGGGGTGGTCTTGGGAACCCCTGACACAAAACAGATAACCTGTCTGTTTAGTTCATAGATCTCTGGATTAGAATGAGTCATAGCTGGCCCTGATGTCGATAAGCCCTTGGGTTCAGGATGAAGGCTGTGACTAAATAAGACAGAGTCTTAGGGTGTGGGAAAAAGTAAGTGTATTTTGTCTGAGGGAGGGAAATAAATCACAAGGACAGGATGCGGTAAACTATATTATTATTCACAACTATTTTCTCCTTCCCAGTAAAAAGATTATATATCCCTGCCCACTACCATGTGGACCTGGAACACTTCCCTGTAATGAAAATATACTTCACATCCCATCGTCTAAACTGATTATATGACTTGCTTGGGTCAATAAAAGGTGCGTACAAGTGATACTGTGCTAGGTCAGCAGAAACTTTAAGAGGCATTGCATGATTCTGCCTCCTCTTTTCCTACGTCACAAGAAAAATTTTTCCCAAATAGGGACTATTCCTTCACAACACATAAAATTATGACAGCCAAACTGCAGCCATAACATGTAATATTAATTAGAAATAAATGTTTGTCATAAGCCAGTGAGATTTGGGGTTGTTCAAAACCTAGCGAAAGCTGAGCATATACATAATCTCAAAATATGTATATTTAAAATATTAATATACTCTCTAGCGTAAACTATTTTTGTAGTAGCACAAATTCCAAGTCTAACTTACGTTTTGGAACTCTTTCAGGAGCTGGAATGTCACTGATTTTCTCTTCTTTGGCAGATTCCTTATTTTCTGAAGACTTTGGCTTTTTCCTTTGGCGCAGCTCTACAGGTGGTCCTTAAAATATTTAAGACATTATTGCAATGTGTGTATAAAATTATTTTGATCTGTATCCTGAGCCAATTAACCTTTATTATTCTAAAGCAAAAGTACCACTAAGACCTATTAGCATCAAAGATAACATTTTCATAATTATTTTGGCACCCCTGCAAAATCTTCTTTTGTCCAAAAAAAAGACAATTTTAAGTTCCACTCCCCAATTTGTGTTTTGACAATCCTAGTAGTAAACCAATGCGCTCTTCTCCCAAGATGATGCAATTTTCAAAACATCCCAAAATAAGTAAGCTCTTTTCCAAATTAGGGTCAAGGTGTTATTCAGCTCATAATTCTAGTTACCTTAAAGTATCAAATGCATAACTCATGGTTTAAGTGTTTTGTAAAAATCAAAACATAACACATTCATCATAAACTACACTTCTTTGTTTAACCCTGAAAGCTCTGCAGAATTTCAGTACTGTGTTATCATTAGCATTGTACAATCTTTTAGATTTAGGGATTAGAAAATAGGCTGAACCTACAAAGATACTTATATATGAGAAGGTCTCAAAATAATTTCCCAGGATTAGACTAGCTTCCTCTTCTAGCTCCAGTTTTAGAAAATGTGACGCAGAAGTTACCTCCAAAATAGTAAACTAAACTCTAAGTTAAACAGGAATGTACTATGTACAATTTATACTTTTCCTCCCTAGAATTAATCATCTTGTGGGATAGATTATGATACTATAAGTACAGAGTGTTCCTGCCAAGTTATAAAGTGGTACAATAATTTATCTTTCTCATGGAAGTGGAAGACAGTTTTTTCCTTTCTCTTAGTAATAACTTCAGGCTATGAAATGTGAAAATAAACATAGAAGTCAAAGAAGGAGAAACGAATCAGTTGCTGCTGATCAGATGTATGTTCTTAGCTTTACTGTGGAAAATGAATAAAATAAACATATTTTAAAATAGCTTCATAGCAAACTTACGTGCTCACTAAAATATCTTTAAACACTGGCATAGTGAGAAAAAAAGCTGTACATTTAACGGATTCAGACTGATGAATCTAATGTTTACTCATTTCTATACTACCATTTATTCTGTAGTCATGTTAAGTAGTGAAATCAATGAAAATATTTTTAAATGACATTATCAGGCCGGACATGGTGGCTCATGCCTGTAATCCCAACACTTTGGGAGGCCAAGGTGGGTGGATTACCCGAGGTCAGGAGTTCAAGACCAGCCTGGTCAACATGGTGAAACCCTGTCTCTACTAAAAATACAAATATTAGCCGGGTGTGGTGGTGCACTCTTGTAATCCCAGCTACTCAGGAGGCTGAGGCAGGAGAATCACTTGAACCCAGTAGGTGGAGTTGCAGTTACCCGAGATTGCGCCACTGCACTCTAGCCTGGGTGACAGAGGGAGACTCCGTCTCAAAAACAAAATGAAACAAAACAAAAAAACAAAAAATGGCATTATTAGAAAAATGTACCCCAGACTTTGAGTATTTATACATATAAATCTAGGTCAATTAGTAAATATCACTATATTCCTTCCTCATTATGCCTCTTTAATATTCCCCTGCTCTGGGTTAAAGTAGAAGTTAGAAGCAGTCATCAAGAACGAATATTTATGCAAAATCAAATAAAGTCTTCAAAAACAAATTATTGTTTTTAATTTAATTTTTTTTTTTTTTTGAGACGGAGTCTCACTCTGTCGCCCAGGCTGGAGTGCAGTGGCCGGATCTCAGCTCACTGCAAGCTCCTCCTCCCAGGTTTATGCCATTCTCCTGCCTCAGCCTCCCAAGTAGCTGGGCCTACAGGTGCCTGCCACCTCGCTCGGCTAGTTTTTTGTCTTTTTAGTAGAGACGGGGTTTCACCGTGTTAGCCAGGATGGTCTCAATCTCCTGACCTCGTGATCCGCCCGTCTCGGCCTCCCAAAGTGCCGGGATTACAGGCTTGAGCCACCGCACCTGGCCTTTAATTTTATTTTAAAAGAATACAAGGGGAAAATATAACCACAAGAACCTTCCTTTGTAGGTACACCTGCATGATTAATCACATAACAGCACTGGACTTTAAAACATTTAATTGGATAATTTCAGAAATCAAATTAACAAATCTATTGAGATAGTCAACAGATATACTATATGTGACCAATGGGCTAGGTAAGTGGGTCTTTTCCATTAGAGTCTAAAAATATACACTTAGTGATAAATTGGGAGGGGAATAGTCACATAAAACGTGTTCTTACAAAACACTATCATTTTCCTTTTTAAAAATGTTCTTTATCAAATAAATCACTTTACAGGACTTTAATTAAACATGTTCTCTTTGTGCCCATAAATGAATTTTGTTTATAAAAGTAAAACTTACACAAAAATTTTGCATAGATTTTCATGTAATTTCTGAAGTATACAACTCTCAACAGTCACCTCTCAAGAATTTATATTAGCAATGATCGAGGACCATACAAATATGTAATCTATAAAAAATCTATAATATTATATTTTCCTGATTCTAAGATGCCATATATTTGAAGATACCACTCAATAGGTTTTCAAGGGGGAAAAAAAAACCACACTGTCACATTGAATGCATGTACTGATTTTAAGACATACCAATTTTAGTGGCATTAAACTGTAAGAGTGAAAAGTATGACTTGATAAATACAGTATTCATTTTAGCTCATCTCTTCAACCTTATCCCTAAAGCTAACTTTCCATATAATTTCATAATGGAAAAACAAAGCCACACATCTCTAGGTGGAAAAAAGCAAAGGTCAAAGCAATGGACAAATGAGATTATCAGTCCTGACAGGAAAGCTCTGCGATGTAATTCAAGCCTCCTTTTTACTATCTTTTTTTTTGAGACAGAGTTTCACTCTTTTTGCCCAGGCTGCAGTGCAGTGGTACCATGCCGGCTCATTGCAACCTCCGCCTCCCGGGTTCAGGCAATTCTCCTGCCTCAGCCTCCCAAGTAGCTGGGATTACAGGTGTCTGCCACTACGCCCAGCTAATTTTTTGTATTTTGAGTAGAGACGGGGGTTTCACCACATTGGCCAGGCTGGCCTCGAACTCCTGACCTCGTGATTCGCCCGCCTCAGCCTCCGAAAGTGCTGGGATTACAGGCGTGAGCCATGATGTCCAGCCACTCCTTTTCACTATCTTATATTCTTAGCATTGTAAAGAAAAAGTCAAACTAAATGAAGATGATTACACATCCACAAAAGTAACCTGCTATTTCAGACTTCAGTCCAGTCATCTTCATATGAAATAGTAGGGCTACAAACAGGCTTTCAAATGTCCACGCAGGCTAGACATAGCAGTTTCCAAATGAAATGTTAATACTGCTCTACTCAAGGTTGTCACTTCTTTCTTTGCTCTAACACTGCTTTCAGAAAGCATAAATATAAACACCCTGGCCCTCTACTGCATCAAGGAAGACATTTTTTTAAAAACCAGATTCCCAGAGTATTTACTTGGACAATGAAGAGGATCCAAGCGAATGTGAACTGTAAGTAAGATGGGACATGGAGAACACCTGGATACAAGTAAAATATACAGACTATTTAGTCTAATTTTAACACAGCGAATAAAAGATAATATGAATTTTTGGGGAAAAAACTATAGAGTGACAAATAAACAAAAAACATTCAGAATGCCTGGCACATAGACAGACAGGTATGCTATATATATTATTATTACTAGCATTATAATAAATGAAAATTTAATTACTCATTCATTGCTGACTATTATATCCTTGCATCTAATAGAGTATTAACACAAATATTTATGGAATTAAAAATGTGTTGAATAAAGCAGTATTTTAATAAACTGCAACCCATTAATTGTCCCATATAAGATGTATTTAACTGTTTTTGAGTTATATGTAATTCTACAACCAAAAATCATTTATCATTTTATTTATTTTATTTTTGAAAGGGAGTCTCGCTCTGTCACCCAGGCTGGAGTGCAGTGGGGAGATCTCGGCTCACTGCAACCTCAGCCTCCTGAGTTCCAGCGATTCTCTTGCCTCAGCCTCCCAGGTAGCTGGGACTACAGGCGTGCGCCACCACGCCCAGCGAATTTTTGTATTTTTTAGTAGAGCCAGGGTTTCACCATATTGGCCAGATTGGTCTCAAACTCCTGACCTCGTGATCTGCCCGCCTTGGCCTCCCAAAGTGTTAGGATTACAGGTGTGAGCCACTGTGCCCGGCCTTAATTTTGTTTTTTTTGAGATGGAGTCTCGCTCTGTCACCCAGGCTGGAGTGCAATGGTGCAATCTCGGTTCACTGCAACCTCAGCCTCCTGGGTTCAAGTGATTCTCCTGCCTCAGCCTCCCGAGTAGCTGGAACTACAGACGTTCGCCACTCGGCTAATTTTTGTATTTTTAGTAGAGATGGGGTTTCACTGTGTTAGCCAGGTTGGTCTTGAACTCCTGACTTCAAGTGATCCACTCACCCTGGCCTCCCAAAGTGCTGGGACTACAGGCATGAGCCACC
Organism: Macaca thibetana thibetana; assembly: GCF_024542745.1. Taxonomy (NCBI): domain Eukaryota; kingdom Metazoa; phylum Chordata; class Mammalia; order Primates; family Cercopithecidae; genus Macaca; species Macaca thibetana. The sequence goes on from NC_065585.1 coordinate 50,425,032, forward strand.
ATGCCCAGCCCATTTATCATTTTATATCACGTAAGTAAAATTTACAAAACAGTACAATCTTAATATTGGCTCCACAGATCTATTTAAGTACAACCATAGTCTAAAATAATTTTTCATTTTGCATGATGTATTAAAGACTTTCAGTATTGTAGTATTGATTTTTTTATGCAGTATTAACTTTTTTAATGCTTTAAGTTAAGCATGAATGTACTCATAGGAACATGCAAGCTAGTGTATCAACCAGCCTCCATAAATTTGCAATTAGAAAAGAAAAATACATCAAGAAATATTTCAAATGATAATATACTGTAACCACAGACAACCAAGGAAACAAGTGGAATTACATTCTTTCTCACCAACGACAAACAGCTTTGGTTTTGAAGCTGTTTTTAGTTAGAATGTCTTAAATTCAGACCAGCTTTAACACTCTGAAAACTCAAGAGGAAGCAAATATGAACCAAGCCTGCATAGGGACAGGTCAGCAAGTCACAGATCAGTAAACACTTCTTATGCTTAATTTTTAAAAACTGCTTTCCGCTAAATTCTTTAAATTCCTTCCTTGTACTCTTGGTTCAAAAAGGCTTGAGTCGACCGGCGCGGTGGCTCACGCCTGTAATCCCAGCGCTCAGGGAGGCCGAGGTGGGCGGATCAGCTAAGGTCCGGAGTTCGAGACCAGCCTGACCAACATGGATAAACCCCATCTCTACTCACCCACTTTGACCCTCAAAGGCCTCATCAGCTCCCAAAACTGTAATACTTAGATGGCTCTGCTCTTTACCATTTTCCTCTAAACCTAAGTGAACTTGGCTTTCTTCAGTTTCTGCGTGTTCACCCATTCCCAATTCATCATGCCATGTTTATCCCAAATCCCTGCTTCTTTATCCCCGTGGTGAATGTCCCCTCACCCCCTGTGCCTCTGGGTTTGTCAATACCCACAGCCCTTTAAAAATCGCCCTCCGAATGAGGGGCCTTGAGTGAAACAACGACCACATTCAAATATGCACTCAGTACCTAAACCTGCATCTTCGAAACCAAACTGCGCCCCCCACTTCACCAAAAATCTGCTCAGGACCCTCCCTCCCTCCCAACCACTCCCTGCACAGCTTTCTCTCCTGCTACGGATTCCCAACTTTCAGCTCCGCCTTTGCTTCCCAATTCGGCCGACAAAACTTCGAGCCATTCGCTCCGCTCTCCTGAATTTCTCCGCAGCCCTCTCCTGGGCGCCGCGCTCCTTCCCGCCCTCCCCGTGCGGCCGCCACCGCGGCCACCGGCAGCTCCAGCCCACACCTCCAGCGCCCCCGCCCCTCCTTCCCGAGACCACAGGCAGCCGCTGGCGCGCCGGACCCCGCGGCAGTCACCTTCTTCCTCCGCCATCGTCTCTGCGGAGGCCGGGGCGCCCTCCGGCTCCCGCGCGGCCCGGAGTGTCCCTCCCTCCGCGTCGCCGAACCCCTCGGCCACCCGGGGCCCGCTCCTGGCCGCCGCGCCCCCACTTCCTGACCCACCCCCCTCCGGTGTCGCCGCCAACCGCGTCCCCGCAGGCGGCCAGGGAACCAGAGTGTTGGGAGAGGGGAGCGGTCGGAGCGTTTCGCTGGGGCGCCGGAGCCTGCGAGGGCAGGAAGGAGACTCCACGCCGGGGGCGCCGCCCACAGCAGCAGCTACCGGCCACTGCCTCCCCTGGAAAGCGAAACTAGTGGGTCTCGCTGCAGCCCCGCCCCTCGTCCTACTCTTCCCAAAAAGTGGGGGCTTGCTTTCCGCCACGTTTGTGACTCCGCGACTTAGCGAGTCGGAGACGATCATCAGCGACACCTCCCAGGTCCAGCCTCTATTCCCGCCCCATTTTACACGGAGGAAACAGATCTAATGTGGTGGAAGTCACAAAGCCGGACAGAGGCAGAACCGCCTGTAATTCCAGCTACTCGGTTAGCGCTTTGGTTTAGTAGACCACTTGACCATTACAAGAAAGAAGCTTGTGCTGTTATAGTAAACTTAGTAAGAAAATAAAGGCCTGGTATGAGGCAATGAAAATAAAAATGTTCAAAGAGAATGAATTCAAAAGATGTTGGAAGGCCGGGCGCAGTGGCTCAAGCCTGTAATCCCAGCACTTTGGGAGGCCGAGGCGGGCGGATCACGAGGTCAGGAGATCGAGACCATCCTGGCTAACACGGTGAAACCCCGTCTCTACTAAAAAAATACAAAAAACTAGCTGGGCGAGGTGGTGGGCGCCTGTAGTCCCAGCTACTCGGGAGGCTGAGGCAGGAGAATGGCGGGAACCCGGGAGGCGGAGCTTGCAGTGAGCTGAGATCCGGCCACTGCACTCCAGCCTGGGCGACAGAGCGAGACTTCGTCTCAAAAAAAAAAAAAATAAGAAAAAGAAATAAGATCTCATTTTGTTGACAGCTGGAGTGCACAGGTGCAATCATGGCTCACTGTAGCCTTGACCTCCCAAGCTCAGGTGATCCTCCCACCTCAGCCTCCCAAGTAGCTGGGACTACAGACACACACCACCAGGCCCAGCTAATTTTTCTGTGTGTGTGTGTGTGTGTGTGTGTGTATATATATATTTTCTGAATATGGGTATATTCTGTGTGTGTATATATAAAATATACATATATACATATATATATTTTTTTATTTTTTTTTGTAGAGACATGGTTTCACCGTGTTGCCCAGGCTAGTCTTGAACTCTTGAGCTCAAGCAATCCGCCCTCCTTGGCCTCCCAAAGTGCTGGAATTACAGGCGTGAGCCACTGCACCTGGCTAGGACGTTTTATCAAAAAACAAATTTTCCCAGAGTTAAAACTACTCTAGGTAGAGATTTTTGATCAAGTTGGTCATATGAAACAATACTCATAAAGCAAAACATTTTTGGAACTAAGTGGCCTATTATCAAGATTGTCCCAGGCAAAGCTTCTATGCTAGAAACATAGGTTGCTGACTTTGTACCAAGACTGTTGCCTCTCACCTCTCTTCTTTCAGATAGTAAGCCCTTTAAATATTTGTGAATTATATTAGGGTTTCCAGATACAATTCAGGACACTTTAGTATGAGAATGTCCCATGCAATATTTGGGACATGCTTACACCAAAAATGATTTGTTTTTATCTGAAATTTCTATGTAATTGAATATCCTGGGTTTTGTTTTGGTTTGGTATTTTGTTTGTTTTTGCTAACTCAAACAACCCTATTTATAGGGAATGAGACTGCCACATTAGAAGACACCTGCTATTAATTGCACTTAGGCCTTCTTGGTACATGTAAATGGCAGATTAAATTCTTTCTTATTTTGATCAAAGGGATGCAATTGGATAGCAGGTGGCCTCTGAGTACCTCAATTCAGTTAATTCAGAAAAAAATCTGCTATTCCTAAAGCCCTGACAGATGAAGTTGTTTCTGCTGTTTTTCCACCCTACAAAGAGCTGAGGCTAGACCTGGATGCTGAGGCCAAATCTAGTGCAGTTCTGGAGCTGTCCCTGAAGTACTCTTCAGACAGACAGCCACTGCAGATCATTTACTAGGCATGTCCAGACTGATGCGTCGAGGATGCATCACATTCCAAATTGTAGGTATCTTAAAAGCAAAGGAGCACAATGATTTTTGGGGAAAAAAAGTTGTCTACCAAATTTGTGACATCACTATAAAAATGTATGTGTATAGAGGGGAACAACACACACTGGGGCCTTTCCGAGGGCGGAGGGTGGGAGGAGGGAGAGGATCAGGAAAAATAGCTAATGGTTACTAAGATAAATACCTGGGTGATGAAATAATCTGTACAACAAACCCCCGTGACGTAAGTTTACCTGTGTTACAACCCTGGACTTGTACCCCTGAACTTAAAAGTTAAAAAAAAAAAAAGTGTGTGTAACACGGAAACTGCTACGACATTTCTTTTTCTTTTTTTAAATACAGTAAAGGCTGGCCCAAGTGCCGTGGTGTTCACAACTAATTGATCACAACCAGTTACAGATTTGCTGCTTCTCCATTCGCACTGCTTCACTTGACCAGTCTAAAACACAGTTAAAAAAAACATATCAATTTCTCATCAATTATAATATGATTTAAAAATAGAAAAAATTTTAAATCCTATTAGAATCCTGGATGAGCACCTTGACTGAGAATAGAAACCTTAAAAGCCAACAGCATGACGTGTCCAGTAGATGGCAGACGCAGCCAGAATCATAATGTAAAGGTACATTTCATACCCAACTGTCTTCTTTGTGCACTTCAGTGAAAAAGTGACTCTTTGAATTTATATTCCCATGTAAAAACATACCATTAATAATTAGATTAACATTAACATTTTAAAAATTCACAAAATGGTGCTAAAGAAACATAATACTGGCTGGGTGCGGTGGCTCATGCCTGTAATCTCAACACTTTGGGAGGCTGAGGCAGGTGGATCGGCTGAGGCAGGTGGATCACCTGAGGTCAGGAGTTTGAGACCAGCCTGGCCAACATGGTAAAACCCCGTCTCTACTAAGAGTACAAAAAAATTAGCCAGGCATGGTGGTGGGTGCCTGTAATCCCAGCTACTCCGGAGGCTGAGGCAGAATTTCTTGAAGCTGGGAGGCGGAGGTTGTAGTGAGCTGAGATCGTGCCACTGCACTCTAGCCTGGGCAACAGGAATGAAACTCCCTCTCAAAAAAAAAAAAAAAAAAAAAAACCAAAAAGAAAGAAACATAGTATTTGCTATTTAGCAACATTTACGTTTATAAAAATTCTTAAAATATATATATATATACACACATATATAGAATCAGCCGGGCATGGTGGCTCACGCCTGTAATTCCAGCACTTTGGGAGGCTGAGGTGAATGGATCACGAGGTCAGGAGTACGAGACCAGCCTGGCCAACAAGAGACACTGAAACCCTGTCTCTACTAAAAATACAAAAATTAGCTGGCCGTGGTGGCATGCGCCTGTAGTTCCAGCTACCTGGGAGGCTGAGGGAAGGAGAATCTAACACAGGAGGCGGAGGTTGCAGCGAGCCAAGATCAGGCCACTGCACTCCAGCCTGGGCAACAGAGTGAGACTCTGTCTAAAAAATTTTAGACTCCGTCTAAAATATATATATATATATGTATGTATGTATGTATAATCACATTAGTTTCTACATGCAGGAATAAATATAAATGTATTCATTCAGCAAATACATTTTAAGCACTGACTAGTCACTAGTGAGGAACAAGAAACACACTGCCATTAACAATATGGGAAACTGGTTACAGGGAGATCTTACTGTGAGCCTGTTTCGTCAGGAAAGGTCTTCCTTAGGAAGATTTCTTTTTTTGTTTGGTTTTTATTTTGTTTTGTTTTGTTTTGTTTTGAGACAGAGTCTTGCTCTTTGCCCAGGCTGGAGTGCAGTGGCATGATCTTGGTTCACTGCAACCTCCAGCTCCTGGGTTCAAGAAATTCTCCTGCCTCAACCTCCAGGGTAGCTGGAATTACAGGCGCACACCACCACGCACAGCTAATTTTTGTATTTTTAGTAGAGACAAGGTTTCACTATTTGGCCAGCCTGGTCTCGAACTGCTGACCTCAAGTGATCCTCTGGCCTCAGTCTCCCGAAGTGCTGGGATTACAGGGATGAGCCACCGCGCCTGCCCAGGAAGATAAGATTTCTAAGTGGACATCAGTTAAGAGAGAGATAGCAGAAAAAAAAATGTTTCAGGTAGAGGAAACAGACAAAAGTTTATCACTCCCACACAAACAATTGGAAAATGTATCACAGAATATAGGGCATGGGGGGAAAAGTGCCTTGCAAGAAAGCAACAGAGGAAGGCTGGAATCAGCTTATGCAATGTCATGCAGGTTGTACATGTATGGATTTTTCCCACAGCAAATGGGAAGCTATTAAAAGATTTCAAGAGCACATGATCAGATCTGCGTTTTTAATTTTAAAAATTATTTAAAACATACTGCCAATAGAGAGGAACAAAATTTGATGCATAGAGTTCAACATTGAGGCAAAAAATGGGTGAGATTGTCTAGGATGATGAAGGAGAGGTTAAGAATGACCTCCTGCGCCGGGCGCGGTGGCTCACGCATGTAATCCCAGCACTTCGGGAGGCTGAGGTGGGTGAATCGCCTGAGGTAAGGAGTTCAAGACCAGCCTGGCCAACATGGTGAAACCTCGTCTCTACTAAAAATACAAAAACCAGCCTAGTGTGGTGGCAGGCACCTGTAATCCCAGTTACTCAGGAGGCTAAGGCAGGAGAATCACTTGAACCCAGGAGGTGGAGGTTGCAGTGAGCTGAGATTGCCCCACTGCACTCCAGCCTGGGTGACAGAGCGAGACTCTGTCTCAAAAAAAATAAAAAATAAAAAATAAAAATAACAAAAAGAATGACCTCCTGGGTCGGGTGCAGTGGTTCATGCCTGTAATCCCAGCACTTTGGGAGGCCGAGGCAGATGAATCACCTCACCTATGGTCAGGAGTTTGAGACCAGCCTGGCCAACATGGTGAAACCCTGTCTCTACTAAAAATACAAAAATTAGCCAGATGTGGTGGCATGCACCTGTAATCCCAGCTACTACGGAGGCTGAGGCAGGAGAATCACTTGAACCTGGTAGGCAGAGGGTGTGGTGAGCCAAGATCACGGCACTGTACTACAGCCTGGGCGACAGATGGAGACTCCGTCTCAAAAAAAATAAATAAATAAAATAAAAAAAGAATGACCTCCTTAAGACCTGGCAGTAGTATATAGTGCTGGTTAGTGAAGTAAAAAGAACCCAGAAAGCAGCAGGATTTTGGATGTGGCAAGATAAGTTCCATTTTAAGCATGCTGGGTTTGAAATGCGTGGGACACATCCAAATGGAAATGTCCATTACAGTGCTGGGTAGAGGATCTATAGATCCACAGAAGAGTGTGGAAATAAATGAATGAATTTGCCCAGAGAGAATGAATAGATGAAGATGACTGAGGAGAGAACCATGATTAACACCAATCATGTGGGAAAGAATGAATCACAAAGGAGGCTGAGAACCAGAACAAGTTGAGTATTTGACATTGATCTTTAAAAATGTGTTTGTAGCGTTGACTCTGCTAAGTTTCGAAAGGGTTTCAGTTATAAGACACTAGCTCAAATTCAAGTGTAAAACTAGCAGATTTATTATCCATATATTAGCATTCACTTTTAGAATGGCAACAATAACAATATAATGGCAAATTAATGGCAAATTAATGGCAAGCTGGATATAAAGTAAAAAGGCAGACCAAAGGAGCACTAGAAGCCCTACTCTGTGATGCTGTAAACAAATGAGCTGTATTTATGCAATGTTAGGTAAAGAGCTGGAGTAGATGAAGGAGCAACTAGGAGAGTATTAACTACATGGACCAGTCTTCAAGTCTTACCTTCTCTTCCAGATCCCCTCTTTCATGTTTTTTTTTTTTTTTTTTTTTTTGAGATGGAGTCTCGCTCTGTCGCCCAGGCTGGAGTGCAGTGGCGTGATCTCGGCTCAGTCACTGCAACCTCCACCTCCTGGGTTCAAACGATTCTCCTGCCTCAGCCTCCTGAGTAGCTGGGACTACAGGGGCACGCCGCCACACCTGGCTAATTTTTATATTTTTAGTAGAGACGGGGTTTCACCTTGTTGGTCAGGCTGGTCTTGAACTCCTGACCTCAGGTGATCCACCTGCCTCAGCCCCCCAAAGTGTCGGGATTACAGGCGTGAGCCACCGCACCCGGCCTGTGTGGATGTTTGTCCCTTCCAGATGTCACGTTGAAATGTGATTCCCAATGTTGGAGGTAGGGCCTGGTGGGAGGTGATTGGATCATGGGAGCAGATGCCTCCTGAATGACTTAGCACCATCCCCTTGGTACTAAGTGAGTTCTCAGTTCATTTGAGATCTGGTTAAGAGTCTGGGGCTGGGCAAGGTGGCTCATGTCTGTAATCTCAGCCCTTTGGGAGGCTGAAGTGAGAAGATCGCTGGAACTCAGAAGTTCAAGACCAGCCTGGGAAACACAGCAAAACCCGATGTCTTAAAAAAATAAATAAATACAAAAATTAGCTGGGAAGTTGGCACGTGCCTGTAGTCTCCCAGTTACTTGGGATGCTGAGGTGGGAGAATCATCTGAGCCTGGGAAATTGAGGCTACAGTGAACCACTATTGTGCCACTGCACTTTAGCCTGGGCAACAGAGCAACCCTTTCCAAACCAACCAACCAAACAAAAAAGGAATGCCCCACAAAAGCTACCATGGCAAAACTGGATGAGTCTGTAATGTTACCCAACATCCTGTTGGCATTGTTGTAAACAAGGATAAGATTCTTGCCAATAGAATCAATGTGTGTTTTGAGCATATTAACCACTCTAAGAGCTGAGATAGCCTCCCGAAATGCGTGAAGGAAAATGATCAGAAAAGGAAGGAAGCCAAAGAGAAAGGTCCCGTGGGTTCAACTGAAGCACCAACCCACTCCACCCAGAGCAGCACACTGTGTGAGAACCAATGGAAAAAAGCCTGGGCTCCCGGAACCTATGAATTCATGGCATAATAGTAATAGATGTAAAAAGGTGGGACCTTGGACGGGCGTGGTGGCTCACGCCTGTAATCCCAGCATTTTGAGAGGCTGAGGCGGGTGGATCACAAGGTCAGGAGATAGAGACCATCCTGGCTAATACGGCGAAACCCCATTTCTACTAAAAATACAAAAAATTAGCCGGGTGTGGTGGCGGGCGCCTGTACTCCCAGCTACTCCGAGGCTGAGGCAGGAGAATGGCGAGAACCTGCTGGGAGGGGGAGCTTGCAGTGAGCTGAGATCCGGCCACTGTACTCCAGCCTGGGTGACAGAGCGAGACTCCGTCTCAAAAAAAAAAAAAAAAAAAAAAAAAAAAGTTAGAAGTCAGGCTAGACTTAGCCTTTTTTTTTTTTTTTTTTTTTTTTTTTTGAGATGGAGTCTCGCTCTATCACCCAGGATAGAGTGCAGTGTCATGATCTCGGCTCATTGAAACCTCCGCCTCCCGGGTTCAAGCGATTCTCCTGCCTCAGCCTCCCAAGTAGCTGGGACTACAGGCGCCTACCATCGCACCCGGCTAATTTTTGTAGTTTTAGTAGAGACGGGGTTTCACCATCTTTGGCCAGGCTTGTCTCAAACTCCTGACCTCGTGATCCACCCACCTTGCCTCCCAAAGTGCTGGGATTACAGGCCTGAGCCACCATGCCAGGCCATCTTGAGTACTTTTATCACTGATAGCTTTTATACATAAGTTTAGAGAAAAACCCTATCACCACCTTAGGAAGAGATGGCTTATCTATGTACTTCCATCAGTACCATAATTCTTCTAATAACAAAACAAAATAAAATAATAGCAAACATTGAGATTAAACAGGCAAGTTTTATTATCAAATGTTAACTCTACAAAAACTCAGTAGTACTGTAGTAAGCATTACTGCCTATCTTAAAGTCTTTCAGAGCTTTGGGCAGATAGCATCTTAAGGCATCAAGTATACAGAAATTTCTTTTCGATCTTAAGTGCCAGTTATCACCAATTTTCACAAAAACCTTTTTGTTTTTTCTTCCTATTGCAGTTAAAGGGCCATTTCCGGTCAGCTGAAGAAGAAAATGTTTGCTTCTCCCTTTAAGGTGTTAAAGTAATGCACAGAAAATAAAAATAGCAGCCATATAAATCTGCACGGCATTGCATTCAAGCAAAGGACAATATGAGTAACTTAAAGAAATATCCACATTCAATGCACTTAATGAAATCCTGTTTTCTTTGGAGTTACATGAGGCAGCAGTACTAGCTAGTGTCCAATATTGCACTTTTATAGCATAAACACAGCTAAACATAGTGTTAAACACTGACAGCATCAATACCTGTTCTAACTGCATCAGTGTTTACCTCTCAGTCTAGCATGCTGACTATAGTCCTATGCTTTAAAAGGTTATAATTATTTGACAGTTAAGGCATTAGAGAAAAAGGTTTAAGGCTATCATAATATATACAAGCATTCACTTCTGTTCAGTTAGTATATCGTTTTCTAGAATACACTGTTCAAATTGTCTCACTTCTGGGATATTAAAAACTATGGAATTTCTCTTATTAAAGTCCAAACCATCAATAATGAAAAAAGTACAATATAAAATAATACATATGAAGCCACAATATTCAATTACAGTTCAAACTAGAAATTACTAACTACAGGTAGCTGCTTCATTTTTGGTTTTGCATTTTGGCCCCTAGTTCATTATTTACAACTGATACCTGCTGAGAAAAAGATCCAAACTTTTAAACTTTGTATGTTTTGTGGAGGGTGCACAATTTCTTCTAATTTATCTTCAGGAGTTTAAAAATTTATTTTAATTTGTTTTTAATTATTAGATATCATCATGGCCAAGAGACTGGGAAAATAACAATTTTATTCATTCTCCTAAGATTGTGATTTTATTATTCTAAGACCTTACGCTTGAATTACTTAGCAAGAAGGCATGATTATGCAGAAGACAGGAAAATGAAGAGAAAAGAGCAGGAATATACAAAAATGAAACTTCCTTAGCAGAGTTCATGGTCGAGATGGTAGACACTGGTGGAGTTTTTATCCAAGACTTAAAACTTAGGAAACACCTATGATGCCACTTTAACTGGAAGTAATGGAGACATCTGATTCCAAATTCACATTTTAAATGCCTATTTGCAATCAGCAAAGGGCCAGGTGTGCTGCATGCTGCTTGCTATAAGGATTTGGCTTCACTGGCTCAAATGTTTTCACTCCACCAAAAGACAAGGCACAGGCCCATTTGTCCAATCAAGTTTGCTGAAAATACTGCAGCCTGAGTGTAGACAAACTTCCCCTGAATTTGCTAGAAGTTTTCTTGTGTCTGGTGGTTTCAAGATCACCATACATCTTTCAAACACTGGAAAAAAAAAAAAAAAAGTGATAAAAGGAAATGTTATAGTCTCTAAATGTCATTCTCAGCAGCCACCAAAATGATTTCAAATTCCACAAGGACAAAAAAGCTTTAAGACGGTCCAAGTTATTATTTCACACAGACATAGTTGGCATTTACATGGCAAGGGCTTTGGGAGTAGAGCACTAGTCAAGGAAGTTTCCATGGTTTACACAGTAGTTGGCATTCTGAACCACTCCTACCCTTTGTAGTATCATGTGTTTAGTTTAACATGTATGGTTGCCAACTCCCTGCTCAGCTCAGCTCCTTTCTGGAGAGACTATTTCATTCATTCCTTAGAGGTTCAATATCATTACAAAAATAAAACCATTTAGACAAAATTTTAAAGTTAAATTCTAGTATAAGAAATTCCAAATAATTTCTAAGACACTTAATAAGAAGCAGTAAGGGGCCAGGTGTGGTGGCTCATGCCTGTAATCCCAGCACTTTGGGAGGTCGAGGCAGGCAGATCACCTGAAGTCAGGAGTCTGAGACCAGCCTGGCCAACATGGTGAAACCCCATCTCTACTAAAAATACAAAAATTAGCTGGGGGTGGTGGTGCATGCCTGTATTCCCAGCTACTTGGGAGGCTGAAGCAGGAGAATTGCTTGAACCCAGGAGGTGGAGGTTGCAGTGAGCCAAGGTCATGCCACTGCACTCCAGCCTAGGCAACAGAGCAAGACTCCATCTCAAAAAAAAAAAAAAAAGCAATAAGGCATGACATATATGCTCTATGTGCCCGTGACTAGTTGATAATTAGCACCTTTATATGGATCATGGATAAATTTATTTCATCCCCATATACAACCTAGATTTCCATGTTATCCCCATTTTAGAGAAGGAAAAACTGAAGCAAAGAATGATTAAGTTAGTAATGGGCAGATGCAGGATTTAAACTAGTACAGATTTACTTATATACCATACAACCTTAAAATAAGAATAAAATAAGAACTTTTGGTAGGCATTATATACTTTTTTGAAACAGGGTCTAGCTCCGTCACCCAGGATAGAGTATGGAGCGATATGGTCCAATCATAGCTCACTGCAGAATTTTTTTTTCCCCCCAAAAAGAGATGAGGCCTCGCTTTGTCACCCAGGCTGGAGTACAGTGGTGCGATCAAAGCTCGTTGCTGCCTCAAATTCCTGGGCTCAAGGTACCCTCCACCTCAACCTCCTGAACAGCTGGGACCACAAGCACACCACTATATCCAGCTAATTTTCAAATTGTTTATAAAGAGAGATTCTCACCATCCTAACCAGTCTGGTCTCAAATTCTAGGCCTCGAGCGATCCTCCTGCCTTGACCTCTCAAAGTGCTGAGATTACAGGTGTGAACCACAGCACCTGGTCCTAGACTAAATCGAAAAAAAAAAAAAAAAAAAAAAAATATATATATATATATATATATATATATTAGAGATGGGGTCTCCCTATGTTGTCCAGGCTAGTCTCAAACTCAGCCTCAAGTGTTCTTCTTGCCTGGCATAATAAAGTGCTGAGATTACATGTGTGAACCACCACACACGGCCGTTATGCATACTTTGACATGTAAATGAAAAACAGGAATGTTTTAGACTGCAGTCTTATTTCATATGGCCAGTATGAAATATCTAATGGAGTTTTACTGCTTAACAATGAAACTGAAGACTCCTAACTGCTAGCAAAAGAAAAAAAAAATCAGTCTCAGAAGGACATGAAGATTAATTTATTTCAAGATTAAATTTGCTTTAATAACACAGATTCTACAAATGGTACAAATGTAAAATCGGGTATTTAAAAAACACAAAAATACTGGTTAGGATGCATCTTTTAAATGTGGTTTCCAAAGTGACCACAATTTGGCACTCAGTTTAAAATACCACACGCTGAAAGGCTTCTCCTTTGATACTAAACTCAGATAAGAAAATCAATGACCCAACACTATTGATCAATATCTATTTTACCCCTCTTTTGGCAGTAGCACCTGAATTTAAAACTGCCCCATCACCTAATCTCAAGCCCCTAAGAGGCAGTTTTACCACTGAGCCAAACAAGTGGCCCAGGCATGGCCAGTTAGAGCCCTGCATATCCCAGGTCGTCGTGGTTTCAGGGATGGATGTAAGCCAGGCCAGTGAAGGCCAAGTGTTCTAGGAGTATCTCAGAGAGTGAGCTTGGAGGAGTAAACCCTTGGATCCAGCTGTATCAGTCAACCCTGGGACTCTCAGTTATTAGAGTCAATGAGTACCACCTTCTTCATTCCTAGCTCTAAGAAATAGCATCTTTGTAGATGCTGCAAATTAAGCCTTCATATTCTGATAAAATGTGGAAATGCCAGGAAAAGTTAAACATTTAGCCTTCTCAAAATGCTTTTTAATCCCAGTGGTATCCAGTGGAGTTTGATTGTGTAACAGTGAAACTGAGGCTGGGCACAGTGGTTTACACCTGTAATCCCAGCACTTTGGGAGGATGAGGCAGGCAGATTATGAGGTTGAGATGGAGATCATCCTGGCCAACATGGTGAAACCCTGTCTCTACTAAAAACATAAAAATCAGCTGGGAGTGGTGGTGTGCACCTGTAGTTCCAGCTACTCAGGAGGCTGAAGCAGGAGAATCGCTTGAACCCGGGAGGTGGAAGTTGCAGTGAGCCGAGATCGCGCCACTGTACTCCAGCCTGGGCAACAGAGCAAGACTCCATCTCAAAACAACAACAACAAGAAACTGCAGACTCCTAACTGCTAGCAAAAAAAAAAAAAAAAAAAAAAAAAAAAATTGATCTCAGAAGGGGATAGAGAAAATGTTTCCTCTTCCCCTTTAGCTATAGCAAACACTTAAAGATAGTTGAGAATTACAACTGCAGACATTTACAAATCTGATTTCCCTTTCAAATAAGATCTGTGTTAAAACATGTTTTTATTTTGTAATACACTGTCATTAAAGTATTACATACAAAGAAGTCTTTAAAGATATCTTGATTTCACCACTGGTGCTATATGCTACAGAATGAACCTTTAATCCCTTAAAAACCCTACAATTCTGCAGCCAAACATGGTGGAGAACACCTGTAATCTCAGCTACCAGGGAGGTTGAAGTGAAAGGCTCACTTGAAGGCTGGGTGCAGTGGCTCATGCCTGTAATCCCAGCACTTTGGGAGGCTGAGGCGGGCAGATCACGAGGTCAGGAGATCGAGACCATCCTGGCTAACATGGTGAAACCCCATCTCTACTAAAAATAGAAAAAATTAGCCAGGCGTGGTGGTGGGCGCCTATAGTCCCAGCTACTCGGGAAACTGTAAGTACTTCCTATGTGTTTTTACTGTTATTCTGGACTCAGATTATCTAAATGGAAAAACTAAGATCTCATAAAAAGTTTGTTCTTTTTAATCATCTTACACAATAACTTGCAACATAAAGTTACAAAATGATCAAATACACAGTTTTTATATTTTCATGTAATTAACTGATAACCCTCCAGACAGAGGTAAATACAGTGTTATTTTTGCATAAAATTTATCAGTAGGAATTTCTCTTGTTATTTAGAAAGTTTATGTAATCTGACCTCTTTAGAACAGATCCTACGGAAGGCATAGAAAACACACTCATCAAAACAGCAAAGCCCTGTTGCTTAAGGCTGACAGTCCAATAACAAAAAGGGGAAAGATAACACTGATCAAAGTACTGCACTCCAGCCTGGGCGACAGTGAGATTCCATCTTAAAAAAAAAAAAAAACCCAAAAATAAACCCTATGTCCCTATGATTATTGTAATCACAACAGCAGAAGTTATGTATTAATATGAAACTTTAGTTTGTAAAACTTGTTTTCATTCATTAACTCTCGCTCTGTCGTCCAGGCTGGAGTGAAGTGGCACCATGACAACTCACCACAGCCTCGACCACCTGGGCTCAAGCCATCCTCCCACCTCAGCCTCCCGAGTAACTTGGACTATAGATGTGCATGACAACACCTATCTTTTAATTTTTTGTAGAAACGAGGTCTCACCACATTGCCCAGGCTACTCTTGAACCTCTAGGCTCAAGCAATCCTCCATGCACAGGTATGAGCTACCATGTACTAGCCAAAATATCATTAATAGATTTAAATCTGGGGGCTGACATTGCCTTTGAGACCTAACAAATACAAACCTTGGAACTTGGCCAGGCACAGTGGCTCATGCCTGTATCCAGCACTTTGAGAGGCTGAGGCAGGCAGATCACTTGAACCCAGAAGTTCAAGACCAGACTGGAGCAACATAGTGAGACCTTGTCTCTACAGGGACCCAAAAAAAAAAAAAGCCAGGCATGGCAGGCTACATCTGTAGACCCAGGTCCTCAGGGGCTGTGGTAGGAAGATTACTTGAGCTCAGTAGGTTGAGGCTGCAGTGATCCATGATCCTGCCCCTGCACTCCAGCCTAGATAACAGAGCAAGACCCTGTCTCAAAAAAACCCACAAAAAACAAAAAACAAAAAACCTTGGAATGTAACAGTAAGTGGAGAAAAACACCCTTTCTGGCCATCTGAGGAAGCATTTCTTCCAGCCAGATGCCCAGTCTCTTTCCAGAAAGGTTTGTGGGCATCTTGAATGGCTAAATGAGGCATATCTCCAACATCTCCAGTGATTCAAGGGGATAGTCAACACGTGTTGGCTGGGTGGATGGGACAAGGCAAGAGAAGACAGAATAGTGTGACTTCTTTACCAGACTTCGTTGTGGGTGTTAGCTATGTTTACCTGATCCTATAGACAGCCATGAGATCGTTCTCTCAAATTTTTTATTTTATTTTATTTTTTTGAGACAGAGTCTCACTCTGTCACCCAGGCTGGAGTACAGTGGCGTGATCTCGGCTCACTGCAACCTCCACCTCCCTGGTTCAAGCAATTCCCCTGCCTCAGCCTCCCAAGTAGCTGGGCTTACAGGCACATGCCACCACACCCAGCTAATTTTTTTCTACTTTTAGTAGAGATAGGGTTTCACTATGTTGGCCAAACTGGTCTCGAACTCCTGACCTCAGATGGTCTGCCTGCTTCAGCCTACCAAAGTGCTAGGATTACAGACATGAGCAACTGCACCTGGCCCTCTTAACATATATTTTTTTGAGTAGGAGTCTTGCTCTGTCACCCAGACTGGAGAGCAGTGGCGCAATCTCAGCTCACTGCAAGCTCTGCCTCCCAGGTTCATGCCATTCTCCTGCCTCAGCCTCCCAAGTAGCTGGGACTACAGGCGCCCACCACCACACCTGGCTAATTTTTTGTATTTTTAGTAGAGATGGGTTTCACCGTGTTACCCAGGATGGTCTCGATCTCCTGACCTCGTGGTCCACCCACCTTGGCCTCCCAAAGAGCTGGGATTACAGGCATGAGTTACTGCGCCCGGCCCTTTTAATATATTTTTTAAAATATTGTTAGTTTCCTGTCACTGCTGTTACCATAAATTGGGTGGCATAAAATAAGAGGTATTCATTCTCTAACAATTCTGGAGGCCAGGAGTGAGAAATTTTGTCAGTGGGGCTGCGCATCCTCTGGAGGCTCCAGGGAGCAGTCAGGTCCTTGCCTCTTCCAGCTGCTGGTAGCTGGGAACACTCCTGAGCTGTGTCAACGGCTCTCTCATCTCTGCCTCCCTGGTCACACTGCTGCCTCCTCTTCTGTATGTGTCTCTGTCTGATTTCCCTCTGCCTCTTTCTTACACAAGTGATTTTATCTAGGGGCCAGCCAGATAATTCATGATCTACTTGTCCTCTCAAGAACCTCATTACAGCTTTTTCCATAGAAGGTAATAGTCACAGGTTCCAGGGATCAGGACGTGGATATATCTCGGGGTCCACCATGCAGTCCACTGGAAGCACTTTGCCATGCTACTGTTTGGTTAACAGAAAAGAGTCCTCAGAGTGAAGCCAGAAGGCGTGGATCTTTTTGTCAGCTTCATCATTAGCTGTATGACTTGTGGAAGTTGCCTAACCTCTCTGGGTTTCATTTCTTCATCTGTCAAATGGGCCCATGATGCCTCCTTGCAGGGTTATGCTGTGTCTCAAATGAAACTGTGGATGTAAGTACTTACAAAAGCATGAGCCACTCGGTTATGATGATGAATTTGATACTGATAAGGAGGTGGTAAATATATATATATATATAACAATACAAGGTTAAGGGGAAAGAAACAAGGTCCAAAATTGCATGAGGGTATGAGAGGATGAAAGGAAGTATTTATTATGCTTGTTTCTGGGTGGTGGGATTATTAGTGACTTCTTTATACCTGTCTCTCTGTTCCAAATTCTTTGCAATGAGCACCCAATACTTTTATAATCCTATCTCCTAGAGTTGGTAAGATAATTAAATGAGATAAATTATGCCAAGTATTTCACACAGTGATCTATCCTTTTTCTTTTGTTTTGAGACAGGGTCTTGCTCTTTGTCACCCAGGCTGGAGTGCAGTGGTGCAATCATGGCTCACTGCAGCCTTGACCTCCTGGGCTCAATTGACACTCCTACCTCAGCCTCCAGAGTAGCTGGGATTACAGGTAAATGTCACCACACCTAGGTAATTTTTTGTATTTTTTTGTAGTGACAGGGTTTCGCCATGTTGCACAGGCTGGTTTCAAATTCCTAGAGCTTAAGTGATCTGCCCACCTTGTTCTCCCAAGGTGCTGTGATTACAGGCATGAGCCACTGCTCTTAGCCTGATCTGTATTTTTAAAAATTTGTAATATAAAGGCACCTGACTTTATTATGATGAAAAGATACAGACATCTAGATTAGAACACAGCACCCAATCTGTTATTCTGTCATGACTCCAAATATATAAATATAGGGTAAAAAACTAGAGGTGGTGAGTAATGGTTCATAGTCAGTTTAGGACATTTCTGGTATAATGTCAAAAGCTTCCATTTCTAGTCATTTCTTATCCAGTATACTCATTTAAAAATATAGACTGTGTGTTAATCAAATTCATAGACAACATTGTGTTCAACAATGAACACATGAAAAGAAAATATGGACCAAAATGGATATCAACAGGCTAGAACAATGTATTCTCACCACTGAGACAAAGACTAGAGAACACCCATTACCACTGCAAAGCATTCGTACGTGACACTCGTTGGTAGGACCAAGTATCCTGAAACCTCACCGAAAATGACAGATCTGAAAAAAATCTTCACTTCTAACTTTGAACTGGGGTTTCCACACTTCAGAGCAAAGGGCTAAGATGCAAATTCTTATTTCTCAATGATGACAAAGTATTGGCAACCTCATTTCCAGTTTAGAAACCACATGGTTAAAGCCCACAGGGTCCACAGCCATGAAAATGTTAACAGAATTGGGCATGCCAGCATGCCAACTTCAAAAAACTCAACAATCAAAAATGAATAAAAACCAGTATCAAAATTCCTGAACACAGCCCTACAACTACATCTCCCAAGAAGCCTCAAAGAATGCCAGTATCCTTTAAGAAAAGATTGTGGATTAATGGGGATTGAGGAGAAACTGGACTCAAAACATTAATCTAGAAGACTATTTTCAAAGAAACTTATCAGGGTTCCTGTTGTCTACATTTAGTTCTAGAAAAGGAAAAAGACATGCAACAAAAAACCTTCCAATCATCTTGGATTAAAGCACATGTAAACGTATGCCCAAATCTACTTAAACACATAATGCTAAGTGAAATAAATAAGCCAGTTACCAAAGGACAAATCAATCTGCTTAGGACTACCTAGAATAGTCACATTCATAGAGACAAAGTAGAATGGTAGTTACCATAGGCTGGGGAGAAGGAGCAATGGAGAATTCTTGTTTCATGGGTACAGAATGTTAGTTTGAGAAAATGAGAAAGTTCTGGAGGTAGATGGCGGTACCTGGTTGCACGACAATGTGAATGTACACTTAATGCTACTGGACACTTTAAAATTGTTAAGTTTTGTTGTGTATATTCTACAACAATCTTTTTAAAAGAGGAAACAGGAAAAATATACCCAATCCAAAAGAATCACTACATGACTCAGTGATTATACTCCTGGGTACACACCAAAGATAATTAAAAACAGATATTCAAATAATTATGCGTGAGTGCTCACATCAGCACCATTCACAATAGCCAGAAAGTGCAAACAATTAAAATGTCTATCAGTGGATAAATAAAATGTCATATGTCCATAAACGAAATATTATTCAGTCATAAAAACAAATGAAGCATTAACATGTGCTACAAGGGTGAACCTAAACAGATAAACACAGAAAAGGTCACATGTATGATTCCATTTATATGAAATATCCAGAATAGCTAAATCCACAGAGACAGAAAGCAGATTAGTTGCCAGGAGCTATTGGGAGAGAAAACAGGGAGTGACAAAAATGTTTTAGAACTAAATTGAGGTAGTAGTTGCACAATGTAGTGAATATATTAAAAACCACTGAGTTGTAAATGAGTTTAAAATGGTTAATTTTATGTTATGTAATTTTTACCTGAATTAAAGAATACCCAACTCGTACTCCACATGAGAGATAGTAAATGAATGTCCAAAGGGAAAAGTCTTCCCTTGCCCCACAATAACAACTCTGATCCATTAATGTTGCTTAGATTCTATGTGCCTAGATGACAAACTTAATTCTAGTCTCCATTCCTTCCAGGATATCTGATATTTTATATTACACTGAAGAAAAGGATTCTCTCAGTTGATTTCTAAATGCCTTCAGAATCTTGATCTCTATTTGTTTGGCCCTTTATCATTTAACTTGCACATCATAAAGCCTTACCTTCTTTTCTGAGGATGTTCTAACTGCTGGGGCCCTTAAATACAAACCCATTCTTTGGGTAGAGTCCTGGCCTGGTCATTTGTGTGTATAAGTCCATCCTCGGTTGCATACTAAAACGCAAGTTAAAACAAACAGGATCAAAAGACGGACAAACTGTCACTATGGATAATATTTCAACTAAATAGATCTACCAATGAAAGTATAGGACATTTAGATAGGAGGAAACAAACACAGGTACAAGCCATATACATATCTACTAACCCAAATCTTTATTTCTTAACATGTTTAAATACCATAAGAGTCCTTTCTAGGATGGACATTAGATTGAAAACATGGATTACACACACACACACACACACGGGACATTAGATTGAAAACATGGATTACACACACACACAGGACATTAGATTGAAAACATGGATTACACACATACACATATTGGTCTCTTAGGAGACCAATTTCTTCAGATCTTGCATAGTACTGTTTTCACGCTACTGCAGGTATGATTAGATATCAAATATTTGAGCACTAGTTATTTGCAAGGCATTGTACAATAAGCCCAATACCCAGTATCTCCAAACAACGCAGTGAATTTTAGATAGCATTAGATGTATTTGTAATATCAGTCTTATTCTCCCAGTAGGGCAGCAAGTAAAGCTGCTAGGAGTGAGAGGTCCAAAGAAACAATCAGTACTTGAAGAGAAACAAAAACTCGCATTTATTGAAAATGTAAAAGGCATTGACGGTAAAGGGTAGTACAAAGAGCAAATGAAAATATTAAAGGATTTGTGTAAGGATACCTGAGAGTCCATTCAGTATGAAAAAGTATTATCTAAAATATACACACGTTTCTTTTACGGACCAGAATGACATCCTCATTATCAAGTATTTTCATGGTAGTTTGTAAATCCTTGGTCTTTCTGGCTTTACCTCCACCCCAGATGAAGTATGGAAGACACAAAGAGTAGTTTTTTGTTTGTTTGTTTTGAGACAGAGTCTTGCTCTGGAGCAACCAGGTTGCCAGGAGCAACCACACCTGGCCCTCTTAACATATATATTTTTTTAATCGGAGTCTTGCTCTGTCACCCAGGCTGGAGTGCAATGTCGCATTCTCAGCTCAGTGCAACTTCCACCTCCTGGGTTCAATCACTTCTCCTGCCTCAGCCTCCAGAGTAGCTGGGACTACAGGCGTGCACCACCATGCGTGGCTATTTTTTTGTATTTTTAGTAGAGACAGGGTTTCACCATGTTGGCTGGGCTGGTCTTGAACTCCTGGCCTCAGGTGATCCACCCGCCTCGGCCTCCCAACGTGCTGGGATTACAGGTGTAATCCCAGGCCTAGAGTAGTTTTATGTAAGAAATTTTGTTTTGAGACAGGGTCTTGCTCTTTGTCACCCAGGCTGGAGTACAGTGGTGCAATCATGGCTCACTGCAGCCTTGACCTCCTGGGCTCCTGCGCCTGGCCTAGAGTAGTTTTATGTAAGAAATTTTGTTAAAGGTTGGGGGAAAATACATAAAAAATTATATTTAAAGATAATTTATAAAATTATATATGCCATTATTACATCAAGATATGTATTTTTAAGAGACAGAATCAGAGACCATCAAATTTCTTCAGCTTCAGAATAGATAGAAAAGAGAAAAATAGGCCAGGTGCGGTGGCTCATGCCTGTAATCCGAGCACTTTGGGATGCGGAGGCAGGCGGGTCACGAGGTCAGGAGTTCGAGACCAGCTTGGCCAGCACGGTGAAACCCTCTCTCTACTAAAAAAATACAAAATATTAGCTGGGCATGGTGGCACGCGTGTAATCCCAGCTACTTGAGAGGTTGAGGCAGGAGAATTGCTTGAACCCAGGAGGCGGAGGTTGCAGTGAGCTGGGATTGCGCCATTGCACTCCAGCCTGGGTGACAGAGCGAGACTCCGTCTTGAAAAAAAAAAAAAAGAAAAAGAAATTTTATTTACTCAACCAATTATTGCCTGGATATTTGCTTAGTTATTATATAATTATATAATTATATAAAATAACTAGAAATAAAATTAAAACCTCCCATTAAGCCAGCAACAGCAATATATGCACTCTCGGTAAACACAGATTACCCTTAAGTGAACAGTTTTTTAAAAATGTCATCCACTGATTTTATCGTCTTGGTTGCCAAATCTAAAGAAGATGGAACCCCATAGTGAATTTAACTGAGAACACGAAACAAGAAGGCATGGATTCTTCAAGATAGTAGAAAATACGCGTTTTATGTAAGAATGATACAAAATTGAGTTAGGTGTAAAGATTTTGAGTGCATGCATTATGACTGCCTCAAAGCTCAGATTACTGAAGAAGATATCAGAAAAATCTGATAGGTTGAATTAGATAACTGAAGTTCCTATGTAATCCTAACTCACTGTTCCAGTTCATAAATTCCAAGCACTTCAGAAATGAAGGCCAAATGCCTTGAGATGAAATAATATTGCATAATCGTTATGTTTCTAGTTATACTGGACAACTCTATTTCAACCTTGAATGGTTCTAAGAAGTTACTAAAAAGAAAAACTGCTACAGACTGAAGTTATGTTATCTTAATTTTGAAGAATGTGAATCTTTTAGTCATAAACATAGAAATAATCCCTATTGCATGGTTGTGGTAAAATAAATACCCACAAATGCCAGCCATGACACTTTTTTTCTGAGATGGAGTCTCGCTCTGTCACCCAGGCTGTAGTGCAGTGGGCGTGATCTTGGCTCACTGTAACCTCAGCCTCCTGGGTTGAAGCGATTCTCCTGCCTCAGCCTCCTGAGCAGCTGGGACTACAGGCGAATGCCACCACGCCTGGCTAGGTTTTGTATTTTTAGTAGAGACAGGGTTTCATGTTGGTCAGGCTGTTCTCAAACTCCTGACTTCAAGTGATCCACCTGCCTCAGTCTCCCAAAGTGCTGGGATTACAGGTGTAAGCCACCATGCCCAGCCGACACTCTTAATAATAAAGAGCAATTTTGCTTCATCTCATTACTAATTTATACGTAAGGCAACCTAACTCTATTCAGTGTGAATGTAAAAGTTTGTCTAACAAACGAAAAAGAAATTAATTGAGCTGAGTACTAAAACCCGAAACTTTCTTTGAACTTTCTTCACTAGGAAAACAAAGGAAAAAATAAAATACATGTCAAAATGTTTTCTCCATAATAAGCAACCTTTTCAATAAGTTTTCAGTAAAATCTTCCTTTTATAATCTAACGAATCAGACAGGAAGTTTAAAAAGTAATTTTTTTTTTTTTTTTTTTTTTTTTTGAGACAGAGTCTCGCTCTGTCACCCAGGCTGGAGTGCAGTTGCACAATCTCAGCTCACTGCAAGCTCTGCCTCCTGGGTTCATGCCATTGTCCTGCCTCAGCCTCCCAAGAAGCTAGAACTACAGGCACCCACCACCATGCCTGGCTAATTTTTTGTATTTTTTTTAGTAGAGACAGGGTTTCATTAGCCAGGATGGTCTCGATTTAATGACCTCGTGATCCACCCACCTCAGCCTCCCAAAGTGCTGGGATTACAGGCGTGAGCCACCACACACAGCTGAAAAAGTAACTTTTTAATCCCTTTCAAAGTCTTCTAAAGGCAGCAAAATTGCTAAGAGAGGAGTATCTACTGACCTCCACCTTCCTTCAGCTTTTCACTATGAGCCATAGATTTTCTTTGTCAGAAAGTGTCCTTTGTATGTTTAAAAGCCCCTGAGAAAATGATAGCCACTTGGTAGGTTTGGGCCGGTAGCATCACCCCTGAGATAATTTTAGCTGAGATCACAGTCCTCCATGACTCATAGATGCCAAGCTCGTAAACCCATTGTAATCATCAATTAGCCTCTACAGATACAACCCTTGTAATGCTGTACTGAAAATGCTCACGGGCTATTTTAGAATGTGACTATTATTCCGAAAACAGCTTCTCAACCCTAAAGACTCAAGAAACGTTCAGATCCAGGAGGAAAGAGGACAATTTTTGCTATTAGTACAATAAAAAGACTGTAAGTCACTTAGTTTTTAGACATGGCAGGAAAGAAGGAATTCAAGACTTAGGTAATTATGTGACTTGAGGAAAGAAAGGTATCTGCTTAGATGGGATGACAATGTTCACTGTTAAAGAACTCTTAACTAAAAGTCATCTCATTCTTTAGCATATTTGAGAAAACAGCTGATGGACACAGACTGAGGTAGAAAAAACTGCCAAGAGCAAACATTAGCGTCACAAGAATAAATATGAAAGGCTCGCCAAACACCTGAGAGCTCATTCTAAGGTGTCACCACTTAAGGACTCATGAGTCTCCCAGGAGTTAGGCAATTTTTTTTTTCTTCAGGTTATCCAGGGGCCTCTGACCATGTTTAAATACTCACCTTTAAAATCCATGTTTAAGTACTTATTGGTTTAGTCAAGGATTTGACACTTGACTTTGAATAAAACCCCTTAGCCAATCCTATTCTAGATGTAAACACTCATACTGCTGCATGCCCTCAAGAGCTTTCCCAAAGTAGCTCACTTTTCAAAAAGTAACTAAAAGATTAAGTTGGAAGACTTAAGACAGCATGGAAAAGCCTTAATTTTTGACAAGGGGATGAGTCTGAAGTTGGTCCCCACAGTGACTCCAGATCTATTTGTTTCCATAAGCAAATCCATTAGCATATATACACACACGAGTTTCATAGAATCTGTTTCTTTCCTGGCTGCATTCTTTAGGTAAATCAACTTAATAAGGGCACTGAGGATTATTCTCCTTCAAGCTACTGACCTGGTAACCTTGGAAGAAGTTAAGAATTTCCTTAACTCCAGTATTGTAGGCCAGGCCCTGCATTCTGACCACCGTGCCAGGCTGTGGAGGGACACCGCTAAGATTAGCAGCTGTAGGGAAGTAGCCAAGACTATTAGGCGAACCTGGGGGGCTAAAGGAAGAGAAAGCACAGTGAACCAATAGGAATAGACAATGTTGAATACTTACTATAAAAACATTAGTTACTTAAGGAAACAGAATTTCTCAAGGCAACCTTTCTTATACTTCTCAGAGCTGTCTTTCCTAAGACAGGTGAAAACACCACAGCAGTTCTGTCTCACGTTACCACGAAAGCCAAAAGTTGAAAGGCAGTGAGATTAGAGCTTAGTGCAGAATTACATACAGGGCTTCCTCACATCCCTGAGATTCTTAAGAGAAGAGGAAGGACAGAAGTAAGCCTCATGTCAACTCCACCACAAAGCACCACTTCCGAGGCCCAGTTCTCTGATGATTCACAGGCTAGCTACCAGGAACACTAAGGCATGAAGAGGCACGCATACAAAGAACTAATGGGAACCACAGCCATGGAGACCAAAAGTATCCAAAGTGATTGCACCAAAGAGTAGACTGTTCTACCCATATGAGCATGAGGAATAGCACAGCAGTACTACAGCGAATCAAAGTACTAGAGTGCCCATTAGTTATATTTTCTTGCCTTTTAAAAAATGGGAGTGGGGGAAGTTGGAAGGGATACATAAAAAATTAAATCAATCACCATTAACACAAGGGAGAAAATTGATCAGTGGGTCTTCAGGTATATCTGCAACCATAACCTCCAAGGAACACAGCCAAGTGAACACCCAACTTTATGTGACATCTCGAGTCATTACCATATTATGCAATTAGTTTCACCCTGTTCCCACCCAGTCTGTTTTCTACCTCAATTGGTGGCCATTATTAAAAAATTATTTTTATTACACAATTCATATTACATATGCAGTTTAATATAATTAAAACTCATAATTGAAAATCTATAGGGAATTTTTAAAAAGTCATCAGCGAGTAATATACACTCGCAACTTAGGATTATTAACCTTTATTCATCTTTCTGAGTTGGTAATTGTCCCATTTCAAAGAAAAACACATAACAGAAAGGACTAAAAGTCTTTGAGATTATCTATCATACATAATCCTACCAGATGGCTTAATGAGAATGGAGTCAGATGTGCCTCCAGTCCCAGACTCTGTCTCTAATTAGCACAGCTACCTTGAGTAAGTCACTTAATTCCTTCATTTGCTAACTAGGGGGTGATCAGCACTTTCCTAGTTTCACAGAACTGCTCTTCAGCTTCAGTGACTTAACATATCAAATTACTTCATAAACAATAAAAATGCTGTAACATTACTTCATTCTTGCTATTTTCATCACCATCATATTTCATTATTTTAAAAACAATGGGAGCCTGAAACTATTACTTGACATTAAGCTGCCCTTAACCTATTATGTTGCTAAAGCAGCGGTCTTTAACTAATTTGCAAGTAAGAATCACCAGTAGAGTTTTTGGGTTGTTTTTTAAACAACTCTCTATTATGAGATATTACCGCAACAAATTAAAAATTAGAAACTCAAGAAAGCAAAACCCAGACACTGATATAAATATATTTTAAAGGCTACTAAGTGATCATAATGTGAGATTTTAAGTCAATTTATGGGCAACTATGAGACTAGAGAAAGAAGAAATGCTAAACTTTTGGTCTGAGTAGGACATTAGCCACTATTCAGCCATACCTCTTCATTTTCACAGAGGTAGAAACAGAAGCTAAGAGTTTAATAATTTCTCAATGGGTCACATAAGTTACCTCTTGCCAAACTATAAGAACCACTCAAACTCTTGACTTCTGGTTCATTACTTTCCTCCTATACAACTAGCATTCACTCAAAGATGGTGTTTGCTCAGATAGATAGCAAGTCTAATCCTCAAAGACCATCAGGACTTCTGCACAAATTTCATTACTGGTTACTTAGACTTTTCCAGACTAGATATAAAAGGTCATTTTCACAGCATACAACTTACTTTCACAGCTTTGTCCTGCCATATTCTATTCCATTTGCCTAAAGATCTCCTTCTATAAATTAAGCCTGAGGTCTCTAGTACTCTCAAAATATAATCAAGATAAAACCAGCCAAAGTAAATGTTGCACAACTAGAAATTTAAGGTTATAAATGACAATTATATTCCACATCTAAGGTACCATCTATTCTGATGAGGCTTAAATACAACACAATTTGGATTCTTACCCTTATTTTTCACAACTATGATTACCTGCTGTATACAAGGAACCATAAGAAAAATTTAAAAAGTCATATATCTACCTGACAGGGCATGAGAGTAAGAATTTTTCATCAACCTAAATTCTAGGCGGGGCACAGTGGCTCATACCTGTGATCCCAGCACTTTGGGAGGCCAAGGCGGGCAGATCACTTGAGGCCAGGAGTTCGAGACCAGCCTAGCCAACATGGTGAAATCCCATCTCCACTAAAAATACAAAAAAAAAAAAAAAAAAAGAAAAAAAGAAAAAATTAGCCAGGGATGGTAGCTCAGGGAGGCGAAAGCAGGTGATCATTTGAGGCCAGGAATGTGAGAGCAGCCTGGCCAACATGGTAAAGTCCTGTCTCTAATTAAAAACAACAACAAAAAATTAGGTCGGGCATAGTGGTTCATGCCCGTAATCCCAGCACTTTGGGAGGGTAAGGTGGGTGGATCACGAGGTCAGGAGATCAAGAACATCCCGGTTAACACAGTGAAACCCCATCTCTACTAAAAAATACAAAATTTAGCCGGGAATGGTGGCAGGTGCCTGTAGTCCCAGCTACCCAGGAGGCTGAGGCAGGACAATGGCGTTAACCTGGGAGACAGAGCTTTCAGTGAGCTGAGATCGTGCCACTGCACTCCAGCCTGGGCAACAGAGCGAGACTCTATCTCAAAAAAAAAAAAAAAAAAAAAAAAAAAAAAAAATCAGCCAGGCATGGTAGCACATGCCTGTGATTCCAGCTGCTTGGGAGGCTGAGGCACAAGAATCACTTGAACCCAGGAGGCAGAGGTTGCAGTGAGCCAAGATTTGCTGCACTCCAGCCTGGGCAACAAAGTGAGACTCTGTTTCAAAACAAAAAAACCCTAAATTCTAAATTTTAAGGTCTTTTGTGGATTACTGAAATAAGAATCAGCAATAATAATTTACATTATAAAAATGACAAGATAAAGACAAATATGAACTTATATGTAGAAAAATAAAGAATTTACTAAAAAACTACTAGATCGAGTAAGCCAGTTCAGCAAGGTTACATAAGATCAATACAGGGATAAATCAATTGCATTTCTATACACTACAATCACCAAAAATCAAACAATTCTATTCACTATAGCATCAAAAATAGAAAAGCATTTAAAAGTGCAAGACTTGCACACTGAAAACTACAAAACATTGTTAAAAGAAAAAATCATCTAAATAAATGGAAAGGCAGCCCATGTTCATAAATGTAATTTTTTTTTGAGACTGAGTCTTGCTGTCACCCAGGCTGGAGTGCAGTGGTTTGATCTTAGCTCACTACAATATCTGCCTCCCAGGTTCAAGCAATTCTCGTGCCTTAGCCTCCCAAGTACCTGGGATTACAAGCATGTGCCATCACATCCGGCTAATTTTTGTATTTTCAGTAGAGACAGGGTTTCCCACGTTGGCCAGGCTGGTCTCAAACTACTGGTGGCTTCAAGTGATCTGCCCACCTCAGCCGCCCAAAGTACTGGGATTACAGGCATGAGCCACCATGCCTGGGCAAGACTTAATATTGTTAAAATGGCCATACCACCAAATTGACCTACAGATGCAATTAAATAACTATCAAAATTCCAGCTGTCTTTCATACAGAAATTGACAAAACTTAACCTAAAATGTATATGGAAATACAAAGGATCCAGAATAGTCAACAAAGAAAAATTAGGACTTTTTCTTCACAAATCCAAAACGTACTACAAAGCTACAGCAATCACAACAGTATAGTACTAGCACAAGGAGAGGCATATAGACCCACGGAATGCAATTGAGAGAACAGAAATAAACCTTTACACTTATTATCAATTGGTTTTGTTTTTGTCTGTTGGGGGATATTTTTGGGGTGGGGGGGGTTTCACCACGTTAGCCAGGATGGTCTCGATCTCCTGACCTCATGATCTGCCCGCCTCGGACTCCCAAAGTGCCAGGATTACAGGTATGAGCCACGGCACCTGGCTGTTGAGGAATTTTATTTGTATATATTATATCCCCAAGAAGATGAATCCCAGGGTTTTTCCTCCTGTGTGTTTTCATCGTGCTTCTTCATGGTCTGTGATGCCAGCCCAAGTTGTCAGTATAATGAAACGAAACTGATGACACGGAAGCAGATAATCCTGCCACTTTTCTAGATCTTTGAGTTGCACATGAAATCTGAGGATGATCACACTTGTTTAACTTGCCTGTGAGGTTCACAACAATTTCCCCAGCTCTGATCTCAATGACTTCAAATTCGCCATTGTAACCATGCTTCATCATCAGTCAGAAACTGGACAATCACACTGGGGCACAGCCTTCTAAGAACCTGATGTTTGCCTTTTTGACATTGTTGATGCTCTTAAGAGCAATAGTCAGGACATTCATGTGCACCATTTTGATGGCACAAAAAGAGCTGGTCACAGATTTTTGATAAGAGTTACTAGAACACAATTTGATGTGGAAAGAGGTGTTTTCAATAAATGGTGCTGTAACAATGGACTATCAACACATAAAAGGATGACTATTTTTTTCTAAAGGGATGATTTTAGACCCCTACCTCACACCACACAAAAAATTAACTCAAATCGAATTATACCTAAACCTAAGAGTTAAAACTACAAAACACTTATAAAACATAGTAGTAAATCTTTGTGACTTTGGATTAGATATCACACCAAAAGTGTAAGGGAAAAAAGAACAACTTAACTATCAAAATTAAAAACTTTTAGACTTTAAAGGATACTATCAAGAAAATGAAAAGACAACCTACAGAATTGGAGAAAATATTTGTAAATGATGTCTTATAAGATTTCATATTTAGAATATATGAAAAAAATTTACAAGTGAAAATAATCCAACTTAAAAATGTGCAAAGGATTTGAGTAGACATTTCTCCAAAGATGTGCAAATAGCTAAGATCCACATATAAAGATTCTCAAAACCAATGCTTATTAAGGAAATGGCAAATCAAAACCATGAGATAGCAAACTCACACCCAAGACAATGGGTAAAATTAAAGACAGTAAGAATTGGGAAGGAATTACAGAAATTAGAACCTTCGTATGCTGTTAGTGGGAATGTCAAATGGTGAAGCCATTTTGGAAAACTTTTTTTTTTTTTTTTTTTTGGAGACGGAGTCTCACTCTGTTGCCCAGGCTGGAGTGCAGTGGTGCAATCTCGGCTCACTGCAAGCTCTGCCTCCTGGGTTCACGCCATTCTCCTGCCTCAGCCTCCCGAGTAGCTGGGACTACAGGCCCTCCCACCACACCCGGCTAATTTTTTTGTATTTTTAGTAGAGACGGGGTTTCACCATGTTAGCCAGGATGGTCTCGATCTCCTGACCTTGTGATTTGCCTGCCTCGGCCTCCCAAAGTGCTGGGATTACAGGCGTGAGCCACAGCACCCAGCTGGTTGGCAATTTCTTGAAAGCTAAAGTTACTGTATTATCCAGCAATTCCACTTCTTATACCCAAGAAAACTGAGAACCTATGTCCACACAGAAACATGAATGCAAATGTTTGAAGTAGTATTCTTAATAGCCAAAAAGTGTAAACAACTCTAAATAGCCATCAACTGATGAATGGATAAACCAAATGTGGTATGGCTCTACAATGATTATTTCACCATAAAAGGGATGATATATGTTACAATATGAATGAAACTGAAACATTATCTAGAACAGGAAAATCTATAGAAATAGAAAATGGATTGATAGTTGTTTAGGGATGAGGAGAGGGGTCAGTGAAGAGAGAGACGACAGGCAAATGGGAGTTTCTAACTAATGGGCATAAGGTTTCTTTTTGGAGTGACATAATATTCTAAAATTAGACTGTTACATGATTACCTATAGATTGTAAAATTATTCTACAATTGTAAATTTTGGAACTCTGTAAATATACTAAAAATGACTGAACACTTAAAATAGGTAAATTTTATCAAATTACCTCAAAGCTGTAATAAAAATCATGTGTATTGACTTTATGGCAGTAGTTTAGAGAAATATAAGGATTAAGCACAACATTTTCTAATCACACGCCAAGTTAAGAATAAAAAGTTCATAAAAAAGTGCTATGCCAATTAGTAACTCATCTAAAGTTACGTTCAATAATGTCACTGTTTTAGATTCTTACCTCCATTATACCTTTATATTTCAGATTCTCAAGTGCCCAGTATTTATTAACATATCATATATACATGGTGTCAATAATGTAACTTGTACTCAAAAGATATAAAAGTTCAAAAATTGACAGGATGACAGAGGGACAGGATGAAGGGTTAGGGACAAATGACCAAGTCAATGTAGCAGTGTATTCAAAGGTTCTAAAGTTTTGGAGACTACACCACATCAAATAAACTAACAAGGAGACTGTCCTTGAGCTGGATAAGCAACCGTAGGGTTGCCTGAACAAAGAGCTGAAGGGATGTGAGGAAATGAAGGGAAAGAAAATAATACTAGAGGGGCTTTTCTAAAGGCTTGTATCCAGAAAACTGTTAGAGCATCATAGTTGCAAAGACATTAATTACTTAGGATCACAGCCAAGGCTCCTTCAGTAAGCTGCACCAAGATCATGTTAGGAAATTACTGAATGAAATACATGAGTTAATATATTATAAAGTTGTCAAAGACTTCCTCCACTGCAGCACATAATATCCTCTGTACATATATAGGTAACATAGGCCAGCCGTGGTGGCTCATGCCTGTAATCCCAGCACTATGGGAGGCCGAGGCGGGTGGATCACTTGAGGTCAGGAGTTCGAGACCAGTCTGGCCAACATGGCAAAACCTGTCTCTACTAAAAATACAAA
Source organism: Macaca thibetana thibetana (assembly GCF_024542745.1). Lineage (NCBI taxonomy): Eukaryota > Metazoa > Chordata > Mammalia > Primates > Cercopithecidae > Macaca > Macaca thibetana. Next base: position 50,456,490 of record NC_065585.1, read on the forward strand.
AATTAGCCAGGGTAGTGGGTGCTGCAGGAGACTGAGGCAGGAGAATCGCTTGAACTCAGGGGACAGAGGTTGCAGTGAGCTGAGATCACAACACTGCACTCCAGCCTGGGTGACAAAGGGAGACTGTCTCAAACAAAACAACATATATAGGTATTAAGTTTTTCTAAACACAATGTAAATAAAAATTCCATTTCCCTGATAAGTTATGATCTTTTCCTTTAAATTATGAATTTTACCATTCAATCTTCCTTTGCTTTGACTACCTGCTCCCAACCCATTGTTTTTTGTTGGTTTTCTTTTTGTTTTGTTTTTTTGAGATTCCGTCTCCCTGTCGCCCAGGCTGGAGTACAGTGGCACGATCTGCAACTTCCATCTTTCATATTCATGCCATTCTCCTGCCTCAGCCTCCCAAATAGCTGGGATTACAGGCGTCTGCCACCATGCCTGGCTAATTTTTTTATTTTTTCAGAGATGGAGTTTTGCCACGTTGGCCAGGATAGTCTTGAACTCCTAACCTCAGGTGATCTGCTCTCCTCAGCCTCCCAAAGTGCTGGGATTACAGAGCCACCACACCCAACCTTATTGTTTTGCTGAGACAGGGTCTCACTGTCAACCAGACTAGAGTGCAGTGGCACAATCACAGTTCCCTGCAGTCTCAAGCTCCCGCACAGCCCATTGGTATGCCAATATCAATTTAATTGGCCAAGATTCTGTTATCCACAAATTTCTCCCTACTCTATATTTTCCAGACCCTAATATATATTGTCTAGTTTTATAATATACAGTGTAGCCTAACAAATCATATAAAATTGTATATAAAACAAGATATGAACATACTGGATGCCAAGATGCCCACCACATCAACATACTCATAATATATACTATATTGATAACAAGATTTATAATACTCTTCCTCCATTTAATAATTACAAAGTACAAACATTGGTAATACTACTTAATGTTATCAGGTGATTTTCTAAAATAAAGGTAGTCAGAAGTATGAGAGAGTATTAATATTCACAATTTGAGGATTTGCCATATATAGATATACGTGGCTTTTTATTATCATTATTTTTTTAAGAGACAGGCTTGTGCTGTCTCCCAGGGCTGGAGAGCAGTGGCAGGATCACAGCTCATTGCAGCTTCAATCTCCAGGCTCAAGCAATCCTCTAGCCTCAGCCTCCCACGTAGCTGGGACTACAAGTGGGCAAGTGGGTGCCACCATCCCAACATAAAAAATAATTTTTCGTATGCCCAGGATAGTCTCTAACTCCTGGGCTCAAGTGATCCTCCTACCTTGGTCTCCTAAATTTCTGGGATTACAGGCGTGAGCTACCACGCCCTGCAGACTTGCCATAATTTCTCTAAAAAAGAGAGGCCAAAGTATCATATGTATGGTTAGAGGAATGGATTAAGTGGGAAGATTAGAGAATTACATTCTCCCCTCTGAATCATGGGCTACATATTGTTTCACATTTTTGCGAAACCCTGCAGAAAAATCTAATTTCCACTGCTTTGCAAAATGACCGCACAGAACCATTTTATCAACATTAACATCCCTAGTGTTACAAATACCACATATTTGGAAGTTACTGGAAACATTCTGTTTCAGTCCTTGCCAATGTAAAACCTAGTCAATTTTCATGTAGGAAACCTTTAAACTGACTTTAAATTTCATCTGAAATTAACAAGGTTAACTTTTCAAGGTTCTTCATGGATTTAATAACTACAGCAGTCTATGGACTGATGACTACCTCTGGACCCTGGATTTCTGTTAGTGCTCCTAAAAGTCCATACAGGCTTCTACAGCCCTGTGTTTCTACCACTCGGAGAAAAGTCTAAGGAACCAAATAAATAGGAAAACACTTTGGCACAAATGAATAAATCTTCTAAGAATATATTTCACCCAAATACCTGGCAAATGTATGTGCTGCCAAAAAAATTTGGAAACTAAACTTAAATTTACCCCCAGGCTGGGCGCAGTGGCTCACGCCTGTAATCCCAGCACTTAGGGAGGCCGAGGTGGGTGGAGCACCTCACGTTGGGAGTTCGAGATGGACCTGACCAACACGGAAAAAACCCATCTCTACTAAAAATACAAAATTAGCTGGGCATGGTGGCGCATGCCTGTAATCCCAGCTACTCGGGAGGCTGAGGCAGGAGAATTGCTTGAACCTGGGAGGCGGAGGTTGTGGTGAGCTGAGATCGCGCCATTGCACTCCAGCCTGGGCAATAAGAGCAAAACTCCGTCTCAAAAAACAAAATTAAAAAAAAAAAAATTTTTACCCCAGTTGTATCAAAGATTACAAAAAAGGAACTGCATACTAGCGTTAACTTAATATTTGTTCCAAACACACAGCAAAGTGAGAGACTGCTTACACAAAACAAGATTACTGCATAAAGTCCCCTAAAAGAATTTCGTTTTCAAATAAATCCCACACTAGTTTTCAAACAAATCCTATACTTGGTCTCTTCAGAGTGTTCGAGAAAAAAGAAAATCCTATATTAGAAACTGTTTTGAAAGTTGTTTGTTTCGAGAGGAATCTCACTGTCACCCAGGCTGGAGTGCAATGGCACAATCTCGGCTCACTGCAACCTCCACCTCCCAGGTTCAAGCAATTCTCATGCCTCAGCCTCCTGAGTAGCTGGGATTACAGGTGTGCACCACCACGCCCGGCTAATTTTTATATTTTTAGTAGAGGTGGGGTTTCACCATGTTGGCCAGGCTGGTGTCGAACTCCTGATGCCAGGTGATCTGCCCTCCTCGGCCTCTCAAAGTGCTGGGATTACAAGTGTGAGCCACCGTGCTCGGCTAAAAGCAGTCTTCTTGCTCAGCTGAAAGTACAAAATAACACAGCTGATCCTTTTATAGATTTAGGAAAAAATGACATTTCAAAATGCAGTATTTTTATTTAAATCCTAGGTTAGGAAGCAAGTAAAATCCACTGTGATCCATGAACATTTGGGCACATTGGCAAAGTAATGGAAAGCACTTTCCAGATAGGCACATTCACAAAAGTTATTATTTTTGAAGATTTTTTTGGTTATCATTTAGTTATTTATTTTTGAGACAGAGTCTCACTTTGTTGCCCAGGCTGGAGTGCAGTAGCACGATCTCTGTTCACTGTAACCTCCACCTCCCAGGTTCAAGTGATTCTCCCATTTCAGCCTCCCAAGTAGCTGGGATTACAGGCATGTGCCATCATGTCTGGCTAACTTTTGTATTTTTAGTAGAGATGGGGTTTCCCCAAGTTGGCCAGGATGGTCTCAAACTCCTGACCTCAAGTGATCCACCTGCCTCGGCCTCCCAAAGTGCTGGGATTACAGCCGTGAGATAATGTGCCCTGCACAACAATATCAAGTTTGCCAATCTTGTTTCATCTACTGCTATTGCTTTTCCTACTACCACCCCCACCGCCCCCAAGAACAAAACCTAGGGATCATTTTTTTCATCTGTTAACTATTTGTATCAGACATACCTTTAAATTATATACTTTATTCTTAAAGTAGTAACGACTTTAAAGCAGAAGAACTTAACCAAAATACAGGAGACAATCTTGATAAACACAGTAAGCTTATTTCACCTCATATTGCCCTATTTTAAACATTTCCCTGGTGGTGGCATACGCCTGTAACCCCACTACTCGGGGAGCTAAGGCAGGAGAATTGCTTGAACCAAAGAGGCAGAAGTTACAGTGAGCTGAGACCACACGCCATTGCACTCCAGCTTGGGTAACACAGCGAGACTATCTCAAAGAAAAAAAAAAAGATATTGTTGAAACTTAGTGGTAGATATATAATCTCAGAACTTCTGTTTGCAAGTGTCTATAATAGGGATTTTAAGTTATATTTGATTAATATGGTTTGAATTTTATAAGAAAAAAATCCTTGGAAAAACAATTTTTTAAATTGAAACCAAATGTCTGTTAGGTGTTTTGACTGATTATTTTTCCTTGAGGTCCAACACATTTGCTAATTTTGTGCAACGGTAAAAAGGATTAAGCATATTTGTATTTTTATTCTCAGAAGGTGCATTAAGGTTTTTAATTAAAAAGGGTCATTTCCTCCCTGAAAGCCATACTGAACTCTCGCTGACTGGTAGTACAGAGTGAGTTGCCCACAGCAGTTGTTCTTGTTTACATCATTTAGACACCTAATCCAAACTGAAAACACTGATAATCGTAATCATGGCCACCCACAAAAATTACCTGGCACTTCTCTCATATTATAATATTGCTTCATATTGCATCAATATTACTATTACTTCTAGCATCATTTCATTGGATGCTAAATTCTTGTTTGCATTTGTTATACTAAATATTTAACTTGTAAGAAAACTTTTAAATCAAGAATTCTCTTTTTTTTTTGGTCCTGTGAGAACACTTGCAACAACAAGCGAATTAGTAAGTAAGCTGATTCCCATATGTTACCATTGGGATAAACTAGGCCAAGTGTACAAGGGTTCACTGTGTATTATTTTTTACAACTGCATGTGAATCTCAATAAAAATTTCAATTAAAGTAGTAAACTGGAATGATAAGGGCAAGTTCAAAATAGGAAATATAAGCATCTCTGAGGCTTGGTATTCTTCTGGTTCAACTACAAAGAATTCCAGGATAGAACACAATAACACTATACCACAAACCAAAGATAGAAAAACACACACATATTACTAAATATACATATTCATTCATTGGGTTATAACAAAAGCTGATTTTACAACAAAGGGTTATCCCAAGAAAGAAAACGGTTATTCCTCACCATAAAGCTTTTATACAAGCATGCACAGTTTATTTGTGACTACATCACTCATTAAAAAAAAGTAAAACTTCCTGTGCTTCCTTTGATGGCTCAAAATGTTGTTACTTGGCTGGGCATGGGGGCTCACACCTGTAATCCCAGCACACTGTGAGGCTGATGTGGGAAGATTGCTTGAGCTCAGTACTTTGAGACCAGCCTGGGCAACAAAGTGAGACCCTGTCTCCACAAAAAGTCAAAAAATTAGCCGAGTGAGGTGGTGCATGCCTTTAGTCTCAGCTACTTGGGAGGCTGAGATGTGAGGATCACTTAAGCCTGGGAGATCAAGGCTGCAGTGAGCCATGGTAGCGCCACTGCACTCTGCCCTGGGTGACAGAGCCAGACTACATCTCGCAAAACAAAAACAAAAAAAGATGACGTTACTTGTAATTTATAGTGTCATATGAAAGGCAAGAGATGCATAGAAGGTATGTATGTCATTCCTTCTTTGAAGAATCAGCGTGTCTCTCACCTATGCAACACCTTTGATGCAAAGGAGAATATTCTTTTCTGAGAAACATGAGAGGTCAGAAGAAAAAGTAGGGCTTGATGTAATGAAAGAGAAAAGATGTGATGTAACTGATTTTGTATTGATAATCAGAGACGACCCAAATGGAAAGCCCTTCTCATTATTTTCTGTTCTATGCTAACGTATGAGTCACTGGATAACTGAAACCCTGTTTTGAGGGAGAGAAGCGGGTCACAAGCCCAAAAAGAGAAAACAAAACCACATGAGGCATACAAGCTTTCATTTCACCTGCTCTTCCAGATGCTGTTATGACAGCCTCATTTATTTTTATTTTTATTTTTTGAGATGGAGTCTCGCTCTGTTGCCCTGGCTGGAGTGCAGTGGCACGATCTCGACTCACTGCAACCTCCGCCTCCCAGGTTCAAGCGATTCTTCTGCCTCGGCCTCCCTAGTACCTGGAACTACAGGTGCCCGCCACCATGCCCGGTTAATTTTGGTACTAGTAGAGACGGGGTTTCACCATATTGGCCAGTCTGGTCTCAGACCTTGTGATCTGCCTGCCTCGGCCTCCCAAAGTGCTGGGATTATAGGCGTGAGCCACCACACCCAGCCCATTTATTTTTATTTATTTTTTGAGACGGAGTCTAGCTGTGACACCCAGGCTGGAGTGCAGTGGCATGATCTTGGCTCACTGCACCCTCCGTCTCCTGGGTTCAAGCAACTCTCCTGCCTCAACCTCCCAAGTAGCTGGGATTACAGATACCCACCACTACACCTGGCTAATTTTTGTATTTTTTAGTAGGTGGAGTTTCACCATGTTGGCCAGGCTGGTCTCGAACCCCTAACCTCCAATGATTTGCCCGTATCGAACTCCTAAAGTGCTGGGATTACAGGCATGAGCCACCATGCCAAGCTAGTTTTTTTTTTTATTTTTAGTAGAGATGGGGTCTCACTTTGAGTCTCAGGCTGGTGTCTAACTCCTGGCTTCCAGTGATCCTCCCACCTTAGTCTCCCAAAGTGCTGGGATTACAGGCATAACCTACCACTTGTGGCTTTTTTTTTTAATGGAGAAAATTTAAAAATAAAGAAAAACACAAGAGCTTCTGATTAATATATCCCTAGAATATGCTGTTTCAGATTTCCCACTTATCAGAGTGGAGGCCAAAACATACTTGAGCATTTACATAACAAAGTTTTTTAATAGACTCAAATGCCCAATAGTTTATGCCAGGTTAGAAATGAATGTTTTTTGCTGGGTGCGGTGGCTCACACCTGTAATCCCTCAGCACTTTGGGAGGCCGAGGCAGGCAGATCATCTGAGGTCGGGAGTTTGAGACCAGCCTGACCAACATGGAGAAACCGCTTCTCTACTAAAAATATAAAATTAGCTGGGTGTGGTGGTGCCTGCCTGTAATCTCAGCTACTTGGGAGGCTGAGGCAGGAGAATTGCTTGAACCCAGGACGCGGAGGTTGCGGTGAGCCGAGATAGTGCCATTACACTCCAGCCTGGGCAACAAGAGCGAAATTCCGACTCAAAAGAAAAAAAAAAATTGCCGGGCGCGGTGGCTCAAGCCTGTAATCCCAGCACTTTGGGAGGCCGAGACGGGCGGATCACAAGGTCAGGAGATCGAGACCATCCTGGCTAACCCTGTGAAACCCCGTCTCTACTAAAAAATACAAAAAACTAGCCTGGCGAGGTGGCGGGCGCCTGCAGTCCGAGCTACTCGGGAGGCTGAGGCAGGAGAATGGCGTAAACCTGGGAAGCGGAGCTTGCAGTGAGCTGAGATCCGGCCACTGCACTCTAGCCTGGGTGACAGAGCGAGACTCCGAGACTCCATCTCAAAAAAAAAAAAAAAGAAAAGAAAAAAAAAATTGATGTTTTTCTATCCAAATTATAATACATCTTTTGGCATATGCTTTTTAAATCATACCAGATTTACAGCATAAATAAGAACATATAATTCCCGTGTTTGAATGCTTTCATATTGTTATGTAGGTAATTTCACTAAAAGTGGAGAAATATAAAATAACACACTCTAGGGGTTAATTTGGAAGTATTAGCTTATTTATAATGCACCCAACCTTCATTTTTAAAATTATACTTCTGTAAAACTGTCCTACAGAAATACAAGCATGTCCCCTGTAACCCCAGCACTTTGGGACGCTGAGGCAGGTGGATCACTTGAGTTTGAGACCAGCCTAGGCAAAATGGCAAAACCTCGTCTCTAGTAGGTGAAAAAAAGTTTGAGAGTGAGAGAGAGAGACAGAATGAGAGAGAGAGAGAGAGAGAGAGAAAGTGAGAGAGTGAGAGAGAGAGAGTGAGTGAGAGTGAGAGAGAGTGAGAGAGAGAGAGAGAGAAAGATAAAATCAAGTGTTTAAAGATCAACATGAGCTTTAATAGAGAAAAATTAAAAGTACAAATATCTACAAATAAACTTAAATTATATTTTTACTCTGGACATTATGAGGAAATTATAAGAATGAGGTAAATATACAAAAAAGAAGTCACTGACACATTTTCAAGTTTTTAAAAAAGGAACAAGAAACTATTAGACAGTACACATTAAGATGATACATTATTTGGAAGCATCCATGTGTATTACCAAACTGATAGTAACGGTTACTTCTAGACTTGGAAGTGTATAAAATGGAACTCTTCACTTTTACTCACTATATTCCTACATTCAGACTTAATAATGAGCACATTACAAATTTTTAAACTACTGGTAGAAAAATATATTGACCTACAGGCCCAGATCCAAAATTACAGGAGCTATTAAGCCATAAATGTCAGTGCCTTCTGCCTTTGGGGCTTCAAGATTCACGGTCTCATTTCCAAGAAACTCCTTCCTATACCATACTCAGGTGGCAAGTAGTGATGAGGTGGATATTCTACAATTACACTATAGGAACGAGGACTCTGGCAGACATTCAGAGACCCCAAGGATTCCACTCCTGACATTCTGATGCCATAAGCAATTACTACAGCGTCCAGAGAGGGTGGCAGACTGGGGCTGGGCTATGTGTCTGGCACAGTATTCCATCATGAACAATTACTCATACTTCTCAGCCTTTTCAAACCTTCTAGCTGACAACTGTCATAGCCTTTTTCTTATTTTTCTTCTCCAGTGGAATAAAGAATATGTTCAATAGCATTAATGTTTTAAAAACTCCTAACAAAATAAAAAACATAATTAAAAGTGGTGAAAAACTTGCCTGTTACTATGAGACCCCCAACTCTTATTTCCTAGTGGAAAACTGTATATTGGATGTACAATGCAACATAGCTGTAGGATCAGACAGGTTAGGTCCAAGACACTTATTATAAGCCTCACTCACATGCTTGCGTATGTACTCAAAATATTTTGTCTAAATAGCTTGGAAAGAAGCTAACATTCAGTCTCCCAACTCCCAGACTGACTACATTCTCTCCATGATACCCTAGGATGCTATGTCTAAGAAACTGAACACAACTAAAAAGACAGACTTAAAATATATAGACTCTAAGAAAACACTGAATAATCTAATTCTGGATCGGTTTATAGATTTGTTTAAAGATTTAGGAGGAAAAGAATATAAGCCCTGGAATATTTAAAGCAACAGTTTTTATTCACTGTGCCATAACATGAATTCATACTACTTCAAAATACCATTGTCCCTGTTATGAATTTTCCTGTTTTATGATTCATTCATCTGATATTGCCACCCTATTGCAGTGATTACATCACTACTCACTTAGGGTCCTACGACAGGAGAGGTTAAAAAGGAAAGCTGTAGACATAGTTGACCTAAAAGATCCTGCTGTCAGTATATGGTTAAAAACTATACTTCTTTCGCTTTGTCTTGAAACAACCTTCTTGGTCAGAGATATGACCAGAGGCTGTAGCCTGCCACGCTAACCTTCAACATGGCAGACAATATTCTTTTGTGAGCTCGGCCACTGGCTATCAAAGGAGTCCTTTGTTTCTGCCCCTCATTTCCACTTCTGTCAGAGCCTTACCTGGGATAGTACGCTGTGTAGTTCATGAAGAGCTGAGTGCCTGCTGGGTAGTACGCTGTGGAGGGCTGCAGTGCTCGTGGATTCAAAATCACAGAGGGCTGATAAATGGCAGCTTCTGTAGGAATAACTGCAGCAGGAGCTGGAAATGTGTAGGAGGGAGGAGACAGGCCTAGATACGCAAAGAGAGATTCTTTGAGACATGTTTGTCACAGCTGACATGCACGTGCTAGCACTAAAACCATAAAGTCACTGCTCCATCTACACATTTTAAAGAAAGAGATTATAGCTCTTTATCCTATCCTAAGCAATTTCCTTTTGATTATATAGTTAACACATAGAAGTATCTGAATTCCACACTGTCAACCTAAAAAACAGTTCTTAGCCTGAAATTCGGAAACACCAACATCAAGTGGATTTTCATGTCTTCTCAACCATTTCACAATATGTAATTTTTCCCCCCATGTTCCTGAGTGCCAGTTACTATAAACCAACTCTCAGAGGAAAGAAACATGGAACTGACGTTTAGTATAAGTTTCACACTAGAGGCTACAAAATATTTTAAATTTTAAGTTATGCTTCTACTCCCTCTTGTTATCTACCCATTAGTACAGCATCAAATGAGAAGTGTCATGATAAACCTCTCTTGGCCACTACCACACATTAGGTCAAAGCATAGACTGTGCCAGAAGGAACTGACCTAAAAGGAATGAGCAGATCAACTCTGCATTATTCTCACCTAAAGGCAACCCACATGATGGACTTTGAAGCTAATTTATATTTTCAGACCTTTAAAAAGAAAAAAACCCAACCTGGGAAATAGTCCCGAAGGAATTGATGCCTAAGTCTTCCTGGGAATCAACTAATAAAAAGCTGACTCAAATTAAATTTAAAAATGGGCCCAAACTCCATTGTCTTCTGGTTATCCAACATCTTCTAGGTTTAGAAACAGAAGACCAGTGGCTGGTCACTTGATACTTTCACTTGTAGAATGAACACAACTATCCGGGCCATCTATACCCAACAGAAGAGTTAAGACAAGATGCTGAATTAATATGGGGTGCCTGACTTTAAGCTTCAAACCTAGAACCACCATATTTTGCAATCAGCAGAGGCCCAAGGGATAACTTTTTCCCACAAAAATCTCCAAGCTGAATTCAAATTGTCTTTTGTTCTTATGAGTTTCTACATTTCCATGGAGATGAATAAGACAGCAAGCTAAATATGCGCATACAGACCAAAGGTCAACATATTGATATCACGTTTAACTTGAGGGCCTCTTTCATACTCATCAAAAACTGTGCAAGAGAAAGACCAACAACACAAATTGAGGCACCTAAGTCTTACAGAAAGTTAAGCAGCCTGTGCTCATATTCTGATTTCTTGTATTTTTTTTAGTAGAGATAAGGTTTTGCCCTGTTGGTCAGGCTAGTCTCAAACTCCTGACCTCAGGTGATCTGCCCGCCTTGGCCTCCCGAAGTGCCATTACAGGCGTGAGCCACCATGCCTGGTTCATATTCTGATTTCAAAACTATCAAGCAGTTCATTACAGGACAGTGCCTCACACCAATAAAACAAACATACATGGCTGGGCGTGGTGGCTGACTAGGCAACCACCTAAAGTGCGTTGGCAGGAAAAAAAAAAAAAAAGTCCAGTAGAACAGGTATTAGTTACATAAAAATTGGAATTTTGTTTTTAAAAAACTAAGCTCTTCCACTAAAAAGAAATATGGCTAAATGTTATCATCATTTTTGGTAAGTATTGAAGGTATATTCTTATGGGAACTTTTGAAGGTAGGATCTTGCTCTGTTGCCCAGGCTGCAGTGCAATGGCACGATCATGGCTCACTGCAACCTCAATCTCCTGGACTCAAGATATTCTCCCACCTCCGCCTCCCCATGGAACCACAGGTGTGTGCCACCATGACTGGCTTTTAAAAACATTTTGTACAGATAGGGGTCTCGTTATGTTGCTCAAGCTGGTCTTGAGCCCCTGGCCTCAAGTGATCCTCCCACCTTGGCCTCCCAAAGTGCTGAGATTACAGGTGTGAGCCATTGTATCTGGCTGACACATGGATTTTAAATCTTTTTTATTTGGGGGTTTGTGAGGAAAAATGGGTAAAAATGAAAGTCTTCAGAGGAAAAATCTGTAATGACCAGGAGGATAGACAAGTGAAAGGATATTCCAAAAGCAGAATTTGGGTCACACAAGAGGCTTTATCCTACAATGTTTGACAGATTATCACTAAAGGATATCGTAAAAGCTACTGACATTACCAGTGGTTTATATACTGAAGACATACAATTGAGATTACTGTAAGATCTCTTAACCCAATTATAAATTTCCAAAACTTCATACTCATTAATGATCAACTCTAAGATATTCACCAACAGCAAGCAGCAGGTAAATGGAATATTAGCATTTAGAAATTCAAAAGATAAAAAGGATTAAGCCCCACTGAATGTTCTACAAATACTTTACCAAACAAGATTATTAGTATAGGTCCCTCTTATTAGAAAGTGAGGTGCCCGAATCCCCCACTTTATGGGAATCAAGCATACAATCCAGTTTACTTTCTTAGTTATCTTTGAACTGTACTGCAAATACTATATTCTTTAAACATACCCAACAGGCCTAAGAAGTTACATCTTACTTACAGGAGAAATTGTGTAAAAAAAGACTCAAATTTTAACATCAGATCCCACATGTTCCTTATTCACTAACTAGAACTTCATATAATACAGGGCTTATTCCCCTCAAACAGGATTCCAGATGGCTTGCACCCAGGTGCCAATGAGCAAGAGCATGGCTTGAAATTAAGCACTGATCCTGTGATCCAATGGAAACTTTGGCTAATTAATCTATGTGTTTTTTTGTTTCATTTTGTTTTTTGTTTTTGCTAACTTGCTCATTCCAGATAGCCTGGAGAGCAATAGAAATGCTCAAAAATGTTCAAAAAAGACTTGATGCTCAAAAAGTTAAATGCAACATGTGCATCAAACCGACCTTCTTAAAGGTTAGTATGTTTTAAGAAAGAAAAGAAAAACAATCCAGCCATACTTTTATTTTGACTTTAAATGCGTACTAAAATTATCTATATAGCCAGGTTGCCTCCCAGAGTCAGTGCTTATCTGGAGCACACTAAGCTTCAGAAATCAAGTGCTTATCACTGGAAAAGCAGGAATATAATTTGAAAGCATATCTGTAGCATCTCTAATTATGGGTGTCCACAACCAAGGTCTTAAATGATTACCAGATACTACCGATTACAGATGGGAGAACCTTATATAACCACCTCACCTGCCTCAGAAAGAACCAGGGGCACAGAGAGTTACGAAAGCAGCTTAAGCACCTACCAACATATAGCGTAGAATAGCGCCAAGACCCAAGAAAAACTTACATGGTAACTTACATGGCGGTGGGGATAAGCCATTTCGATTTAAAGTGCCCCCCATTAACACAAAGTTCATCTCCTCAGCTGAACACTGAAAGACTTCAACATATCTGTCCTTCATGTTTTTTTTATGACACTTCTGTGCAGCCATAAATGCTCTGTCCGCAGACTTCATCTGGATAAAGGCATCTCCTGATGGGCGGCCCTGAGTGTGTGGGGGAAGAATAAAAACAAAAGGAGACTGTCTCCTTCAACAAGGAAATGGTTGCTTATAGAACATGCAAAGTGACAATCACCCATAATACAGATATTTCAGCCACAAAATCCGGGTGATGGTGTGGTCTGCTGGAACCTGACTTGCATTTCATCACTTGATCACCAGAATGACCAACAAAACCTTTAAGAAACAGTTTTGAGAGCTCATAGCTGAAAATGGGCCTTTTTCACTTGTTAATTAGTATCAGATTTACAAGGTTTTGAAAGGGTCTCCTTGAGACTGTGGTTTCAAAATATAGGATCGTATATTAGTTTTTCTTCTCTTCTGAGAAATTTGATTAAATCTCATTCAATTGAGAAAAGCTAGTAACAGAACCAGCACTGGAGCTTTAGGTACTCTCCTACAGGAAAATGAACAAACCGGTGTTCTTTTTCGACTCTCAGTTCATCACTGACCTGCCATATCCCTTTCACTCTTCCCTTATCCCTGAGGCCTGGGTTGGAATGTAGCTTGGGGGCAAGGAATTTGGGAGGTACAAGGCCCAGTGATGATTGGTGAGAGCTGTATGTATCATCAGCCTTGCTTGGGAGCCCTTCTCTCACTCCTTACAGCTCTACCTTGGTCAAACAGGTATTACTAATAGATATTTTCTATTAGTAATAGCTTGCTAAAATCCCCTATTTCAAACCAAGCCTGTAGATTTGTGTTCCACAGAGGTAGAACGCCTTAGTTTTATTGAGCATGAATGTTTTATGGGGGAGAAAAAGACATGATCAGCTTATAGGACTACTTTCTTATTTTATGGTTTTCTCAGTAAGTCTCTTAAGGACTATGAAATTATTACCATGCAAGTTACCATTAGAGTTACCATACCAGGGAAACTAGCAACAAACCCAGTCCAAGATGGAAACCTAACATCTTCAAGGAAGCTAAGAGTTTGCCCATCATCTAAGAACCTTTCCCCAAGTGTAATCACAGTAGGTCACATGAGTCAAAGAGAGACAAATACTGTTGTTAATCAAAGAGTAATGGCCTCTGGGTTATTAGAAGTGGTGACTCAATAAGAAACCAAATAATTCCCTGGTGATGCTTAAATGTGGGCAATTGTATTCATTAAAAACTCCTACCAGTGAAGCATGCTGAGGGTCAGATAACAAGTTGTATAATATTAATATTGACTGAAGATTTAGAACGAGCATGTGCTGATGGAGAAAACTGGTATAGAAGGCAAGGGCTCAGGATGGTTTTCTGACTCCTTGTATCCAATGGTACATGCTTTCCAGTGAGACAAGATTACAGTTATGAAGTGACCAAATCTCCAAGTGAAAAGGTGAGAAATTAGCAATTTAGGGGAAAAAAAATTCAGTATTTTCAATATAAGCCTACATTCAATCCTTAATCCTCAGAAAACATTTTCAAAAATTAATATAGCTTTGCATTTAATAAAGAGTTCCAGGCTGGTTGCAGCGGCTCACGCCTGTAATCCCAGCACTTTGGGAGGCCGAGGTGGGTGGATCATCTGAGGTCAGGAGTTTGAGACCAGCCTGGCCAACATGGTGAAACCCTGTCTCTACTAAAAATACAAAAATTAGCCGGGAATGATGGTGGACACCTGTGATCCCAGCTACTCGGGGGGCTGAGGCAGGAGAAATGCTTGAACCCAGGAGGCAGAGGTTGCAGTGAGCAAGATCACACCATTGTACTCCAGCCTGGGCGACAGAGTGAGACTCTGTCTCAAAAAAAAAGAAAAAAAAGTTCCAAAGTTTCAATTAGAAATACCTGTCTTGTGGGTTTGTAAAATTTTATGCTGCTTATGACAGCACAAGATACTGTTAATTTTCCAGCAAATATATTTTCTTTAACCAAAAATTAGATGACAATAATCTAGGAAATACTTTACATTTGCATACAGAAGAATTCCGTTAGATTTTGATACAGGCTTCTCAGCAACTCATTCATTAATACATTTGAGAGCCTGTTATGATCCACATATTGTTCTTTCTAGGTGGTGTGGACACAAGTCTTCATTGAGTTTGCTTGCTATTGAATGTAATTTGATGTCTAACATGTATATATTAAATACGAAATAAGCCATTTCTAGATAGTCTATGGATACAAAATATTCTGGAACAGGTATGCTTATTTGTTAAAATAAGCATCATCCATGATTGCTGTAACACTACAGCAGAGTTGCAGGGTTGAGTAGCCAAAATAAGAAAAATTGTGTCAAGACTGATAATGTACGTGGTGCCTACTTGATGCTATTGATAATGTGATGGATATATGTGATGAAGGAATCAAAGCTAAATTTGAATTATTATACTAATGATAGCATTATTTTCAGTTCATTCTAAAGACCTCTTGTATTTACAGTTAAGTCTTTCCTTAAAGACTTAGTGTGTAACTGAGGACTATGTACTTTTTAATTAGATGTAAGTAATTTAAGACTAATTTTATTTATCAAAGACTAATTTTATCTAAATTTATCTAAGACTAATTTTATTTATCAAAGACTAATATCTAATATTAGATATTTCTAATAGATTATCTAATATCTAGTATTAGATATTCTCATACGTAGTGAGAAAAAGCAAATAAGTTTTCCACTAAGTATCTTTCTTACCTGGTGATTCAAAACCATGTGAACCCCATGAGTACGAATATCTGTGGCGAACTCCCCCAGGAAATCCAGGATGTCCTCAATTGTGGCTGCATAGGGAAGACCTCGAAGGCGTATACAGTCTCTAACATTTGTAGGGGGCACAAATTGCTGAGGTAGTACTGGAATAATGGGAGGGGTTGGAAGTGGAATGAGAGGGGCCGAGGAGAATCGATTCAGCACCTGTACTCAAAGCAAAACAGAAGTGATTTAGAGCTGTGCTACTCCCCTGCTTTCCGCAGATCAGCAATGGCATCACTGGGAAGCTCGTCAGAAATGCAGAATCCAGCTCCACCCCAGACCTCATCAATATGACTCTTCATCTGAACTAAATCTTCAAGTGATTCAGAAGTACATGCAAGTTTGAGAAGTAATGGAGAAAGGGATTCATGCATTTCAGCAGGGAAAGCATGATACTCATTTTTGTCAAATACACGGTGAGGCGTACAACACAAAACATTTAAACACTTAGTGTCTACCTGTAACAATGTATCACTATCTATGAGGGACTATTATCCCTAAAGCTGCCGCTTTTATACAATTCTGAACATATCACTAAATGTGGACTTTTGTAGCAATGCATTAGATATCATTTCACTAAGTACACACTATTCCCCTCATTACCTTCATACTCCACCTCCAAACCCAAGAAATAGAGAATGACCCAGTAAAAGAATCACAGGCCAAAAATCACTCATGATTATATTAAAATATAATGAATAACAGCACAAGACAGAATGGGTGTATATAAAGAACTGAAAAGAATCATTTCTTGGCCGGGCGCAGTGGCTCAAGCCTGTAATCCTAGCACTTTGGGAGGCCGAGACGGGTGGATCATGAGGTCAGGAGATCGAGACCATCCTGGCTAACACGGTGAAACCCCGTCTCTACTAAAAAATACAAAAAAAACTAGCCGGGTGAGGTGGCGGGCGCCTGTAGTCCCAGCTACTCGGGAGGCTGAGGCAGGAGAATGGCGTGGACCCGGGAGGCGGAGCTTGCAGTGAGCTGAGATCGGGCCACTGCACTCCAGCCTGGGAGACAGAGCAAGACTCCGTCTCAAAAAAAAAAAAAAAAAAAAAAAGAATCATTTCTTGACTATAAAGATGAATAGTAATTTAGTTTCCCTGTGAATTTGAGACAGTGGTAAGACACAAGATCTTGAATATCTTCTAGATTCACAGAATTCAGCTTTCTTGGAAACAGATGGTGATAGGTCAGGCGAATTTTAGACAAAAGACTGCCCTTAGGCAACACTCATATTACAAGGCTCTTGTCCACTTTTGCCTCAGAGCATGCCAACTAGTTCATAATACTAGAAGTCCTCAGGCAAATGCCATCTGTGGCATCTCCAGGTTTTCTGAACAACTTAATCACTCTAGCCTTTAACATCCCATAAACTGACAATACAGAAGAATCAGTGAACGCCTCCCCAAAACATGCACTAATTTCCCCACTCACACCCTGCTCAGTTGCTGAGTAAGAGGGGACAAAAATCAAACAGCACCACCAGAGAAACGGCATGAAAAAGAGACACGAAGACTTTAATAAGAAATTATATAAACAGGGGCTGGGCGCGGTGGCTCACACCTGTAATCCCGGCACTTTGGGAGGCTGAGGTGGGCAGATCACGAGGTCAGGACATCGAGACCATCCTGGCTAACACTGTGACACCCCAACTCTACTGAAAGTACAAAAAAATTAGCTGGGCATGGTGGTGGGCGCCTGTAGTCCCAGCTACTCGAGAGGCTGAGGCAGAAGAATGGCGTGAACCCAGGAGGCAGAGCTTGCAGTGAGCCGAGATCGTGCCACTGCACTCTAGCCTGAGCAACAGTGCAAGACTCCGTCTCAAAAAAAAAAAAGAAAAAGAAAAAGAAAAAAGAAATTATATCAACAATCCAGACACAGCAAAAACATTAGAAGAACAAGAATAGAAAATTAGTGTAGTAATAGATAAACTCAGGACAGGAAATGGTGAAGCATCTCATGATACCTGACAAGAGGTGCTCAAATATTTATTGAATAAAATGATTACTAGTAATGAAGAAAAAACAGTGGAAGAACCTATGACTAGTTCAAAACCTATTAAATACATCAGGAAGGATGGAGAAGTAGAGAGAACACACACCGAAAAGCAACTCATAGTAGAATCATAGAGAGGCAGCCTACTCTATTCCCAAACCAACACACAGTAGCCAGGACCTGCAGTAGCTTGTTCTAGGCCATGATTTCATAAAAGAAACTCTCCTTCCAAGTAAAGATCTGAAACCACATCTCTATCTAGTTTTTTCTCCTGGTTTGGGAAGAATGCGTGCCATGTTTGAAAACTCAAGCACATTTTAGAGATTCAGCACTTATGACATTTTCAAAAAGGTATAAAAATTTTTTTTTTTTTTTTTTGGTGGGGGGAGACAAAGCCTTGCTTGGTCACCCAGGCCAGAGTGCAGTGTGATCTCAGTTCACTGCAACCTCCGCCTCCTGGGTTCATGCGATTCTCCTGCCTCAGCCTCCCAAGTAGCTGGGACTAAAGGTGCACACTGCCACACCCAGCTAATTTTTTTTTTTTTTGGTATTTTCAGCAGAGATGGGGTTTCACCTTGTTGCCCAAGCTGGTTTTGAACTCCTGAGCTCAGGCAATCTGCCCGCCTCGGCCTCCCAAAGTGCTAGGATTACAGGCATGAGCCACTGCACCTGGCCAGATTTAAATTTTAAACTGTAAGAATGTAGCTAGTTTAGGGTTCAAGAGCACCAGTACAATGGAACACAAAAATAATTTAGAATTTCACCTAAACTTATTCTAAGTACAAAAATCATTTTGGTATTCTACTAGGTAAAAAGGTTCTTAACTTTGCACAATTATTTAAAATCACAACATATAATGGGATGCAGAAGCTACACAAGACTCTGATGAACTCACAGAAATAAGTAAGTATCCTAAATACTTACAAAGCAGATCTGTGGAATCATTTGAATCACTATTCTACTATGGGACACAAATAGAGCAAATTGGAAAAGCTATGTAAAAAGCAAGTTGGAAAAGCAGTCTATACCATTTCTGCTACAAAGAAAAACTGATCCCTGAAGACATGTTCAGCTGGTGGCTGGTAAGTCAAGAACAGTTGAAAAGCTTGTGATTCTGTAAATGGTTTAATGCCTAGATCTCAGTACATTTTTGAGGAAGTGATTGCCTCATTTTGTGCCTCAAAAACGCTGAAAGTAGCCAGGCGCAGTGGCTCACACCTGTAATTCCAGCAGTTTGGGAGCCCGAGGTGGGTGGATCACCTGAGGTCAGGAGTTCGAGAATAGCCTGGCCAACATGGCGAAACCCCATCTCCATTAAAAATTCAAAAATTAGCTGGGTGTGGTGGCAGGCACCTGTAATCCCAGCTACTCAGGAGGCTGAGACAGGACATTTGCTTGAACTGGGGCAGGCGGAGGTGTCAGTGAGCCGAGAGTGCGCCACTGTACTCCAGCCTGGGCGACAGAGTGAGACTCTGTCACACACTCACACTCACACACACACACACTCACATGCGGAAAGCTAGTAAAAACAGGACAGAGCTCACCAGCAGGGTATGAAACTGATGAAGTCTTTTGGGAAATAACATTTGGCAACACATTAAAAACCTTAAAAGCTCACGCTCTATATCCAGTGCTACAGAAATCAAACTGATGACAGTTCAAGCATTTTACATAGAAATGTCTTACAGTAGAAAAAGATCAATCTAAATGTACACTAGAGGAATTTCTAGATAAAGTATGCACTTCCATGAGATATTTAAAGATGAAACTTTTCAGACATGGGTAAACTTTCAAGATACAGTTTTAAACCAGAATACAAAATTCCAGCTATAGCAGTATCCCATTTCTGTAAAAACACATAGTATGTTTTCTGTGTGTGTACAGGATAACAGTGGCTATCTCTTGGTTATAGAATCAAGACTATTTTCATGCAGTTACACTTTCAGTATTTTGCCAGTTTTATTTTAACATAATGAGTAATGTAGGACTGTTTTCAGAGATAAAGAACAGAAATCAATGCAAAGGTACAACATACTCGTTTTTAAAACCAACCTGCTGAACTTCAGCTGCTGTGCTCCTGAAGAGTTCAATGTATCTTTTACCCAACAAGTCTTTATGCTTCCTTAATGCGTTCTGTGCATATTCCTCACAAGCAAAGAGGACAAAAGCGTCCCCTGTTGGCCTACCATCTGGGTAGGTGACAAAGAGGATGCCTTCCTTTCCCCCAGTAATAGGGCAATGCTGTCCAAAGAAGGCCACCACTTCTTCCGCTGTGGCCGTGAAAGGGAGCCCCCGCATGCGGACAATGACTTGATTTTCCTTGGAAAGAAACTGGGCTACCTCATTGGAAGTACCTAGGGAAAACAAATACCAGGAAGCAGGGAGAGAAATAGTTAAGACATCAACATTACCGATTTTAAAGTGATAAAAGCCCTGCCAATGTATTGAGTTCGTAATGAAGACCCACACTCCTATTGAATTCAAAATAACATCCTAGAAATCAGAATTTTCTCCTACTCCTCCCCTTCTTCATAAAACATCCTTTTTATTTTAGGAAGCTGGCAACACAATAAAATCATGGGCTGATCACTAGTAAGTCATTGTGGTAGTTAAAGGCACAGGTCCTGGAGCCAGAATGCCTGGGTCCAATCTTGGTTTTACTGCTTACTAGGGCATAATCTTAGTCCAGTTCAATTCTGTGCTTTTTCTGGTCTGTAAGATTGCCTATGTCATAAATTATGAAAATTAAGTAGGGTAACAGATATAAAGCACTTTGGCTTTAAAAACAAAAATCTTTTCCTGATTACTCCCCCCACCCCCCAGAAAACCATCTGCAAGTAACTCAATTACTTTTTTTTTTTTTTAAATTAAGAAAGGTTCAAACACTCTTGAGTAAAAACAATAGTATAATGATTATATGGGGTACCTACTTTCAATATTGATCAACATTCTGCCTAACATAAAACATTTTGTACAGTGTTGTCATATAGCAAATACTTAAATGTGTATCTTTGAAACTCGTACACTAGTAACATTTTCCCTAATAGCAAATTCTTCTTTGTGCTTCTTTTTTTTGAGACACAGTTTTACTCTGTCTCCTAGGCTAGAGTGCCTCAGCTCACTGCAATCACCGCCACACAGGTTCAAGTGATTCTCCTGCCTCAGCCTCCTGGAGTAGCTGGGATTACACAAACACACACACACACACACACACACACACCCCTACACCTCTCCTGGATAATTTTTGTATTACTAGTAGAGATGGGGTTTCGCCACATTGGCCAGGCTGGCCTTGAACTCTTGACCTCAAGTTATCTGCCTGCCTTGGCCTTCCAAAGAGCTGGGATTAAAGGCATGAGCCACCAAGCCCAGGCCCAATAGCAAATTCTTATCGCATTGCCCATATACAATGAAATCCCAGAAACGATATAAACATTAACTGACTTTGCCATCTCCAAGTTGCAATGCATCTATCACAAAATGTCAGGATTTAGGTAAAACCACAGCAACTCCAAATATATTTGGCCCCAAACAATATCAAACATTGCTTGGGAACTCTGGAAATGCTCCTAAAGTCCTGAATTTTGAAGACTTAGAGTTTATCTAAAGATGAACTGGAGCAAAAATATACCAGCAAATTGTGTTAATAGGATGCTGCTCCTGTAAGTTCTATAGCTGCAAAATTTTCACCGGGGCTATGTAATGCGGGAATACAAATGTTCTTTTACACAGTGAAAGTCATCTTCATATAATTTGGCAATAGGTGTCAAATGGCTGTTGAAAAGGTCCACAATTTTTTGATTCAGCTATCCTTCTTTTAGAGATTTATCCTAATGAGTGGTGCACACAGAGATTTAAAACTATTTACCACAATATATTAAAGTCAAAAGTTGGAAATGAGTTCTAAATCCTCAACAGGGATATTTTATTTATTACAGACAGAATCTCGCTATGTTGCTCAGGCCATTCTCAAAATACACCAAGGCTCAAGCAATCCTCCCTGTCTCAGCCTCCCAAGTAGCTGGAATTACAGGCACAAGCCATGTGCCCAGCTCCAACAGGGATGTTTTAAAATATTATGGTACATATAATACTATGTAGCAATTAATATTTAAGAAAATTGAGTAATGTAGGATGTTCATAACACATTAAAAGGAAATTATAAAACAATATGAATGAGCAATAGAAACTTACAAATTAGATACATGTGTAGAAAAAAAATCAGACAAAAAGCACAGTGAATGTTTTATACATCTGTTACTTCCTTTAAAGTTATTAATCACTAAATAACTGGATAAAAACCACATCTGTTCCACCCTCTTTTTAACCATATTACCGTAAATATGTATCCAAAAATACTGTGAGACCCAAAACTACCATGTTTCTGGCGACTCGTGTTAAGTTTAGAGAAAAAGTAGAAGCACATGTGCAATAATCCCAGGTATTGCAGCATAGCTGTTTGAAAGCAGTTTTCTGACTCTTCAAGAATATCATTTCCTGGCCGGGCACAGTGGCTCAGGCCTGTAATCCGAGCACTTTGGGAGGCTGAGGCAGGAGGATCAATTTGAAGCCAGGGGTTCCAGACCAGCTTGGCCAACATGGTGAAACCCCGTCTCTATTAAAATTACAAAAAATTAGCCAGGCGTGGTGGCACACACCTATAAGCCCAGACATTTGGAGGCGGAGGCACAAGAACTGCTTGAGCCTGGGAGGTGGAGGTTGCAATGAGCTGAGATTGTGCCGCTGCACTCCAGTCTGGGTGATAGAGCAAAACTCTGTTTCCAAACAAAACAAAACAAAACAAAACAACCTAGCCTTTCCATATGCATACAACTTCATATCACCTTTTCACCTTCGTATAGTACTATTTTTAATGGCTATTTAACTATAGTAGGCTGGCTCAAGCCTTAAGACAAGTGTTATACATTAAGCTCACTGTTATTACCGGAAGCTTCTACTTCTGGGGAAGAAAATCTATTCCCATGTTACAGTAGAAAATAAAAACCATTCATGACCCTATTTATCCACTCTTGCTAAATTAAATATGCAAAATTTTCATATTCTTGTTAACTAAAGCCACATTATATAAAAGGCACTTACCACCGGCAATTTTAAGAAAATCTTCACCTGTTGCTTTGTAAACCTGAGAAAAGACAGAGAAGTTAGTGTTTCTGAGCCTATGTTAATTCTCATTCGCGATGTCCAGGGGTTCAGATTTTGAGGACATACCTCAATATACCGGGTCCCCATGTGATGTTTGTGCCTCTGTAGTGCTAGGTCTCGGTGCTCCTCACTTACAAACCTAACCAGAGCTTCTCCATTCCTTCGACCCTGAGCATTCAGACAAAGTGCTGCACCTCCCCTTTGAGAATAATAAAACAGATGGCAAGTAGAAAAAAAATACAGTGAGAAAAAAAAAGATAGAAAATCCATTACCCCTGTGGGATTAAGTAAAATAGATATTGAAGAAAACCAACTTGGCAATATTGAGTCCTTTGAAGAATCTTGCAATATCTTGATCTGAAGACTGCCATGGTAAACCTCGTGCCCTGACTACGGTGTTATCATCAATAAGTTCCATCTTGCTGCTGTGGATGAAGCAAAACTTCAGGTTGCATGATAAATGCCAGCAAGTCAGACAACTATTACCCCCTGCAAGACAACTGCCTAGTTACACAGGATGTATTATTTGGTGTTCAGACTACCAATACTACTCGATTTTCCTTATAACCTCAAAAATTACATGGGTACAGCTCAAAGTACTGTTTAGGTGGTTCATTATAGAAAGATGGCCATCTGGGTAGGCCCAACACAGCTAGCTCACTCAGCAAATCATCTATCTATCAAAGCTGAGGAAGGCCAGGCGTGGTGGCTCATGCCTGTAATCCCACCACTTTGGCAGGCTGAGGTAGGTGGATCACCTGAGGTCAGGAGTTCGCGACCAGCCTGGCCAACATGGTAAAATCCCGTCTCTACTAAAATTATGAAGATTAGCCAGGCATGGTAGTGTATGCTTACAATCCCAGCTACTTGGGAGGCCGAGGCAGGAGAATCACTTGAACCTGGAAGGTGGAGGCTGCAGTGAGCTGAGATTGTGCCACTGCACTCCAGCCTGGGCAATAGAGTGAGACTCCATCTCAAAAAAAAAAAAAGAGGAAATGTTTGCTTGGCACGCTCATGTCCTGAAAGTTCCTAGAATCCCAAAATATAGGTTTGAATTCATTCTCAAATCTAGCCAGTATACATGTGGGGTTTAAATCCAGTTTAGCAGCCGAATTTAGGATCAGAATAAAGCTGACAAGTAACCCGCAAGAGGAATATGTGTGCATGGTAAGAAGTCTGCCATTAAAATATCCCCCACATCAAACCAGGGAGCCATCCCAGAGAATATCCATAGAAATGCCTGTGAGTTCCTACACCTTAATGACTCACTTGCAAATCACTTATTATATTTTTTGACACCTTTTGATGTCTTATCCCTCCTAAGTTCATATTTTCAGTTCTCTCAGGACATTTTCTTAATAAGTCACTTTCTTCATAACTAAATCGGCCTCAAAGTCGCTATGGGCAAAGCTGTCAGAAGTTTCTATTCACTTCAGAGACCAAGCAAACACTCAATTCATTAGAGTGATTTACAAACAAACAGGTCTACCTGCGATCACTAACAGATACCACTTCATACTTCTCCCCAGCTATTTCCTTGGCTTTAAAGTAGAAACCTATATAGCCAGGCACAGTGGCTCACACCTGTAATCCCAGCACTTTGGGAGGTCAAGGTGGGTGGATCACATGAGGCCAGGAGTTTGAGACCAGCCTGGTCAACATGGCAAAACCCCATTCTCTACTAAAAATACAAAACTTAGCCAGGTGTGAGGTGTGATGGCACACATCTGTAATCCCAGCTACTGGGGAGGCTGAGACACGAGAATCGCTCGAACCTGGGAGGCGGAGGTTGCAGTGAGTAGAGATCACACCACGATATTCCAGCCTGGGCAACAGAGCAACAGTGTCTCGAAAATAAATAAATAAAGTACTTATAGAATGTACGTAAAATTTTATCTCAGTAAAAATTGTGAACTCTATTAAAGACTACAAGTTCTCCTTTGGAAATTTTCTAAGTGAAAGATTGGATAGTTTGGGGAGACCAAAATAACAATCACAGATACGAGCATATAATATACTTAAGGTCAGGGTGACTAAAGATGCCACTAAGTCATTACATTTTATTCCCAATATCCAAGCTCTAAGTAATACAACCTTCTTTTACAGATGACCTAACAGTGAGAAAGGATAGCTAAAAGGATTAGTAAAGTTTCTAAAATATGACAAGAATTAAGTGGCACAATATGAACAAAAACAAGTTAAAGGCCAGGTGCAGTGGCTCACGCCAGTAATCCCAGCACTTTAGGAGGACGAGGCAGGCAGGCAGGCAGATACGAGGTCAGGAGATCGAGACCATCCTGGCTAACACGGTGAAACCCCGTCTCTACTAAAAATACAAAAAATTAGCCGGGCGTGGTGGCTGGTGCCTGTAGTCCCAGCTACTCGGAGGCTGAGGCAGGAGAATGGCGTGAACCTGGGGAGCGGAGCTTGTAGTGAGCCGAAATCATGCCACTGCACTCCAGCCTGGGCAACAGAGCGAGACTCTGTCCCAAAACAAAACAAAACAAACAAAAACAAGTTAAAAAGCTCAAATAGGCCGGGCGCGGTGGCTCAAGCCTGTAATCCCAGCACTTTGGGAGGCCGAGACGGGCGGATCACAAGGTCAGGAGATCGAGACCATCCTGGCTAACACGGCGAAACCCCGTCTCTACTAAAAACACAAAAAATTAGCCGGGCGAGGTGGCGGCACCTGTGGTCCCAGCTACTCGGGAGGCTGAGGCAGGAGAATGGCGGGAACCCGGGAGGCGGAGCTTGCAGTGAGCTGAGATCTGGCCACTGTACTCCAGCCTGGGCGACAGAGCGAGACTCCGTCTCAAAAAAAAAAAAAAAAAAAAAAAAAAAAAGCTCAAATAAATAGTACTCGAGCACTTACCAAGTCCCACTTTCAAACTTGTAATTCACTCTCTCTGGATCTGAAAACCTGTGATCTAAAAATGAGAACATGCAAGTCATCATTTAGTGATTAGGGAGACAAAGTTGCAGGAGGAAATTTGAGTATAGGTAAGAGAAAAATAGTACAAATTCTGGACTGCACTACTATAAAAGCAATACTTACTATAAGGCTCTGAAATCATTGCTAAAATTATATTCCCCATATCTTCAACTTGAGAGGCTCCATATCGAGAGACTGAACTATTCTTCTCAAAATTTAAATCTGTGAGATTAAGTTAAGGAAACACTTTGGAAAGGTAAAATCAGGTTACTTCTAAATCAAAATTAAACCTATACCAAGCCAAGAGAGGGAAGATGGATCTAGCCGAGCTTCCTTTAGAAATCTCAGAATGGCTGCCTCCCATCAGTCAGTCATTCAACTTAGCCTCCAACTGCCCTTTTGGGTAAAAGGGCCAAATCAATCCAGTCCTGAGATATTACCAGGAATACGACTTTTATCTATCCAGTTGTAGCAAATGAATACTGAGCATTTTCATTTCGTTTCAAATCAAAGTATGCAACAAAGTTAATTAGAATATTTAATTCTCTGAAGCTGTAAAGCACATACAAGGCAATGACCATGCTGATTTCAAGATATGGTGACGTTATCAATACAAGGTATTAAATGACTTTTTTTGGCCTAATGTTTGAGATGGACACCGCAGATTACTGATGTGACATTACTTCCACATTGCCACTTTTGCTTAGAAATTCCATTATAGAACACTTTCGGAGCCCTGTAGGATAGTCCGCCTTTGATGACAGCAGATGCTAGTTCTAGACAGCAAATTTTGGAAACAATTCAAGCACTCAGAGTCAACATAGGCCAATGTGCTTCTTTACCAAAAGTATACTCTTCAAAACACATAGGTCAAACTTGGTTTGAGGGTGAAAACAGGAATTCACATGAAGTTTTGTGAATCTCTCTAAAATACGGATGTGTTTCCATCAAATAGAGGAATACCTTGAAAATATGGTAGGCTTGGTTCTAGAGCACTATATTAAAGTGAATATCACAATAAAGCAAGTCACACAATTCTGTGGGTTTCCCACTACATATAAGTTATGGTTTGACTGTACTAAGTATTCAATAGCATTATGTCTTTTAAAAAATGTACATGCCTTAATTCAAAAATACCTTGTTGCAGACGGGCACAGTGGCTCACACCTGTAATCCCAGCACTTTGGGATGCCGAGGCGGGAGGATTACTTGAGACCAGGAGTTCGAGACCAAGCCTGGCCAATATGACGACCAAGAGACGACCAAGCCCGTCTCTACTAAAAATACAAAAATTAGACAGGCGTGGTGGCACATGCCTGTAATGCCAGCTACTCACGAGGCTGAGGCAAGATAGTCGCTTAAACCTAGGAGGTGGCGGTTGTCGTGAGCTGAGAACACCCCACTGTACTCCCGCCTGGCCGAGAGGTAGACTGTGTCTCCAAAAATAAAAAACAACTTAACAACTTTGTTGCTAAACATGTTAATCATCTGAGCCCTCAGTGAGTCAATCTTTTTGCTGGTGGAGGATCTTACCTAGATGTTGATGGCTACTGATGGATCAGGGTGATGGTTGCTAAACGTTGGGGTGGCTGTGGCAATTTCTGAAAATAAGACAACGATGAAGCTTGCCACATCCATTGCCTCTTCCTTTCATCAAAGATTCCTTGGTAGCCTGTGATGCTGTTTGAGGGCACAGGCAGAGTTGACTTAGTGTCATTCTTGGTTTTGTTTGTTTTGTTTTGGTTTGGTTTTTTTGACAGTCTTGCTCTGTCGCCCAGGCTGGAGTGCAGTGGCACGACCTCAGCTCACTGCAACCTCTACCTCAGCCTCCCGAGCAGGTAGAATTACAGGAACGCGCCACCATACCCAGATAATTTTTGTATTTTTAGAGATGGGGTTTCACCATGTTGGCCAGGATGGTCTTGAACTCCTGACCTCAGCTGATCCACCCGCCTCAGCATCCCAAAGTGATGGGATTACAGGCATAAGCCACTGCACCCGGCCTCATTTTTGTATTTTTCAGTAGAGATGGGGTTTCACCATGTTGGCCAGCCTGGTCTTGAACTCCTGGCTTCAAATGATCTACCTACCTCGGCCTCCCAAAGTGCTGGGATTACAGACATGAGTTGCCACACCTGGTCAATTTAGCATAATTCTTCAGAACTCTAGGATTTTTAGAATGGTTAATGAGCGTTAGCTTCAACTTAAAGTCACCAGCTACATTAGCCTATAACAAGAGAATCAACTTTTGAAGCAAGGCATTGATTTATCCTCTCTAGCTATGTTAGTCCAGGATGGCGTCATCTCCTAACAGAAGGTTGTTTCTAGTACATTGAAAATCTGCTGTTTAGTGTAGCTACCTTGATCAGTTAGCTAAATCTTCTGGATAACTCACCGCAACTTCTCCATAAGCACTTTCTGCTTCACTTTGAATTATGTCGTAGAGATGACTTATTTCCTTCAATCTCGTAAACCAATCTCTGCTAGCTTTTCTTCTGCAGCCTCCTCACTTTTCTCAGCCTTCATAGAATTGAAGAGACTTAGGGCCTTACTTTAGATTGCACTTTGGCTTAAGGGAATGTTGTAGCTAGTTTGATCCATCCAGACCACTCACACTTTCTCCATATCATAGCAATAAGTATATTCCATTCAAATTACGCTTTCCTATCTTCTATAAATACAAGTGGGACCTAGCCTTCTCATCTTTGCTCAGATTAACACCCTATAATGTTTTGCTTTCTTATCATTCATATATTCACTGGAGTATTCAAGAAATTTTCCTTTATGCAACTTGGCAAATCATCTGGTACAAAAGGCCTGGCTTTTGGCCTACTTTAGCTTTTGACGTGTCTTCCTGACTAAGCTTAATCATGTCTAGCTTTTGATTTAAAGTGAGAGATATGCAACTCTTACTTTCACTTGAATGCTTAGATGCTACTGTAGGGTTAATTGGCTTAATTTCAATATTGTGTTTCAGGGAATAGGGAGTCCCAAGGAGAGGGAGAGAGATGGGGTAACCACCAGTTGGAGCAGCCGAACACACACAACATTGACCAATTAAGTTTGCCACCTAATATGGCCCTGCTTTGCTGGCCCCAAAACAATTACACCAGTAACAAAGACCAGTGATTACAGATCGCCACAACAGAATAATGACAATGTTTGAAAGGTGAGAGAGACAAGTGAGCAAGTGTTGTTGGAAAAATGTTGTCAGTAGACTTGCTGAATGCAGAGTTGCTACAAACCTTCCATTTTCTTTTTTTTTAAACAAAACAAAACTGGGCAGACACGGTGGCTCATGCCTGTGATCCCAGCACTTTGGGAGGCTGAGGTGGGAGGATCACTTGGACCCAGGAGTTCAAGACCAGCCTGAGATAGCAAGTCCTCATCTCTATAAAATAACAAATTGGCCTGTCATTGCAGCTACTCGGGAGGCTGAGGTGGGAGGATCGCTTGAGCCCAGGAGGTCAAGAAGTACACCACTGCACTCCAGCCCGGGTGACAGAGCAAGATCCTTTCTCAAAAATAAAAAAAAGACAAAATACAACAACTGTGAAGCACAATAAAGTAAAGCACACTAAAACAAGGTGCACCTGTGTGAGCAGACCCTAATGTGCCCCGCAAAACCTAACATTGACTTTCCAGCCCTTTACAGCAAAAGGTTATTGACCTCTGACCTATTACAGAAGAAAGGAGATTGCAAAAAGATGGCCAGATAAAAAGGATGCCACAGGAATGTTTGTCAATCAGTCTCAAAACAGAATATGGGGGAAATTTAGATTTGAAAGGAATATAAAAGTATATTCCATTCAAATTAAGCTTTCCTCTCATCTATTAATGGCAGGATTACCTAGCCTTCTCAACATTGCTCAGGTACCACCCTCTAAAGAAAGCACTCTTACCTTAATCCCTGAACCAAACTAGGCCACAAATGACCCACCAAAACTGTTCTTGGCCACAATCATCAATTTTAGAGTTCATTAGATACTATTCCTATAATGTTATGCTATCTTCTTGACCATCTTAACATTTCCTGGGTGTAGGCCCCCATCTTCCTCTGATCTCTTTCCATCTATCACCATCTCTATAGCTTCCAAGGATCTACTGACTTAAACGGTGGCATTTATTGGACACCATTTTGTGCCAAACACTCCCTATTTCTTCCAATTCTCATAATAACTCTGACAGATAGATTATAGCAAAACCAAACAGTTGTAGACACTAAGGCTGGGCATGGTGGCTTATGCCTGTAATCCCAGCACTTTATGAGGCTGAGGTGGGTGGATCACTTGGAGGTCAGGAGTTTGAGATCAGCCTGGCCAACATAGTGAACCTCTGTCTCCACTAAAAATACAAAAATCAGCTGGATGTGGTGGTGCATGCCTGTAATCCCAGCTACTCAGGAGGCTGAGGCACAAGAATCGCTTGAACCCGGGAGGCAGAGGTTGCGGTGAACCGAGATCATGGCCGCTGCACTCCAGCCTGGGTGACAGAGCAAGACTCCATCTCAAACAAACCACTGGGATTGAGTGATGTTCAGTAGTTCACCCAGTCACCTGGCTGCTGGGTAATGGAGGTGGGATTACACGACAGCTGTGATTTGACTATTGAACAATAGTGTGTGAGAAGTTTTATAAATTTGTAGATAAAAGTCAACTAAAGCAGACAGAGATCAAAAGTAAAAATGGAAAGCATTCCTGCCTGGTTAAAAATAGACTTGTAGCTGAAGAATCATTGTAATGAATTCTACTTTTTAACTAAGGATATGTTCTTGACATTTGGCTACCTTGGTGCCACACAACACGTCCCAGCACGTCTCCCTTTGAGCTGTCACAACCAGGATCAGCGGCGCTAAGCTGTGTAACAACTTGTAAGTCACCCAACCTCCTGAATGCCCAAGCCATCTCCTTACACACACACACAGCCTCAGTAGGCCAGTTTCTTCAATCTATGATCCTTAGCATCACTGAAAACGAGTGACAGAGAGGAATGAGAAAAAAAGTTTTAGTAGTAATTCTTTCCCCTATCAATTTATAAGTATATATTGAATTACTTGCTACACGTCTGATCTTGAGGGAAGGAAAGATGAGTCTGTGCCTCCTGATTTATAGCTCCTCATGCAACTTACTCATTCTGCCCTCAAGGCAGCCACAACAGCACAAACAGGCTTAGCCAGCTTTACAAATGAGAAATGCCTCAAGGAAATGAGGAAGGGTACAGGCAGAGGTGGTGGGAACAAAACTCATCATTTCAGGCTGCAAATGAGCAAGTAAAACTGTATATGCATGTTAGAGGAATCTATAGACTTGGTCTATATATTAACAGTAGGGACACTTTCCTTATGACCACCACTGATGAAACAGGCTTGAGGATTTAATTCACACTTGTGTTAGCTGAGGATATAATTCAGAGAGAAATTGTATGAAGTTTATCAATATTAGCTTATCTACTTAAAAAAGTTATCCTTCCCAACTACCTAAAATTGGTCACATCTGGTTTCAGAACATCCAATTTTTACTTGTAAATAATATCTTTTTAAACTAAGTTTTTAATAAGGTGATACATTAACTCAGACAAGTTTAAACTGTTTTATAATTACTCCAATTCGAAGTTTCATCTGAAAGCTGTTTTCCTTGCCACAGAACCCTCACAAGGTGTTAAGTCCATTTCTATGGTTTACTTTCATTTATTGTACAGTAACACAATTTCATGTTGACAGGCTTATAATACCTGTGCTAACGAACAAAGGAGTAGCTGATAAAACATAGCAAGAAAAAAAGAGAAAAGTTGATTAGTCTTCCATCTAAAAACTGAATTTTCTAAAATCATGTGATAGAGATGTTACTCTTAAAAGAGCTGCCTTTATGGGCCCGGCGCGGTGGCTCACGCCTGTAATCCCAGC
Organism: Macaca thibetana thibetana; assembly: GCF_024542745.1. Lineage (NCBI taxonomy): Eukaryota > Metazoa > Chordata > Mammalia > Primates > Cercopithecidae > Macaca > Macaca thibetana. The sequence continues at coordinate 50,488,040 of NC_065585.1, forward strand.
ACTTTGGGAGGCCGAGGCGGTGGGGGGGCGGATCACGAGGCCACGAGATCGAGACCATCCTGGCTAACACGGTGAAACCCTCATCTCTACTAAAAAAAATACAAAAAATTAGCCGGTGTGGTGGCGGGGGCCTGTAGTCCCAACTATTCAGGAGGCTGAGGCAGGAGAATGGCGTGAACTCAGGAGGTGGAGCTTGCAGTGAGCTGAGATCGCACCACTGCACTCCAGCCTGGGCGACAGTGAGACTCCGTCTCAAAAAAAAAAAAAAAAAAAAGAGTTGTCCTTTTTATTTTTTTTGAGACTAGGGTCTTGTTATGTTGCCTAGGCTGGATTGCGGTGGCTATTCATAGGTGCGATCCCACTACTGATCAGCACATGAGTTTTAACCTGCTCTGTTTCTGGGACAGTTCACTCCACCTTAGGCAGCCCTCCACTCCACTCCCGGAGGTCGCCATATTGATGATGAACTTACTGCGCATGCTGGATGGGCATACCGCACTACAGCCCAGAACTCCTGGGGTTCAAGTGACCCTCGCACTTCAGCCTCCGGAGTAAGGATTACAAGCGTGTGCCACCAAACCTAGCTGTTTGCTTAATTTATTTATTTTTTCGAGACATGGTCTCACTGTGTTGCCCAAGCTGGAGTGTAGTGGCGTGATCTCGGCTTACTGCAACCTCCACTTCCCGGGTTCAAATGATTGTCCAGCCTTGACATCCCAAGTAGCTGGGATTACAGACGAATGCCGCCATGCCTGGCTAATTGTATTTTTTGTAGAGACAGGGTTTCACCACGATGGCCAGGCTGGTCTCAAAACTCCTGGGCTCAAGTGATCTGCCCACCTCAGCCTCCCAAAATGCTGGGATTACAGGCCTGAGACACTGTGCCCAGTTTGGTTGCAAAATTTTAAATTTAAGTTCTACATATAATCTGATATATTTTAAAGTGAGCTTTGAAGGAAACAAAAAATGTCACCATAAGAAAATATAACCAGAAGTCAAAACAACCAAAACTATTTAACAACAGCAATAAAATGCTGGGGGGAAAAATCTAAAACCTAGGTATGAGCTGAGAGGAGTGAAAAACGTAAAAATAAAATTAAAAAAAAAAAAAATAGAAGCCAGGTGTGGTGGCTCACCCCTGTAATCCCAATACTTTGGGAGGCCAAGGTGGGTGGATCACTTGACACCAGGAGTTTGAGACCAGCCTGGCCAACATGGTGAAACCCCATCTCTACTAAAAGTAAAGTTAAAAAATTAGCCAGGCATGGTGATGCACATCTGTAATCCCAGCAGTTACTTGGGAGGCTGAGGTATGAGAATCCTTCAAACCCGGGAGGTGGAGGTTGCAATGAGCTGAGATCGCACACTGTACCCTAGCCTGGGTGACAGGGCGAGACTCCGTATCAGAAAAAAAAAAAAAAAAAAAAAAAAAAAAAAACCACTCAGACAGATACACACATACTTAAAATACTACTTTTGTCATATCCCAACCAGCTGTCTCAGGTTAATACAACCTTAGTTTTAAACCTTACTTCCCAGCTTTTTTTTTTTGGTGAGGCAGGATCTTCACACTTGAATGCAGTGGTGTGATTAAGGCTCACTATATAGCTTTGACATCTTGGGCTCAAGTGATCCTCCCACTTCAGCCTCCCAAGTAGCTGGAACCACAGGAGTGTGCTTCCACACCTAGCTAATTTTTAGATTTATTTTTGTAGAGATAGGATCTACCTGTGTTGCTTAGGCTGGTCTTGAACTCCTGGGCTCCAGTCCCCTTGCCTTAGCGTCACAAAGTGGTGAGATTACAGGCATGAGCCACTGCACCCAGCCTCTTACTCTTAGAGGATAAAAAATAAGATCCCTACCTAACAAATATTACTTCTTGGAGATATTATTGTACTGAAGAGTCATGCAGAAGGATTTCCAACAAACCTAGTAAGTCAATTATACCCTAGAAGAAATAAGATGGAGGTAGGGTCTCATTCAACAAAGGATATTAAAAACTTTACTTTGGAAAAAGACACTTATATGGGATAAACAAATTAGGAAAAGGAGAGACTCCTTGATAAGTCTTCCGAAGCTTTCTAAAACAAAAGGATTAATTTGAAATTTCCAAACTCCCATTTTAAAAGTAAAATATTTTATGTTTTTGAGATGGAGTCTTGCTGTCGCCCAGGCTGGAGTACAGTGGCACGATCTTGGCTCACTGCAACCTCTGCCACCGAGGTTCAAGCAATTCTCATGCTTCAGCCTCCTGAGTAGCTGAGATTACAGGTACCCGCCACCACACCCAGATAATTTTTGTATTTTTAGTAGAGACGGGGTTCCGCCATGTTGGCCAGGCTGGTCTCAAACTCCTGACCTCAGGTTATCCACCTGCTTCGGCCTCCCAAAGTGCTGGGATTACAGGCATTACCCACTGTACCAGGCCAAAATATTTTATAATTAAAACAAACCACACTTAATTAACATCAGTCTGAGGGCTGGCAAGGAATATGCAGTATTTCTAGTTACTTCACTCACTGCAGATGACAAACCAGTGTCCTTGCTCATTTGGCTCATGTCACGCCAATGTGATGCCAGAGATAATTCCTTCCCCCTCCAGCTAACAAGGTCAACTACTGGCCCAGCTTATCTGTATACTTGATGATATATTATATATATTAAAATCCTTTCCATACACAGAAAAGTACCAAGGAGGATTCAGTGTTAGCCTTCACCTTTACAGCAGGGCAGTGAAGGTTTGTAAAATTATAAAGCCCCAGCTCATTTCACTGTTAGAATAAACTCCTGACTTTCAAGTTTACCTGTACTAACATGTAGCTGACACTTTGAAAGGTCTACATCTAGTCTCACATAAGGTTAAAAAAAAATTCTATGTATAAAATAGTTTATATAAGTTTTAAAACAATAAGGAAGTCATTTCCAAAGTCCCTTACCAGCTGTTTCTCCTGTTCTGAGACACCCGACAACCTGGTAGGGTCCACAGGATCAGTCAGCATTACAGAGTGTGGAGCAGGCTAACCACCAGCTAAGTGGCAGCACACACTATCTCATTAATCCTTATACAATAGTCTTACCCATTTTAAGATGGGGAAACTGAGGCTGAGGGGTCAAATAAATTACCCCCAGCATTCATGTTCTTAACTACTATCCTATTATCCCCAATTGTAACCTATAGGAAAAACAGGCTAATGTCACACACTGATAATAGAGCACACATATGTGCACACACACCCCCCATGAATCCTTTACACCCCCAAGAAGTGATGAAACATACACACCCTACTAACCTTTGAATGGGCAGGCATGAGCAGTTTAGTGATTTTTCCTGATAATGAAAATTTGCCCTAGTGAAATGGCAATCGTAATCATGTCAAACAGCACATACGAATGCAATACCCTATCATGGAATACATATTTTACAAAATTAACTCTACTGCTTTACGGTTTGATATGTGCTGAGCAAACACAGGATATTAACTTAAAAGGGAGACAACCTATTTGAGGTAGCCAGCGTGCCTCAAATGATTGTATGCATTCTAAACTATTTCACCTTGTATATTGTTGGATGCTAGAGCATCTAACTTAAAGACAAAGCCTCTAAGCCTCAGTTTCCCTAGCGATAAAATGGGGATGAAATCTCCCCACTGAGCCGTTCATGGCACATGTAGTAAGCAGTCAATTGATAGTTATTTTCACCTGTCCTCCTTACCATACTTTCAGAAAAATAAGATCTTAATAAATGCTTGGCAAAGGGATGTAAACACAATATTAGAAGTCTTGATTAGTGAGAATAAGTAAGTTCCTGACAAACAGCTAACAAAAAGCAGGTTAAGAAATCAGGAGGAAGTAATTCCATCCAACATTAGTGGGGGAAAAAATGAGTTTAAAAAAAAAATGAAAGAAGCCATTTACACAAATGTCCTTTCAGCAGGAGACAACTAGTATTAATTTCCCTAAAGGATCTAAGATAATTAAAAAAAAAAAAAAAAAAAGCCCCAACCCCTATTATCACACCCTCAACACCCACATTTGATTAAGTAAAAAGCTTACAACATGTAATCCACAGTTTACCTGCTAGATGAGGTCTCTCAGCTAGCATCACATGATTCAAAAGCAGGCAACAATGCAACTGGAATAACTCAAAGGCCTAATATCAACATCAGAAATGTGTTTTAGGACCAGGCACAGTGGCTCACGCCTGTAATCCCAGCATTTTGGGAAGCCGAGGAGGGCAGATCACCTGAGGTCAAGAGTTCCAGACCAGCCTGGCCAACATGGTGAAACCCCGTATCTACTAAAAATACAAAAATTAGCTGGGCATGGTGGCACATCCTGTAATCTCAGCTACTTGGGAGGCTGAGACAGGAGAATTCTTGAACCCAGAAGGCGAAGGTTGCAGTGTGCAGAGATTGCGCGCTGCACTCCAGCCTGGGCAAGACAGAGACTCTGTCTCAAAAAAAAAAAAAAAAAGTATTTTTGAACAAATACAAAGACAAAAGAGGGAAAGAAGTGCCAAAAATAAGAACCAGAACTACACTCAAGAAATTCCTGGTCAGGTGGTGTGGCTCATGCCTGTAAAACCAGAACTTTGGGAGGCTGAGGTGGGTGGATAACCTGAGGTCAGGAGTTCAAGACCAGCCTGTCTAATATGGTGAAATACCGTGTCTACAAAAAATACAATATCAGCCAGGCGAGGTGGAAGACTCCTATAGTCCCAGCTACTTGGGAGGCTAAGGCAGGAAAATCGCTTGAATCCGAGAGGTAGAAGTTGCAGTGAGCCAAGATTGTGTCACTCCAGTCTGGGCGACAGAGTGAGACTCTATCTCCAAAAAAAAAAAAAAAAGAAAAAGAAAAAGAAAAAAATTCCTAAACCCTTTATCAAAATGGTCCTACTTTTTCATTTACATGGCACTTCACTTACAAAGCTTTCATTTTGGAATACTCAAGATTAAAGTTTGGCTCGGCAGACACTAGTAACTCCCAGGAAAGCAAAGCTGCTGTGTGGCAGTGTATACTCAGCTCAGACTTTGTGACTCTACAAATTGGGTTTTAGTCTCTTCTTCCATTAGAAATACGCAACATTGGCCTGGCACAGTGGTGCACGTCTGCAGTACCAACTACTTGAGCCTAGGGCACGGGAGTTTGAGGCTACAGTGAGCCATGACCATGATAGCATTACAGCGCCAATGCACTCCAGCCTGAGCGAAAGTGAGACTTTAGGGGGGAAAAAGAAAGTGACCACACTATAATTTTCTTTCATCTTCCATAAATGCCTTGAAATACTGCATATTATTCAAGTTCCACATATTGTTCTTTTAAATACAAGGCCTGGTTGCTTTCCCTCACCATTCCCCCTGGAAAAAAGTCTGCCTTAAACACAAAAATTGCAGTGAGATATAAAAAATGACACTCTTCCCATATGATCCAGCAATCACACTCCTTGATACTTACCAAAATAAATAAAAATCCTAGGCTGAGCGCAATGGCTCACACCTGTAATCCCAGCACTTTGAGAGGCCGAGGAGGGCGGATCAAGAGGTCAGGAGATCAAGACCATCCTGGCTAACATGGTGAAATCCCGTCTCTACTAAAAATACAAAAAATTAGCCGGGCGTGGTGGTGGGCACCTGTAGTCCCAGCTACTCCGGAGGCTGAGGCGGGAAAATGGCGTGAACCTGGAAGGTGGAGCTTGCAAAGAGCTGAGATCGCCGCCGCTGCACTCCAGCCTGGGCGACAGAGCAAGACTCTGTCTCAAAAAAAATAGAAATAAAAATGAATAAAAAAACCTATGTCCACATGAAAACCTGCATGTGATGTTTATAACAGCACTATTCATATTTGCAAGAACTTGAAAGCAACCAAGATGTCCTTCTGTAGGCGAATAAACAAACCATACATCCAAACAATGAAATTCAGTGCTAAAAAGAAACTATAAAGCCACGAAAAAACATGGACTAATCTTAAATGCATACTACTGGCTAAAAAGACAATCTGAAAAGGTTACATACTACATGATTCCAACTATATGACCTCCCAGAAAAGGCAAGACTACAGAGACAGTAAAGATTGGTGGTTGTCAGGGGTTAAGGCAGAGGGAGGAATGATTGGCCAAAGTACAGAGGAGTCTTAAGGCAATAAAACTACTCTATTAGGGATAAAAGACTTTAAGGTAGCAGGTAAAAACACAAAACTAAACAAAAAAACTATTCTGTACTATGCTATTACTACAATGTACTCTGATACAACAATGGTAGATAGATGTCATTATACATTTGTCAAAATCCATAGAATGTACAAGACCAAAAGTGAAACCCAATGTAAACTATGAGCTTTGGGTAATAATGACGTGTCAATGTAGGCTCATCAGGTGTAACAAATGTACCACTCTGGTATAGCACTTTGACAGTGAGGGGGCAAGTGGAGAGGAGGAGAGGAAGAGGGAGAGAATAACAAGGGTTCTATAAGAACACTATACTTTCTGCTCAATGGTGCAGCATGTTGACAGTGGGGGAGTGAGTGAGAGAGAGTGTGTATGTATGTGTGTAACAAGGGTTATATAAGAACACTCTATACTTTCTGCCCAATTTTGCTCTAAACCTAAAACTGGTCTAAAAAATAAAGTTGGGGCCGGGTGCAGTGGCTCACACCTGTACTCCCAGCATTTTGGGAGGACGAGATGGGTGGATAACTTGAGCTCAGGAGTTGGAGACCAGCCTGGCTAACATGGTGAAACCCCACCTCTACTAATAATACAAAAATTAGCCAGGCATAGTGGCAGGCACCTGTAATCCCAGCTACTTGGGAGGCTGAGGCATGAGAATCGCTTGAACTCAGGAGGCAAAGGTTGCAGTGGGTTAAGATCGTGCCATTTTACTCCAGCCTGGGTAACAGAGGGAGGCTCCATCTCAAAATAATAATAACAATAATAATAATAATAATAATAATAAAAAGTTGAGATTACAGGTACAGCAGATGCGCCTGTAATCTGAACTTCTCAGGAGGCTGAGGCAGGAGAATTGCTTGAGTTCAGCAGTCTGAGACAAGGCTGGGTAACATAGCTCAACTACATCTCAAAAAAATAAAGCCTACTAATTAAAAAATAAATGAGGCCAGGATATGGTGGCAAACAGCTATAATCCTGCATTTTGGGAGGCCAAGGCAGGAGGATGGCTTGAGGCCAGGAGTTTGAGAACAGCCAGGGCAAAATATGAGGAACCATCTCTAAAAAATGAAAAAAAATTTTTTTTGTCTCACTCTGTCACCTGGGCTAGAGTATAATGGTGTGATCTCAGCTCACTGCAACCTCTGCCTCTTGGGTTCAAGTGATTCTCCTGCCTCAGCCTCCTGGGTAGCTGGGATTACAGATGTGCGCCATCATGCCCGGCTACTTTTTGTATTTTTAGTAGAGATGGGGCTTCACCATGTTGGCAAGGTTGATCTTGAACTCTTGACCTCAAGTGATCCACCCACCTTGGCCTCCCAAAGTGCTGTGATTACAGGCATGAGCCACCTTGCCCAGCTAAAACTGAATTATTAAAAATTTTAAATTTACTTGGATATAAAGTTAATAAAGCACGTTTCCAACACACTTAGAATATTGTGACATCACTGAGGGTCCAAATTGATATATCTGTATCCTCATTTAAAACAACCAATCAAGAATACAAGTATTTCACAACCAAAAAAATTAAACACTTCAACCTGCACATTCTCTTATCTGCTCTTCTCCAGGTGTTTACAGAAGCCCCTTTCCCTCCCCCACTGGTTTACCAGGTGAAACAGGTAATTCCTGAAGAGTAAAATGACCTTCTGTCCACTTGGCAAAACCATGTTTAATGACTATAGATCTCCCAATTCAGCGTCACTTTCATATTGGCAAGGAAAATGTTTAATGCTCTGAAAGAACAGAACTATTCTTCAGTTCAGACATTGTAGAAATACTTTGCACAGATGAGCACAAGTTGATATTCAGATTGGACATAATTGCTTTTAGCCTCAGAAATTGGTCTGGTAGCCTAGTCAGGGAAATTAAGTATTCCTCTGAATAGCAGTCAAAATAACTGACCACAGCAGCAATGTAACACAAAAACCGTTGCTAAGAAAGCTTATTAGCATTTCTAACTTGTTAAATGAGAAAGACATGTACAAGTATGATATTAAATATTAAAACATTTAAGAATAAAATCCACTTTTTTTGAGACAGGGTCTTGCTCTGTTACCCAGGCTGGAGTGTAGTGGCACAATTACAGCTCACTGCAGCCTCGACTTCCTGGGTTCAAGCAATCCTTGCACCTCAGCCTCCTAAGTAGAGCTGGGACTACAGCCTTATGCAACCATGTGCAGCTAATTTTTTTATTTTTTGTTGACATTGTGTTTCTCTATATTGCCCCGGCGCAATAATCCTTAATATACTTCCTTTCCTTACTGAAGTTGTTTTTTTCATTTTTTAAAATATTTTTATTTCATTTTACTTTTTGTAGAGATGGGTTCTCGCAATAATGCCCAGGCTGGTGTCAACACTCCTGGTCTCAACCCATCCTCCCTCCTCAGCCTCCCAAAGTGCTGGTATTACAGACGTAAGCCACCCCGTCCAACCAGAAGTTGTCTTTTTCTAAATTAAGATAGCTTATTAGATTTTTCCTCCACTGTCTTCTAATTTTTCTCTAGGTACTCTGGCTATTTTGTAGAAGACCAACTATCTGCATCAAAAAGTTTTATACTTAAGAACTGAATTGTGTTCCCCACCTCCCCCAAAGTCCTATGTTGAAGCCCAACCCCCAATTTAACTATCTGGAGAGAGGGTCTTTAGGAGTTAAGTTTAAATGAGGTCAAAGGGTGGAGGGGTCTAATTAGATAGGGCAGTGACCTTGTAAGAAGATAACTCCTTCTGCTATCCCCCCAGAAAAGGTGGCTAGCTACCTGCAAGCCAGGAAGAGCTGTCACCAGAACCTGACCATGCTGACACCCTGATTTTGGACATCCCAGCCTCCAAAACTGTGAGAAAGTAAATTTCTGTTGTTTAAGCTTCCTGGTCTATGGTATTTGTTATGGAAGCTTGAGCTGTCTAATACAACATTCAAACCAACAGAACAACCAGTGAGAATTTTTCTGCTGTACCAACTTTTTAACAAAATTCTTATAAGAATTCTGTCACAGTGAACTTATTCCACCCTCTTCCCAACACTAGCGGTCATGCTAAGCCAAAATTCCAGCTACCTGACTCCAAGAAGAAGGCAAAGGAAAATGGATTTGACCTGTTTACAAGTAGTTATGAAATATATGCAAGCAAACTTCAATCAGGAAAAAAAATCCTGAAGTAACACAAAAACCAGGCTTTAGTTCCTGAAAATGAATGAGAAAGTTTGGGAATAAGCATCTACAACCCACAAGTTACTGAAGGTAACTTAGTTTTAACTTCATGATGACTCTCACAGTGGCTTTTGGGAAGCCACCCAAGGCAACAATTACTCAACTTTACATCTGATATATTAGCACATGCCTGCTTATTAGTTAGCACTTTAAAGACTTAATGAATGTAAGATGATGGGTCATTTGTGATTATAGATTTGTAATTATAAAATTACTTTTACAATATATCATGCATCAAATATATTATTTTGGTAACTAAAGAATGTGGGGAACAATCCAGACCCCCATTTTATCATCTTCAAAGATGGCTTATTATAATTAGCATAATCTTGTATTTGAAAAACTCAGGGGAGGCTAAAAGCGGGACCAGTGAACTGCAGTTTGTAAAGGGGATATATCCACTAATTAAAAAAATTATTTGACTTCATTCTAAAGAAGCCAAAATAAACCCTAAAATCACAGTAACCAAGAAAAAGTGGCCTTAGACTCTGCACTGAAGTCTTCATGTTCTTTCTCCAGCGCACACACACACATTACATAATCTGAAACTGAATCCTATTCTACATGTGATCACCTCACCAAAAAATCCATCTCCAAATCCATCCAACCATCTGATTAATTATAACTACTTTCAAAGACGTCTATAATTGTGTTAGTTTCTCAGCAGAGTAGACAAATTTTGGACAGGCCAATTTTATCCATATGCTGACAAAATTTAAAATGTTTGAAAGTTTCTTGAATTACCATTTTTTTCCTGGAACTATCTTTTCAAATGATTCTTGAGTAATGATTTAAAGGATACACTCTGTCATTGCAGCAACATCCAGTTTGTCAATATCAGGTGAACCAGGGCAACACTTCTTGAATTCTTTTCGAAGATCAAAAAAGGAATAGAAGCATTCAGGTAATAGTACATTCTGAGGAAGGACAAAGTAGATACTGTTAACTAGGTGAATTTGGTTCAATGTTTCTCTTACAATTAGGAACCTAAAAATTGAAATATAAGCATATTTTACAATGGAAAAAATTTAAATTTTAATGTAAGAGTTGCTTTATTTTTAAAAGTTGGTCCTGTTTCTATATTAGATCCTATGTACCAGTCTCATGAAAAAAAATTATTGTTTTAAGGCAGTGGATTACCATGTTTGTGCTTCAGTATGCATTCCATTCGAAACAATTCTGAAGCTGTGATACATTTGGGCTGTTATACTTCATATTTTCTGGCTGTTAATACTACTCTTTTTTCCAGCCATAACCATTTTAGAACATCTGTATTTTCAGGCAGCACTAGCAGCCCTTTCAGTTTTCATACAGATGCAGGATTAGATTGTAAAACTGGGTAGTTCTAACTATTGGGTTCTAATAATGCATATTTTCAGTAGTAAGTGAGATTAGAATAGTAAATTCCTGATTAACTGAAAAGGCTTATTTTTGTGCCAAATAATAGTCCCACATTAGTCTTCTTGACCAATATTGTAGCTGTACCTTTGAACTCAAACTAGACTTCAAACAAAAACAAAAACAAACTCACAAATCCCAAAGGCAAAGGAGAAATTGTTACTGCTATTCTTAGCTATTAGCACCACTACTGTGGCTATTAAGCAAAGCACAATTGTCTGGACAAATATTACACTACTGTTTCTTTTGTTGTTTTCTTAACAAAATAACTCAGCATTGGATAACTTTTAAAGATAATCCTTTTAAAAACTCAATTTAGATTTTTCTTAAAATTTCAAAATTGTTTGTGTTAATTTGCTGGGAATTTTTACCCATTTTTACATTAGAACATCAAGGAAATTAAGACTTTTAAATGTTAAATGTTCATGCAAAATGTCTCCTCTCCAAGTTCCTTCTATTGGATTTTATTAGATGTGACCTATTCATGCTGTATTCTGAAATCAGTATTGCTGCATCATGGTCACAGCTTTTAAAAAAGTTAACAACTAAAAGAACCATGAAACCTGCCTATTACCTACAAAGATGCTCACTTAAAAGCTGTTTGTAAGGACAGTAACTCACATGTTCAACAATAATCAGTTTAAGTTGTTGTGTCCATTTAAAATACTGAGTATTTTATTTAGTGCTTATAACAATGTTGATGTTCTATTAAATAATGTAGGCTAAAAGGCTTATGCAGTATGAATGCTCTTTGTAAATAATGCTTGTCTACAGAATTCTGGAAGAATATATCCAAACATGTTCATGTTAGAGAAGAACATTTTAATGTATTGAGTGGCAGGATTATTTCATGTTTTGCCATTTTCCCTTTAATGAATATACAGGATTACTTTCACTATAAAATTGTTTTAGTTTCTGTATTTAATCAAAATCCTAATAGTAGTGGCTGAGGAAAAAGTCTTACTTTTTCTCCAGATGTTTTCCTATACCCAAAGTAGTCCACCTAAATAATGAAAACAGCTATTTTCCTCTGACCCAACAGAAAAGATTAAGTCTTGTCCTTCTGTCATGTGAGTCTGGGAGGAAAAAAGTAATCCTTACTTATCACTATTTCTGGTAAGGATGTAGCAACTAGTCTAGCATTTAATTTTTTAAAAAAATTCTTCCCCTTTTATCAAATAATTACTAAGACTCATATAAAAGGAGAGATTTCCTGAAGACATAAGAACTTGAGTTACTCCTTCAAACTTTTTAAATTGTCATAATATATTAAACGAAATAAAATCTGTGCTTACTTGCCTGGGTCATTTGTCAGTCTACATCTTTCATTGCAAGCCTTGCCTCATACAGGTACCTAAATATATTCTACTTCCATCTTTTCAAGCTCAGTGCCTGCCTACCACAATAAAAAGTTACAGCTCAAACTAATTTAAGTTGTTAAGAGACAGTGTATTAGCAATGATTGGCTACACTGGGTGGGTTGCCTCTGCCGTTCCTTTTCCCACAGCCTCTTGGTATTTATCCAGGGAGAGAAATCACATTTTACCTATAGTAAGACTATATTTCTCTCACTCTGTAATCCTCTCTATGTCAGAAAAATGAGCAAAGGTAAAAGATGAGGGTGACCCTTTTGTTTTGATGCAAGAATCAGTTTTGAACATTTACTTAAAATCAGACAAAGTGAAGAGTGCTACGATTGTGGTTTCACTAGATATAACGTTGTCTTATTTAAGTAGCCTTTTTAATGAAATGATTAGAAATACAACTTTAAAGGTTTAATTCTTTTTTCCTTCCTTTCTAGGATTTTCAACACAAATGGGAATATTATGACATACTAAAAATAGTTCTTTCCTCTCTATAGTTATTTTAAATGTCAAAAATTCACACTCCATATTAGCTTTGGGAAAGGGAGAGTGTCATGCATCTTGAAAATTGGACATAAAGAGACTATTTTAAGTTACCAAAGAGTATGTTTGTATATACATAACACCAGATTTATATTTTAATAATTTTTAAGAGTATGGTTCAGTAAAACATTAAGTACATTAACATATTTTGCAACCATAACCACCATCCATTTCCAGAGCTTTTTCATCTTCCCAAACTGAAATTCTGTACTCATTAAAATAACTCCCTATATGCATATTTTTAAAAACCGAGAAACTTGAATAAAGCAAAAATTTTTAAAAACTTCCAGTCACCCCAAAGGTCCAACCATTTTTTTTTTCCAGAAGCCAGCACTCTTACCTTCTTGGAAGCCTCAGGATGCAGGATTTGCCTGACATGAAGCTGCCCATCAGTACAGAGACAGAAAGAAGTCCCTACTCCAATATTCAGTTCATTGCTCACTGACTGGTTAAACTGCAAGAACAAGATACACACAGGGATGCAACTGATGCACCATTTAGAAACTCTGCAAAGTAACTCCCCTTGGCGATAGCCAGAGAAAACTGAGATAAGGGCCCTGATGGGGGACACCGGTGCTGGGGCAACCTTGGAAAGACAGACTCCTTTCCCACAAACCTCCTTACTTCCTCGAGGTAGGGAAGCTTTCCAATCAATCCGCAGTTCGCGCCCAGGAGAAACTTGTCAATGCATTCTCCCTTCTGTTTTTACAAAAAAATTCACTCAAGACTTAAGTCAGATGTCTCATCTCATCAGCAGGTTGCCTTCAGATTACATCATTCCTTAGTGTTACTTTTTGTTTGTTTGGATGTGCCAGGCTTAAGACCCCAGCTTCTGATAAACAAATACGGGTACTGGGTATACAGATCTGGAAGGATAGCTTTCTCCTATAACTCGAGGCTCGTGTGCTAGGGCAGAGGTCATGAGAGCGCAGAGCATTCATCTGTGCACAGGTTTAGCACCCCGCCCTACCCGATCCGGCACCCGTCAGCACCCCGGAACAGCCGGTTTTTAGGTCACCTCAGTCCTAATAAGGGGATTCCATCAGTTCCGCAGTGACCCAACGGGCAGCCTTGCACGTTCGGACCTCAAAAACCTCCCTGGTCCTGGGACCAAGGCCACTAAAGAAATAACGACGGACCGAGCCTTTCGTTGGGAGTTCAGAAGCCTGAAACCAGGCAGGCACCTTCAAGTTCCGACCCAAACTGTGCTACTTCTTGCACACCCGCGGGCCCGCCTGGACGTCTACGCCACAGCGCCCTCTGCCCGAAGGCTGTGGGCCCAAACCCCGCAGGGGAGCGGCGCGTCTAGGGTCTGGACCTGGAGATGGGGGCGCTAGGATTCAAACTCCGCACGTCAATCAATTGGCAAAATGGAGCTGACTCTCCCGCTCCAGTAACTACTCTGGAAGCAACTCGAAAACTAGTGAATGTCGGTCCCAAACCCTTGGGGCCGGGAGGTGAAGAGAAGCAGCGACCCCCGCCCAAACGGTGCGCTCCGGCCCTCAGACGGGGCTCCCACCCACGCGGCCGGGCGGGAGTCTTGCCACCCTGCTCCGGGAACACGCGTGGGCCGCCCTGAGAGGGCGTAGGGTGCGGTGGGGTTGGGCCCAGGCTGGGGTGGGCGGCGTGACCCGGGGCTGTCACCTGTCGGAGGGCTTGGTCCAACTGCGACGCCGAGGACAGGCTTTCGACGTCTATTTTAGTTTCTTCTTTGCAGTCCTCCGTCAGTTCCAACTGATCCGGTCTAACTAGTACTTCGTGCAACTGTCCCACCTCCGAAGGTAGAGAAGCAGGGGTCAATTTCCCTCAATTTCGGAGCTGCTTTCTGCACCCTCCACCCTCGCTCCCCTGCTGGGGGGACCCGCGCCTCTCTAGGGGTCCGGACGCAGAATCAAAGCTCTTGACTCGCCATCGGCTCCAGTGCGTTCCTGCCCCCCCGCCCCACCCCCCACCCGATAGGTCGGAAAGGCCCTGGAAGTGGATCCCGGGGCCTCCGAGACCCCACCTCGTCTCGGCGGGGCGTCCCCCGACGGCCAAAGAACCATTCTCGGTAGCGCTGGCCTCCCCACCTGAGCCAGGTTGCGGAGGGCTGAAATGGCTCCAAGGCAGTTGGCCAACAAGTTTGGTTTTACTCTAGCTTCCCTAGGCCGCGGGTCCAGACTCACAAGGGGGCAAACAAGAGCACTTATTTACCTACCTCCACCCCCCTCCCCGCCCAAACCTCTACTACAAACTTCTTGCCCCATTCCTTGCATTTAGACGAAAACGTGAAGAAATACCTTCTTGTTGGCCAGATCCACGACTTTCCAGAACAGCAGGATCAGCTCCTTCTCATCCGAGCCTAGCTTGGCCCCGGTGGCCCCAGCAGTGATCCCAAAAAGCACCACCAAGTAATCCGGAGAGGCCGTCATGACGATAGGTGGGGAGGGGGAGAAGGGGGGGGTCAGGAGGAGGTAAGGCGGGGTGGAAGTGAGAACGAAAAAACCTGTGCTAAACCCTCTTCTAAGAGAAAAAGAAAGAGCGCCCACCCCCCCTCCTCGCTGCTGCTACTGCAAAAGGCGGTAACCAACCACCCAAGCCCACACCTGGCCGGTGCTCCACGCCCAGGGCAGGAAGGGGGGTGGGAAGGAGGGCGCAGGAGGCCTGCCCTTTTTGTATTCAGTTGCCCGGGCGTCTATGCAAAAAGCCTGGAGCAATGCTGCACCCCCGGGAGGCAGGCAATGGCTGAAAGCTTTTCTGTTTTGGGATGTGGCTCTACCTGCCCGCCCCTTCCCCCTCCCCCACGTGGTGCAGGTAAGAGACACCTGGCGGCGCCGGCCCATTGGCTCCTTCAAACCACGACGTGGCAGCGGTGGGGGAGGAGGCCGCTTGGGGAGGGGGAAGAAGGGGCGGGAGACAATGGCTGGATGAATGGAGAGGCCAGGGCGAGAGAGGAGGAGGGGGAGGCGCGAGGGGCGGGAAGAGGCGGTTGCCATCCAGAGGGTAGACGAGGCCAGACGGGAAAAGGGCTCAGAGAGGTAAAGGGCGCGGAGTCACTGGGGGGAGGGGTCCCCACTGAGAGGTGCGGGGCGGGGGGGCTCGGAGAATACCGGCTGCGGGGAACGAAGCCGAAGGTTCTGAAGGGTCAAGCGAAAAGGCCAGGTACAGGGAGGCGAAAGGAGGCCAGAGGTGAGGCCCGGGGCGCGGAGCTGCCCAGGGCGCGGCGCCGGTGGAGGACGAACCGCTGAGGGAGGGACCTGCCAACCGCAGCCAGGAGGTGGCAGGGGCAACTGCCGATCCCCGGAAAAGCCGCTCCCGAGCTAACACACCTTTCAGTGCAAACATCAGGAGAAATCCTGCGAGCCCTCCCCTTCTCCTGGCCGGAGCCCGGGTGCACGCTCTTCCCAAACGCGCCGCAGTGCCCACCTTCCGGAGAGGAACCCGGCGCACGGCAGAGCCGGACGCCCCGGGCTGGACGCCCAGCCACCTAGTCACGCCCCAGGACGCAGTTACTCACCGCGCGCAAAGCAGCCGGGGGACCCTGCAAGGAAACTCGGGCACAATGGAGCCCGCTCGTTTTTCTCTCAACTCTAAATGCTCTGTCTGGTTTGGTCCAGGCTGCTAGTTTGAAGCTGGAACAATCTCCAGGGCTGGGGCCCATTTTCTTTTATTTGCCTTGGGCCCCAAATGAAAAGCATCTAACCGCATGCCTAATAAAAGTTTTCTTAATTCGGGCCAAGCAGGCTTCTTCCCAGGTTCTGCGCCCTGATCCCATTCCCTCTGCTCATGCGTTTGTTATTGTATTGGAGTGTGTTGACCAAGCTCCCAAACAACCTTCCTTGCTCTACCTCAGCTTGGTCTGCCAGAGGCTCGTGCCCCCCCACCATCACCCCCAGCCACCACATCTGTGGCAGTATGTTGTTGGATCTTGTTGACATTTTAGAGAGAAAAGCGCTACGGGTGAAATTTTCTCGGGTTATACATCTCAAAGCGATTTGTTCTTGGGAACAGAATTCTGTCTGAAGTATTACTAATTCGGCTCCAGGTGTCCAGCCCCGTTCATATTCATGATGTGAAACGGGCAACCATGCACCTATCCCTGCCGAACCCACTCCGGGTACAAATCCTTTCAGAACGCGTGTCAAGGGAAGCTGGAGGCCCGGCTTTCCCACTGGGGGTTCAGGCTCCCGGGACGGGGGGAGAGGAGCCCGAGGCCCGTGCCGTCTCGTTTCCTGGCAGGAGAAGGTGCAGGCGGAGGCGGGGCCTCCCGTGATGCCGGTAGCAGCTCGCGTCCCCTTAGAGCGGGCGACGGCCAGGGTCCCACACTCGCAGCGCTGCGACGGCGCTCGAGACCTCCCTCGTCCGCTGCTTGAGTTCCAGAGTTGGGTGCTTCCTTGTCCTGGACTTCGGAGTGCGGAGTCATAAATGGATTCCGGCAGGCTTGCTGCAGTGGCCTCGCTTCTCCCTAGCCCCGGTAACTCCGAGCCACCCGTCCAGGCCCTCGGGCGTCGCGGGGGCAGGGACTGGGCGCGGAAGGAGGCAGGGAGGGACCTGGAAAAACCACCCAGATTGCATTGCAGTGGGCGAGGCCGCCTGGAGGAGCCGGTTCCAGCTAACCACCTCCCCGTCGGGCTCTCGGTGCGCGGTTCCCAGGTGCTCAGCTCTGCCGGGCCCAGGAGGTGCCGCCTCGCAGGGACGCGGAACCCGGTGCGTGGCCCCCGTGGGGCGGACCAGCTAGCGCGCGGCGGTCCGGAGGCTCGTAGCCAAGCAGGTGACTGTTGCTGAAAAAGTGGTTGGAACACTTCGGGAAACTGGGCCCCGCCTGTTCTTTCTAGGGCTTTGGAGTTTGGATTAATCATTTGTGTAGCCCGTTTGGATAAACCGAAGACTTTATTAAATCAGCGCATTTACCAGGAATTCCGCAGCAGTATCCACATTAGAATCTTGAGTCTTGGAGTTGACCATATTCACACAGACTTGCCTTCTTCCTGTTTAGTTTATGCCTTGTGTTCCGTTATTGGAACGCTAAGCTTGTGGGAGTTATTTACATCCTACTGCCCAAGGTCATCGCCAAGGTGTGATTTTTCACAAAAAGAATTTGCAACCTCCGGCGTAAATGGCTTAAGGAAGTCTAATCCCGGTTTCTGATTTTTTTTTTTTTATTTAAAGGTTAATCTTTTTTTTTTTTTTTTTTTTTTTTGTAATTTAAAAGTTAATCTTTCCGGGCCGGGCGCGGTGGCTCACGCCTGTAATCCCAGCACTTTGGGAGGCTGAGGCAGATCACGAGGTCAGGAGTTCGAGACCAGTCTGACCAACATGGTGAAACTCCGTCTCTACTAAAAACACAAAACTTAGTCGGGTGGGGTGGCGCACACCTGTAATCCCAGCTACTCGGGAGTCTGAGGCAGGAGAATCGCTTGAACCTGGGAGGTGGGGGTTGCAGTGAGCCAAGATCTGGCCATTGCAGTCCAGCCTGGGTGACAGAGCGGGAGTCCGTCTGAGGAAAAAAAAAAAAAAAAAAAAAGGTTAATCTTTCCAACTAGGTTTTCAAGGATGAGGATTTTTTTTGTTGTTGTTCTCAAATGTATTCCCAGGGCTTGGAACAGAGCCTGATATATACTAGGCACTCAACAAATATTTGTTGAATGATTGTAATGAGTAACACCCATTTTTGCAGCTCTTTGTCTTCTGAGCCTAGGGCATAGTTCATCACTGCAGAGGTGAGATTGTCAAAATGGGAGTCTACAGGTAATTTAAGACTTAAATGTTTAAAGAGTAGGTGCTAATTCTTCAACAAACTTACTTTTGTTAAATTAAAATTGTAAAATGTGGTGGAGGGGTTGGAATATATGTAATTCAAGACAATTAGTTCTGAATACAAAAATGTTTTACTGTCTATCACCACCATCTATAAATCTAATTCAGTAAGGATAATCTGTGTAAGGTGGCTGGAAGGAACCTTGAGGAGAGAGGCTTATTTAAGTATTGGCGCAGGACCACACCTCAAACTCTCAAAACGCTGAGATTCTGTTGTTTTGTTTTGTGTTTTTAAGCACCAGACACCCAAGTTGAGGAACAACCTTTAAAATAACTGGCCTGTACTCTTACATACATTAAAGCCATCAAAGACAAAGACTGAAGAAAAACTTTTGCAGATTAAAGGAGTTTAAGAGACATGATCCTGAACCGGAAAAAGTAAAAAATAAAAAAATAAAAAGGTCTGTAGATTAAATAATAGTATTATATCCATGTTAATTTCCCGTTTGTTGTAATATTACTGTGGTTGGGCAAAAGAGTGTCTTTGTTGGTAGAAATATCTACTGAAGTATTTAGGGGTAAAGAGGAATCATGTCTGTAACTTAATCTCAAAAGGTTCAGACAAAATATATGTAAAGGGAATGATAAAGCAAATGCAATAAAATGTTAACATTGGGGAATCTGTATAAGGGAATTCTTTATACCATTCTTTGTAACTTTTCTGTAAGTCTAAAATTTCAAATCAAAAATAATTTTTTTAAGCATCAGGGGACATTTTGCTGCCACCGCCTTGCTGGTGGTTGGCAAGGCTCTGTGTCATGACTTTTTTTTTCTGTTAATCTAATGACTTATACTGTAAAATAAACCCATTTTCTTTGTTTTTTCCTTAGTGAATGAAAGAGGGTGAAAGAAAAGGTCACCATTTTCTGTATAGTAATCCTTTCATATACTTTAAGGTTGTTCTTAACTCACCTTTCATAGACTAAATAACTGCAAACTCTTCAAAGTTTTCATTGTGAATCTTACTTTCCTCCTCTTTAATTATCTTCATTACCCTCCCTTGACCCTTTTTCTCATCACTTTTAGAGAGCAGCTCTTGAGCTGGACAGAATACAAATGTGTCTGCTGGGGCCTCATTGTTGACGCAGTGGTACCTATATGTCATAATCTTTTCTTATTTTTTTTGAGATTCAATTATTTTTATTCCAAAGATATAAGTAAAAATGTGAGGCCAGGCATGGTGGTTAACACCTCTAATCCCAGCACTTTGGGAGGCCAAGGTGGGCAGATCACCTGAGGTCAAGAGTTCGAGACCAGCCTGGCCAACATGGTAAAACCTCATCTCTACTAAAAATAGAAAAAAAATTAGTTGAGCATGGTGGTGCATGCCTGTAGTCCCAGCAACTCAGGGAGGCTGAGGCAGGAGAATCACTTGAACCCAGGAAGCAGAGGTTGTGTGAGCCAAGATCATGCTACTGCATTCCAGCCTGGTGACAGGGTGAGACTCCATCTCAAAAAAAAAAAAAAAAAAGAAAAAAAAGTGAACAGATATATTGATATAAAATTCATAAAACATATGGATATGTTAAAAAGGAGAAACTCAGGTTGCCTTTGAGGATAAGAATTGAGGGCCTATGTGTCAAGAATACTTTGCACAGTTACGCCGTGTGCGGTGGCTCACGCCTGTAATCCCAGCACTTTAGGACGCCGAGGCAGGCGGATCACGAGGTCAGATTGAGACCATCCTGGCTAACACGGTGAAACCCTGTCTCTACTAAAAATATAAGAAATTAGCCAGGCATGGTGGCGGGCCCCTGTAGTCCCAGCTACTCAGGAGGCTGAGGCAGGAGAATGGCGTGAACCTGGGAGGTGGAGCTTGCAGTGAGCCGAGATCATGCCACTGCACTCCAGCCTGGGCAACAGAGCAAGACTCAGTCTCAAAAAAAAAAAAAAAGAATACTTTGCACCGTTTATACTATTGCGATATTTGAACTTTTTTCCTTGTACATGTATAACTTTTTAAAAAGAATGAGAAATATTGTATAAGTGCAACTATTTTTACTATAAATCTTTATTTCCATAAAATTATCAGTAAGTGTGTGGTCAATAGCTCTTATTATATAGCTATGATATCTTTTGAATTTGTTTATCTGGTAACACTAGCTCATGTTTGTAAATCCTTTGGAACTCCCAAAATGATTTTACATACATGACCTAATTTGTAAGATTACGTTAGCTTTTCGGTTTTCTTGTCTTAATATGCGATTATCTATTGAACTGCAGTGTTTTTTTTTTCCCATCATGTCAACACACACAAAATAGGAAACCAGTAGTTGTAATTTTCTTGAGCAGTTCTTAATAGAATTTATTTAATAGTTTAGTACTTTTCTTTTATTAAGTATTGGACCAAGCTGTAATGGAATGATAAGACTCACACTTCCAGAACAGAGCCTTCTGTTAGTCGTGTGTTTATCCTGATGGCCATAGGACCATGGAAAATTCTGTCACGATATATGTCATCATCTTATTTGCAATGCAGTCCCCCTTTTAAGACTACGTAGCAGCACTACATTTACTGACTCAAGGTTCATTTGAGATCTCTAGATCTTTTTTTTTTTTTTTTCTTGAGACAGAGTTTCATTCTTGTTGCCCAGGATGGAGTGCAGTAGCACAATCAGGGCTCACCACAACCTCTGCCTCCCGGATTCAAGCTATTCTCCTGCCTCAGCCCCCCTAGTAGCTGGGATTACAGGCATGAGCCACCATGCCCCGCTAATTTTATATTTTTAGTAGAGATGGGGTTTCTCTGTGTTGGTCAGGCTAATCTCGAACTCTCGACTTCAGGTGATCCACCTGCCTCAGCCTCCCAAAGTGCTGTGATTATAGGCGTGGCCACCATGCCCGGCCCTCTAGATCTTTCTTAGTGTTTTAGTTGCACATACTTAGTTACTGTCTTGTTCTTATAAGAATATCTTCTAAGCGGGGCCTGGTGGCTCATGCCTGTAATTCCAGCACTTTGGGATGCTGAGGCGGGCAGATCGCTTGAGGTCAGGAGTTGGAGACCAGCCTGGCCAACATGGTGAAACCCCATCTTTACTAAAAATACAAAAATTAGACGGGCATGTTTGCAGACACCTGTAATTCCAGCTACTCGGGAGGCTGAGGCATGATAATAGCTTGAACCTGGGAGGCAGAGGTTGCAGTGAGTTGAGATCAGGCCACTGCACTCCAGTCTGGGCGACAGAGCAAGACTCCATCTCAAAAAAACAAAACAAAATATTCTACAGTGAATCAAAGTATGAAAATGTTCTCAAATTGTATAGCGGCAATGCTTTCACAAATCTTTTTATGTATCAAAAACCACTGAATTGTATACTTTAAAAGGGTTAATATTATGGCATGTGAATTATATTTCAGTTTTTAAAAAGCAAATCAAAGTAGAAACCTGTGTTCTGAGGCTACCAAAAGCCACTGATATTCTTAGTTATTCATACTAGATGCATTTGTAAAAGACATCATATTTTATACTCCCTGGACAAGTCTAGCCTCTGAAGTGGAGAGGCAAGGAGAAGTGATGGTCAAGATAAATAAATTATAATTTTCCATTACTCTGTGCATTACACATTTAAAGAAATTACTGGCCTGAACCTTTATTATAGCGATTATTACAGACCATGAGAAAAAGTATGGGTTTAATAGTTGGCTCTGCCATTTGCTACCTTGTGGCCTTGGGCATGTTCCTCAACCTCACAAGAACTCAGTTTCTACCTGTAAAAATGGGGATGTTGATGATATACACTTCATAGGTTTTAAGGAGAGAGATTTTGCGTAGAAAAGCTTCCCTAAGGAAAACAAACCTGAGAATCAGGAAGGTTACTACTGAAGAAGAATCTCCAAGTGAGGAGGGTTCTTTCAAGACAACCACAAAGGCTGATGATTCTCTGGCCTTAGCGTAGACAAAAGACACCATTGAGGCATTTGAGCAAGACTTTACTGACTGCTGTGTCATAGGGAAATACACAGAAAAATACAGATAGGGAAATGCGCCATTAATCTTCATGGTGCATGGCTTATAAGATCCCCCTGATCCTTGGGGATCACAGAACTGTTCCCATTTAACTGGGCGTCCAGGTAAAAGAGATGCCACCAAGAGAATTCCTCCCTCCTTACTCCTGGCCTTTTGGCCATCAAGGTATCAGTTACCCCTGTCCCCGAGCCCCTTGCCCAGGAGTAAGTCCCTGCCTCTCCCAAAGCCCAGAGAGAGGAAAGTACAGCAGCACGCCTTATCTTTTAAGTCAAGGTGGGGTTGACAAGGGTGAATGTTTAAAAAAAAAAAAAAAAGGAAGTTTTGTTTCTTTTCTTTCCTAAGGCCCTGTGCATCCCTGTAGCCTGCCTACTCACCTATCCATTTGGCTGATAAAGGGCCAATTTTATTATTCTGGCAAAATGTAACCTAAAAACCAGGAAATAGTTGTCACCCTGTTTTATGTCTGTTTGAAGTGTGTGAAATGGCCGGGTGTGGTGGCTCATGCCTGTAATCTCAGCACTTTGGGAGGCCAAGGCGGGCAGATCACCTGAGGTCAGTTCAAGACCAGCCTGGCCAACATGGTGAAACCCCGTGTGTGGGGCACGCCTGTAGTCCCAGCTACTCAGGAGGCTGAGGCAAGAGAATTGCTTGAACCCAGGAGGCGGAGGTTGCAGTGAACCAAAATTGCGCCCTTGCACTGCAGCCTGGGCGACAGAGGTGAAACTCCGTCTCAAAAAAAAAAAAAAACAAACTTTTTTTAAAATTTAAAAGCCTACTTTAACCTTGTTGCTCCCCTTTTCAGATTAAATTGGAGTTATGGAGTAAAATATATACCCTTTAGCTCAAATCTCAATCTATCTATGAAGCTTCCCACGTATATAAGCCCTCAGTGATTACCACCATAGATAGACTATATTACTTAAAATGCTACTCTGCATTATTTATTTCAAGTAGGCAATGATTTTCTTTTCTTAAAATTCTAGACTCCCCCAATTAACAGTCATGTTTCTCATGGCCTGTTTCATGCCCACTGTTAAATTCTTCTGTTTATGTATACAAGCAGTAGAACTTGCTCCTGCTTAGAACTTAGTGGAAAAGGGATTTGCCTGGGGTTTCCATCAATTCTGCTGTCCTTAGAGGAAAGAATAAACACTTCTGAAATCAAAGAACTGCTCCCAGTAATAGCACATCCCTTTCTTGTCCAAATGTGTATCCTTGCTTTAGGTAGTTGAGAAAGTATCATATTGTAACTAGAATTCGTTTCTTCAAATAATATTTTGAATCAGATCAACGTTCTACAGGACAATATAGAAAGTCATTAGTACTGGCCGGACGTGGTGGCTCACATCTGTAATCCCAGCACTTTGGGAGGCCAAGGTGGGCGGATCACGAGGTCAAGAGTTTGAGACCATCCTGGCCAACATGGTGAAACCTCATCTCTACTAAAACTACAAAACTTAGCTGGGTATGGTGGCGCATGCCTGTAGTCCCAGCTACTCGGGAGGCTGAGGCAGGAGAATCGCTTGAACCAGGGAGGCAGAGGTTGCAGTGAGCTAAGGTCACGCCACTGCACTCCAGCTAGCAACAGAGTGAAACTCTGTCTCAAAAAAAAAGAAAAGAAAAAGAAAAAAGCCATTAGTACTGATTCTCTCTGAGGAGTAGGCCATGGAGTTGATGGGAGTGACAGCAGAAAGGCAAAGGAGATCTTTACATATCATAAACGATAAGATTGCTTTTATTTGTTAAGCAGACACTGTGTACCAAGTACCATTCTAAGCCCTTATCTCATTTAATTCTCACAACCAAATGAGGTAGAGGTACTGTTTTTTGCCTCACTTACGACGGAGAAAATCAGAGTTAAAAATAACTTGGTCAGCCTGGCCAATATAGTGAGACTCAGTCTCTACCAAAAATAGAAACACTTAGCAAGGCATGGTGATGCATGTCTGTAGTCCCAGCTATTCAGGAGGTTGAGATAGAAGAATCGCTTGAGCCCAGAAACTTGAGGCTGCAGTGAGCCATGATTGCACCACTGCACTTCAGCCTGGGTGACAGGGTGAGGCCCCAATGCAAAAGAAAAGAAAAAAAAAAGGCATAGATGCTACTAACAGAACTGGGATTCCTAGCTAGGGAGTCTGACTCCAGAGACTGCTTTTAGCCAACATGCCATGCTGAATATGACCCCCTTATATATTTTGGAAAATCTTACTTATACACAAAAATAAGGCAGACTATGACAAAGTAAAACACTTTCCTATGAGATCTTGACTACAACACATGCACATGACCAATAACAAGCCACAAAAGTGAAAGTACAGTAAGTCTAATGTTTTAATGAGATCACATCTGAAATTCTATAACCTGCATGTTATCCCCTCAGATTGTTTATAAGATAGCCATGAATTATGAAGAACACTGGAAACATATTAAGTGACAATCTATAATAACTATGCATAGCACATTAGTTAGAATACATATTAAATATGTCATCAAGCCTTTTTTTATATATTTGGAAGAAACTAGTATTTTATTTCAACTCCTTCATTTCACAAGAAGCCAAAGAAGTTAAGTGACTTGCCCAACCAAGGTGACACAGTGAATTAGTGGCAGGACTGTACTCAAAGCTTAGGTCCCCTGGCTCCCATTTCAATGCTCTTTCCCTGTTGTGTCCATGGCTACCTAGAGAGTGTGCTCCCTCTGGAATATGCTGTTTTCTACATGGGATGTGGAGATGTCAGTGTATCTGGTTTTGCTTAAAATTAGTTATCTTGGGCCGGGCGCAGTAATATCACCCTTGTAATCCCAGCACTTTGGGAGGCCAAGGTGGGTGGATCACGAGGTCAGGGGTTCGAGACCAACCTGGCCAATATGGTGAAACCCCATGACTACCAAAAATACACACACACACAAATTAGTCGGGAGTGGTGGCACTCGCCTGTAGTCCCAGCTACTTGGGAGGCTGAGGCAGAAGAATCGCTTCAACCCGGAAGGCAGAGGTTGCAGTGAGCCGAGATCGTGCCACTGCACTCCAGCCTGGGTGACAGAGCAAGACTCCGTCTCAAAAACAAAACAAAACAAAACAAAACAGTAGTTATCTTGGGCCAGGCGCAGTGGCTCACGCTTGTAATCCCAGCACTTTGGGAGGCCGAGGCGGGCAGACCACTTGAGGACAGGAGTTCAAGACCTGCCTGGTCAACATGGTAAAACCCCATCTCAACTAAAAATACAAAAACAGGCCGGGCGCGGTGGCTCACGCCTGTAATCCCAGCACTTTGGGAGGCCGAGGTGTGTGGATCATGAGGTCAGGAGATCGAGACCATCCTGGCTAACACGGTGAAACCCCGTCTCTACTAAAAATGCAAAAAATTAGCTGGGCCTGGCGGCGGGTGCCTGTAGTTCCAGCTACTCAGGAGGCTGAGGCAGGAAAATGGCCTGAACCCGGGAGGCGGAGCTTGCAGTGAGCCGAGATCGCGCCACTGCACTCCAGCCTGAGCCACTGAGGGAGACTCCGTCTCAAAAAAAAAAAAAAAAAAAAAAAAACTAAAAACATTAGCCAGGCGTGGTGGCGGGTGCCAGCGCCTGGGGAGGCTGATGCAGAAGAATGACTTGAACCCAGGAGGCAGAGGTTGTCACAGTTAGCCGAGATCATGCAATTGTAATCCAGCGTGGTCAACAAGAGCAAAAAACTCATCTCAAAAAAAAAAAAAAAAAAAGTTACTTGGGCAAGAAAAGGATATTCTTGGTTGACAGATCTTGTTCACTGTAGCTTAGGTAATGGAAATGGGACTTGGATGGCCATTGTGATGCTGACATATCTCTTCTTGACACCCTGAAGTACTACGATTTTGGAGCTCGGCACATGAGAATTCAGAAGAGTTTGGGGGAGAGGGGCAGGAGGTGGAGAGTGGCATTTGGACAAGACTTTTTTTTTTTCTTTGAGATAGAGTCTCACTCCATCACCCAGGCTGGAGTGCAGTGGCGTGATCTCAGCTTACTGCAACATCCGCCTCCCAAGTTCAAGCATTCTCATGCCTCAGCCTCCCGAGTAGCTGGAATTACAGACCTGGGCTAATTACCATACCCGGCTAATTTTTGTATTTTTAGTAGAAATGGGATTTCGCCTTATTGACCAGGCTGGTCTCAAACTCCTGACCTCAAGTGATCTGTCCGCCTGCACCTCCCAAAGTGCTGGGATTACAGGTGTGAGCCACTGTGCCTGGCTGAGACATTCTTAAAAACAAAAAAAATTCAAAGACACTAGGTGAAGTGGCACATGCCTATAATCCCAACACTTTGGGAGGCTGAGGCCGGAGGATCGCTTGAGCTCAAGAAGTGCAAGACCAGACTGGGCAACATAGTGAGACAACATCTCCATAAAAAAGTACAAAAATCCACAGGGCTTGGTGGCACTCACCTGTGATCCCAGCTACTCAGGAAGCTGAGGTGGGGGGATGCCTGAGCCCAGGAGGCAGAGGTTGCAGTGAGCTGAGATTGTGCCACTGAACTCTAGCCTGGGCGGCAGAGCCAAACCCTGTCTCAAAAAAAAGAAGTTGAACCTCTTCCTCACACCACACAGAAAAATGAATTAAAAATAAGTGTCCATTACAAACCAGGCTATTGATAAAATAAAAATAAAAATAAAAAATAAATAAAATGATGGACCAAAATGTAAGAGTTAAATCTATAAAATGGGAAAAATGGAGTACATCTTCATGATTTTGTATTAGGCAATGGCTTCTTAAAAATTACTTCAGAAGAACAAGCAACAAAAGAAAAAAAAAGGATGAATTGAAATTCATTAAAATTAAAATCTTTAGTATACAAAGGACATGATCAAGAAAATGAAAAGACATCCCACAGAATGGGAGAAAATATTTGTAAATCATATATCCCATAAGGGTCTAGAATCCAGAATATACACTTTTTTTTTTTTGAGATGGAGTTTCCCTCCTGTTGCCAGGCTGGAATGCAGTGGCATGATCTCAGCTTACCACAGCCTCCGCCTCCTGGGTTCAAGCGATTCTCCTGCCTCAGCCTCTGGAGTAGCTGGAATTACAGGTATGTGCCACCATGCCCAGTTAATTTTGTATTTTTAGTAGAGATGGGGTTTCTCCATGTTGGTCAGGCTGGTCTCGAACTCCCGACCTCAGGTTATCCACCCACCTCGGCCTCCCAAAGTGCTGGGATTACAGGTGTGAGTCACCGTGCCCTGGTCAAAAAAATTTTATAACTAAAAAATGAAAGTTCTACTTGCTTTGGGGAAAAGAAAAAAGACAAATCACCCAATCAAAAAATGGGCAAAATATTTTAATGGACATTTCTTTAAGAAATGTACACCAGTCACAGTGGCTCACACCTATAATCCCAGCACTTTGGGAGGCCGAGGTGGGTGGATTGCTTGAGTCCAGGAGTTTGGGACCAGGCTGGGCAACATGGCGAAACCCATCTCTACAAAAATTAGCTGGGTGTGGTGGTGCTCAGCTGTGGTCCCAGCTACTTGGGAGGCTGAGGTGGGAGGATGGCTTCAGGAGGTCGAGGCTGCTGTAAGCTGAGATGGTGCCACTGCACTCCAGCCAGGGCAACAGAGTGAGACCCTGTCTCAAACAAACAAATATACACAAATATATATACACACACACACACACACACAATGGATAATAAGTACATGAAAAAATGCCCACAAGAAAATACCATTTTTATCTACACTAAACTGGCTAAAAAAAAAAAGTGTTGACAATATATGAAGAAATCAGAACCCTGATTCATTGTTGGGGGGATTGTAAAATGGTATAGCCATGTTGGGAAACAGCCGACAATTCCTCGAAAGGTTAAACAAAGAATTACAATGTGACTCAGCAATTCCCGTCCTAGGTATATACCCAAGAAATGTGAAGCCATATGTGCATGGAAAATCTTGTACACAAATGTTCATAGCAGTATTATTCATAATAGCCAAAAAGGAGAGGATCGCTTGAGCACAGGAGGTGGAAGTTGCAGTGAGCCAAGATGGCTGCACTGCACTCCAGCCTGGGCGACACAGTAAGACCCTGTCTCAAAAAAAAAAAAAAAAAAAAAAAAAAAAGCCAGAAAGTAGAAACAATCCAAATGTTCTTCAACTGATGAAAGGCTAAACAAAATGTAACACATCCCTACAAAAGAATATTAGTCTCACGAAGGCCAGCAGTGGGTGTTGACGCGATGTGATTTCTGCCCAGTGCTCTGAATGTCAAAGTGAAGAAATTCAATGAAGTGCGGGTAAATGGCAGGAGTAACTATGACTCTCTTAAGGTAGCCAAATGCCTCGTCATCTAATTAGTGACGCGCATGAATGGATAAACGAGATTCCCACTGTCCCTATCTACTATCCAGCAAAACCACAGCCAAGGGAACTGGCTTGGCGGAATCAGCGGGGAAAGAAGACCCTATTGAACTTGACTCTAGTCTGGGCAGGGTGAAGAGACATGAGAGGTGTAGAATAAGTGGGAGGCCCCCCATCCCCCTGTCCCCCCGAGGGGGGTGGGTGGGGTCCGCTGGCCTCGCTAGGATAGAATACCTAGGAATCCAACTTACAAGGGATGTGAAGGACCTCTTCAAGGAGAACTACAAATCACTGCTCAGCAAAATAAAAGAGGACACAAACAAATGGAAGAACACTCCATGCTCATGGATAGAAGAATCAATATTGTGAAAATGGCCATACTGCCCAAGGTAATTTATAGATTCAACGCCATCCCCATTAAGCTACCAATGACTTTCTTCACAGAATTGGAAAAAAACTACTTTAAAGTTCATATGGAACCAAAAAAGAATCCGCATTGCCAAGACAATCCTAAGCCAAAAGAACAAAACTGGAGGCATCACGCTACCTGACTTCAAACTATACTACAAGGCTACAGTAACCAAAACAACATGGTACTGGTACCAAAACAGAGATATAGACCAATGGAACAGAACAGAGCCCTCAGAAATAATACCACACATCTACAACCATCTTATCTTTGACAAACCTGACAAAAACAAGAAATGGGGAAAATCTTTCCTATTGAATAAATGGTGCTGGGAAAACTGGCTAGCCATATGTAGAAAGCTGAAACTGGATCCCTTCCTTATGCCTTATACAAAAATTAATTCAAGATGGATTAGAGACTTAAATGTTAGACCTAAAACCATAAAAACCCTAGAAGAAAACCTAGGCAATACCATTCAGGACATAGACATGGTCAAGGACTTCATGTCTAAAACACCAAAAGCAATGGTAACAAAAGCCAAAATTGACAAATGGGATCTAATTAAACTAAAGAGCTTCTGAACAGCAAAAGAAACTACCATCAGAGTGAACAGGCAACCTACAGAATGGGAGAAAATTTTTGCAAGCTACTCATCTGACAAAGGGCTAATATCCAGAACCTACAAAGAACTCAAATTTACAAGAAAAAAACAAACCATCCCATCAAAAAGTGGGTGAAGGATATGAACAGACACTTCTCAAAAGAAGACATTTATGCAGCCAACAGACACATGAAAAAATGCTTATCATCACTCACCATCAGAGAAATGCAAATCAAAACCATAATGAGATACCATCTCACACCAGTTAGAATGA
The DNA here is from genome assembly GCF_024542745.1 of Macaca thibetana thibetana. Classification (NCBI taxonomy): domain Eukaryota; kingdom Metazoa; phylum Chordata; class Mammalia; order Primates; family Cercopithecidae; genus Macaca; species Macaca thibetana. The sequence continues at coordinate 50,518,083 of NC_065585.1, forward strand.
CAATCATTAAAAAGTCAGGAAACAACAGGTGCTGGAGAAGATGTGGAGAAATAGGAACACTTTTACACTGTTGATGGGACTGTAAACTAGTTCAACCATTGTGGAAGACAGTGTGGCGATTCCTCAAGGATCTAGAACTAGAAATACCATTTGACCCAGCCATCCCATTACTGGGTATATACCCAAAGGATTATAAATCATGCTGCTATTAAGACACATACAGCGCACATATGTTTATTGTGGCACTATTCACAATAGCAAAGACTTGGAACCAACCCAAATGTCCATCAATGACAGACTGGATTAAGAAAATGTGGCACATATACATTATGGAATACTATGCAGCCATAAAAAAGGATGAGTTCACGTCCTTTGTAGGGACATGGATGCAGCTGAAAACCATCATTCTCAGCAAACTATCACAAGAACAGAAAACCAAACATCGCATGTTCTCACTCCTAGGTGGGAATCGAATAATGAGATCACTTGGACACAGGAAGGGGAACATCACACACCGGGGCCTGTCGTCGGATTGGGGGAGGAGGGAGGGATAGTATTAGGAGATATACCTAATGTAAATGATGAGTTAATGGGTGCAACACACCAACATGGCACATGTATACATATGTAACAAATCTGCACGTTGTGCACATATACCCTAGAACTTAAAGTACAATAAAAAATAAATTAGAAAAAAGGAATATTAGTCATCTATAAAAGAGTAAAGAAGTACTGATACATGCTACAATCTGGATTAACCTTGAAAACTTTATGCTTAGTGAAAGAAAGGAGTCACAAAGGCCACATGTCATATAATTCAATTTATGTGGAATGTCCAGAGTAGGCAAATCCATAGAGACAGAAAGTAGATTAATGGTTGCCAGGGGCTGGAAGCAAAGGAAGAATGGGGTATTTCTGCTAATGAATACAGGGTTTCTTTTTGGGGTGATAAAATGTTCTAAAATTAGATAGTGATGCTGAGTTTACAACTCTGATACACTAAAAACCACTGAACTGTAAAAGGATGAATTTTATGGTGTGTGAATAATATGCCAATAAAGCTGTTATAAAAAAGAACTTATCATATGGTATTAAAATTACGTCTTGATATGTATTTCTTCCTCCTACTAGAATTAGACTACATGACAGGCAGCAAATACAAGAAAGAAATTAAGAGACAAAAAAAGAATAAAAATAAGAATGACAGAAGAAAAAAACAAACAAAAAACAAAAAAATAGAATTGGACTATGAGCTTTCTTCATCCTTACACATGGTAGATACTCAATGAACACAATAAATACTTGATGATCCAGTAATTAATTCATTGATCTAATCTTTGAAAGAAGCTTAAGACATTAACAGGCAGTTGGAAGGGAAGATTATTCCCTGCAAACACAGTGGCTGAGCACAGAGAAGGGAGGAAAGTAGGTTTGAGCAGCCAGCAGTTCTTGATTGGCTAGGAGAAGCAGGGAAACAGATAAGGGATTAAGGGCTGTACCACCTACTAAATTTGCTCCATATTTAATTGTTGTTAAATGTTGTTAATTCGTAGTGTTTGGCTGACTAAAAATATTTTCAGAGAAAATGACGATTCAGTCTCTTTCCCCTGCGCTTTTTCCTGTCTCCTTAGTGTAATCAAAAGCTACAAGTGAGGCTGGGTGCGGTGGCTCACACCTGTAATCCCAGAATTTTGGGAGGCTGAGGCAGGTGGATCACTTGAGGTGGGGAGTTTGAGACCAGCATGGCCAACACGGAGAAACCTCATCTCTACTAAAAATGCAAAAATTAGCCGAAGTTGTGGTGTGTGCCTATAGTCTCAGCTACTTGGGAGGCTGAGGCAGGAGAATCGCTTGAACCTGGGAGGCGGAGGTTCAGGGAGCCGAGACTGTGCCACTGCACTCCAACCTGGGCAACAGAGCGAGACTCCATCTCAAAAAAAAAAAAAAAAAGGTACAAGTGAGATTGTGCCAATTGGAACAAAACAAGAGTAAAAGTTTCATCTCTGATGGGCCAGCTCTGCCCCCCTGGGCCTCCTGCTCTAGAAGCCCATGGTGATCCTCATGTGCCATTCACCCGGCTTCTTGGCCCTAATTTCACACAGTTCGAAGCCAGAAACCTGCTGTTTGTGCCTACCTTCCCAGAGTCCTTCCTTCTTTCATTCATTGAACAAACATTCGTCGAGCATCTGCTTTTTGCCAGGGATTATGCAAGGCACAGGATATGGCAGCAAATAAGTCAACTTTGCTGTCGATAGATTTCATAGTAGTCAATGTTGAGTTGAGGCATTTCTATTTGGCTATTAGTAGCATCGTTTTAGAAAGAGCCTCAAAACCCTCTCTAGTGGACTTCATGTGAGAACACATATTTGAATAGAATTATTCAAGGATTTCACATGCAATATTCCATTTGATACTCAAATCTATTTTAAAAAAAGAAGGGAGGGCAGGTATTATCTTCTTTTTGCAGATGAGACCAATGAGATTTGGATAGTTGAAATGATTCCTTCAAGTTCACACAGCTGGTAAACAGCGACGCTTGCTTGGGAACCCAGCTGCGACTTCTAATTAGTTGCTTTTCCTGTTACCCCTTATGGAGACTAGAAGGTCTGACTTAAAGGGCAGCTGCCTCTGTCTGTGTGTAAACAATAAGGCAGCAAAGTACTGTTGGGTTTGCTCTTTTTAAATTTTTAATAAACCATCACTGTGTTTATTATCAATTTAATAAACAAGCAACCATCAAGAAGCAAAGTAATGAACCCAGCAGATAGGGACATTGTGAAAATATGTTTCTGTGAGACTTGTAAGTACACAGCTAATGAGAACAGAAATCAAATTTTTAGCAAAAGATGTAGTTCTTGACTGGTGGGGGTCACCCAGAACTCTCTCCTGGAGATCCTTCTCATTTACCTCAGCTGTGGGCCTCTGTGTGCATGATTTCCAAATTGAGTTCAACAGGTGTTGAATCAATGGCCTACAGAATGCGTTGTGCACTCAGAATATAAACAAGAAAGAAGCTCACCTCAGGTTTCAGAGCTCCCAGCCTGCATTAGGAAAACGAATAATTAAAATACAATGTATGTTGCTTAAGCCCAGGAGTTTGAGATCAACCTGGGCATCATAGGGAGAAACTGTCTCTGCAAAAAATTAAAAAGTAGCCAGGTGTGGTAGAGAATGCCTGTGCGCGCTAACGTGGGAGGATGGCTTGAGCCCAGGAGAGGTTGAGACTGCAGTGAGCCATGTTGGTGCCAGTGCACTCCAGCCTAGGTGAGAGAGCAAGAACCCATCTCAAAAATAAAACAAAACAAAACACCCCCCCCCAAAAAAAACCCACCACACACACACAACAAAATAAAACCAATGGGGGCATGGTGGCTCATGCCTGTAATCCTAGCACTTTGGGAGGCCGAGGTAGGTGGATCACTTGAGCCCTGGTATTTGAGACCAGCTTGGGCAACATGGTGAGACCCTGTCTTGACAGAAAATAAAAAATTAGCCAGACCTGGTGGTGCATGCCTGTACTCCCAGCTACTTGGGAGGCTGAAGTGGGAGGATCACTTGAGCCCATGAGGTCAAGGCTGCAGTGAGTCATGATCATGCCACTGTACCCCAGACTGGGCAGCAGAGTGAGACCCTGTCTCAAACAAAACAAAACAAACAAAAAACAATGAATACATCTAATAATGGGCAAGTGCTCTAACGATGTAGAAGTTTTTCTAAAAAATAAGGTGAGGAAGTACTTAAGTGTAGTAAACATTATAATCCTACATCTGAAATCGTAAATCTTTCAATCTCTAAGCTTTCCAGTTTCCTTAATGAAAATAAATAACATTTTTATTGAATACTTATGCAGTGGACATTATGCTAACTGCTTTTCAGATGGTGTATCTCATTTAATCTTCATAACAACCTTATTATTATTTTCTTCATTTTACAGATCAGGAATCTGAGGCACAGGGAGGTTAAATGACTTGCTCCAGGTCCCACAGCCAAGAAATGGAAAGAGCCAGTTTGGGCTCCTAAGAGCATCCTCTTAATTGTGACCCTGTATGGCCTCTTTTTCTCCTAATGCAATGTTCTCTGATCTTACCAAGACCTGCAAACCTTGGCCTCTGTTTCTCCAGTCTCTCAGCCATCACCTTGCCTTCTCTCTCTCTCCTCCTGCCGTGCCAGACCGCTCACAGGTACCCCCTGGTGTGTGGTGTGGCATCTCTTTATCTTTGCACACATGTTCCCACTACCTGGATGAGCCAACCACAAAGCCACCAAACTCATTTGCAAATCTGGCCAAATGAAAGATGAAAATGAGCCATAATAGTACAGGGTATATTTGAAACATTGGCCGGGCCCAGTGGCTTATGCCTGTAATTCCAGCACTTTGGGAGGCCCAGGCGGGTGGATCACCTGAGGTCAGGAGTTCGAGACCAGCCGGGCCAACATGGCGAAACCCCGTCTCTACTAAAAATACAAACAAATTAGCCAGGTGTGGTGGTGGGCGCCTATACTCCCAGCTACTCAGGAGGCTGAGGCAGGACAATTGCTTGAACCCAGGGGTTGGAGGTTGCAGTGAGTCAAGATTGAGCCACTTCACTCCAGCCTAGGCAAAAGAGGGAAACTCCATCTAAAAGAAAAAAAAAAAGAAAAAGAAAAGAAACATTAATGTCACTTCTATAACACTGAAAGAATTTAAGAGATTATGGAAGTGGAAAACTTATGGTAGCATTTATATGTGAAAAGAGCTTATTCGTAGAATGTAGAGAACACATTCTCTCTAAGTGCAGTTGCAATATTCACATAATTTCATCCTGTATTGTAGGACAAAGATACACACAGTTAATACCTCAAGTTATTATTTCTGTATATGGCATTCTTAGACTATAACAAAACAAACATTTTAATGTGTTTCAATGCAATGTCTTTAAAAATAAATAAGCATAAGTATGTATGTGTACGTGTGGCACATATATATGTATATATACATATAGTCTCCTAAAACCTAAATCATAAAGCGAATCTGGGTCGTATCATCAGTTTTGTGAATAACAAAAATTAAAATATAAGATATAAATCAAATGCTGTTAAATCACTATCTAGAGGAAAATTTCCTTGCACTTAGATGCTTGTAGTAATAAGAAGTTTTGTTAAAGCATAATGAATTAAGTATCTTTCTAAATACTATAAAAAGAAACAAAGTATCTCCTTATTCCAGTTTTGCCATGTCTTAAAATTTTGTCACATTGTATGCAAAATTAGAGACTTGAAAAATCAGTTTTGTTAATTTTTTTTGAGACATGCCGTCTCACTATGTTACCCAGGCTGGTCTGGAAATCTTGGGTTCTGCCCGCCTTGGGGTCCCAAAGTGCTGGGATTACAGGTATGAGCCACTGTACGTGGCCAGTTTTGTTAATTTTTAAAGAACTGCATTGGTTTGCTTATCAATTCTATTTTTGGTTTTTATCTTATATAACTAATGAACAAATGAACAGCTGGCTTGGGAAAAAAAAAAAGAAATCACTAGCTTAGTAAAATAAAAGGAAAATTCAAATTAACAAAATCATGGACAGAGAAAAGCCAGCATAACTCAAACATATTTTAATGACAAAATGTTATTTTAAGCTATAAGCTTATAAAGTATGTTAAAGAAATGGAAGAGGATAACTGCTTATAATAGTGTAAGGATACTACACTCAAGGCAGCTAGAGAGAAACTGTAGCCCAAGTTTGCTCTGTAGCCCAAGCTGGAATGCAGTGGCACAATCTCGGTTCACTGCAACCTCCACCTCCTGGGTTCAAGCAATTTTTCTGCCTTAGCCTCCCCAGTAGCTGGGATTACAGGCGCCTGCCACCAATGGCCGGCTAATTTTTGCGTTTTTTTGTAGAGACGGGGTTTCGCCATGCTGTCCAGCCTGGTAAAAAATATTTGAACTCCTGAGCTCAAAGTGATCTGCCTGCCTTGGCCTTCCAAAAGTGCTGACATTACAGGCGTGAGCCAATGCGCCCGGCCAGTTTTTAAGGAAACAATCTGTCCTGGTTCTTTTTCTACCTCTCGAGCTGGGCCTTTTTAGTAGTAGCCGTTGCTGTGTCTCCTCCTCTGAATGCCCATCTCACTGCACCATCTTTCTCTTGTTCACTGTCTGGCTTCACTTGTTGATGACTTCCAAGTCCCCTGGTCATCAGTACAGACCTGTCTTCCCAGTGCTAGGATCCTCTAGTTCAGAGGCTGGGCTTCAATCCTGTTTCTACCACCCACTAGATAGGTGAACTTAGGTGACTTTTTAAGCTTATCTATTAATTCTTCATCAAATCTGAAAACAAAATTACTTCTGCTGGGTGCAGTGGCTCGTGCCTGTAATCCCAACACTTTGGGAGGCCAAGGTTGGGGGAATCACTTGAGGCCAGAAGTTCGAGAGTAGCCTGGCCAGCATGACAAAACCTGTCTCTACTAAAAATACAAAAAGTAGCCGGGTGTGGGATTACAGGAAGGAGCCACCATGCCCGGCAGTGAATTGAGTTTTAACCAGCATTCTGGATGATTCTGAAGCATGACTCTCAAGACTTCAGAAGTATGCAGAACTAAATTAGAATCACCTGGAGAGTTTTTGCAATTTTTTTTTTTTTTTTCCCCATGCCCAGCCTCCGGGCATACCTATTAAACCAAAATCTGGGGTGGAGCCCAGGCCCCAGTGTTTTTCAGAGCGCTCCAGGTGATTCCAATGTACACCCAAGATAGCGAACCACTGCTTAGGCTCAAGCTAAGGTAATTTAATAGCTATTATTTATAAAGCACTTAAAATGTGCCAAACATTGAACTTCCTTATTTGCATTTCCATATAGGACTTTGGTATTATTCTTCCCATTCTACCGAAATTAATACTGAGGTTTAGCAACGTTTGCATCTTGCCTGTATGCACTGAGTTAGGAAAGCCAGGATTCAAATTCAAGATTTTCTGACTCAAAGTCTGGGCCACAGCTCACTTGCCGTCAGATAATACAGAATCTGAGAGCTATCATTAGGGTATGAGCAAGAATATTAGGTGGCAATGTGAGCCCAGAGGCTTCAGAGGAGGTTTGCAAAAAAGCAGCATTCAGCTCTCCTGGTAGAAGAGCTCACGCTCAAAACTCAGATAAACCTGACTTTACTGCTGCCTCTGCCCAAGGCCCTCCTTTGTGACTTACCCTTCTTGAGCCTCAGTTTCCTCAGATATAAAATGAAGATAACAATACTTACTTTGTGGAATTGCTGTGAAAAGTAAATGAGATAACACCCATGGAAGTGTCTGGCATGTACTAAGCACACAATAAATGTTTGTATATCCCCAGCCAACAATAAATTCCAATCCCACTTTAGCCCAGCCTGGTAGGGCCTAAGGGTTGTTGGTGGTGGTGATTGCTGTGAGAATGAAACTTGGGAGTAGTAACTTCTCTGTGCATCAGTGTTTTCTAGTAGTTGACTCTATTTCCATTTTCTATTCCTAATTCAGTCTCTAGTGAGAGCTGACACTTCCTTCCCTCCCTGATGTTGTTTGAATCAGCCCCACCCAAGCCTTTGCTTAGATGCATGAAATGAATCACCTCCCTTTTCTAGTTTGACAGTCATTCTGCCAAATCCCTCCTCCTTCTCTCCTGAATAGGTCAGATCTGTCTTCCTCACCTTACTAACCACCCCCTCTTGTGGTCCGTCACCTACAGGTCTTGCCCACCCTTAAGGCCTAAGTGTAATTACAGGGTTGGCCTGCACAGTCTTGGGTCGATGGCAGATGTTGTGGTAATAACCTCCTGGATCATATGATCACTATGTCTACTGGACGGTTTTTGTTCGTTCGTTTGTTTGTTTTTGGAGACCCTGTTTCAAAAATAAACTCCCACCCTGCAGGAAAGGGTCCAAATGAAGTGACCCTCTAACTTCTCATTCTCCACCTAGATTAACCAGCCTCTTTTTCAGCATCCTACCACTCCTGGCTAGAAAGGCTTGTTTCTCCAGACTCAGACAAAACTTAAAGGAACTTAGAAAGGGATTTTTTTTTTTTTGAGACTCGAATAGAGTTGCGCGATCTCTGCTTACTACAACCTCTATCTCCCAGGTTCAAGTGATTCTTGTGCCTCAGCCTCCCAAATAGCTGGGATTACAGGCAGGCACCACCACACCTGCCTGGCTAATTTTTTTTTTTTTTTTTTTTTTTTGAGATGGAGTTTCACTCTTGCTGCCTAGGCTGGAGTGCAGTGGCGTGATCTCCGGCTCACCGCAACCTCCGCCTCCTGGATTCAAGCCATTCTCCTGCCTCAGCCTCCCGAGTAGCTGGGATTACAGGCATGTGCCACTACACCAAGCTAATTTTGTATTTTTTTAGTAGAGATGGGGTTTCTCCATGTTGGTCAGGGTGGTCTTGAACTCCCAACCTCAGGTGATCCGCCTGCCTCGGCCTCCCAAAGTGCTGGGATTACAGGCCACAGCACCCAGCCAAATTTTTGTATTTTTTAGTAGAGACAGGGTTTCACCATGTTGGCCAGGCTGGTCCCAAACTCCTGGCCTCAAGCGATCCATCTGCCTCAGTCTCCCAAAGTGCTGGAATTACAGGTGTGAGCCACCGTGCCAGCCTAGAGAGGGAATTTTGTACCCATGCCTTTTGTTTTGTACATAAGGAAGCAAATAGCTCTAGGTTAACTGGCAAGTTGCTGATGGAGCCCAGACTATAAGACAGGTTTTCTTACCTTCTGCAAAGCCCTCTTGCATCAGGAAGCTGTTTCACAGTAGAGACACCCCTGGACTAGAGTTGCAGTTTTGTATGGTGGCCATGGAACCTTAAAGCAAGATCTATTTTAGTCTTCAACTTGCGGATCTCTTTGGGCTTCAGTGATTTTCTTGACATATATATTTTTAATTTTATTAGAGACTCAGTCTTCCTATGTTGTTCAGGCTGGTCTAGAATTCCTGGGCCCCAGTGATCCTCCCACCTCAGCCTCCCAAAGTGATGGAATTACAGGCATAAGGCACCATGCCCAGCCTATTTTTGTTAATATTTAAAAATTGTGTATCGGCCAGGCACAGTGGCTCACACCTGTAATCCCAGGACTTTGGGAGGCCAAGGCGAGCAGATTACTTCAGGTCAGGGGTTCGAGACCAGCCTGACCAAAATGGTGATACCTCGTCTCTGCTAAAAATACAAAAATTAGCTGGACGTGGTGGTAGGCACCTGTAATTCCAGCTATTCGGGAGGCTGAGGCAGGAGAACAGCTTGAACCCAGGAGGCAGAGGTTGTAGTGAGCTGAGATCACACCACTGCACTCCAGCCTGAGCAACAGAGCGAGACTCTGTCTCAAAAATAAATAAATTAATTAATTAAGAAAATAATTGCGTATTGGCCTGAGTGTGGCAGTTCATGCCTGTGATCCCAGAACTTTGGGAGGCTGGGGTGGCTGGATTGCTTGAGCTCAGGTTTTCCAGACAAGCCTGGACAACATAGTGAGATCTCATTTCTTTTTTTCTTTTTTTTTTTTGAGATGGAGTTTCTCTCTTGTTGCCCAGGCAACAAGAGAGTGCAATGGCATGATCTCGGCTCACCATAACCTCTGCCTCCCAGGTTCAAGCGATTCTCTTGCCTCAACCTCCCCAGTAGCTGGGATTACAGGCATGCGCCACCACACCTGGCTAATTTTGTATTTTTAGTAGAGAGGGTCTCTCGATGTTGGTCAGGTTGGTCTCAAACTCCCGATCAGCCTGCCTCAGCCTCCCGAAGTGTTGGGATTACAGTCGTGAGCCACTGCACCCGGCCGAGACCTCATTTCTTAAAAAAATAAAATAAAATAAAATTGTCCAGGTGCAGTGGCTCATGCCTATAATCCCAACACTTTGGGAGGCCAAGGCAGGCAGATCATTTGAGGTCAGGAGTTTGAGACCAGCCTGGCCAACATGTTGAGACTCCGTTTCTACTAAAAATTACAAAAACAGGCTGGGCTCGGTGGCTCCCACCTATAATCCCAGCACTTTGGAAGGCCAAGGTGGGCAGATCATCTGAGCTCAGGAATTCAAGACCAGCCTGGCCAACATGGTGAAACCCTGTCTCTACTAAAAATACAAAAATTAGCCAGGCATGGTGGCATGTGCCTGTAGTCCCAGCTACTTGGTAGGCTGAGGCAGGAGAATCGCTTGAACCCGGGAAGTGGAGGTTGCAGTGAGCTGAGGTCGTGCCACTGCACTCCAGCCTGGGTGATAGAGTGAGACTCCATCTCAAAAAAACAAAAAACAAAAACAAACAAACAAATACAAAAATTAGCCAGGGGCAGTGTGGTAGTGCGCACCTGTAATCCTAGCTGCTCAGGAGGCTGAGGCAGGAGAATCACTTGAACCCAGGAGACAGAGGTTGCTGTGAGCCGAGATTGAGGCACTGCACTCCAGCCTGGATGATGGAGTGAGACTCTATCGCTAAATAAATAAATGAATAAATAAAATAGAATAAAATAAAATAAAAAGATGGTGTATTAATTAAAATGTGATCATAGTAGAAACATACAGAAAAAGAAGAAAAGGGGCTGGGCGTTGTGGCTCATGCCTGTAATCCCAGCACTTTGGGAGGCTGAGGCAGCTGGATTTCTTGAGCTCAGGAGTAAGAGACCAATCTGGGCAACATGGCAAAATGCCATCTCTACTCAAAATACAAAAATTAGCTGGGTGTGGTGGCATGTGCCTGTAGTCCCAGCTACTCGGGAGGCCTAGGTGGGAGGGTCCCTTGGGCCCGGGAGGTGGAGGTTGCAGTGAGCCATGATTTGCCACTGCACTCAGCCTGGGCAACAGAGTAAGACTCAGTCTCAGAAATAAAAATAAAAAAATTTTTAAAAAAAAGAAAAATCAAAAGAAAGGGACAGAAAAGAAGGTGGGGTAGAGAAGCAACCAAAAGTATATGACAAGAAAAGGGAAGGAAAAGGGCAGTAAAATCTGAGGTGTGGAATGCGTAAGCATGTGTATCAGCCTTGTTGGTCAAAGGCCACCCTTACCATCTGGTTCGTCGCAGCCATAATCATGTGGAGAACCTCATCATCCCTACCATCAATCCCAATTGCCCACCCCGCAGACCTAAGGCACTAGTACTCTTCACTCCTTTCCTTCCCCCCGCAGTTTTTTTTTTTTTTTTTTTTTTTTTTTTTGAGATGGTGTCTTGCTCTGTTACCCAGGCTGGAGTGCAGTGACATGATCTTGGCTCACTGCAGCCTCCTTGGTTCAAGCAATTCTCCTGCCTCAGCCTTCAGAGTAGCTGGGATTACAGGCATGCACCACCATGCCCAGCTAATTTTTATATTTTTAGTAGAGATGGGGTTTCACCATGTTGGCCAGGCTGGTCTTGAACTCCTGACCTCAAGTGATCCACCCACTTCAGCCTCCCAAGGTGCTGGGATTACAGGCGTGAGCCACTATGCCCAGCCTGCCTCTCTTTAATACTGTCCCCCATCAATAGCTGAGTCCAAAAGAGTCAGGGAAAACTCAGGGTGAATCTGTGTTGGAATTGTTGGCTCAGAAATATAAAAATGTTGCAACGTTCAGTGTAGAATTTAGGTTCTACTGCCTCTCAAGGTAGGAGACACTCTTGAGATTTTATTTTGGGGAATGTGTTGCTTGACTAATTTAATTAAACCTTCCAGGGTCAAATATAGATTTACTCCATTTCTAACTCACTCACTCAAAGCACAGTGAGTCAACCTGGGGACTGTAAGAGCAAGGCTGGATCTTTTTTCATTACCCTTTAGTATTAGTTTGCTTTCACACGGCTGATGTACAAACCCGAGACTGGGAAGAAAAAGAGGTTTAATTGGACTTACAGTTCCACATGGCTGGGGAGGTCTCAGAATCTTGGTGGGCAGCAAAAGGCACTTCTTACATGGCGGCGGCAAGAGAAAATGAGAAGGAAGCAAAAGCGGAAACCCCTGATAAACCCATCAGATCTCATGAGACTTATTCACTATCACGAGAATAGCACAGGAAAGACCGGCCCCCAGGATTCAATTACCTCCCCCTGGGTCCCTCTCACAACATGTGGGAATTCTGGGAGATACAATTCAAGTTGAGATTTGTGTGGGGACACAGCCAAACCATATTACCTTTGGAAAAGTTTATAATGCACAGGCAGGAACCAGGAGCCAGAGATAGAACCTGACTTATTCGTTTTTTAAATAGAATTTTTTATTGAGATAATTACAGATTCATATGCAGTTGTAAGAAGTTATACAAAGAAATCTAGTGTACTTTTTATCCAGGTTTTCCCAGTGGTAACATTTTGCAAAACTGTAGTACGATATCATAGCAGGCTATTAATATTGATATAATCCATTATTCAGGCTTCTCCAGTTTTATATGTACTCATTTGTATGTATGTGTTTATTCAGATCTATGCACTTTTTATCACAAGTGAAGGTCCATGCATCCATCAAATCCAGATACTGAACAGTTCCATCACCATAAAGATTCTTTGTGCTGCCCTATTATAACCATACGAATCTCCCTCCTGCCCCACCTCCTCCCACCATACCTAACACCTGGCAACTGCATTCAAGTTCTAAAATTTTGTCACTTCAAAAATTGTATATACATATAATAATCATGGCATATGGAACCTTTTGGCATTGGCTTTTTCTACTCAGCATAATTTCCTGGAGAGTCATCCAAATTGCTGCATGTATGGATAGCTTGTTCCATTTCATTGCTAAGTACATTTGCTTTTTTTTTTTTTTTTTGAGACAGGGTCTAGCTCTATTGCCCAGGCTGGAGTGCAGTGGTGCGATCACAGCTCACTGCAGCCTCATCCTCCTGGGCCAGAACAATCCTCCCACCTCAGCCCCCTGTGAGTAGCTGGGACTATGAGTGTGTGTCACCACACCCTGCTAATTTTTGTATTTTTAGTAGAGATGGGTTTTTGCCATGTTGCCCAGGCTGGTCTCTGGGCTCTTGAGCTCAAGTGATCTTCCTACCTCAGCCTCCCAAAGTGTAGGGATTACAGGCGTGAACCACAGTGCCCAGCCCTCATTCACTTTTTTATTCTGTGATTGTAAACAACTACCTTTGGAGTTTGTGCTTTTCTACTTGTAGGGCCTTTGAAGTTACCTTAACCCACGTAAGCCTCCATTTATTCATCTGTTTGTTGTTTTTTTGTTTTGTTTTGTTTTGTTTTGAGATGGAGTTTCATTCTGTATCCCAGGCTGGAGTGCAGTGGTGCAATTTTGGTTCACTGAAACCTCCGCCTCCTGGGTTTAAGTGATTCTTCTGCCTCAGCCTCCCAAGTAGCTGAGATTACTTGGTGCACACCACCACGCCTGGCTAATTTTTGTATTTTTAATAGAGACAGAGTTTCACCATGTTGGCCAGGCTGATCTGGAACTCTTGACCTCAAGTGATCCACCTGCCTCGGCCTCCCAAAGTGCTGGGATTACAGGCATGAGTCATTGCACCCGGCCGTTGTTGTTTTAATGATGGGAAATTGACAATAGTATAGTTTTCCCCAGGATTGATATAAAGATCAAATGAGATGATAAGCATAATGATGCATTGTGAACTGTGCACTACACATGTAGAATGTTACGATAATGGCCTTATTATGGGTCCTTCCATAAAGGAAGCTCCTGTTTTAAATTCTGTTTTCCATGCTTCTTCCAGACATATCAAATTCCTCCCATTTTGGGATTTTCTTCCAGCCAGCTAAACAGAAGGGGAACAGGGATTTGACTTTCAGGCCTCCCTTGAGGAAACTGCTTACTTGCTGCAGGGAGAAATAGAGAGAGAAAGCATGAAGCTTTCAGGGCTCTTTTCAATTATTCTCAAACCCATTCTGATTGCAGGATACTCTGTGCAGTTTGCACAACAGCATCCAAATTGATCAAAACAACTCCACTATTACATAAAAAACCAATTTATATGGCAAAAAAATCCCTCTAATTCTGTGTGTGCAGCCTAAAATCACATTCACAAACACACATATCTGTGAAAAAGAGCAGAATGTCTAAGTGTGGTTATCTGTTTTTGAGCTTTTCTGTAAATATTCATTTTATGTCCTACTAGAGCTCACTAGAAGACAAGTGATAATAAGTTCTAAAGATTGAAGAAAAAATTTAGGGGAGATAAACTTAAAATCAGAAAATTCTACTTATTAGCCTTTTTTTTTCTTTTCTCAAACAAGGAGAAGGTACTGGTGGGAGTGTTTCTGCCTAGTTCATCCTTTTTTTTCTGAGACTGGGTCTCATTCAGGCTGGAGTGCAGTGGCATGATCTTGGCTCACTGCAACCTCTGCCTCATGGGTTCATCTTTTACTCAAATTCAGGCAAACCAGAATTATCTCAGAATTCCAATATAGATTCCAATTTCCTCTCCTACTAATTTAATAGGTTTGGGATAGGACCAGGAAACTGTTTTTGTTTTTGTTTTTTAAAGTTCAGTAGGTCATTCTGATGTTGGCCAGGTTGGAAACTTCTATTTGAGATATTTCTTCAGTGCACCCTCATGGACTTTTCCTGACATGCCTGGGTATTTCTCTTTCCTGTAAAATCTGTCCTTATGGAAATTTTCCTTTCTATCAAAACCTAGTTCCATTGGGTTTTCAACTTCCTTCCTCCCCTGGAACCACCCTTGTCAAGGTCGTGATCACTTCTCTCTCTCCTAACAGCACAGCTGCATTTGACTTTGTTGACTATATCCTCTTGACCTGAAATACCTTCAACCCTTATTTCTGAAATGTTAGACTCTCATACCTCTCAAATTCTTTTTTCTCAGCTCCTTTACTGGCCCTACCTCCCCTGCCTCACTCTTCAGGGTCCTGGATCCTGGAGCCCTGGCTGGGCTCTCTTCTGCTTTGTCTGCACTCTGTTCCTAGGTGTTCCTGTTTAGGTAGTTGGCTTTAAATACTATCCATATGCTAACAGCATTTACCGTTCTACCTCTTCCAGAGCTACTTGCTTGACGTCTCCCTTGGATATCTACTCGGCATTTCAAATGGAACAAGTTCAAAATAGAACTCTTAGCCAGGTATGGTGGCTTCTGGCAAAGTACTATAACCTAGCATGTTGGGAGACTGAGGCAGATGGATTGCTTGAGCCCAGGAGTTCAAGACCAGCCTTGGCAACATTGCAAAACACTGTCTCTACTAAAACCAACAAAATTAGCGGGCATGTTGGCATGCGCCTATAGTCACAGTTACTTGGGAGGCTGGGGTGGGAGGATTGCTTGAGCCTGGGAGGTCAAGGCTGCAGTCAACCATAATCCCACCACTGCACTGAAGCCAGGGTGATAGAGTGAGACCCTGTCTCAAGAAAAAAGACACACATACACACAAAAGACAACAACAACAAAAAACACAACAACAAAAATATAACTTATTTTTTATTTTATTTTATTTTTTTAAGAGACGGGATTTTGCTATGTTGCCCAGACTGGTATTGCCTCAAGCGATCCTCCCTCCTTGGCCTCCCAAAGTGCTGGGATTACAGGCATGAGGCACCAGGCCCAGCCCAAAAATAGAACTCTTGTTTCCCCCACTGACACCACCAGCCTGGTTCTACGGTCTTCCTCATTTAATTGAACAGCGCCACCATCCAGGCAGTTGTTCAAGAGAAAAATGTAACTCTTATCTTCCTACCACTTATCACCATCTTTCTGCTACTTCTCAAGTCCATGTCACCATCATCTTTCATTAAAACTATTACAATTGTTCCCTAATCGGTTCCTCTGCTTCCATTCTTGCCTCCTTAGAGCTGATGCTCCACTGAGCACTATTTAAAATGTGGTGGTTCCTACCTGTAATCCTAGCCCTTTGGAAGGCCAAAGAGGGAGATCACTTGAAGCCAGGAGTTCAAACCAGCCTGGGCAACAAAGCAAGACTTTGTCTCTACAGAAAATTAGCAGGGTGTAGTGGCACCTATCTGTAGTCCTAACCACTCAGGAGGCTGAGACAGGATGATTGCTTGAGCCTGAGAGATGGAGGCTGCAGTGAACCATGTTTGTGCCCCTGCATTTCAGGCTGAGCAGGCAGAGCAACACATTGTCTCTTAAAAAAGGAAAAAAATATAAATGAGGTCAGACCACTGTCTTGTTTAAAACCCTCTAATGACTTTTCATAGCAAATAGAAAAAGATACAGCCCTTATTTTGTTTTTGTTTTTTATTTTAAATTAAAAAAAATTATTTTCATAGAGACAAGGTCTTGCTATGTTGCCCAGGCTGTTCTTGAACTCCTGGGCTCAAGTGCTCCTCCAGCCTCAGCCTCCCAAAGTGCTGAGATTGCAGGCATGAGCCACTGGGCCCAGCCCAGCCCAGCCCCTTATTTTGAAGCTTACAAAGTCTAAACAATATGATCTCTGAGCCCCCACAGTGCTGTCCCCTCTTACCACAGATCATTGCATTGCAGACTCCATGGCATTTCAAGGCTGTTGAGCCTTGGCTCAAACATCACCCTTCCTGAGAGAGACTTTTCCTGAGCTTCTAATCTGAAGAGTCCTCCAACCAACCTGAAGGACTCTCTCTCTTGTTACCTGATTTATTTTCTTCATTGCCCTTTCACTATCTGAGATTTTTCACTGATGTATTTGTTTGCTTGTTTATTGCTGGTCTAGCCCCACTAGCATCAAACCCCATCTCCACAAAGCACATGCTCTATTAACATGTATTTAATAAGTCATTCATTCACACCACAGAATAAATGGCTCCAAGTATTCAGCTTCCCTTCCCTCCCCTCCCCTCTCTTCTCAGACAGAGTTTTGCTCTGAGCATTCCCTTCCCTCCCCTCTCTTCTCAGACAGAGTTTTGCTCTGGGCATTCCCTTCCCTCCCCTCTCTTCTCAGACAGAGTTTTGCTCTGGGCATTCCCTTCCCTCCCCGCTCTTCTCAGACTGAGTTTTGCTCTTGTTGCCCAGGCTGGAGTGCAATGGCCTGATCTCGGCTCACCGCAATCTCTGCCTCCCAAGTTTCAAGCGATTCTCCTGCCTCAGCCTCCTGAGTAGTTGGGATTACAGGTGTGTGCCACCACACCCGGCTAATTTTGTATTTTTAGTAGAGACGGGGTTTCCCCATGTTGGTCAGGCTGGTCTTGAACTCCTGACCTTAGGTGATCCACTCGGCCTCCCAGAGTACTGGGATTACAGGCCTGAGCCACCGTGCCCAGCCAGTATTCCATTTTTCTTGGGCATTTCATTTTAACTGGGATCAAAGTTTTAAGGTAAGGAAAGCGCAGGCTAGTAAGATTTTAAACATTAATTTACTGACTGAGGAGAATTTCTCCACCACTCGCCTGAAAAATCATGCCTCCATTTCTACAGGCCACGCCCATTTTCTGTCTGTACTTGCTTCTGGGCTCCCTCCAACTTTCCTGGGAGGATCCCTCCATAGACTGTTCTTCACTGGGTGGATTCACCCGGCTCTAGGAGATGTGTAAATGTCCAGGCTTACAGATCCTATTTTGCAGTAGCCACACCTTGATATCCTTGTCAGAGGCAAAGTCAGGGTCGGGGGTGGGGAGGGTGTGGGGGAAGTGGGAGTGGGGGCTGACTTTCTCTCATGCGGCAGCTCAGCAGTTTTCAGTAGCCTGCTGCCACCTCAGCGCTATGCTCCCGGTCTGTCCACACCCTTATTCCGCCTACCAGCTGTGCCCAGCCCTTGCTTTCCTTACCTTTTCTGGCCCGTATTTTTTCTTGCTTTTTAGTTGGCGAGATGCCTAATTCAACCTCTAGCGCCTCCATTTCTGGAAACATTTTACAGTTGCTACTGCCACATTTCTGCCCTCTAGTAGCTGAAACTGGAAATGCACGTGTCTGAGTCAGCCGCGATGGGAGCCCTTCATCTCAGCTATCCCGGAGGCTGAGGCGGGAGGATCGCTTAAGCCCGGCAGTTCGAGGCTGCAGTGGGCCGTGACTACGCCACTGCACCCCAGACTGGACCAGAGAGAGAGACCATGTCTCTAAAAGTAATAACAATAAACATGGCCGGTCGTGGTGGCTCACACCTGTAACCCCAGCAATTTGGGAGGCGGAGACCGAACGATTACTTGAGCCCAGGAGTTCGAGACCAGCCTGGGCAATATGGTGAAACCCGATCTCGACAAAAAGTTTAAAAAATTCGCGGGGTGTGGTGGTGTGCGCCTGTAGTCCTAGCTACTTGGGAGGCTGAGGTCGAAGGATCGCTTGAACTGGGAATGTCGTGGCCGCAGTGAGCTGAGACCATGGCACTGCACTCCATAATGGACAATTGCAGTGAGGCTTTGTCTGTAATAATAATATTAATAATTGCTGTGCGCAGTGGCTTACGCCTGTAATCCCAGCACTTTGGGAGGCCGAGGCGGGTGGATCACGAGATCAGGAGTTTGAGACCAGCCTGGCCAATATGGTGAAACCCCGTCTCTACTGAAAATACAAAATTAGCCAGGCATGGTGGCGCATGCCTGTAATCTCAGCTACTCGGGAGGCTGAGGCAGAAGAATGGCTTGAACCCGAGGGGTGGAGGTTTCAGTGAGCCAAGTTGCGCCACTGCACTCCAGCCTGGGCGACAGAGCAAGACTCCATCTCAAAATAATAATAATAATAACAATAAAAATCATAATTAATTAATTAAGTTAAATAATACAGAAAGACACATCTCTGACTGGAAAGACGACACCCCCCTAGCTGCTCCCTCCTTCCTCAGCTACCCTTTCAGGAGGAACTTAGATGGTGAACAGTCTCTTAACTCAAGGGAGTTCAGGAGAACTCGCTAGAAAGAGAAGTGTGGCATGGTGAAGGCAAGGTATTTCTGCGTTCAAGACACACTCTCCACCACCTCACCCCCTCAAACGGTATGTTCCTTTGTTTTCTCCATAGCCTGTGTTCACGACAGATAATCCCAGGGACAGATATAATTTTTTCTTCTTTTTTTTTTTTTTTTGAGACAGCGTCTCACTCTGTCACGCAGGCTGGAGTGCAGTGGTATGACCCCAGCTCACTGCAACCTTCGCCTCCAGGGTTCAAGCAATTCTCCTGCCTCAGCCTCCCAAGTAACTGGGATTACAGGAGCCCACCACCACACCCAGCTAAGTTTTGTAGTTCTAGTAGAGATGGGATTCTACCATGTTGGCCAGGCTGGTCTCAAACTCCTGACCTCAGGTGATCCACCCACCTGGGCCTCCCAAAGTGTTGGGATTACAGGTGTGAGCCCTGGTGCCTGGCCCCAGATTGAAAATTTGATACCCCTTCTAGTTAACAGCTATACTGTCAGTGTTTGTTTAACATTTGCTTAGTGAGGGTGAAGAGAAAGTAGTTTTCTATTAATAAAAATGACTCAAACTAAGGGATTTATAATGTAATTTTCCAAGCCCTCAAACTTCATGGGAAGTATAAATTTTTTGCCATCCAGAGTTAACCACTATCCTGAGTACTAATACCATTGATTAGATTTGCCTGATGTTGAACTTCATATAAATGGAATCATATAATATGTGTTTTTTGGTGTCTGGCTTGTTTTGTTTAGCATATTTTTGAGATTTATCCACCTGGTTGCATGTAATAGTTCTTTTTACTGATGAATAGTATTCTACAGTTTGAATATATCACAATTTGCTTATTCATTTTCATATGGATGGACATTTAGACTGTTTCCAGATTTTTTTCAGGCTATTATGAATAAAGCTACTATAAACATTTGTGTACAACTCTTATTTTGTTTTGGGAAATTACTTGATGAGTAGAATTGTTGCATCATAGGGCATACATTTAAATTCATTAGGAACTGCCAGTTTTCTGAAGTGGTTGTATCATTTTACATTTTGGGAGACTTATTAAACTGGTTTTGTTTGTTTTGGGTTTGTTTTTTGTTTGGTTTTGGGGTTTTTTGAGGTGGAGTTTTGCTCTTTTTGCCCAGGCTGCAGTGCAGTAGTGCGATCTCGGCTTACTGCAACCTCTGCCTCCTGGGTTCAAGCGATTCTCTTGCCTCTGCCTCCTGAGTAGCTGGGATTACATGCATGTGCCACCACACCCAGCTAATTTTGTATTTTTAGTAGAGATGGGGTTTCTCCATGTTGGTCAGGCTGGTCTTGAACTCCAGACCTCAGGTGATCTGCCCGCCTTGGGCTCCCAAAGTGTTAGGATTACAGGTGTGAGCCACTGCGCCCGGCCCTAATTTTTGATTTTTAAAACATAACACAGATACAGAAATAAGGCAAACATTTTGCTTTATATAATTTATTAAGCTGTATGTTAGTTTTCTTCTTTCTTTCTGCATGAAAGAAGACAGTATCTTGCAAGTCACTCCAGAAGCCAGTCATATTTTCTTTTTTTTTTTTTTTTTTTTTTTGAGACAGAGTCTGGCTCTGTCACCCAGGCTGGAGTGCAGTGGCCGGATCTCAGCTCACTGCAAGCTCCGCCTCCCGGGTTTACGCCATTCTCCTGCCTCAGCCTCCCGAGTAGCTGGGACTACAGGCGCCTGCCACCTCGCCCGGCTAAGTTTTTGTATTTTTAGTAGAGACGGGGTTTCACCATGTTAACCAAGATGGTCTCGATCTCCTGACCTCGTGATCCGCCCGTCTTGGCCTCCCAAAGTGCTGGGATTACAGGCTTGCGCCACCGCGCCCGGCCGCCAGTCATATTTTCATATACCTATCCCAAACAGAAATCCCCTCACCACAAAAATGATTTGCTGTCCTTTTATGTTCATTGCTACCTTCTTTCTTTTTTTTCTCCCTTCTCCCTTCTCCCCTCCCCTCTCCCCTCCCCCTCTCCTCCCCTCCCCCCTCCCCCTCCCCTCTCCCTCTCCCTCTCCCCCTCTTCCCCCTCCCCCTCCCCTCTCCCCCTCCCCCCTCCCCTCCCCCCCCCTCCCCCCCTCCCCTCTCCCTCTCCCCCCCCCCCTCCCCCTCCCCCTCCCCCCCTCCCCCCCCCTCCCCCCTCCCCCCCCTCCCCCCCCCCCCTCTCCCTCTCTCCCCCCCTCCCCCTCCCCCTCCCCCCCCCCCCCCCCCCCCTCTCCCCTCCCCGTCCCCCCCCCCCTCCCCCTCCCCTCCCCTCCCCTTCCCTCCCGTTCCCTCCCCTTCCGAGATGGAGAGTCTCGTTCTGTCCTGTCGCCCAGGCTGGAGTGCAGTGGAGCTCTCTCAGCTCACTGCAAGCTCCGCCTCCCGGGCTCACACCATTCTCCTGCCTTAGCCTCCGGAGTAGCTGGGACTACAGGCGCCCGCTACCACACCCGGCTAATTTTCTGTATTTTTAGTAGAGACGGGATTTCACTGTGTTAGCCAGGATGGTCTCAATCTCCTAACCTCGTGATCCGCCCGCCTCCGCCTCCGAAAGTGCTGAGATTACAGGCGTGAGCCACCGTGCCCAGCCCTTCTTTCTTTTAGTTTGCAGTTTTATTATCTGACTGTGCATCCCTACTTACTATAGGTTTGGGTTTTTTAAATATATTTTTAGGCCTGTAAATTCATAGGTTCTCCCTCCACCTTTTTTCCCCTTTGCAATTTATTTACTGAAGGAATTGGGTCATTTGTCCTATACAGTTTCCCAGAGTCATGATTTCGTTGGTTGAATCTTTCTTTTTTTTTTTTTTTTGAGACAGGATCTTGCTCTGCTGACCAGACTGGAGTGCAATGGCAGGATCATGTCTCACTGCAGCCTTGATCTCCCCAACACCAGCTATCCTCCCACCTTAGCTTCTGAGTAGCTGAGACTACAGGTGTGCGACACCATGCCTGGCTACTTTTTTTCTTTACTTTTAGTAGAGACAGGGTTTCGCCCATGTTGCCCAGGCTAGTCTTAAACTCCTGGGCTCAAAGGATCCACCTGCCTTGAACTCCTAAAGTGCTGGGATTACAAGCCTGCACCACTGTGCCCAGCTTGATTGCAACCTTATTAATATAGTTTGTTTATCATTATTCTCTGCCTGCTGTACTTCCTGCAAATTGATAATGGAATCCAGAGGTTCTATCAGATTCAGGTTTGATTTTTTTGAAAGGAAGACTCCTGCATAGGTGTTGTCTTCTTTATCGAGAAGCATATAATATCTGGCTGGTTCTCTTTTTGTGTTACTAGCCTCCATTGTAGTGCAATTCATCACGGTTGCAAAATGATGATATTCCAATTCTATCAATCCTTCTTCATTTATTGTTGGAATGCTTCCATAAGAAGAAAGTTCCCCTCAGTTACTTGACTACTCCATGATATATTCATGGGAAAGGCAAGATAAATTATTGAGTCTTTCCTTTCATTTACCAGTTTTCAAAATATAGAGTTGATTTCCAAGCATCCTGCCATGAAGATCAAATTTTTCCTTGATATCATTATGAACATATGAACTTAAACTTTTTTTTGTTTATTTTTGATACGGAGTCTCTCTCTGTAGCCCAGGCTGAAGTGCAGTGGTTCAAGCTTGGCTCATTGCAACCTCCAGCTCCCGGGTTCAAGCAATTCTCCTGCCTCAGCCTCCCAAGTACCTGGGATTACAGGTGCCCACCCCACATCTGACTAGTTTTTGGATTTTTAGTAGAGATAGGGTTTCACCACGTTGGCCAGGCTGGTCTTGAACTCCTGACCTCAAGTGATCCGCCTGCCTCAGCCTCCCACAGTGCTGAGATTTCAGGTGTGAGCCACTGCACCTGGACATATGTTAATTTTTATTGACAGTCAAGTTGTTTCATCAATGGCCAATGGCAACATCTTCAAATTAGCTCCCAAATCCTTTTCTTTTTTTTTTTTAAGTTTTATTTTGGGTTCAGGGTACACATGCAGGTTTATTATATAGGTAAACTGCATGTCACAGGTGTTTGATGTACAGATAATTTTTTCACCCAGGTAATAAGCATAGTACCCAATAGATATTTTTTCTGATCCTCTCCCTGCTCCCACACTCCACCCTCAAGGAGGCCCGAGTGTCTATTGTTCTCCTCCTAATATCCATGTGTTCTTGTTATTTACCTACCACTTATGAGTGAGAGCAGGTGGTGTTTGGTTTTCTGTGTCTGTGTTAGTTTGCTTAAGATAATGGCCTCCAGCTCTATCCTATTGCTGCAAAGCACATGATCTCATTATTTTTTAAGGCTGCGTAGTAGTCCATGATGTATATGTACTACATTTTCTTTATTCAGTCTACCTTTGATCCCAAACCCTTTCAACATCATTTTACCCATTTTTTGTTTTGTTTCTTTTTAATGAGACAGTCCTGCTATGTTGACCAGGCTTGTCTCAAACTCCTGGCCTCAAGTGATCCTCCTGCCTCAGTCTCCCCAAGTGCTGGGATTATAGGCATGAGCTATCACACCCAGCGTCTATTAGTTTTTGGTAGATTTTTTCCCCCTTCTCTGGTATGACATGATTCATCTCATACAATTCCTGCCTTGATCCCCAGCTTTTTTTTCCCCAAAAAAGTTTTGTGTTCTTTCAGAGGGAAATGGTATTCCAAGACCACAGTTTTGTTTTGTTTTGTTTTGTTTTTTTAATTTTTTAATTCTACGGGTTACTTGGGAACAGGTTTGGTTGCATAAGTAAGTTCTTTAGTGGCGATTTGTGAGATTTTGTTGCACCGATCACCTGAACAGTATATACTGCACCCAGTTTGTAGTCTTTTATCCCTTAACCCCTTCCCACCCTTTCCCCCTGAGTCCCCAAAGTCCATTGTGTCATTCTCATGCCTTCACGTCCTTACAGCTTAGCTCCTACTTATGAGTGAGAACATATGATGATATATGATGTTTGGTTTTCCATTCCTGAGTTGCGTCACTTAGAATAATAGTCTCCAGTCTCATCTAGATTGCTGCAAATGCCATTAATTCATTCCTTTTTATGGCTGAGTAGTATTCCATCATATATATATATAAAACTGTAATTATATATATATATTGCAGTTTCTTTATCCACTTGATTGATGGGCATTTGGGTTAGTTCTACATTTTTGCAATTGCTAATTGTGCTGCTATAAACGTGTGTGCAAGTATCTTTTTCGTATGACTTCTTTTCCTCTGGGTAGATACCCAGTATGGGGACTGCTAGATCAAATGGTAGTTCTACTTTTAGTTCTTTAAGGAATCTCCACACTGTTTTCCATAGTGGTTGTACTAGTTTACATTCCCACCAGCAGTGTAGAAGCTCGCTGTTCACTGCATCCACATCATCATCTATTATTTTTTGATTATGGCAATTCCTGCAGGAGAGCGGTGGTATCGCATTGTGGTTTTGATCTGAATTTCCCTGATAATTAGTGATGTTGAGCATTTTTTCCTATGTTTGTTGGCCATTTGTGTATCTTCTTTTGAGAATTGTCTATTCATATCCTTAGCCCATTTTTTTGATGTGATTGCTTGTTTTTTTCTTGCTAATTTGTTTGAGTTCACTGTAGATTCTGGATATTAGTGCTTTGTCAGATGTATAGATTGTGAAGATTTTCTCCCACTCTGTGGTTTCCAAGACCACTGTTTGGATGTTAGAGTTGTTTATTGCTATTGGATTGGTCATTGTTTCTTCTTTTCTTTTCTTTTCTTTTCTCTCTCTCTCTCTCTTTCTTTCTTTCTTTCTTTCTTTCTCTTTCTCTCTCTTTCTTTCTTTCTCTCTCCCTTTCTCCTTCCTTCCTCTCTCTCTTTCCTTTCTTCCTTCCTTCCTTCCTTTCTCTCTCTCTTTCTCTCTCTCTCTCTCTCCTTCCTTCCTTCCTCCCTTCCATTTGTCTTCAATAGTCTACAGTTATATAACTAAATATAAATCAGGTCCTATAATGCTGCTACCTAAAATTATTTTTAGGTTGGGTGTGGTGGCTTACGCCTGTAATCCCAGCACTTTGGGAGGCCGAGACTGATGGATCATATGAGGTCAGGAGTTCGAGACTAGTCTGACCAACATGGCATAACCCCATCTCTACTAAAAATACAAAAATTAGCTGTGCATGGTGGCGCATGCCTGTAGTCCTAGCTGCTCTGGAGGCTGAGACAGGAGAGTCGCTTGAACCCAGGAGGTGGAGGTTGCGGTGAGCTGAGATCATGCTACTGTACTCCAGCCTAGGTAACAGAGTGAGACTCTCTCAAAAACAATTATTTTTAATTATTCAATTAATTTTTCGAGAACAACTACTATACTGGTTACATAGCAAACAACAAATATCGAACATGTGAATCAATGAATGAATACCCAAAATTTTTATTTCCTACTGTACTAAACTACAGCCATTCACTGGATGCCTCAAATAACCTCTTCCTATGGGCTGAATGTTTGTTCTCCCCAAAATTCATATGTTGAAACTTAATCCCTAATGTGACAGTATTAGGGATGGGGCCATTGGGAGGCAATTAGGTCATGAGGGCTTCACCCTCATAAATGAGATGAATATCCTTATGAAAGAGGTCAGAGAGAGCTTGTTTGCCCCTTCTGCCATGTGAGGACACAGCAAGAAGATGTTTTCTATGAGGAATGGGCTCTCAACAGATACCAGATCTGCCAGTGTCTTGATCTTGGACTTCCCAACGTCCAGAATTGTCAGCAGTCAATTCTGTTGTTTGTAAATTACCTGGTCTAGTGTTTTTTTTTTTTTTTTTTTTTTTTTTTTTTTGAGACGGAGTCTCTCTCTGTCGCCCAGGCTAGAGTGCGGTGGCGCGATCTCGGCTCACTGCAAGCTCCGCCTCCCGGGTTTACGCCATTCTCCTGCCTCAGCCTCCCGATTAGCTGGGACTACAGGCGCCCGCCACTATGCCCGGCTAATTTTTTTGTATTTTTAGTAGAGACGGGTTTCACCGTGTTAGCCAGGATAGTCTCGATCTCCTGACTTCGTGATCCGCCCGCCTCGGCCTCCCGAAGTCTTGGGATTACAGGCGTGAGCCACCGCGCCCGGCCGTGTATTTTGTTTTAACAGCCCAAGTGGACTAAGACATCTCACATTTCCCAGCCTTTGTTGCACGGGCTCCAGCTTCCATTTGAATGATCCTTTCTCTTCTTGTCTGCCTGGAAATGTGCTTGTTCTCTAAGATTCACCTTAAATGAAACAATCTCTTTGAAACCTTCTCTCCCTTCCCCATCTTGTGCTCCTACAGTATACTCTGTGCTCCTCTGTCATACTGCTTCATTGACCAAACTCTACACATCAGGCTCCCCAGAGCTGATTCCTGTTGCTTGTAGCAAAAGTATCCTTACTGATAAACCAAGATACATATGCTTCCTGCTCTCCTAGACCCCATTTTCTAGAAGAGAGACCAATATAGCATTAAAAATTCAACTTCCAGTATTGTGGGTTTGGTGATTAAACCACCATTTTTGTCAGTTTGGATCACTTGCTTGAAAATTGAACCACTAATTTAAAGGAATTTCTATTGGAAATCTTGTGCTGAGTTTTGAAAATGAATAAACTGTAGAAATGTATGATACTTCTTGTGGCCCTCCAGTTTACATACTTTAACAAATATGTATTGCACTGTGAGAGATCATGGAAGAATAAAACCTGCTTCCTGGACAGTTTTTATTCCTGTCCTCCTGTATTTATATATTTCTTTTGAGTGAGACAGGCATTTAAATAACTAATTATGATACAGGGCTATATATGTGTGTATATATATGTATATAAACATAGCTTTTTTAAGAAGGAGGGTCTGTTGTGAAATTTTTTACACAGGGTCTAGCTTTGTTACCCAGGCAGGGGTACAGTGGCCTGATCACGGCTCACTGCAGCCTTGATCTCCTGGACTCAAGCAATCCTCCCACCTCAGCTTCCTGAGTAGCTGGGATGCAGTAACGTGCCACCACACTCAGGTAATTAAAAAATTTTTTTGTAGACATGAAGTCTCACTATGTTGCCCAGGCTGGTCTCAAACTCCTGGGCTCAAGCAATCCTCATGCCTCGGCCTCCCAAAGCGTTGGGATTGTAATCCCAACAGTGGCATGAGCCACTGAGCCTGACGAAGTGACTTTTTTTTGGTTTAAATAAGATTTCACACCTGTAATCCCAGCACTTTGGGAGATTGATGCAGGAGGATATCTTGAGCCCAGGAGTTTGAAATCAGCCTGGGCAACATAGAGAGACCTTGTCTCTAGAAACAAAAATTAAATTAGCCGGGCGTGGTGGCACATGCCTGTAGTCCTAGCTACTCAGAACACTGAGGTGGGAGGATCACCTGAGCCCGGGAGGCAGAGGTTGCAGTAAGCCCAGCTCGCACATTGTACCCCAGTTTGTGAAACATAGCAAGACTCTGTCTCTAAGAAAAAAAAAAAATCACTTCTCTAAAGACCAAGAATCACCAAGAATCATGCTCTACCTCATCCCCACCCTACATGATCCCTGTCATGTGGTGTTTACAAAAGAGGCTCAATAAGTATTTGGTTGACTCTCTGGTATATAGAAATTAATTGACAGGTAAGGAGCCTCAGCAGAGATTAAGAGAGAGAAGATGGCTTGTAAATAGATTCTTGAAATGTCGTACAGCAACAGTTGAGATAATGACTACCTGGAGCCTTAAAATTTCAGCCTGAAATCCCTGCTATGTCATATATGTCATTTTATTTTATTTTTTAGTTTTTTTTTGAGACAGAGTTTCACTGTTGCTGCCCAGGCTGGAATGCAATGATGCAATTTGGCTCACTGCAACCTCTGTATCCTGGGGTCAAACCATTCTCCTGCCTCAGCCTCCTGAGTAGCTGGGATTACAGGCGCGCACCAAAATGCCCAGCTAATTTTTGTGTTTTTAGTAGAGACGGGGTTTCACCATGTTGGCCAGGCTGGTCTCGAATTCCTAACCTTAGATGATCTGCCCACCTCAGCCTCCCAAAATGCTGGAATTAAAGGTGTGAAGCACCGCACCCAGCAGTGTGTGTCATTTTAAATGTTGTATAAACAATATCACCTCAGCACTGACTCAGACGAACACTTGTCTTAGTCACCTGTATTATGTCTCTGAGCACACAAGGGTTTCCCTGAAGGTCTCCAAAGACATCCAGTTAGTCATGCCCAGAAATGAAATTAGTTTGGGAGAGTGGCATAATGGATCGGAGTTCTATTAAAAATATGTTCATTTTTGTAAAAAAAAAAATATTCAAGAGAAATTAAAATATTTTTCTTAGGAAGAATATTAATATTTTTCACAAGGGTTGTTTTCAATTTTTAGGTTTTTGTTTTTTTATTTTGTTGTATCTTTCAGACCACCAAGCCTAGATGTGAAATTGAAGAAATGCATCTTTAGGAATAGGAGTTAATGTTAGCAACAATAAGCAAAAAAAAAAAAAAAAAAAAAAAAAAGAAGTACAATTTTTAAATTTTTAAATTCGAAGCTTAGAAGTTAATTATTTTATTTTATTTTATTTTATTTTATTTTATTTTATTTTATTTTTTTGCGATGGAGTCTTGCTTTGTCGCCCAGGCTGGAGTGCAGTGGTGCAATGTCCGCTCACTGCAAGCTCCGCCTCCAGGGTTCCCTCCATTCTCCTGCCTCAGCCTCCCGAGTAACTGGGACTACAGGCGCCGGCCACCACGCCCGGCTAATTTTTTTGTATTTTTAGTAGAGACGGGGTTTCACTGTGTTCGCTAGGATGGTCTCGATTTCCTGACTTCGTGATCCGCCCGCCTCAGCCTCCCAAAGTGCTGGGATTAGGGGCGTGAGCCACCGCGCCCGGCCAGAAGTTAATTATTGAGAGTTAAGGCCAGGGCTGGGCACGGTGGCTCCTGCCTGTAATCCTAGCACTTGAATCGCTTGAACCCTTGCAGTGAGCCGAGATCATGCCAGTACACTCCAGGTTGGGCTACAGAGCAAGACTCCATCTCAAAACAAACAAACAAAAAAACAGTTAAGGCCAGGTGAAGTGGTTCAGGGCTGTAATCCCACACTTCAGGAGGCCGAGGAGGGCAGATCGCTTGAGGTCAGGAGTTTGAGACCAGCCTGAGCAATATGGTGAAACACTGTCTCCATAAAAAAATTAAAAAATAAAAATTAGGTGGGCATGGTAGCATGCAACTGTGGTCCCAGCTGTTCAGGAGTCTGAGGTAGGAGGATTGCCTGAGCCGGGGAGGCAGAGGTTGCAGTAAGCCTATATCACACCACTGCACTTGAGCCTGGATGACAGAGCGAGACCCTGTCTCAAAAAAAAAAAAAAAAAAAGTTAAAATATAAGTCTTCTGATAAAATCTAACAATTCTAGCAAAAATTAAAAAATGGAAATAATTTTTTTCTTTTAACAATTAAAGACTGTTGTTAGGCCGGGCACGGTGGCTCAAGCCTGTAATCCCAGCACTTTGGGAGGCCGAGAGGGGCGGATCACGAGGTCAGGAGATCAAGACCATCCTGGCTAACATGGTGAAACCCCGTCTCTACTAAAAATACAAAAAACTAGCCAGGCGAGGTGGCGGGCGCCTGTAGTCCCAGCTACTCGGGAGGCTGAGGCAGGAGAATGGCGTAAACCCAGGAGGCGGAGCTTGCAGTGAGCTGAGATCCGGCCACTGCAGTCCAGCTTGGGAGACAGAGCAAGACTCCGTCTCAAAAAAAAAAAAAAAAAAAAAAAAGACTGTTGTTGATCCACAAAATGCTTTGTGGGGCGAAATGGCATACAAGATATGCCAGTTTGGTAATTGCCTGCTTGCTCACACCCAGACATCTATTTTCAAAAGCTAGTGAAAGGCATTTCATCGTAGAGGCCTGAATAATTTTGTGATTATGTAATGCTGAAGTTAATTTCAGAAATCACTTAAATCAAGGTGAGGATTAGCAAAGTAACCCAAAAAGATCAAAAGGTAAGAGTCATGTCCAGATATGTTTTCAAGGCTCAAATCAGAAGCTTTGACTTTTACCCTCTCCTTCTTCTGAGCTGCCAAACTGGCTTTTCTGGCAGGCTTTGTTCAGATGAGTGACAGTTGGCAGTATTTCCATTTGGGTAAAATGTCCATTGAATTTCTGGTCTCTTGTTCCCACCCCTTAACTCTTTAATTTTTTTCTCTCCTTTTAATTCCTTCCTTTCTCCCTCTCCTTCCTTCCCTTTCATCCCCTCCTTTCCTTCCTGACAGATCCCTTCCCTTCCCTTCCCTTCCCTTTCCTTCCCTTCTCTTCCTTTCCCTTCCTGACAGAATCTCACTCTGTCATCCAGGCTGGATCTCACTCTGTCACAGCACACTGCAGCCTCAACCTCCCTTGCTTAAGCTATCCTCTCATCTCAGCCTCCTGAGTAGCTGGGACTATAGGCACATGCCACCATGTCTGGCTATTGCTTAAATTTTTTTTTGTAGAGGTGGGGTGGTCCTCCTATGTTGTCCAGACTGGTCTTGAACTCCTGGGCACAAGCAATCCCCTTGCTTTGGTCTTCTACAAGTGTTGGTATTACAGGTGTGAGCCACCCTGCCCAGCCTCATCTCTTTCTTCTGTCCTTTGGCTCTGCTTGGTTTCCTCGGACTCTGTGCTTGCCCTCCCCAGCCTCTCCCTCAGAACTCTTTCTGCCCTCACTGTCATGCTTTCCCATGGCCCTCTAGTTCCACGCCTGTTTTTCTATGTACAGTATTTAGGAGGCATCCTGGGTTGGGAAAGGAAAACAGAGCAAATTTGCATTTCAATTGCTCTGGGTCAAATATCCATTAGTGTGGCAAATCTTTTTTTTTTTCTTTTCTTTTTTTTTTTTTTTTTTTGAGATGGAGTCTCGCTCTGTCACCCAGGCTGGAGTTCTATGGCATGATCTTGGTTCACTGCAACCTCTGCCTCCTGGCTTCAAGCGATTCTCCCTGCCTCAGCCTCCCAAGTAGCTGGGATTATAGGCATGCACCACCACACCTGGCTAATTTTTATATTTTTAGTAGAGACAAGGTTTCACCATGTTGACCACGTTGGTCTCAAACTCCCGGCCTCAGGTGATCCGCCAGGCTCGGCCTCCCAAGGTGCTGGGATTACAGGCATGAGCCACCACACCCGACCAGTGTGGCAAATCTTAACAAACAAGTACAAGTGTTTGTAGTGTGCTTGCTAAGAATACAGAGGACGTATAAAATGTGGGTGACTCTCACACCCATAAGGATGACTATTTTATTTATTTATTTATTTATTTTTGAGACAGAGTCTCGCTCTGTCACCCAAGCTGGAGTGCAGTGGCACAATCTCGGCTCACTGCAACCTCTGCCTCCTGGGTTCAAGTGATTCTCCTGCCTCAGTCTCCCGAGTAGCTGGGATTACAGGCATCCACAACCAGGCCCAGCTAATTTTTGTATATGGGGTTTCACCATGTTGGCCAGGCTGGTCTTGAACTCCTAACCTCAAGTGATCCACTTGCTCTGGCCTCCCAAAGTGTTGGGATTATAGGCGTGAGCCAGTGCACCTTGCCAGGATGACTATTATTTTTTTTAAAAAGAAAAATAACAAGTGTTGACAAGGATGTAGAGAAAAATGGATCCCTCATGCACTGCTGGTAGGAATGTAAAATGATGCAGCGACTATGAAGAACAGTTTGGTGGCTCCTCAGAAAGTTAAGCGTAGAATTTCCTTGTGACCAGAAACTTCACTCCTAGGTATATACCACAAAAAATTAAACACTGGGACTTGAACAGATACTTGTACATCAATGTTCATAGCACCATTATTCATAATCGCCAAAAGTGTGAAAGCAGCCCATGTCAATTTATAGATGAATGGGTAAACAAAATGTGGCATATGCATGCAATGGAATATTATTCAGCCATAAAAAATGAAATTCTGATACATGCTACAGCATGGATGAACCTTGGAAATATTGTACTAAATGAAAGAAGCCAGACACAAAAGAACAAACATTGTATGATTCCACTTATGTGAGGTACCTGGAGTAGTCAAATTCATAACAGCAGAAAGTAGAATGTGATTACCAGGGGCAGGAAAAATGGGAAGTTGTTGTTTAATGGATACAGAGTTTCTGTTTGGAATCATGAAAAATTCTGAAAGTGCCGAGTGGTACTGGTTGTACAACATTGTGAATGTACTTAATGTCACTAAATTGTACATTTAAAAATGATTGAAAGGTCTGTTGGACAAGAGGTTGTTGTAAAAAGAAAAATAATTTTTGGTAATGATCGCAAGGATAAGTTTTATGTTGTGTTATTTTAATGTGCACACACACACACACACACACACACTATGTAAGTGGTTTGTTGCCAGCCCAGACTTGGTTCCACTTAAGTATCTTCTGGTCAGATATGGTAGCTCACGTCTGTAATCCCATTGCTTTGGGAGTCCAAGGCAGGAGGATCACTAAGGCCAGGAGTTTGAGACCAGGCTGGGCAACATAGTGAGACCCTCATCTCTACAAATAATTTTTTTTTTTTTTTGATGGAGTCTTGCTCTGTCACCCAGGCTGCAGTGCAGTGGCATGATCTCAGCTCACTGCAACCTCTGCCTCGCCTGGGTAAGTTTTAAACAAGTTTTTGTAGACAGGATCTCATTTTGTTACTCAGGTTGGTCTCCATCTCCTGGCTTCAAGTGATCCTCCCACCTCAGCCTCTCAAAGTGCTGAGATTACAGGCCACTGCACCTAGCCTACAAATAATTAAAAAAAAAAATTAGCCAGTGATGGTGGCACCCACCTGTAGTTCTAGCTGCTTGAGAGGCTGAGGTGTGAGGATCGCTCGAGCCCAGGAGTTCAAAGTTACAGTGCACTGTGATTGACCACTGCACTCCAGCCTGAACGACAGAGTGAGGCCCTGTCTCTAAAAACATAAAATAGAGCGTCTTCTGACGAGAGCCAGCTTTGGGCTTTCTGAACAGCTGTGTGTCTGCCCTAATTCTAGGATGCACAGGAGACTGACTCTGTCTTCCCTGACTTCTGCCTGAAATGGGAATTCCTGTCAAGCAGAGCAGTTCCTAGAAACGCCCTACTTTATAAGAGCCGGAACCCTGGAGAAAGCCCACAACTGTGTATTGTAAGTGTTCATGACATGGCACTTTCTAGAGTTATCATATTGGAGAACATTAAGTTAAAAAAAATATTTATTACCAAAAAACGCCTGTTTACTATAGAAAATTTAGAAAATAAAGGTAATCAGGAAATAAACATCACCTATAATCTATAATTCTATCACCCGAAGAGAAATCACTTTAACATTTTGGTATGTATCCTTTCAATGAATTCTATATATAATATAATACATAATATAATATATATGTATATAAGACTTCCTTTAACAATTTATCATTTGTCGTTAAAATATCTTTTGTTAGGAAATATTTATTTATTACTTTTTTTTTTTGAGATGGAGTCTCACTCTGTTGTACAGGCTATATTTATTTTATTTTGAGATGGAGTCTTGCTCTTGTTGCCCAGCCTGGAGTTCAGTGGTATGATCTCAGCTCACTGCAACCCCCGCCTCCTGGGTTCAAGAGATTCTTTCTAGTGATTCTCCTGCCCCAGCTTCTCGAGTAGCTGGGACTACAGGTACGCGCCACCATGCCTGGCTAATTTTTGTATTTTTAATAAAGATGTGGTTTCACCATGTTGGCCAGGCTGGTCTCGAACTCAAGTTCGAGACTCAAGCCTGAACTCAAGTTCTGGGCTCAAGTGACCTGCCCACCTCTGGCTCCCAAAGTGCTGGGATTACAGGCATGAGCCACTGTGCCTGGCCACTTTTGTGAGGAAAGATTTGGATAAAACTTTTGATTATTGAGTTAAATTGTTTTTTTTTTTTTTTTTTTTTTTGGCTTTAAGTAATTTATTTCGTAATACTTTTAGAATTATAAAATTAGGATTTTATAATTCTAAAAGTTGCAATAGATAGTACAGAGAGTTTCTATATCTCCTTCACCCAGCTTCCTCTAATGTTAACATCTTACATAACCATGACACATTTATCAAAAATAAGGAATTTATATTGGTGTGTTCCTAAACTGCAAACTTTATTTGAGTTTTACTAGTTTTTCTACTAATCTCTTTTTTTCTGTTCCAGGATCCAACATAAGATACCACATTGCACTTAAGTATTTTTTATAATATCTAATACTTTCAGGATATTGTAGAGTGTGTAAAAATAAAGAAATTGTAGCCCTGCTCCCAAAGAGTTCTCAGTCTACTAAGAGAGGTGATATGGGTATATAACCCCAATAGCGCAGGGCAAATGACTGGAACTACATTAGACAGGAACACAGGGCTAGAGTGAGTCCATTCAGGAGGCTGGAAATGCTTAGTGAAAGAAGTGGGCTAGGCTTGGACACATGGACGTAGGAAGATCAGAGTTTTTCAGGGATTGTAAGTTCAGTGTGTCTACAGCACAGATTACATCCTTATTTCTCAGGTCTGACTATGAATCAAATCCATCTCTGTGACTTTTTAAAAATTCAGATGTCTGGCTGGGTACGGTGGCTCACGCCTGTAATTCCAGCACTTTGGGAGGCCGAGGTGGGTGGATCACATGAGGTTAGGGGTTCCAGACCAGGCTGGTCAACATGGTGAAACCCAATCTCTACTAAAAATACAGAAAAATTAGTCTGGCATGGTGGCACATGCCTGTAATCCCAACTGCTTGGGAGGCTGAGGCAGGAGAATCACTTGAACCTGGGAGGCAGAGATTGCAGTGAGCTGAGATCGTGCCATTGCACTCCAACCTGGGCAACAGAGTGAGACTATCTCAAAAAAAAAAAAAAAAGTTAGATATCTGAGCCCAAATCCCCTCTACCTTCTGAATCTGAATGTTAGAAGGCTGGGCTGAACAACATTTTAGTTTGCTTAAGAATCTGATGTGCAGCCAAGATTGAGAACCACAGGAATATAAGGATAAATATTTGTCGAAATACACATTGCCAGCCAGGCACGGTGGCTCAAGTCTGTAATCCTAGCACTTTGGGAGGCTGAGGTAGGACTGTTTGAGCCCAGGAGTTCAAGACCAGCCTGGACAACATAACAAGACCACATCTCTATTTAAAAAACAAATACTATATATAAACATATTTAGTATATATATATAAACATATATTTAGTATATATAAATTTATTATATAAATATAATAAATAATATATAATATATATAATATAATATATTTATATATAATATATAATACATTTATATATACATAAATATATGTAAATTTGTATATACACACAGACACACACACTCCCAAACTAGGTATTCAGGACATTGAGAAATTAATAATAATCTGTTCTATTTTGCCCTAGACTGGCAGTTACCATTTAGCTACTTAGTATGACAGACTAAGAAATACCAAATTACTTGCTTTCCCCTTTCTTCTTTTTTTCTGATCTTTTCCAAATATGATGACTGTGAAATAGACTGACCTAACACAAGACTCAGGAGAAGTGCAAAAGAGTTATACATTGACAAAAGTATGATTATTTTTATTATTATAAGCATAGAAAGAAATACATATAATCATGTATTATTATTTTGATTTAAATATTAAATGCCATTGGATATAACACATATATTGTGGCACTTGCAACTGATGTCTGTTAAAAATGTGGATCTGGCCGGGCACGGTGGCTCACGCCTGTAATCCCAGCACCTTGGAAGACCGAGGTAGGAGAATCACTTGAGCTCAGGAGTTTGAGACCAGCCTGGCCAACATGGTGAAACCCCGTCTCTACTAAAAATACAACAAAATTAGCTGGTGATGGTGGTACGTGCCTGTAATCCCAGCTACTCGGGAGGCTGAAACAGGAGAACCGCTTGACCAAACCTGGGAGTTGGAGGTTGCAGTGAGCCTAGATTGTGCCACTGCACTCCAGCCTGAGCAACAGAGTGAGACTCCATCTCAAAAAAAAAAAAAAAAAAAAAAAGGCCGGGCGCGGTGGCTCAAGCCTGTAATCTCAGCACTTTGGGAGGCCGAGACGGGCGGATCACGACGTCAGGAGTTCGAGACCATCCTGGCTAACACGGTGAAACCCCGTCTCTACTAAAAAATACAAAAAACTAGCCGGGAGAGGTGGTGGGCGCCTGTAGTCCCAGCTACTCGGGAGGCTGAGGCAGGAGAATGGCGTAAAAACCCGGGAGGCGGAGCTTGCAATGAGCTGAGATCCGGCCATTGCACTCCAGCCTGGGCGACACAGCAAGACTCCGTCTCAAAAAAAAAAAAAAAAAAAAAAAAAAAAAAAAAAAAAGTGGATCTGGAATTTCATACTGGATTTTTAATTCTGAGAAAGTTTCCACAATGATATTTCTATGTGTTTACCCACAAAAATAGCCTTGTTGTTTTATATCTGTCTCTCTCACTAAATTGAACATCTTCCAAGTAAATCTTTCCTAAAGAATGAATGAATGAAGTTGAGAGCAATGTTATAGAAAAGTCAGGTCAACAGCAGGTACATGGTATTGCATATTTATTTATCTGTTTATTTATTTATTTATTTTTCACGTGCCAGTCATTCCCACTAGAATATGAAAGGATTCAGCAATGATCGAGGTTGTGTTCCTTACGGAGGGACTTGGGCCAAGAAGGTCATGTGGGGGAGTGCAGAGCGTGCCCTTTTCTTCAGTGGTACTTGTGTAGCCACTGGTGCTTGAGTTCCTTGTAGTAAAGTCAGTAGCTGAAGAGCACGTAGGCTGCCAGCACCATGGTAACCCCCGAGATGATCCCCTTCTTCACGTTGATGTACTTGTAGTACCGGTAGTAACCTCTTTGAAACGCTCGGGCAGTGCCACTAGGGCTAAAGTCCCACATCAAGATCCAGCTTGGCAGCTCCCCTAGTTTGAACTCCAGAAGTTTCTTGTCCTTCACTGGTACGACTGACGCCATCTTGGAGTCCTGGTGTTTGCTGTGCTGGTGTTTATTTATTTTTGAGACAGGGTCTTACTCTGTTACCCAGGCTGGAGTACAGTGGCATGATCATGGCTCACTGTAGCCTCAATCTCCTGGGCTCAAGTGATCCTCCCACCTTAGCCTCCAAAGTACCTGGCACTACAGGTGAGTGCCACCATGCCGGACTGATTTTTGTATTCCTTGTAGAGATGAGGTTTTGCCATTTGCCCAGGCTGATCTCAAACTTCTGGGCTCAAGCAGTCTGCCCACCTCAGTCTCCCAAAGTGCTGGGATTACACGCATATGCCACCGTTCCTGGCCTAAGAGGTATATGGTATTGTTAAGCATAGGGAGCAGACCAGTAATGAAATGGATGAAACCCTTCAGAGTTTTATTTTGGGTGAAGATAAGTTAGAGGGGATGGGAAGGATGGAATAGCCTTTGGATAACCTTGCTTACTAAACAACTATTTTTTAATTGACTCTATAGAAATATATTTTCATGGAGTCCCTTTTGGACTGAGAGGACCAAATTTTTCATAGCACACAAAGGGCAATAAACTGAATTTATTGAGTAATATCCATGTCCAAACAATTTTACTTCTACCTGGGAGCATTACAAGAGAATCCAAAAGACCTGGATAAAAGGAAAAGAAGATCATTAAATCAAATTGACTCTTTAAGTTGGTGGATAAATTTGGGCATATTTCTTTGAGTAATTTTAGCAACAGAGATATGAAGTAGAGGCAATTTCAATGAAATTGGTTACCTGCTCATTATAAAAGGACCTATCATTTCTGTATCTCTTTTTTTTTTTTGAGACAGAGTCTCACTCTGTCACCCAGGCTGGAGTGCAGTGTTGCAATCTCGGCTCACTGCAACCTCCGCCCCCCGGGTTCAAGTGATTCTCCGGCCTCAGCCTCCGAGTAGCTGGGGTTACAGGCACCTGCCACCGCGTCTGGCTAATTTTTGTATTTTTAATAGAGACGGGGTTTCACCATCTTGGCCAGGCTGGTCTTGAACTCCTGACCTCAGGTGGCCCACCCACCTCGACCTCCCAAAGTGCTGGGATTACAGGTGTGAGCCACTGCGCCCGACCCACTTCTGTATCTTATAAATTATAAACGCTGGAATATTCCTGTTGCCTATCAGTGACAAATGACTGCAATATTGACTGGATCTTTTGTTTATGAGATTATCCTCTCAATTTCTCATCTGTGAAATGGACAAGTAGTGCTCAGATTGTGGTGGACTTCTTACTTCATGGTTGTAGTGTAGCTTATGTCATGGTGGAGATCCTGTTATCTTTTCAGTATCCAGGATCCCCAAATTTTTTTGTCAACCACCTTTGAGAGTGATCTACGTTTGTTTGTTCGAGACAGAGTCTTGCTATGTTGCCTAGGCTGGAGTGCAGTGGCGGGATCTTGGCTCACTGCAACCTCTGCCTCCCAGGTTCAAATAATTCTCCTGCCTCAGCTTCCCAAGTAGTTGGGATTACAGGGCGCATGCCACCGTGCCTGGCTAATTTTTGTATTTTTAGTAGAGATGGGGTTTTGCCATTTTGGCCAGGCTGATCTTGAACTCCTGAGACCTCAAGTGATCCTCCTGCCTTGGCGTCCCAAAGTGCTGGGATTACAGGCGTGAGCCACTGTGCCCGGACGAGAGTGATCTATTTGAATGGTAACAGAAGCACACATCTTTGTGAAAAGCTGAGTTCAATTTGTTTTTTTGTTATGTGAGCTACTGGAGCTCCTGGGCACAAAAGTAATGGTCAGAATTGGGATCTTCAGGACCTCACTTCTGCTTAGAACACTTGCTTTGTCACACTGGCCTCTTAACCACTTTGGTGAAGCAACAAATAAGTGGAAAAAGGCCCCAGGCATTACATTATATAAGGAAAACAGCACTGAACTGTCTAACCAATTTGGTCCTCTAAGTGGGATACATATTTGGGTTTGGAGCAGGTCAAAGGCAAAGATTACACCTGAAGAAAAATGTTGCAGGGGGCTCCACCTCTAAAACAGAGCCTCACAATTTAACCTCCCCCTGGTGGCCACATACAGTCAGTAGAGTAATCTGCAAATTACAGTTCTGTCCTCCCTCCCTGCCCTTTACATAGGCAGCTTCTTGAGGAGTTCTTTATACCACTAGAGTACAGAGCTTTGAGACTTTTGTTTTTGGTTCAAGAATTCTGTCCTAAAAGTGGGAATAATGTTAACACCTTAATTTGAAAGCAGAATGAACAAGAATAAAAGACAAATTATAGGTTCCAGTGAATAAAACATAGTTAACAGTTGGGGCATTTACAAATGATGCCAATGTTAATCAATAAATGGATAAACATGAACCAAAACAGAAATGGCAGCTCTGCAGGAAAAGAAATGCAGTCATGCTTTGCTTAATGATGGGGATACTTTCTGAGAAATGTGTCGTTAGGTGATTTTGTCATTGTACAAACATCAAATTTACACAGAGCCTATGCTCCTAGACTACAAACCTGTGCAGCATGTTACTGTACTGAATACTGCAGGCAACTGTAACACAGTGGTAAGCATTTGTGTACCTAATTATGTCTACTTTTATTTTTAAGGCAGTCTTGCTCTGTCACCCAGACTGGAGTGTAGTGGTGTGATCTCAGCCCACTGCAACCTCTGCCTCCTGGGTTTGAGCAATCCTCCCATCTCAGCCTTCCTAGTAGCTGGAACTATGGGCACGTGCTACCACGCTCAGTTAATTTTTATATTTTTTGTAGAGATGGGGTTTTACCATGTTGCCCAGGCTTGTCTCGAACTCCTGAACTCAAGTGATCTGCCCACCTCAAACTCCCAAAGTGCTGGGATCACGACTGTGAGCCACCACACCTGGCCCTAAACATATCTAAACATAGAAAAGGTACAGTACAAATACAGTGTAAAATATAAAATACAGTACACCTGTGTAGAGCACTTAGCATGAATGGAGCTTGCAGGAGTGGAAGTTGCTCTGCGTGAGTCAGTGAGTGGTGGATGAATGTGAAGGCCTAGGACATTCTACTCCTGTAGACTTTATACACACTGTATGCTTAGTTTATACTAAATTTATTAAATAATATTTTTTCTTCAATAATAAATTACCCTTAGCTTACTATAACTTTTTGACTTTATCAAGTTTTTAATTAAAAAAAAAAAACTTTTTGACTCTTTTGTTTTAAGACAGAGTACTCCCTCTGTTGCCCGGGCTGGAGTGCAGTGGCGTGATCTCGGCTCACTGCAACCTCTGCCTCCTGGGTTCAAGCCATTCTCCTGCCTCAGCTTCCCCAGTAGCTAGGATTACAGATGCCTGCCACCACGCCCAGCTAATTTTTTTTTTTTTTTTTTTTTTTTTTTTGAGGCAGGGTCTCACTCTGTTGCCCAGACTGGAGTGCAGTGGTGCAATCTTGGCTCACCGCAACCTCCGTCTCCTAGGCTCAAGCTATTCTCCTGCTTCAGCCTCCTGAGTACCTGGGATTACAGGCGCATGCCACTCCTGCCCGGCTAATTTTTCTATTTTTAGTAGAGATGAGGTTTCACCATGTTGGCCAGGCTGGTGTCAAACTCCTGACTCAAATGATCTACCCACCTCGGCCTCACAAAGTGCTGGGATTACAGGCGTGAACCACTGCACCTGGCCAACAAAACGTTGTTTTTTAACAACTCTTACATACAACATAAACACATTATACAGCTGTCTAAAAACTGTTTTCTTTCTTTATAGCCTTATTACCTTATTCTTTATATCCTTATTATCCTTTTTTCTTACCTTATTCTTTATATCCTGATTCTTTGTTCTATTACAAATTTTTTTTCTTTTTAAAATTTTTGTTAAAAACTAAGACACAAATACATGCATTAGTCTAGACCTACACAGGGTCTGAATAATCAAAATCACTGTCTTTCTCCTCCGTATTTTATATCACTTGACGGTCTCCAAGGGAAATAACACACATGGAACTCTCATCTCCTATGGTAACAATGCCTTCTTCTGGAAAAACGCCGGAAGGACCTGCCTCGGGCTGTTTTAAAATTAACTTAACATTTTTATTTTTATTTTTATTTACTTATTTTTCTGAGACGGGGTCTCCTCTATCACCCAGGCTGGATGGAGTGCAGTGGTTTGATCTCAGCTCACTGCAGCCTTGACCTCCTGGGCTCAATTGACACTCCTACCTCAGCCTCCTGAGTAGCTGGGACTACAGGTGGGGGCCACCCTGCCTGGTTAATTTTTTTTTAAATTAGAGACGAGGTCTTGCTATGCTTCCCAGGCTGGGCTTGAACTCCTGGACTCAAGTGATCTGCCCACCTCAGCCTCCCAAAGTGCTGGGGTTACAGGTGCAAGCCACCAGCCCTGGCCAAAACCTATTTTCTTTATAAATTACCTAGCCTCAGTTATTCCTTTATAGCAGCACAAATGGGCTAAGACAATATGCATATACTTTTTGTTTTGAAATACTTTGCCTCACAAAAAGTTGCAAAAACAGTACTGAGTTCCCAATTATTCAGCTTCTCCCAATGAAAATTAATGTAACTTAAAAAAATTTCTAGTTGAATTTTTCTTGACCCTGTTGAATCTTTAGTCACCTCTCCTGTTGCCAACTGATGTGAATGTAGGGAATTTACACTATTTACTCTGTGTTTCTGCCAACATTTCTTCTTATCTTCTAATTTGCTCCCTTTTCTTTCTGTTCTGCTCTCCTTCTCTGATTGTTTTTATGGCTATTCTCTTTAATGCCTTCTGTTTCATTTTTCTGATACTCACTTTAAAATATACTTAAAATGTCTTGGCTGGGCATGGTGGCTCATGCCTGTAATCCTAGCACTTTAGAAAGCTAAGACGAGTGATCACTTGAGTCCAAAAGTTCAAGACCAGCCTGGGCAACATGGCAAGACCTTGTCTCTACAAAAAAAATACAAAAAATTAGCTGGTATGATGGCAAGTGCCTAGTAGTCCCAGCTACTGGGGAGCCTGAGGTGAGAGGATTGCTTAAGCCCGGGAAGTGGAGGTTGCAGTAAGCTGAGATCACATCACTGCACTCCAGCCTGGGCAACAGAATGAGACCCTATCTCAAAACAAAAACAGGCCAGGCGCAGTGTCTCACTCCCAGCACTTTGAGAGGCCGAGGCAGGATGATCACGTGAGGTCAGGAGTTCAAGACCAGCCTGGCCAACATGGTGAAACCCCGTCTCTACTAAAAATACAAAAATTAGCCAGGCATGGTGGCATGTGCCTGTAATCCCAGCTACTCAGGAGGCTGAGGCAAGAGAATGGCTTGAACCTGAGAGGTGGAGGTTTCAATGAGCCGAGTTCGCACCACTGCATTCCGGCCTGGGCAACAGAAACAAAAACAAAACAAAAGTCTGAATTCCAAAGAGACTTGGAGCATAGTAAAATGACAAGATGTGGTCTGTGTGCATACCCACACATAGAGACCTGTTTGTAAATTGGGGGTGAAGAAAAGCTGGCACGGAAGTATAGGAGTTACTCTCATGCCCCTCTCCTCAGTAGAGTCCATCTCACCAGGTCCACAGCCATCTCCCGTCCCAGAAGTCCTTGCTGTCCTTGCCACAGACCAAATAGCCCCCTTGATTGTAGCGACCGTTTCCATCGGGGCAGAGGAGGAACTCACCATGGGTGCAGAGGATGAGCTGGATAAGTGTGTGCTGTGCGCTTCAGAGATTCTGTAGACCCTCTAGCTATGTGTACTCTCTATTTCCCAACTGTTGCTCTTAAATCTTTGGTAAAGGTTTTGTAGTGAGTAGGCTTAAATGTACAACAGAACAAATAAGTTAAAATTTTATTACTTCTACTTCTGTTTGCAAAAAAATTGGCTAAATAAAACAAATTTGGTATGATTTTCATTATCACTATGTGCCGGAAATTTTAGCCAATTGACATAGTTTGGATGTTTGTCCTTTCCAAATCTCATGTTGAAATGTGAGCCCCAATATTGGAGGTGTTTGGGTCATGGGGGCAGATCCCTGATGAATGGCTTGGTGCTCA
This sequence comes from Macaca thibetana thibetana, assembly GCF_024542745.1. Classification (NCBI taxonomy): domain Eukaryota; kingdom Metazoa; phylum Chordata; class Mammalia; order Primates; family Cercopithecidae; genus Macaca; species Macaca thibetana. The sequence goes on from NC_065585.1 coordinate 50,560,705, forward strand.
CCCCACCCCATAATAATGAGCTCTTGCTCTATTAGTTCTAGGAGATCCAGTTATTAAAGTGTCTGGAACCTCCCTCTTCTTTTTTACTTTGAGACAGAGTCTTGCTCTGTTGCCCAGGCTGGAGTGCAGCAGAGTGATCTTGGCTCACTGCAACCTCCACCTCCCAGGTTCAAGCAATTTTCCTGCCTCAGCCTCCCAAGTAGCTAGGATTACAGGTGCATGCCACCACACCTGGCTGATTTTTGTAATTTTAGTAGAGATGGGGTTTCACCATGTTGGCCAGGCTGGTCTTGAACTCCTGACCTCAGATGATCCACCTGCCTCGGCCTCCCAAAGTGCTGGGATTACAGGCGTGAGCTATTGTGCCCGGCCTCCCTCCTCTTTCTTGCTTCCCCCTCACCATGTGAATGCCAGCTCCCCTTCCTCTTCTGCTATGATTGGATGCTCTCTGAAGCCCTTACCAGAAGCAGATGGCAGCACCTGCTGTTCATGCAGCCTGCAGAACCATGAGTCAAACAAACCTCTTCTCTTTATAAATTACCTAGCCTCAGGTATTTCTTGATAGCAACAAAAAATGGATTAATACACTAATCTGAGCAATAACCCTCTCCTCTTCTAGAAAAAAATATTTTGTTACTTTAAGTTGTAGAGAATTGCTAATCACTTCTCAGCCTTTTAGCTACAAAAAAAAAAAAAAAAAAAAAAAAAAACCTGCCTAAAGAATCCCTCTGCAGTTACTGTTGAGAGGTGTTTTTGTTTGTTTGTTTTGAGACAGGATCTTGCTCTGTTGCCCAGGCTGGAGTGCAGTGGCACCATCTCGGCTCACTGTAATCTCCGCATCCTGGGTTCAAGCAATCCTCCTACCTCAGCCTCCTGAGTAGCTGAGACTACAGGCACACACCAACATGCCCAGCTAATTTTTTTTTTTTTTTTGTAGAGACAAGATCTCACTATATTGCCCAGGCTAGCCTCGAACTCCTGGGCTCAAGTGATCCGCCCACCTTGATCGTCCACCTCGACCTCCCAAAGTTCTGGGATTACAAGCGTGAGCCACTGTGCCAGGTCATAAGAGGTGTTTTTTCTTTTTTAAATGTTTTATCTTTCAGAGATGAGGGCTTGCTGTATTGCCCAGTCTGGATTCAACCTCCCGGGCTCAAGCAATTCTCCTGCCTCAGCCTCCCGAGTAGCTGGGACTGCAAGTGTATGACGACACTGTGCCTGGATTGTTGAGAGTTTTAATACTTTCAGATTGACACAGTTTTATTAGTTATCCTTTAATAAACATGGTATTCTAATTGGAAATTAATTGGCAGAGTTCCAGTGTAAACACTTGGTTCCTGTCACACATGAACTCAGCTATACACATTCATTTTAGGAATAAGTTCATGAAGATTCACAATGATTCAAGCTCACTTAGGGCATAGTTCATGTCTCCGACTCTTGTGCTATTACATATGTTTGAGTTTTAGCAGATTTGATATAAACAATGATAGTATAGTAATATGTAATATGATATGATAGCACAGTGATGTTTCTTGTATAGAAGAAACAGAATTTGAATTACTTCATTTCTGACATTCTGTATGACCATCTGACTTTTAAATTTGTGTTTAAAATTTAAAACAGTGAGATAGGAGGCCAGGTGTGGTGGCTCACACCTGTAATCTCAGCACTCTGGGAGGCTGAGGCAGGCAGATCACCTGAGGTCAGGAGTTCGAGACCAGCCTGACCAACAGGGTAAAACTCCATTTCTACTAAAAATACAAAAATTAGCTGGGCGTGGTGGTGCGCACCTGTAGTCCTGTTTACTCCGGAGGCTGAAGCAGGAGAATCGCTTGAACCCAGGAGGTGGAGGTTGCAGTGAACTGAGATTGCATCACTGCACTCCAGCCTGGCAACAGTGTGAGACTCTGTCTCAAAAATACCAAAAACACACACACACACAAATCCCACAAAAAAACAGTGAGATAGAATATAAACTGCAAGTTGTGATATTTTGATTTGGTAAGTACAAGTGTTAGTTCATATATGAAGTATTTTACCAAATTTGAATACATCATTACAATTAAATGTAGTATTATTTTAAAATTTTTAATAGTTTTAAATCTAGAAAAGGAGTTAAGAAAATCCAAAGTTACATCAATGGTACAATTTAGTAGTTGCCTAAATTGTACCTTTTGCAGGTGGTTTGCTTTTATTCAAATGTGTTTATTAGTTACTGGACAATTATTTACATAAAATGTTATTGTATCAGTATGTAACCAATGGATCAAAGTTCAAACTGGTAGGTAGGTATGAAATCTTTTGAATAAACAGTTGTGCTGTTTTCCTTTTTTGTACTATAATATTTATTTTTATTTTTTATACTAGTATACATATATATAAAGTTCAGTAAAGGTAACTTTTCATTGTCTCTATTTCTTCTCTGGTCATTATAGTCATTTATTTCATTTCTTTTTTTTTTTTTTTTTTTTTTTTTTTTGAGATAGGGTCTTGCTCTGTCACCCAGGCTGGAGTACAGCTGTGCAATTTCAGGACTCACTGCAACCTCGACCTCCTGGGCTCAAATGATCCTCCCACATCAGCCTCCCAAAGTGCTGGGATTACACATGCATGAGCCACTGTGCCTGACCTATTTCATTTCTTGATAATTAAAAATGATCCACTTTGAAAGACTGAGGTAGGCAGATCAATTGAGGCCAGGAGCTCCAGACCAGCCTGGCTGGCCAACATAGTGAAACCTTGTTGAAACCTCGTCTCTACTAAAAATACAAAAATTAGTCAGGCATGGTGGTGGGTGCTTGTAATCCCGGCTACTTGGAAGGCTGAGGTGGGAGAATCACTTGAACCCTGGAGGTTGAGGTTGCAGTGAGCTGAGACTGCACCACTGCACTCCAGCCTGGGCGACACAGTGAGACTCCATCTCAAAAAATACCAAAAAACAAAAAAACAAAAAACCCACTCGTGATGTCAAAAATGCTAGATGGCCCACCCGTGATGTCAAAAATGCTAGATGGCCCACCTCCTCTCTCCTGATCCTTCCCCTCCTTCTCCTTGGGTTATTTGTCCCAAATTCACCATGTTCCTGCTATTTTCTTTTTTCTTTTGTTTTTGTTTCTGAGACAGAATCTCACCCTATTGCCCAGGCTGGAGTGCAGTGGCACGATCTCAGCTCACCACAGTCTTGACTTTCTGGGGTCAAGCGATCCTCCATCCTCAGTCTTGCAAGTAGCTGGGACTGCAGGTGTGAACCACCATGCCCCTATAATTTTTGTATTTTTTGTAGAGACAGGGTCTTGACATGTTGCCCAGGCTGGTCTCAAACTCCTGAGTTCAAGTGATCCTTCCTTCTCAGCTTCCCAAAGTGCTGGAATTACAGGCATAAGCCACCTGCATCTGGCCAACATTAAAAAATAATATTAATAGATGGAAATGACACATCTTTTCCAAGACTTGGTAGGTTGTATTAGTTAGTGTAAAAATGTATTAGCAAAATTTAATTTCATTTGACAAATATAAAAGTCAAAGAAGGGGTAAATGTCTTAAAGAAAATCAATTCGGTTTCATTCGATTCAATAAAAAATTGTTAAGGATAAACTATGGGCCAGGGACCCTGATGGATACTGGGAGTACAAAGACGAAAAGGACATGGTCTCTGTTCTCAAAAGAGCCAGTGGTGAAACACACATACACAGGTCCTTTTAATATAATATTCTAGGTGCAGTGTTAGAGGTAAGCTCAGACATATGGAAGAACTTACATTACTTACCCAGCAAATTCAGGAAAGCCTTCAGGGAGGAAGTGAGTTGAGCTTTGAAGAAAGAATAAAATTGGGCTGGATGAAGACACTAAGAAATGCAAGGCTGGCAGGGGCTCAGGTCCTGAGCAAAGGCTCAGAGGTGTAAACTAATATGGTCTGAATATCACTATAATATATATTAATATGGTATGTGTGCAGAAAGCCTAAGAAATTGGATAGAACTAGAACATAAATGTCAAGGCAGAGAGAGTGATAGGAGACAAAAAGAGGGAGGAATGTCTCGATGGTCTTATCTATGATGCTAAAGAACCTGGACTTTCTGCTGGGGTTGGTTTTAAGCAAAATTGGATTTAGATTTTAGAAGCCAGGTGGCCAGGTGTGGTGGCTCATACCTGTAATCCCAGCACTTTGGGAGGCCGAGGTGGGAGGATCACTTGAGCTCAGGAGTTTGAGACCAGCCTAGCCAACATGGTGAAACCCCATCTCTACTAAAAATACGAAGATTAATCAGGTGTGGTGGCTCATGCCTGTAATCCCAGCTACTTGGGAGGTTGGGGCAGGAGAATGGCTTGAAGCCGGGAGATGGAGATTGCAGTGAGCTAAGACTGCACCACTGCACTCCAGCCTCGGTGACAGAGCGATACTCCACCTCAAAAAAAAAAAAAAAAAAAAAAAAAAAGAAAAATATTTTAGATGCTAGGTTTAGTGACTCATGCCTGTAATCCCAGCACTTTGACAGGCCAAGAAAGGATGATTGCTTGGGACCAGGAGTTCCAGTTCAGCCTGGGAATCATAGTAAGACTCCGTCTCTACAAAAGCATTTTAAAAATTAGCGAGGTGTGGCCAGGCGTGGTGGCTCACGCCTGTAATCCCAGCACTTTGGGAGGCTGAGGCAGGTGGATCACCTGAGGTCAGGAGTAACCAGCCTGGCCAGCATGGCAAAACTCCATCTCTACTAAAAATACAAAAATTAGCTGGGCATGGTGGCTCAGGCCTATAATCCCAGCTACTCGGGAGGCTGAGGCAGGAGAATCGCTTGAACCTGGGAGGCAGAGGTTGCAGTGACGCGAGATCGTGCCACTGCACTCCAGCCCAAGCAACAACAGCGAAACTCCATCTCAAACAAAACAAAACAAAACAAAACAAAACAAAACAAAACAAAGCACCAGGTGTGGTAGCATGTGCCTGTAGTCCTGGGTACTCTCAGAGGCTGAGGAAGGAGGATGGCTTGAGTCCAGGAGGTTGAAGCCACAGTGAGCCGTGATTGTGCCACTGTATTTCAGCCTGGGCAACAGAGCGAGACCCTGTCTCTAAAAAAAAAAGTAAAAAGTACTAGGTTTTAGATAGTCTACTGTGGTGAGGTGGTGGATGGCTTAAAGAGGGACAAAACTGGAGGGAGGCAGTGTAGTCAAGAGACTAATGAAATAATCTGATGAAAAGGTGAGAAGGGGACAGGCACGGTGACTCATGCCTGTAATCCCAGCACTTTGGGAGCCTGAGGCTGGTGGATCACGAGGTCAGGAGTTTGAGACCATCCTGGCCAATATGGTGAAACCCCAATCTCTACTAAAAATACAAAAATTAGTTGGGCATGGTGGTGCGTGCCTGTAATCCCAGCTACTCCGGAGGCTGAGGCAGGAGAATTGCTTAAACCTGAGGGGCGGAGATTGCAGTGAGCCGAGATTATGCCACTGCACTCCAGCCTGGGTTACAGAGCCAGACTCTGTCTCAAAAAAAAAAAAAAAAAAAAAATGTGAGAAGGGATTGAACTTGATGAAGCCAGTGATATTCATCTTTGTAAATCCAGTGCCAGCTATAATTTCTAGTATAAGGAATGAGCTAAAATAATATTTACTAATTGAGTTAAATTTATGTTTCCTCTTCTACATTCTAATGAAATCTCCATCTTTTGGCTTTAGAACCACACTTCTAGTGACCATTTTAATGCATACTGGGCTTCTAGACAACGATTCTATAAGTACTTTGTACAAAATATAGCAAAAGTATATATAGTGCTAAATAAAATTAATTAGAAAATCTAACATGATAATAATTCATTCCACAAATATTTATTGCTCTTTCCCACACTTTGCTTTTTTCCTGGACCAAGAGATCTGGATAAGAATATAGATTTTATTTTGTTTATTTATTTTTGTTTGTTTTTTTTTTTGAGTCAGAGTTTTGCTCTGTCACCTAGGCTGGAGTGCAGTGGCGCAATCTCGGCTTACTGCAACCTCCGCCTCCCAGGTTCAAGGGATTCTTGTGCCTCAGCCTCCCAAGTAGCTGGGATTACAGGCATGTGCTTCCATGGCCAGCTAATTTTTTGTATTTTTTTTTTTTTTTTTTTTGAGACGGAGTCTCGCGCTGTGTCACCCAGGCTGGAGTGCAGTGGCGCGATCTCGGCTCACTGCAAGCTCCGCCTCCCAGGTTCACGCCATTCTCCTGCCTCAGCCTCCGAGTAGCTGGGACTACAGGCGCCCGCCACCACGCCCGGCTAGTTTTTTGTATTTTTAGTAGAGACGGGGTTTCACCATGTTAGCCAGGATGGTCTCGATCTCCTGACCTCGTGATCCACCCGCCTCGGCCTCCCAAAGTGCTGGGATTACAGGCTTGAGCCACCGCGCCCGGCCAATTTTTTGTATTTTTAGTAGAGATGGGGTTTCACCATGTTTGCCAGGTTGGTCTCGAACTCCTCAGCTCAGGTGATCTGCCTGCCTCGGCCTCCCAAAGTGCTGGGATTACAAGTTTGAGTCACTGTGTCTGGCTGGAATATAGATTTTAAAGCATTGTTTTCAATCACTGCAACTAAAAATAAAAAAACAAAAAACTGAAGCCAGATGGCCTATCAACTAAGTAATACTCAGTGCAGGAAATAAGCAAATCTGCAGCTGTCATTGCCTATAAAAGATTAAATACCTTGCTGGGTACATGGTATGCACACAATAAATACTTGTTGATTGATCTGTTGCAAGATGTTTTGAAGAGTTCATGCAACTAGTTTAGTGTGAAATTAGAGTTTTATATGAAAGTACAACTGAAGACCAAGGTGTCAAAATGGGGAGAATTAGGAGGAGGCTAGGGTGTGAAGTCAGGAAAAGAACAAAAAATCATACACAGCACTATAACAGGTTAGATTATTATTGTGAACCCTGAAAAATCTAAGACAGGTCTCAGTTAACTTTATTTTGCCAAGGTTGAGAATGCACGCACGTGACACAGCCTCAGGAGGTCCTGACCACATGTGCCCAAGGTGGTCAGAGCACAGTTTGATTTTACACATTTTAGGGAGACATGAGATATCAGTCAACAGATGTAAGATGAACATTGGTTCTGTCCGGAAAAGACAGGACAACTCAAAGCAGGGAGGGGGCTTCCAGGTCATAAGGTAGGTAAGAGACAAATGGTTGCATTCTTTTGAGTTTTCTCTCTCTCTCTCTCTCTCTCCTTCCTTCCTTCCTTCCTTCCTTCCTTCCTTCCTTCCTTCCTTCCTTCCTTCCTTCCTTCCTTCCTCTCTCTTTCTTTTTTTTTGACAGAGTGTCACTCTGTTACCCAGTCTGGAGTGCAGTGGCGCAATCTTGGCTCACTGCAACCTCTGCCTCCCAGGTTCAAACAATTCTCCTGCCTCAGCCTCCCGAGTAGCTGGGATGACAGGTGCATGCCATCATGCCATCTAATTTTTGTATTTTTAGTAGAGATGCGGTTTCGCCATGTTGGCCAGGCTGGTCTTGAACTCCTGACTTCAAGTGATCTGCCTCCCTTGGCCTCCCAAAGTGCTGGGATTATAGGTGTGAGCCATTGCACCCAGCCCTTTTGAGTTTCTGATGAGCCTTTCCAAAGGAGTCAATCAGATACGCATTTATCTCAGTGAGCAGAAGGGTGACTTCAAATAGAATGGGAGGCAGGTTTGCCCTAAGTAGCTCCCATCTTGACTTTTCACTTTAGCTTAGTGATTTTGAGGCCCCAAGATTTATTTTCCTTTTACAAAGCCTTTCCATGAGTATTCCTCTCGCTTCCTCCCACTTCCTCCTGTAGAATCCATTTCTCTAATCATTTGCATGCCCTTCCCAACATGCATCAAGACCTTCAACGCCATATTAGAAGGAAGCAGGGAGAGAAGTCCAGCCCCCTTTGGCAGTTAGCTGAAAAACAGGCTGCTTGTCTACTTAATGAGCATGGGAAATGGGAATCTGAGGACAGAGATAATCATTTTTACAGAAATGCTCCAAGCGAGAGCCACTATAAGGTCATGGAGACAAGGATATAGGTTGGCCCAAGGCTGCAGGCACAAGAGACCCCATAGGACGGAGGTGAAAGTTGGTCCCACGCTAATGCATTTTCATTAGAACAGAAATGAAGGCAAGGTTAGGCATCCATGGAAAGACCGGTTCACTCCACAACCCCAAGGATGGACAGGGGGCCCACTGTTCACTCCAGTATCTCCTCTGTTCTCAAGTGGGTAATTGTGATGAGATGGGACCAAGGTTAAGAGTACACAGTAAGACTGGTTCATTCCAGAACCCGAAGGATGAATAGGGGACACTATTCAGGATAACAGGAAAATAAGAGGGGGCATCTTCTTTTTCCTTTTTTCCTCCTCTGTTCTCTCTTTGCAGGTGGGTAGTCACATCTCCATATCACAGGACATGCCTCTCAGATGCATTCCCAAAAACCAGGAAAACTTTGATTCCCCCAAACCTTAAAATTAAAAAAAAAAACAAAACTAATTTTCCTTTGGAATACTGTTTGGCCTAAAAATAGACTGGGAGAAAATTACAAAAGTCAGCCTTAGAACTCCGTGCCCTTATGCAGGAAATCTTCAAGTTTGCCTCTGCAGTTTTTATAACCATGTCCAACAAGGAGGACAGGGCTAAAAAGAGGAGGGACCAGAGGTAGACTCAACTATTGGCTGCTTCACAAGCTCTCCAGCCCCCTCCAGGTTGCCCTCAGAATACCCTCCCAGGTCACCGCCATTGGTGCAGGAAGCCGGGCACTAGAAGGCAAACTGCCCCAATGGGGTAAATGGGAAAAAAACCCCACATGGCTTGCCCCCTCTGCTACAAGCTTGGGCACTGGAAACAGGACTGCCCTGAGGGCCAAACAGTCCCTGGGGCAGAATCCCAACCCCTGATGACCTTGAGCTGAAGGGGCTCTCTGCTCTGGCTGACTTCCAAATCAGACATCACCATCAAAAAAAGAAAGCCAAGGGAAACTCTGGAGGCAGCAAGTAAAATGATAAATTTTTCTTTTGGGTTCAGGAGCTGCCTACGGCCAGGTGTGGTAGCTCATGCCTGTAATCCCAGCACTTTGGGAGGCCGAGGTGGGCAGATCACCTGAGGTCAGGAGTTCAACAACAGCCTGACCAACACGGCGAAACCCTGTCTCTACTAAAAATACAAAAATTAGTTGGGCATGGTGGTACGTGCCTGAAATCCCAGCTACTCTGGAGGCTGAGACCGGAGAATCGCTTGAACTTGGGAGGCAGAGGTTTGATGAGCTGAGATTGCACTATTGTACTCTAGCCTGGGCAACAAGAGTGAAACTCTATCTCAGAAAGAAAAAAAAAAAAAAAAAAAAAAAAAAAAAAAAAAGCTGTCTACTCTGTGTGCTAATCTTCTCTGAGCAACTTTCCTCCAAATCCTTTTGGGTAATGGGGGCAAATGGTGCCCTTTCTCTCCAAAAGAAAAGATTCACAACCCTTTGTGTCAAGATGGTGCTTGCTTAATATTTACCTGAACTCTAAATTCATGTTTCCTTCTAATAGCCCTATTACTCCTGGGAAAGCTACCTAAATCTTTAACCAATAATTTCAACCTAGATAGTTCTACTTCAGAGGTTTGGAAATAGCCCACACTTATTCAGACAAGTTCTAGAAAAAAAAAACTAACCGAGCAATCTCTTGAGCAGGGGATAACTTCTACCGTATATAGATAACCTCCTTATCTGCTCCCCTTCACAACAGAAATTGCACAGCAACATGTAGTGAAACCATAACCTCCCAACAGAAGGAAAATACTTTTTTTTTTTTTTTTTTTTTTGAGAGAGTCTCGCTCTGTCACCTAGGCTAGAGTGCAGTGGCACAATCTCGGCTCACTGCAGCATCCACTTCCTGGGTTCAAGCAATTCTCCTGCTTCAGCTTTCCAAGTAGCTGGATTACAAGCATGTGCCACCATGCCCAGCTAATTTTTGTATTTTTAGTAGAGACGGGGTTTCACTATGTTGGCCAGGCTGGGTCTCAAACTCCTGACCTCAAGTGATCTGCCCCCCCTTGGCCTCCCAAAGTGCTGGGATTACAGGCGTGAGCCACTGCACCTGGTCAGAAAATGACTCTTGTCTACTTTAAAGGTTATAAAGGTAAAGGTATTTTTGGTAAGGAACATTATAAAGAAAAGATATTTTGTGTGAGAGAGGATCTTGTATGATGCATTCTTGTCCTAAAGTAAAATGACTAGTTGTTTAAATGGGGGAGATGCTTGGGATACGTTAGAGGGTCCAGGCATGTCATGGATGGTCTATGTAAGTTGTAAGAAGATTTGTGAAAGGGAATTTATTTAAAATGTAGTTTTAAAGGGCATTAGGCCTGCTAAATGCTTCATAAACTGCTACTATGACTCTTAACTGTGCAACTTGCCTGCTTTAAAGCTAGGTAAGGCCTGGGGACATACAGAATTAGCCATGCCCCCTAGCTATGCTGCAAAGAGTCAGACCTTATCTGCACTTCTGTCTAGCGTCCTAGGCTCCACATCTGGTACCTACCAGGTTTTTCATCAAAAGTAAAAGTTGCTAAGCATTAACAATGTAACATGTACTTGAGAGTATTGGAAAAACAGTTTTACATGTAAGATGTGTAGGGAAAGTAGAATGTATTTTGGTAAAAGAGTATACGAAGGCATGGGAATGTGGATTTTTTGCTTAGTTTAGAAGGCTAAATGATTGTTTTAAGTTAGATAGAAAAAAGCTGAAGGTTTAAGCAAGTTGTGGAAGGTTTGTGAAAGATTAATCTTGTAAAAGAAATTCTGTGTAAACATATTGGCTAAAAGTAAAGAGGTATTATTCAGTTTATCTGTAAATTAAATATTTGGATAAAAGCACAACAGAGTTTTATTAGAACATTGATCTGGTCTTAAACAAAAAAACTAAAAAATTATAAAATGTTTATGAGAATCTTACTTCATGGTCAAACTGATTAAGATTGGATAGATTTGTCTATTAAGAACTGGGTTTGACATCAATAGTATTAAACAATGATGCAAAGTGGGTCTCTGTTTCTTGTAATCAAACCATTCTAAACTGAAACAACTACTTACAAAGTGTTCCTATAAGCTCAGTGGGACATGTCAATCAAACAAAATATGATAATGATCTTAAATGAACCAACAATAGTGTTGCAGAAATAAAATACAAATATAAGAAAGATGGCCAGGCACAGTGGCTCATGCCTGTAATCTCAGCACATTGAGGGGTCGAGGCAGGAGGATCCTTTGAGGCCAGGAGTTCCAGACTAGCCATAGCAACATAGCAAGACCCTGTTTTTACAAAATTAAAACTTAAAAAATTAGCCAGGCATGGTGGTGCATGCCCGTAGTCCCAGCTATTCTGGAGGCTGAGGAGGGAGGATAGCTTGAGCCCAGGTATGCAAAGCTGCAGTAAGCCATGACCACACCACTGTACTACAGCCTGGCTGACAGAATGAGGCCCTGTCTCAAAAAAAAAAAAAAAAAAAAAAAAAAAAAAAAAAAAAAAAAAAGGAATGAAAGAAATAAGAGGAGACTAGAAGGAAAGAGTTCATTAGAAAAGTTATTAAGATAATTCATAGGAGGGGGTTAAAAGTCTGAATTTTGGCAGTGGAAATGGAAAAGAAAGGAATGAGAAGAGACATTAACAGGAAAGAAGTTATGAAATTTTGGTTAAATAATGGTCTCTAATGATTACCATGAGTGCCTGAAACTCAATGTTTACTGGTTATCTGACAGTCTAAAATTCTAGTTCACATCAATGACAGAAATAAAGGGTGAACAAGATCATGAGTTGAAAAAGTAGAGGAAACCCCAGACATTGCATGGTTTTAGGCTTTAGCCCTACCACTCTCGCGAGCCTCCCGTCTAGGAGAGCCATTAGTGTCTCAGGATGTCATATAATTGAACTCATACTGTATGTAGCCTTTACAGATTGGCTTATTTTACTTAGAAACATGAATCAAAGTTTTTTCCATGTCTTTTTATGGCTTAATATCTTCTTTCTTTTTAGTTTTGAGTAATATTCTATTATCTAGATATAACAGTTTATTTTTCCATTCACTTACTGAAGAACATTTCTGTTGCTTCCAAGTTTTGGCAATTATGAATAAAGCTGCTATAAACATCCATCTGCAGGTTTTATGTGGATAGGAATTTTCAGTTCCTGTGGGTAAATACTAATAAGCATGAATACTGGATTGTATAGTAAGAGTATGTTTAATTTTGTAAGAAACTGACAAATTGTCTTCCAAAATGGTTGTACCATTTTGTGTTTCCACCAGCAATTAATAAGAGCTCCTGTTGCCCCACATCCTCACCAACATTTGGTGTTGCCAGTGTTTCTTACAACATCCTTGTAAAAGTAACTAGTAAAGTTTTGCTGTGGGTTTTTTTTTTTTTTTCCCATAGGGTCTTGCTCTGTCACCCAGGCTGCACCACAGGTATGCCACCATGACTATTTTTTTCTTTTTTCTCTTTCTCTTTTTTTTTTTTTTTTTTTTTTGAGACAGTCTCACTCTGTCACCCACGCTGGAGTGCAATGGTGTGATCTTGCTCACTGCAACCTCTGCCTCCCAGATTCAAGTGATTCTCCTGCCTCAGCCTCCCGAGTAGCTGGGATTACAGGCCTGTACCACCATGCCTGGCTAATTTGGTATTTCTAGGAGAGAGGGGGTTTCACCATGTTGGCCAGGCTGGTCTCAAATGCCTGACCTGACAAGATCCACCCACCTGAGCCTCCCAAAGTGTTGGGATTACAGGCGTGAGCCACCGTGCCCAGTGTATTATTATTATTATTTTGGTAAATAAAACGGGGTCTTGCTTTGTTGCCTATTGCCCAGGCTGGTCTTCAACTCCTGGGCTCAAGTGATCCTCCCACGTCATCCTGCCAAAGTGCTGGGATTACAGGCATGAGCCACTGCATCTGGCTGCTGTTTTAACCTAAGAAGTGAAGAAATTCTTTACCTAAGGAAATCCTAAAACCACTCACTAAGTAGTAGAATTAAAATGGGATAAGGCACCAAGCTTGATCAGTCAGTAATAAAGCTATAGGGCCCATGATCTGGCAGTGATACAGCAATTCCAGTTTATAGTAAAGATCAGAAAGAATAGATGACCTTATGAAACTATAAGTTTGTATAACAGGTTTAGCAATTAATAATTAATAAAGTATACACTTCTCCTGCAGTCTGCAATGGACTCCCCAGCAGGTGGCGGTAGATTGCAACTGGGCCTTGAAATTGCCTGAGATTTTCATTTCTGGCCTTGTACTAATAAAACATTTGCCTGGCATCTAAATGTTCTTATTTTTTATTTATTTATTTTTTAAGACGAAGTCTCCCTCTCTTGCCCAGGATGAAGTGCAGTGATGAGATCATAGTTCACTGCAGCTCAAGTAATCCTCCCCGCTCAGCATCCTAAGTAGCTGGGAGTACAGGTGTGCACCACTGCACTTGGCTAATTTTTTTTTTTTTTTTTTTTTGGAGAAATGAGGTCTTGCTATAAAGTTTCAACATGACTTTTGAAAGCCTCATTTCCCCCCCTTTTTTTTTTTTTTTGAGATGGAGTCTTGCTTTGTTGCCCAGGCTGGAGTGCAGTGGTGTGATCCCGGCTCACTGCAAGCTCTGCCTCTCGGGTTCAAGCGATTCTCCTGCCTCAGCCTCCCGAGTAGCTGGGACTATAGGGCTGTGCCACCGGGCCCAGCTAATTTTTATTTATTTTTATTTTTTCTATTTTTAGTAGAGACGGCGTTTCGCCATGTTGGCCAGGCTGGTCTGCAACTCCTGACCTCAGGCAATCTGTCCACCTTGGCCTCCCAAAGTGCTGGGATTACAGGTGTGAACCACAGCGCCTGGCTGAAAGCCTCATTTCTTAAAAGAAAATTAACAATGAACTTCATTAAAATAGCTGAATTTTTAAACTCATCATCTTGTTCACCATTTATTTCTGTCATGGGTATGGACCAGAATTTTAGAGTGTCAAATAATCAGTAAATATTGAGTTCTACATGCACATGCTAATTATTAGACCATTATGTAACCAAAATTTCATAACTTTTTTCCTTACGTGTATTCTCATTCCTTTCTTTTCCATTTCCACCGTCAAAAATCCAAATCCAGACTTTTAGCCCCCTCTTATGAATTATCCTTTTTTTTTTTTTTTGTAAGACGGAGTCTTGCTCTGCTGCTGAGTGCAGGGGCGCCGTCTCTGGCTCACTGCAATCTCCGCCGTTCTCCTGCCTCAGACTCCTGAGTAGCTGGGACTACAGGCGCCCGCCACCACGCCCAGCTAACTTTTGGCATTTTAGTTTCATCGTGTTAGCCAGGATGGTCTATATTTCCTGACCTCGAGATCCGCCCGCCTCGGCCTCCCAAAGTGCTGGGATTACAGGCCTGAGCCACCGTGCCCGGCCGAATTATTTTAGTAACTTTTCTAATGCTCTCTGCTTCTAGTCTCTCATTTCAATTAGTTGTAAACACCATGGGAAGAGTAAACTTTCTGATAAATATTTTCTTTAATTTTATTCTTCTTTCAAAATAGTCAATGCTCAGTTTCCTTTTTTAAACAAAATTTAATCAATTAATTTTGAGGTGGAGTCTCTCTGTCTCCCTGGCTGGAGTGCAGTGGCATGATCTTGGCTCACTGCAACCTCCGCCTCCCAGGTTCAAGCGATTTTTCTGCCTCAGCCTCCCAAGTAGGTGGGATGACACGTGCGTGCCACCATGCCTGGCTGAGTTTTGTATTTTTAGTAGAGATGGGGCTTGGTCATGTTGGCCAGACTGGTCTCAAACTCCTAACCTCAGGTGATCTGCCCGTCTCAGCCTCCCAAAATGTTGGGATTACAGGCATGAGCCACCACGCCTGGCCTCTTTATTTCTTTTTAGTTTCTGTTTTTGAGACAAAGTCTCACTCTGTCACCCAGGCTGGAGTGCGGTGGCACGATCTTGGCTCACTGCAACCTCCACCTCCCAGGTTCAAGCAATTCTCCCACCTCAACCTCCCGAGTAGTTGGAACTGCAGGTGCATACCACCATGCCCAGCTAATTTTTGTATTATTTGGTAGAGACAGGGTTTCACCACGTTGTCCAGGCTGGTCTTGAAATCCTGACCTCAAGTGATCTGCCCATCTCAGCCTCCCAAAGTAAGGGGATTACAGGCATGAGCCACCACACCTGGCCAGTGCTCAGTTTCAATTCTTCAGTTCATTCCCAGGTCACAAGACAAATTCCACAGTGGAATTAAAGGCTTTCCTCCATCTGACCTCAACTGACCTCTTCCATTTTGTCTTTAGTGCCTTCATTTAAAGTTATCCACTCACTGAACATACTAGTCTTTCTGCCTTGGCTCAAATTGTTATACTCTTGAATGTGTTGAACTCTCTCTCCTCTTCTCTGACCATCTTAATTCTTATATATCCTTCAGAAACTATCTAGTTCAAACTCTTTTCCAGGCTGGGCAAGATGGCTTTTGCATATAATCCCAGCACTTTGGGAAGCTGAGGCGGGTGGATCGCTTGAGCTCAGTAGTCGGAGACCAGCCTATGCAACATGGCAAGACTCCATCTCTACAAAAAAAATACAAAAATTAGCCAGGTGTATGGCTGTACCAGTAGTCCCAGATACTTGGAAGGCTGATGTGCAAGGATCACTTGAGCCTGGGAGATCAAGGCTGCAGTGAGCTGGGATCACACCACTGCCCTCCAGCCTAGGCAACAGCGTGAGACTCTGTCTCAAAAAACAATCACCAAGCAACCACAAAAAAACACCCCCCACACAAAAACAACAAATTCCATTTCCATAAGGAGTCACTGACCATCCCAATTCTCATTATTCACTCATTCAACAAATACATAAAGCCTATCATATCCAGCTACTATTAGGCAAGGGAATACAACCATGAAAATGATGTAGTCTCTTCCTTCAAAGGGTCTGCAGTTTCTGAGGAAAGGTTAATTATAATACAAAAATAAGTGACATGATAAAATATACAGTAATAGCATACAGGAACCCCTATCTCTTATTGGGTGTGGTGAACAGGAAAGTTTTTCCAAGTCCTGAAAGATGAATAGAGTTAGCTGGCAAAGAGGAGACAAGGGTATTTCAAAATGAGGAAAAGAACATGATTAGAAGCAGAGAAGCATAAGAAAGCACTTTGAGGCCAGGTGCAGTGGCTCACGCCTGCTAATCCCAGGACTTTGGGAGGCCGAGGCAGGCGGATCACGAGGTCAGGAGATCGAGACCATCCCGGCTAACACGGTGAAACCCTGTCTCTACTAAAAATACAAAAAATTAGCCAGGCATGGTGGCGGGCACCTGTAGTCCCAGCTACTCGGGAGGCTGAGGCAGGAGAATGGCGTGAACCCGGGAGGCAGAGCTTGCAGTGAGCCGAGATCGCGCCACTGCACTCCAGCCTGGGTGACAGAGCAAGACTCCATCTCAAAAAACAAAAACAAACACAAAAAAACTTTGAATCTGAAGACCAAAATTAAAGCAAAATAAAACAAGCATTCTAAACACTTAAGAAGTTTCTAAATGCACACTCTTAAACTCTGTACTTAAGCTGGGCAATGAGTTGGTTAAATCTGTATTTTGTTTGTATTTTTTTAGAAACAAGGTCTCACTCTGTTGCCTAGGCTGCAGTGCAGTGGTGTGATCTTGGCTCACAGCAGCCTTGAACTCTTGGGCTCAAGTGATCCTCCCTCCTCAGCCTCTGGAGTAGTTGGGACCACAGGCACACACCACTGTGCCTGGATAATTTTTAAATTTTTTTGTTTCTTTGTTTTATAGAGACAGGGCCTTGCTTTGTTGCCATGGCTGGTCTCAAACTCCTGGCCTCGAGGGATCCTCCTGCCTGGGCCCCTCAAGATGCTGGGATTACAGGCATGAGCCATGTGCCTGGCTATCTTTCTGATATTTGTATTTTATCTCTGCAACACTATTGGTGGTTCATTTCAGATCATTATCATATTTCATTTGGTTGAAATGTCCCACTGAGCCCATAGGAACACTTTCTAAGTAGTTGTTTCAATTTAGAATGGTTTGTTTGCAAGAAACAGACTTGGGGTTTACAACAAGGAACATTAATCTCAAACAAGATCAGTAACATGGTTGGGCATCCCTCAGTGAACCTGCTTCTGGACTCAGGGCAGCTTTGTCATCTCAGTATAGGTGATCTTCAACAGTCATTCTTGTCTAGTCGTTTGTCGTTAATTTGGCTCAGCTCCATTCCATGTATCTATATCCTCTGTACTACTACCAGCTGGTAATTTCACTTGAGCCTCTCATTGTTCAGTCAGGCCACACATCAGAAGTTGCTGGCCAATTGAGAGCTCCCTCCCCACCTTGTGCCAGGTGACTATTCTTGGCCAAATTAGCTGGAGATGGGAGACCAGGTGAAGTCCACTGCACAACCTGCAGAAGATTTACATAGGAGTAGACTCCCTGATACAGGAGGGAAAGTGGATCCAGAGAGAGAGAGGGAGAAAGAAAGAGGGAGAGAGAAGAGACAGAGAGGAAAGCCCAATTAATATTTGCTCATCAAGTAACATAAAGTTCTTATGTAAAACCAACTTTTTAGACAGCTCACTTCATGCTACTGGCCGTCTTCAAATCTACCTAACCTTTGTATTTATGCTTAAAAATTGTTTTTTAAAGAAAGAATAATCCAGCCAGGTGTAGTGGCTCATGCCTGTAATCCCAAAGTTTTGGGAGGCTGCGATGGGAGATCGCTTAAGCCCAGGAGTTCAAGACCAGCCTGGGCAACATAATGAGACCCCTGTCTTTACACACACACACACAAACACACACACACAGATTAGCCAAATGTGGTGGTATGTGCCTGTAGTCCTAGTTATTAGGGAAGCTGAGGTGGGAGGATTACTTCAGACTAGGAATTCAAGGTTACAGTGAACTCTGATTGTGCCTCTGCACTCCAACCTGAGCAACAGAATGAGACCTTGTCTCTCTCTAAAAAAAAAAAAAAAAGGCCGGGCGCGGTGGCTCACGCCTGTAATCCCAGCACTTTGGGAGGCCAAGACGGGCGGATCACGAGGTCAGGAGATCGAGACCATCCTGGCTAACACGGTGAAACCCCGTCTCTACTAAAAATACAAAAAATTAGCCGCGTGCAGTGGTGGGCGCCTGTAGTCCCAGCTACTCGGGAGGCTGAGGCAGGAGAATGGCATGAACCCGGGAGGCGGAGCTTGCAGTGAGCCAAGATTGTGCCACTGCACTCTAGCCTGGGCGACAGAGCAAGACTCCGTCTCAAAAAAAAAAAAAAAAAAAAAAAAAAGAAGAAAAAAAGAATAATTCATAAGGCTTATGTCACTAGTCTTCAAGAGTACAGAAATAAAGTGAAGAGCAAGTTTAGATTAAGCTACAATTGCTTGTAATTAAGACCTAAAAGTTACAGAAGTTACTTTTCTGTGTATTTCTCAGAGTTTATTGATTTATTATTTTAGAGGTGAGGTCTCACTCTGTGGCCCAGGCTGGAAAAGGTTTATATTATGCCCCAACATGCATGGTTAAGCTCTAAGAGGGAGATAGGGTTTGCAGCATTTCCCAAATGATTTTTGATCACAGAAACCTTTTTCTTCTGTGGGGCTTCTTGAGGGAACATGATTTGAGACAGTCTAGATCTGCTGAACATGGTACAGCAATTACATAAAGAGAAAAGGCCATGTGTAAGGCATATGGTCCGCATACTATGGGCCTGGTACTGGATGGTGGAACTGAACCACAGAGCTTTGCCTGTCTTTGAAATAGGTAGGATCCCAGAAAGGTGTATTCATGACTTTCTGAAAAAACATTTGGAAAATTGCTGGGGTCATTCAATCTTTCAGAACAACTGGCACTAATGGGTATGCTTATTTTGAGATATATCTGTATATAATAGTTTACAGTCTGTGTTTCTTAAATCTGTAGGTAATCTCTGGACTACATAATGAAGAATGATATGGAAGTGTCACAGCAAACCCTTGGCCATGGAAAATTATAATCAAGTCTCATAGAAAAACGGGGCAGCTGTTACTTTTGATTGGTGCCTTCAGAGAGGCAGGCAAATGGAGGCCCATTGTGTTCCTGATGCCGGATGAATGTCTTGCAGCTGGCTGTCTGCCGGACTCCCAAATCAGTCGTTCTTTTCCAAGAGAACTGTTGATGTACTCGGTCTCAGGAGAAGTTAAAATGCTTGGCAGTTCACTCAGACCTTCCTCTTGCTCTGTATACTTGTGTAAATGTCAGTCACCTTGAAAGGGAGCTCATCTGTTATCAACATTGGAATTGTGGGCTGGTTACATTTCTCCCACCACCTTTGTCTTTTTTCTCAAGTTGTTCCTGGCAAGTATTCAGACTTTTATAAATTGCTTTTCACACTGAAGACAAATTTTGTTTTTCTTCAAATTGCTCTTTTCACTGTCAGGTGCTGGAAATCAGAGAAGGAAAGATACAGTAGCTGGTAAAATAGCAGTAGCTACTATGGGCTGGTTACAGAGCACCATCCTGGGAGACTTTATGATCTGATGAGCAAGAGAGACAAAAATGAAAGAACAAAAACAGAAAAGTACAATATAAGCATTTGACATATAAATTATGTGCAATATATAATTCTATATGGGATCTGAAATAGGACAAAATAAATTAATTTGTTCAATAAGTATTTTTGAGTGTTTAGTATGTGCCATGTACTAGGGATGTATTAATGAACAAGATACAATCACTACGTGGGAAGCAGCTCAGAGGCTAGAAGAGGGACACTGACCTCTTCTAGCCACAAACAAGTTGGGTACTAAAGCTTAAGCTGTGGAATATACTCTCACAAATGAGAGAATATCAAGTCTCCTGAGGGGTAGGAGGAACCACTGGGGGGAAGTAGGTACGTATATACCATATTTGGTTTACGCATTTATTTGCTGATGGATATTTGAGTTGTTTGTACCTTTTTGGCCATTGTAAATAGTGCTGCTATGAACATGCGCATATAAGTATTTGTTTAAATACCTACTTTCAGGCTGGCACAGTGGCTCACACCTGTAATCCCAGCATTTTGGAAGGCCATGTCAGGAGGACTGCTGAGGTTAGGAGTTAGAGATAAGCTTGAGTAACATAGTGAGATCTCCCCACCCACACACACACCCATTCTAAACAATTAAAAAAATTAGTAAGACATGGTGGCATGTGCCTGTAGTCCCAGCTACTCAAGAGGCTTAGGTGGGAGGATCGCCTGAGCCCAGAAGTTCAAGGCTGCAGTGAACTATGATCATACCACTGAACCCCAGGCTGGGCAACAGAGCAAGATCCTGCCTCATTTAATAAATAAATAAATACCCATTTTCGAGTCTTTTAATATATACCTAGCAGTTGGACTTGGGGTTATACGGTAATTCTATGCTTAACTTTTTGAGGAACCATCACACTGCTTTCCACAGTGGCTGCACCATTTTACATTCCCACCAGCAATGTACAAGAGTTTCAATTTCTCCATGTCCTTGCTAATACTTGTTATTTAAAAAAAACTGTAACCATCCTAATGGATATGAAGTGGTATCTCACTGTTTTTTTTTTTTTTTTTTTTTTGAGACAGAGTCTCACTCTGTTGCCAAGGCTGGAGTACAGAGGTGCGATCTCGGCTCACTGCAACCTCAACTTCCCGGGTTCAAGAGATTCTCCTGCCTCAGCCTCCTGAGTAGCTGGGATTACGGGCATGCACCATCAAACCCAGCTAATTTTGTATTTTTAGTAGAGATGGAGTTTCACCATGTTGGCCAGGCTGGTCTTGAACTCCTGACCTCAAGTGATCCACCTGCCTTGGCCTCCCTAAGTGCTGGAATTACAGGTATGAGTCACCGTGCCCAGCCTCACTGTGGTTTTCATTTGCCTGTCCCTAATGACTAAAGATATTGAACATCTTTTCATGTGCTTGTTGGTCATTTGTACACCCTCTTTGGAAAATGTCTGTTCAAGACCTTTGACCATTTTAAAATTGGGGGGTTTGTCTTTTTGTTGTTGAGTTGTAAGAGTTCTTTCTATATTCTGCAGAGTAGATCCTAATTAGATATATAATTTGTAAATACTTTCATTCTGTAGGTTGTTGTCTTAGTTTGTTTGTGCTGCTATAACAGAATATCTAAGAATGATTCATTTATAACAAACAAATTTATTGGCTCACAGTTCCAGAGCCCAGAAGTCCAAGATCAAGGCACTAACATCTGGTGAGGGCCTTCTTTCTGCATCACATGGTGGAAGGCCACCACACCCAGCTAATTTTTTTGTATTTTTAGTAGAGATGGAGTTTCACTATGTGTTAGCCAGGATGGTCTCGATCTCCTGACCTCGTGATCTGCCCGCCTTGGCCTCCCAAAGTGCTGGGATTACAGGCGTGAGCCATCGCACCCAGCCTACCTCATCTATTTTTGACAAGCTAATGACCTCATTGAGACAACAGAAACCATCAGAGAGGAACTCCCTCATTTTCCACATAGTATATCCTCATCTGCATTTGTACCCATGGACTCTTTCTTCTCCTGGTTACCAGAGAGTAGGTGTTTCTTTTAGCAAAGGTTACTCTTTATTTGGCCACCAGGTACCACTTCTACCTATTAAACACTTTGCTGTCTCAGATGTCCCCTCTGTCTCTTCATCATCATGGTTACTCTCCTCATTACTTTGTTCCCATAATTCTACACACTGTTATCCCTCATGTTAAAAACACTATTTCTTGACCTGACAGGCTTCCTCCAACAAGCATCACATTTCTTTGTTCTATGCAACAAAAGTTTGTGGTATTTTTTGCAATTTTATAACTTTATTTGATGTGTTTGATGATCAGTGGTTAGTTGTCCATACTGACTGTAGATTTTTCAAAGTGGTAACATGTACATAGGTAACCAAAAGTATAGAGCTCGTTTGGTGAATCTTCATCTTCATTACGTTCCGGGACAACTGCACGTGGATACGGTATGGGACATTACTTATTCCTTCGGCCCAGACAGCTTTGTTGAGCCTGGTATCAATGTGCACATCTGGAACTCTCATATCCTTCATGGCAAATTTCTGGATCTCTTTGAGTGGAGGGGCATGCTTCTTTTTTTCTTTCTTTTTTTTGAGACGGAGTCTCGCTCTGTCGCCTAGGCTGGAGTGCAGTGGCCCGATCTCAGCTCACTGCAACCTCTGCCTCCTGGGTTCAAGCGATTCTCCTGCTTCAGCCTCCCGAGTAGCTGGGATTACAGGCCCTCAGCACTACGCCCGGCTAATTTTTGTATTTTTAGTAGAGACGGGTTTTCACCATGTTGGCCAGGCTGGTCTCGAACTCCTGACCTTCTGATCCGCCTGCCTCGGCTTCCCAAAGTGTTGGGATTATAGGCGTGAGCCACCGCGCCCGGCCGAGGGGCACGCTTCTTGAAGTCCACTCCATGGATGTGTTTGTGAATGCTGATGGTGTATTCTCGGGTCACCACCTCGTTGATGGCAGAACTGCCCTTTTTCTTCTTGCCACCCTTCTTTGCAGGAGCCATTCTGCCAGGCCCAAACTGGAAAGGAAGGCAACAAAAGTTTTTTGAA
Organism: Macaca thibetana thibetana; assembly: GCF_024542745.1. NCBI lineage: Eukaryota > Metazoa > Chordata > Mammalia > Primates > Cercopithecidae > Macaca > Macaca thibetana. The sequence continues at coordinate 50,583,253 of NC_065585.1, forward strand.
AAGTTATTTATACAACTTTTCTCTACTCCTCGGTTCTTATTTACCCGTAAAAATTCTATTTTTGCTGGGTGCGGTTGGCTCACACCTCTAATTCCAGCACTTTGGGATGTCGAGGCGGGTGGATCATGAGGTCAGGAGATTGAGACCATCCTGGCTAACACGGTGAAACCTCCTCTCTACTGAAAATACAAAAAATTAGCCAGGCATGGTGGTGGGCACTGTCTGAGGTCAGGAGTTCAAGATCAGCCTGGCTAAAATTGAAACCCCATCTCTACTAAAAATACAAAAATTAGCTGGGCATGGTAGTGCACGACTGTAGTCCCAGCTACTCAAGAGGCTGAGTCAGGAAAATTGCTTCAACCAGGGAGGCAGAGGGTGCATTGAGCACCCTCATTGCTCAGGTGGTGGGTGCACCAAAACCTCAGAAATCACCACTAAAGAACTTTTCCATGCAACCAAACACCACCTGTTCCCTCAAAACTATTGAAATAAAAATAAAAATAAAAATGTAAAAACAAAAGGGTATCAAAGCTAAGAAAATCAGACTGTAAAATGACAACAATAAAAGCACTATATAGTACATTGGTTAAGGCAGAGCTTAGGGGAAAATTCATATACATAAATACATATAGTAATAAATAAAAATATGAATAAAAATAAACATCAGTGGTAGAAATTAGAAAGAGAACAGCATATAAGCCTAAACACAGAAGAAGGGGCGGGGCAGGGTAGCTCACGCCTATAATTGCAGCACTTTGGGAGGCTGAGGCAGGAGGATTGCTTGAAACCAAGAGTTTGAGACCAGCCTGGGCAACAAAGCAAGACCCTGTTTCTAAAGAAAAAAAAAGCAAGAATCAGAAAACAGAAAAATATTAGAAACAACAAATATCAATGCAACAACAAATAATAAAAGATAAACTATAGCTAGCTAATAGAGGAAACTGGATGGCTGAGGAAGGATGTGGATAGGAGATTTACTTTAGAAACTCATTTATTATTAAATATTTCAGACATACCAGAAGGTACAAACAATAATGTAAGGCATGCTTGTGAAATGAACACTAACCTAAATAATAAAACATTACCAAGGCATGTGAAGCCTTTTTGTTCTTCTCCATTACATCTCCCTCCAGTTCACCACTACCTTGAAATTTTAGTCATTCCAATGCATGACTTTATAATTTCATGACATATGTACACTCCTAAACATTTATATTCTTTCCCACGTTAATTATATAAATGTTATTTTACATTATATATTTTTTATTTCCTTTTCTAAGAGATGGGTGTCCCCACTGGCTGCCAACTCCTGGGCTTAAGAGATTCTCCTGTCTCAGCTTCCCCGAGAAGTTGGGACCACAGGAACACGCCACCGCACCCGGCTTGCGATGAGGTGTGTTAAACTTGTTTTGTTTAGGTTTTTGTCTTTTTTGTTTTTCCTTTTTGTGAAGAACGGGGACTCGCTATATTGCCAGTTCTCCAGCTCCTGGGCTCAAGCGATCCTCCCGCCTCATCCTCCCTAAGTGCTGGGATTACAGGCGTGAGCCAACGCGCCCGCTAACCCTGTTTTTTGGGATTTTTCATGCTAGTAAATATAGTACTAGTTCATTCTTCGTACCTGCTATATACTATTATATAAATACGCCACTGTTTAGTTATTACTTCTGTCAATGGCACTTATGTTTCCTGTTCTTTTGCAACTTACGAAGTTTGCTATGAATATTCTTGTATTTGTAGATACGTGGGCGAGAATTTTCCTAGAAGAGGGGTAGGCACGTGTAATTTTACAAGCTATTTCCTAGTTGCTCTGCTAAGGGTTTGTGCCATTTAGACTACCAAACCGCCGTGTTTATCTCGTTGCTCAAAAGCTCAACACTCGACACGAGAGGCTTACTTTTCATTCTGCCTCCTGTTTTATTGTTCCTGGTACTTCACGTTATACAATTCCTCGATTTTTATTTCAATTACTCCTCACAATCAGCCTGTGGGTTAAGTACGATTTTTCACATTTTACAGATAAGAAAACAAAGAATCTCTTCATTTGTTGAGACAACAGTTTTTCTTCTATTTAAATCAATGTCTTACTTTTCAACCTCGCTCACTGTTATCTTTTTGCTCCCAGCGCTGGAAAAAGTGGGACATCCCCTTCGGTGGGTGTACGGGGTTGGTATCCAAAGTTGGCAGCTTTCCCTCCCCTTCCTCCACCCTCTCCAAAACCCCGTCTCCGCGCTTCACCACCCGGGGACAGCTGTGGCTCTGTAAAGCGGCGGAACGACAGGGTTTGAACCACTGGAGACCCCGTAGTTCCCATCTCGCTTTCCTCTGCCCCCCTCTGCGTCTGGGGGCGCCCTCCGCCGCGCTGGAAAAGGCGGGGCCGGCAACTTTGGGCAACAAGATGCGTTGGGATAGGCCGAGGTTTGCGGCGCTAGTGCTCTGGTCACCGGAAGTGCCGCTGTTTCTCCCTCTCCTGAGCCGCTGTGGCCGAGGCTGGAGCGCTGCCCCGGAAGTTCTCCCCCCTGTTCCCCGCCCGCGGCAAACATGGCGGTGGACTCGGCGATGGAGCTGCTATTTTTAGATACTTTTAAACACCCGAGCGCTGAGGTAAGGCTTGGCGACTTGATTCTGACGCTGCTTCTCGACTTGGGACCTTTACAAAAAAACCGTTGGGCGTCCTCGACTTTTCCCTCTGCAGATTACTTCTTTAATTTCTCGCTTACACACAGACACCCTCCCCCGAGCGGTGTGAGCATCGCGTCTGAGGGAGGGCTGCAGCAGCCTCTTCATTTCCTTGCTTTAACTTGGACCTTCCGTGTCTTTGGTCGAGTTGGCTTTTCTGCTTGCATGGCTTTATTTTTTGTTTTTCCTATCAGGTTTGGGCCGTGAGAAGGATCAGGGTTCTCAGGTTTACCTCAGATGGCATTTGGGAGGGGTCTTGATTTGACAGTAGTGTTTGACAGTAGTGCCGGAGTCTGAGCAGCTTACGTTGGCTTCGTGGTTTCCGAATCACGATGTTTCTAAACCCTTTCTCTTTGGCTCCTTTTCTGTCGGGAGTTATGTTCCCCAGTTGTGACACTCATTCGGTTTAGGATTACGGTGCTCTCTAATTTGGCCTGAAACTTTAATACTTGTCTCTCGGAAAGATTTCACACATTAGGAATGAGATGCATTCACGGAGAATACTTGCGAAGAGGGGAGCATTGAGAGAAGTATAGTTAAACTCATCAGCAGACATGTCTTTTGAGGGCGGGGGCGGAATGTTGTGGAGTAATATTTCTGTACAAAATTATTTGAACGCCCCTGAATGTACAATTGACCCAGCAATATGTAAATTAAACATAGCTGGTTAACTAAAGATTCCTGAAAGCAGACCAAAAATGAACTCGAATGAAGTCTACGGAGAAATTGTTCCCCCCCCCCAAAAAAAAGTGGACTTCACATTTCTCTGTCTTAATGTAAGCTTAATCAATTTACAGAACTGTTCTTTCTTTGGATATTATTTTTTTCCTTTTATTTGTGTCAAGTGTGTTCTTGTATCAAGCTTTTTGAGGATACATATAATTTCTTTTCTTCTCAGTTGTATCTCCAGTGCCTCTGTTAGCAAAACGTAGGTGCTCAATAAATATTTGAATGGAAAATGTTTAAAATGTTCTTTCTTTTGCAAGATAGTAATGATAGTGGGTAGTGGTTGTATCATAATGCTTTACCTGGCAAAATAGAAAGTTGACAGCTGTGATCTAATTTAACGAATGGTTTATAGGTTTATAAAAGTCAAAATTTGGAGAACTTCGAGTTAGCATTTCTTACTGACAATAAATTTATGGTCTCACATTTCATGTGGGTCAGTGTCAGTTAGCACTGTTTGTTCAATGACTATATCTCTCTGACATTCCAGCCAAGATTTAGAAAACCCTCAATGGAGACAGTAGTTGGATCAGATCAAACTTATCATGTGTATAGAAATAGAGGACAGTTAAATTTGAAGGAGCCTGGCGCAGTGGCTCATGCCTGTAATCTCAGCGTTTTGGGAGGCGGAAGCAGAAGGATTGTTTGAGTCCAGGAGTTTGAGATCACCCTGGGCAACATAGTGGAATCCCCGTCTCTACAAAAGAAAATTAACTAGCTGTGGTGGCTTGATGCTGTTGCCCCAACTACTCAGAAGGCTGAAGTGGAAGGATCACTTGAGCCTGGGAGGTCGAGGCTGCCGTGAGCTAAGATCACACCACTGTGCTCCAGCCGGAGCAACAGAGTGAGACCCTGTTTCGAAAGAAAGAAAGAGAAAGAGAAAGAGAAAGAGAAAAAAAAGAGAAAGAGGCATATGATGAATTAGTTTAGTACTATTCTAGTTTAGGAAAATTGGCCTTCATTAGTTTATCATATATTTAATCTATTCTTTTATTCATTCTTAGGTAAACATTGAGTACCTTGAGCGCATAGGGCAGATGGTAAATGCCTTCTTCTGGGGTGATTGGGGAAGGCTTAGTAGAGATCACATTTGAATCAAGTCTTGAAGGAGGAAGTAGGGGTTTGTGGGTGATATGAAATATTGAAATGTTTGTTTTCAAGAAGTTATAACCCAGTGTTGGAGATTAGATCCACAAAATTGTGATTTGAGTTAGAATGTGATGATTGCATAAAGAAACACAGTGTGAATTCATTGGGGTTTATCATCTTTGTTTACAAAATGCCCATCAGTAGCTGACATATTAGAACTAGCTGTCTTTGTGGGTATAAATAAAGGATACATGATTTCAGAGGAGGCAGAGATAACTTTTCATTTGAGAGTATCAGGAAAGACTTCATCAAGGTGTTTGGCTTATGAACTTGGTCTTTGGTGAAAGGGGCAATATTTCATGGTTGTAGTTAGGAAAGGAGGGCATTCTACTGGAGTAGTCAGTCATCTGTTAGGATATGCTTGAAGTAGGAGTGTGAAGTGGCACCCAAGGCAGTTCAGAGACAGATCATGGAGCTCCTTGAATGCTCAACAAAAAATTACGGACTTTAGGCCAGGCGCGGTGGCTCAAGCTTGTAATCCTAGCACTTTGGGAGGCTGAGGCGGGTGGATTGCCTGACGTCAGGAGTTTGAGACCAGCCTGGGTAACACGGTGATACCCGTCTCTACTAAAATACAAAAAATTAGCCGGGCATGGCGGTGTGCGTCTGTAGCCCCAGCTACTCAGGAGGCTGAGGCAGGAGAATTGCTAGAACCCGGGAGATGGAGGTTGCTGTGAGCCAAGATCGCGCCACTGCACTCCAGCCTGCACGACAGAGCAAGACTCTGTCTCTTAAAAAAAAAAAAAAAAAAAACGGACTTTTTTTTGTAGGAAATGGGTAGTTTTTGAGCAGGCAAATCATACAATTAGTAAGATACATTGGGTAGATTACTTGATCAATAATGCTTAAAATGGTTCAGAGAAAATAGACGTAAGGTGACAAAATCAGGGAGAAAAAGTGAGATGTTATGAAAACCTGAGTTAGCCAATGGGCAGCAATCATTGTTTAACATTTATTGAATGCCTAATTTGTGCCAGACACAGTGGGCTTTGATAACTTAAGTAAATCATCTCTGGTCCTTCCATCAGTTTTTCTTCTTTTTTTTTTTTTTTGAGACTAGGTCTTGCTCTGTCACCCAAACTGGAGTGCAGTGCTGCGATCACGGCTTACTGCAATTTCTGCCACCGGGGCTCAATCGATCCTTCCATCTCTGCCTCCCGAGTAGCTGGGACTACAGTTGTGCACCAACACGCCTGGCTAATTTTTTAGTTTTTTTTGTGGAGGTGGTGTTTTGCCATGTTGCCCAGGCTGGTCTTGAATTCCTGAGCTCAAGCGATTCTCCCACCTCAGCCTCCCAAAGTGCAAAGATTACAGGCGTGAGCCACTGCGGGGCCCACGCTGAGTTTTCAAAGGTAGTCATCTATATTTTGTAGATAAGGAAACTGAGCTTGAGAGATTAGGTGACTTTACTAAAATAACATAGCTAGATTAAGATCCACCATCACACATTTTTCTGGCTCTAAATCAGTGCTATGCTATGTCCCAGTGGAACTACATAGGAGAGGATTTATACATCTTTTGGATATATACAGATTTTGAGTATAGAATTGACAGGATGGCAACTGATTGTGTGAAGGAGATAGGGTAGTTAAAAATGGTAGAATTCTAGTTTTAGAGACAGGAGAACTAGTGGGACTAATGATGGTAAGAGTGTGGAAGTGAGTTTGATGGGAATGGGATAATTAGCCAGATTACTTTGCCCCATAGGAAGCTGAGAATCTGTTTAACAATTATTTATGAAAAACACTTTTGGAGGTGAGGGTATGGCTTTAGGAGGGGCAATACAAGTCAGAACAAAACCCATTGCCCTTGATTTCAAAGGAATTTGTAATACGGTAGAGAAGAGACATTTATTAGTTTCACACAGGGAGTCCTTATTGCCAGCTACCATTAACAGCTCTTTTTTTGGTATTGTACTTATTTTACCAATAATTTCCTCTTCCCCACGTAAAGAACTGATACACATTTATAAGGCCAATCTACTGAGTTCAGAAGACAAGCAGTTAAACTTATTAAAAGACAATTTCATTGTGAGGGAATAGTGTTCCTGTGAATGAAAAAACACTTAACATTACAAATCAAGAATGCAAGATAAGCCAGGTGTCGTGACATGTGTGCCTGTAGCCCCAGCCTGAGAGGCTGAAGTGGGAGGATCGCTTGAGCCCAGGAGTTGGAGGACAGCCTGGGCAACATAGCAAACGCGGTGGCTCATGCCTGTAATCCCAGCAATTTGGGAGGCCGAGGTGGGTGGATTACAAGGTCAGGAGATCGAGACCATCCTGGCTAACCTGGTGAATTCCTGTCTCTACTAAAAATACAAAAAAATTGGCTGGGTGTGGTGGCATGCCCCTGTAGTCCTAGCTCCTTGGGAGGCTGAGGCAGGAGAATGGCGTGAACCTGGGAGATGGGGCTTGCAGTGAGCCTAGATTGCGCCACTGCACTCCAGCCTGGGCGACAGGGCGAGACTGTGTCTCAAAAATAAAGTAAAATAAAATAAAAAAGCAAAATATCTCTCCAATGTTAGCATATACAATATTAGAAAAAATTGTTTAAGTTAAAATCAGATTTAAGCAAGATTATTTGATAAACAAGTATATGAGTGGAAAGCTATTGTATTTGTATATTCCTGTTGATAAATGAATTAATTTCCTTTCTGTATGTCTCCCTATTGTAATCAGCTTTTTCTTTGTATTTTGTAGCTGTAATTCACAACTGTCTTTATATTAACGTTTTTCCAAATCCTCTAGTGATTATTATACTTAAATGTATACACCCATTGCCCACGTTAATATTACAATACTGTAATACTGTTTTGTGGTTTCTTTTTTCACCTAACAATGTGTTGTACGTCTTTGTGAATCAAGAAGTAGTATACTTATATAATATTTTTAAAGTAAGCTTATTTTTAAAAATTTTCTCTTTTTTTTTTTTGACTAGGTAATACATGTATGAGGTACAAATACAAAAGGTACAAAAGGGTATATGGTAAAAAGTAAGTCTCTCTCCTCACTGTCCCCTAACCATCTTGTTTCTCTCCTTAGATATTCTATATAATATTCTTTTTAATTGGCTGTGTAATATTCTTTAAGTGGTAATGCTATATATATTTTTTGAAACAGGGTCTTGCTGTGTTGCCCAGGTTGGAGTGCAGTGGTGTGCTTATGGCTTACTACAACTTCTTCCTGGGCTTAAGTGATCCTCCTGCCTCAGCCTCCTGATTAGCTAGGACTATAGGTGCACACCACCATGCCCGTCTAGTTTTTAAAGTTTTTTTTTTTGTGGAGATGGGGTGTTACTGTGTTGCCAGGCTGGTCTTGTACTCTTGGCCTCAGGTGATCCTCCTGTCTTGGCCTTCCAAAGTGCTAGGATGTTAATGCTACTATTTATATATATTCTCATACATTTGATAATGAGAATGAGAATATATATATATATATATATTCTCATATATTTAGGTTTCTGACTTTACAGTGGTGTATAATATTCTTGAAGCTAAATTGTTTTATACATTTTTAGTTAATTTTTAAATATTACCTTCAAGTGTGGAAGTGCTGGGTTAAAATAGAGTCCTAGGAGAGTAGGTCAATATTAGAAAGTCCTGTATTTTAGAGGTCATTTAAAAATGACTGTAGGAAACCAATTAGGAACTCATCTGCAGAAATGGAAAAGGAAGTGGTAGCAGTAGATGTGATAGCTAAAGGAGAGGGTAGAAAGAGAAGATAATTGCAGGGATAGAAGAATAAGGAAGGGAAACAGTTATGCTGTGACCTTTAAACATGCAGGTAAATGACTCCTTCCAAAGATAATTGTGGCTCAGAGTTGTGGAATCTGACCAGTCTTCATATTCCTGTTACATTCCTGATCATGAACCTTCCATGATTTCCCATTGTCAACCTGTTTTCCTAGGCTTTGTTTTTATTTCTCTGAAAACACAATTCAATAACCATTAATCAAGTGCCTATTAAAAATTCATTTATTAAATGAATATGCTAGGCACTATGAATATGCAGTAAACTAAGACATAGGTCTGTCTTCTTTAAACACATAGTCTAATGGGAGAGATAAGAGGCAGTTACAATTCAGCTAGATAAAGGACTTTAGGCACTAGGAGGAGAGGCACCTATCTAGATTTGATCTGGCTCAGCTTTCAAGAGAAAGTTTACTTGTACAAGGAGTTGGGGCAGAGGGATGTGATGGATTTCGAGCAGAGAGAACATCATGAGTGAGGGCATGAAAATGATAAAAAGCATGATAGGCTAGGGATGTAAGTTTGGAGTGATAAAGAAGCCAGTCTTGTTTTAAGACCTAGGAATTTTGCTTGGCGGCAGTAAGGATCAGGGGAGTGGTACATGTATAGTTTAGAAAGACCATACTTCAATAGGAGAATGGGTTGATGGGAGACAAGAAAGAAGCACAGGATGCAAAGTCATAAGAATGATATACTAGACTTTGGGGACTCGGAGAGGGAAGGTTGGGATGGGGGTGAGGGATAAAGACTACATATTGGGTACAGTGCACACTGCTTGGGAGACAGGTACACTAAAATCTCAGAAATCACCATTAAAGAACTTATCCATGTAAACAACCACCTGTATCCTAAAAACTATTGAAATAAAAATTTAAGAAACAAAACTTAAAAAAGAAGCACAAAATCAGTTAGGTTCCTATTGCTGTAATTCATATTGGAGTGGTGTAGTATATGGAACTAAAGGAGTGACAGCCAGAATGGAGGAGAGCTTTAATCAATAGGATTTGGTGTTTGAATAGATAGATGATATAGATGAGAGAGGATGAGAAGTCCAGGATGATAATGTCTTGGGCAATATGTGGATGGTGATGCCATCACTGATGTAGGAGAAATTCAGTTTGGATTTGTTGAGTTTAGTGCACGAGGGACATTGAAGTGGAGAGGCCGAGTGGGCAGTTGGATATAGTAGCCTGGGGCTCAGGATAGAGGTCCTAGTTGGAGATACAGGTTTGGAATTGTCTTCTGACTGTGGATGAAAATCTTGGTTTTGTAATTCTGTTGGTTGTCCTTAGCTACTCTTCTCTGCTTTCCTCCCCTATTTTGCTATTCTGCCCTCTAGCTATGATGAACTATATTTGCAATTTCTTTCTTTTTTTTTTTTTTTTTTTTTTTTTTTTTTTTTTTGACAGAATCTCGCTTTGTTGCTTAGGATGGGGTGCAGTGGTGCTATCACGACTCACTGCAGCCTCAACCTCCTGGGCATAAGTGATCCTCCCACCTCAGTCTCCTGAGTAGCTGGGACTACAGGCATGTGCTACCATGCCCAACTGATTTTTAAACTTTTTATAGACACAGCATCTTCCTATATTGCCCAGACTAATCTTCTCGAACCCTGCCCTCAAGTGATCCTCCTGCCCCAACCTCCAAAGTGTTGGGATTAAAGGTGTGAGCCATGGCTCCTGGCCTGCACTTTTGTGAACCTTCCAAGTTCTTATTTGCATTCCTTTTGTGCATGCCTTCTCCTTGTTTGCCTACAACCTGGGCTGGGGACCTAAATACCCCTCTGAATTTTCATAGCGTCCTTTGTGAGTCTGTATCATGGCAATTCACTTGTCTACCACAATAGATTGTCTGTTCGATAATGGCAGAGATTGTGTCTTGTCTTTGTAGCCTCAGAACTAGCATACTTTGGAACATAGTCGACATTTAATACATATTTAGAAATAAATATTTAATAGAACTGGTAGCAACAAATACAGAAACTCTTTTATATACAAATAAAATAGATTTTGAATGGCTATTTGTAAATCCTTAAATTCATTGTTGTTAAGCATGATATTTTTTATGGAGAGACTCAGTCTTTCTAGATGCAAATAATGTGAGCCATTCTTCTCATGATGAACTTTGACCACTAGGTAATGACAGTTGACTGAAGTACTAGGAAAAGTTGACATAAAATTGTCCAAAAACAATGCGAAAACTCTCTTTTTAATTATTGAAAATAAGAATTATATTTGCCTAATCCTGTGTCAAATGATAGAGGTAAGTGTATACTAGATATAATTTATGCTGTTTCTTTTTTTGTTTGTTTTTCTTTTTTCCCCAGAGATGGAGTCTTACTTTGTCACCCAGGCTGGAGTGCAGTGAGGCAATCATATCATAACTCAACTGTAGCCTCAAACTCCTGGGCTCAAGTGATCCTCCTACCTCAACCTCCTGAGTAGTTAGGGCTACAGGCATGCACCTCTACTTCTATTTTTTTTTTTATAATAGACTCTTAGTTTGTGATTTATTTTTTTAAATTTTAGGAGGGGTTTATTTCAACTATTCAGTACCTAAATGCTTTCCCTGATCCCTTGATATTGGTTGGTATATAAGTTTAACAAAGTAAGCTGATCTATGTACAGATTTACAGTTTCTTATCTATAATTCAGAAACTCAAAAATGGCAAAAAAAAACCTCCACCAAAAACAAAAAAACCCTGCCCTGAATTCATTTGGCCATGCAGTCTAATCTGAACTGATATGGTGCTTGTTATAATCTTTATTTAGTGTGAATGTTGATACGTGTGGCTGCAGAAATATTGGTGTTTTGATTACAGGGTGCTGCTGCAGAAGCCACTGGGGGGTCTAAAGTAATATGCAGTATTTGGATTATATTATCTTTCTAGAAATCTAAAAGTCAGGATTCTAAAAGGCATTTGGCTCCAGAGATTTCAGATAAGAGACTCTGGGTCTGTGTTAGTCTAAGCAAAACATCAGCAGGGAGGTAAATGCATGGCAGAAAATGTTATGCAAATCGAGAAACTTAAGTAGGTACATCTTACCAGCTATTTATACAACACTGTAAATAATATAATATATTTAATGATATTTAATGATATGGAATATTAAGGTTATATGTGACATTGTGAATGAATAAAATTTGAATAGAGAAACTGTTTTACAGAATGTTCCGCACCCTTCCCCCTCCGGCCTTTTTTTTGTTACAGCAAAGTTCTCATATAGATGTGGTTCGTTTTCCATGTGTGGTTTATATCAATGAAGTCCGAGTCATACCCCCAGGAGTAAGAGCCCATAGCAGTCTGCCAGACAATAGAGCATATGGGTAAGTCAACTCTCTTTTTAAAAGTATTTTTTGGTAAAAGATTTCTTAGAAACATATTCTTAAATGCAAAAATGTAAGGGAATATTTTACAAGTAATAAAATCCTGAAACTATTCAGTTATGGTTATGCTGCATTGTAATTAGGTCTATATTTTCTGTATAATGCATATATCATCTTAAACCTGAAAACAGTAATTATTTGACCTGTGTACTAGGTAAGATTTTTCTTTATTCATTTTTTTTTAACTGATGGTGTTAGGTTTACATTTTCTAAAATATTCTGGGATGGTATAACCAGGTAGGTGAAGTATTTTTAACCTGATTTTTCTCTTGAAAATAAGTGGGAATTAGTTGAAATATTTACAAGTGTATTTTACTATTATTACCGTTATTGCTACCTTTTTTTTTTTTGAGATGGAGTTTTGCTCTTGTTGTCCCGTCTGAAATGCAATGGCGTGATCTTGGCTGACTGCACCCTCTGCCTCCCGGGTTCAAACGAGTCTCCTGCCTCAGCCTCCTGAGTAGCTGGGATTACCCCGCTACCATACCTGGCTAATTTTTTGTATTTTTAGTAGAGATGGGGTTTCACAATATTGGTCAGACTGGTCTGACCTAGCACTTTGGGACTGGTAATCCCAGCACTTTGGGAGGCCGAGGCGGGAGGATCACCTGAGGTCGGGAATTCGAAACTAGCCTGGCTAACATGGAGAAACCCTGTCTCTACTAAAAATACAAAATTAGCCAGACATGGTGGTGCATGCCTGTAATTCCAGCTACTCGGGAGGCTGAGGCAGGAGAATTGCTTGAATGTGGGAGGTGTAGGTTGTGGTGAACTCAGATTGTGTCATTATACTCCAGCCTGGGCAACAGGATGAAACTGTGTCTCAAAAAAAAAAAGAGTTAAACTAGCTACTTTGTGATGCGTGTTATGGGACAGATTCAAAGTTAAGGGCTTGTTTCTTCATAATTGTGGAAAATAGTTCATTGTTTGTAGAAATAGGTATAAAGTCTTCATAGGCGCCATTCAAAAATTAAAAGATACACAACAAGAAAAATCTTTAATGTTTATAGTGGAGGATCATTATAATTGACTCATATATTTTTTTCCATGTTTAAGAAAATTGACTCATGTTTTCCTATATGTTTCTTCCTGATTTTCCTATAAAGGGAGCTTTGTGTAGAATGAGAAAGATTGGATAATGATAGTATATCCAACAGTCTTCTCTAATTGTACTGCTTTTGGCCAAAGAAAGTTTGTCATTTATTGCTCCATAACAAAGTATAGCAAATTTAGCAGCTTAAAACTTCACATTTATTATCTCACATTGTTTCTGAGGGTCAGGATTCTGGGAGTTGCTTAGCTGGCTCAGGTTCTTTTGTGAAATTGTAGTCAAGATATAGACTGGGGCTGAAGAATTTGCTTGGTAGCTCACTCACGGGGCTGCTGGCAGGAGGCTTCACTTCTTTGCCAGGAGATCCTCTCCATGGGCTTGTTCATGTCATGACGCGGCTTCTTCCAGAGTGAGTGATCTAAGAGTGAGAGAGCATGCCCAAGAAAGAAACCACAGGCAGTGTGTTTTATAACTTAACATCAGAAGGTGACGTATTATCATCTTTACCATATTCTGTAGGTTACATATTCTGCTGCTACAGTGTGGGAGGGGCCTACATAGGGTGTACACCCTACCACATAGGGTGTGAATACCAGGAAGCAAGTGTCATTGGGGCCATCTTAGAGGCTGGCTACCATAGCAGACAAGTTGGATTTCAGCAATTAGCTGCCATTGGTAGGATTATTTGTTTCATTTTCTGTTATCCTAATCCTCTTCCTTTTTCTTAGCTGGAGATGTGTGGCTTTTCATGTTGTAATAACTCTAAACATAAAGTATCAGAAATAAATTTATACATGAATAGTATGCTATGGAACAGTAAAATAAAGTATTAATGCAATAAAACAAATGTAAGAGTGAGGCCCGGGCATGGTGGATTATGCCTGTAATCCTAGCACTATGGGAGGCTGAGGCAGGTAGATCATTTGATGTCACTAGTTTGAGACCAGCCTAGTCAACATGGTGAAACCATGTCTCTATTAAAAACACAAAAATTAGCCAGCTATGGTGGTGCGCACCTGTAATCCCAGCTACTCAGGAGGCTGAGATAGGAGAATCGTCAGAACCTGGGGGGTGGAGGTTGCAGTGATCTGAGATCGCAACACTGCACTCCAGTCTGGGCAACAGAGCAAGACTCCATCTTAAAAAAAAGAAAGAAAAAAGAGCCAGGAAGACCAGAATCTGAAAGTTGAAAGCAGTGTTAGAGATCAAGTAATGTTTGTGGGCATACTTTATAATAGTGTTTTTTCTCATTATAAAATTTAGAAATGCTTAGATAAAATTAAAATCCCTTTAATCTCTTTATTCTGGTAGGGTGGGTGGCTCAGGCCGCTAATCCCAGCACTTTGGGAGGCCGAGGCAGGAGGAACACTTGAGACCAAGAGTTTGGAGACCCCATCTCTACAAAAAATTTAAAAATTAGTTGGGCGTGGTGGCTCATGTCTGTAGTCCTCACTACTTGGGAGGCTGAGGTGGGAGGATTGCTTGAACCCAGGAGTTCAAAGTTGCAGTGAGCTGTGATTGTGCCATTGCCCTCCAGCTTGGGTGACAAAGCAAGACTGTGTTTCAAAAAAAAAAAAAGTAATAATAATAATTTTAATTCCTCTGTTCCAAGAGTATCTTAACATTTGATGTATATTTTTAATGTGTGTTTGTGTGTGTGTGTGTGTGTTCATACATATATATATGTATGCTTGTATATCTATTTTATTATTACTTTTTGCAAATATGATACCTTACATGAGGTTAGGTTTTTTAGAGTCGCCGAGTTGTAAGATGACTGTTTAGTGCAGTCAGATTTCCTTTGATTCTTTAAATCGTTTTTCAGTGACCAGGACCTGAGCCTTTGGGGTCTCAAAAGTAAAGAAAGAGTTTGTATTTTAGCTCTTTTTCCTTTTCTGGAGATACTGAAGTCCAGGGTCTAGTTTAAAGAAGGGCCAAGAGGGATCAGGTGCAGTGGCTCATGCCTGTAATCCCAGCACTTTGGGAGGGTGAGATGGGTGGATCAGCCGAGGTCAGGAGTTCGAGACCAACCTGGGCAACATGGTAAAACCCCATCTCTATTAAAAATACAAAAATCAGCCGGGCCTGAAGGCACGTGTCTGTAGTCTCAGCTACTTGGGTTGCTGAGGTAGGAGGAGCGCTTGAACCTGAGAGGCGGAGGTTGTGGTGAGCCGAGATCGCACCACTGCACCCCAGCCTAGGTGACAAGAGCAAGAATCCTCTCAAAAAAAAAAAAGAAAGAAAAGAAAAAGTAGTAAAGAAGGATAAGAGGAAGAGACTAGAGTTGTTGGGCGCTTGTGATTGAATTTGGGTAAGGCAAATGTATGTTGTTATTTTGCTGTTACTTTTTAGTGTTTTATGTATTCCTTTATTTCATTTATAAGATATCAGGAGTACTTTTACATCATTAAATATTATTTGATTTTATGATTTCTAATAGCTACATAGTCTAATGAATGACTATACTATAAATATATTTGATTAGTCTCCTATGTGGGGATCATTAGATGGTTTTTAGTTTTCAAATTACAAGTAATAGTATGATGAATATCCTCTTGAAAAAATCTGTTCAAATATCAAGGTTTTCTGTAGAAACGCTTTCTAGAAAAAAGTACATCAAGTGGTGTGTCTTTGTCCATTTTGTGTTACTTTAACAGACTACCACAGACTGGATAATTTATAAAGAAATTTTTATCTCAAAGTTCTGGAGACTGGGAAGGCCAGTATCAAGGTGCCAGCAATCTGGCAAGAACGTTCTTGCAGCTTCATCTCATGGTGGAAGGCAAGAGCCAGAGAGCCCAAGAGAGCAAAAGGGAGCAGAACTTGTTTTGTTAACAAGCATACTGTCACAGTAACTAATCCACTCCCCAGATAACAGCATTCATTCATTCATGAGGGCAGAGTCCTCATGACCTAGTTGCCTCTTGTTAGGCTTGCCTCCCAACACTGTTGCATTGGGGATTAAATTTCCAGTACGTGAAATTTGTGGGATACTTTCAAATAGTAGCTTGATGTGAACATTTTCTTAGTCTACTGAATTTTATTGCCACGTTGCTTTTCAGAACGATTATGCCTGTTTGTGCTTCTACCAGAAGTGCATACAGGAAACTCTTTGATAGTACTCTAGACATTATAGTTACTAACATTTGGATTTTTATATAAGTGAACAAGAATAAAGCATATGGTTTTCAAAGTCAAGATTTTAGTTGAATTTGAGGAATTTCAACCAAGGGTGCTATGGTATAATATCTTTTACATAAAGGGTAGCAAGATTTTAGTCTAATGCAAATTAAATAAGCTCTGATATTAACCAAATCTATTTTTAGAAACCCTGAAATATTTTTGTAAATTGCTGCTGTACAAATATCAATTGGCTTTAAGTCACAACTTAGGGCTCTGATGCTAACATTACTATTATAGTCTTGTATTAATGTGGATTAAGTTGAAATTGTAATTATACAACTGGAAGTTAGCTAATCCCTGATTCTTTTGTTAATGAAAGGTCACAGGCATGGTGCAGCAGCTTATGCCTGAATCCCAGCACTTTGGGAGGCTGACGTGGGAGGATCACTTGAGTTTAGGAGCTTGATTCGAGACCAGCCTGGGCAACATAGTAATACCTTGTCTCTACTTAAAAAAAAAAAAAAATTAGACCAGTGTAGTGGCATATACCTGTAGTCCCAGCTACTTGGGAGGCTGAAGCAGGAGGATTGTTTGAGTCTGGGAGCTGGAGGTTACAGTGAGCTATAGTCACACCACTGCACTCCAGCCTGGCAAGAAAGCAAGACTGTCTCTAAAAGGAAGGGGAGGCCAGACACAGTGGCTCACGCCTATAATCCCAGCACTTTGGGAGGCCGAGGCGGGTGAGTCACGTCAGGTCAGGAGTTTGAGACCAGCCTGGCTAACATGGCGAAACCCCATCTCTACTAAAAGTACAAAAAAATCAGCTGGGCATGGTGGTGCGTGCCTGTAATCCCAGCTGCTCAGGAAGCTGAGGCAGGAGAATTGCTTGAACCCAAGAGCAGAGGTTGCCATGAGCCGAGATCGTGAAATCGTGCCTGCCATTGCACTGCAGCTTGGGTAACAAGAGCGAAACACTGTAACTCCGTCTCAAAAAAAAATAGGAATAGTGATAGCATGCAAAATATACTTGATTAAAATTTGATATTCAATAATACTTAAAAGGAGCTGTTGGCTACTTGAGATTGGATGTAAATAAAATTACATACAACATCGTAGTTAACTATATTTTTGTTATTTAAATCTTAGGAATATCATATTCTAATTCTAGAATTGCTCTTAACTTTGTACTTACTGTGTTATTTGTTTTAATTTAGGAAGTATTTGTTACAAAGGCTGATGTTTCAACTTTGTTTCATTCACAGAGAGACATCTCCGCATACATTTCAATTAGACTTATTCTTCAACAATGTAAGCAAACCAAGTGCCCCTGTTTTCGATAGGTTGGGAAGGTATGTACCTGCTAGATAATTTCACCAGAACTCATGAGTTAGTAAGCAACACCTTTTAATTGATTCTTTAGATAGAAGAAAAGGATATATCTGCTGGTAGACCCAAGAACACAGGGTTTAATTGTGTCAAGGCTGTAGTAAAGAAATGTCGAACTCCTAAGGAGATGTTGAGTTTATAAAGTAAAAATTTAAATGTGTGAAACAGACATTGTTTGTTAACTTGTTACTCATGCATGCCTTTCTTATATACATGATACTTTCACACATGATAGTAACCTTCTAATTTGGAAAATATTTTTGATTCTAATATAGACACATTGAGAACTAATATTTTATATGTGTCTTTCACATCACACTACTGTGCAATTTACAATTCCATAGCCACATTTTGTAAAATGAAACTTTTGTAAGTAGATAACCCCTTTTTTGATTATTTAGTACATGCTACGTAGTTTTTTTTCAGGTTAGGTATTATTAAACCTGTTGTTATGATGACTGCAAACAAATGGGTTTAGTTAGAACTCATAAAATAAAAAAAAATTAAAGGCAGCTTAAAAATGAGAAAATGTCTATTCCTGTCAGGAATTAACAGTTTCTTAGACATCACTCATTCTGTTATTGATCCTTCTCATTTATTATTAAATTATGTTAATAATTTAACTCTTTTTTTAAGTGAAGGGAAACCTTAGATAATTTGAAGCAGGTAATTTTTAGTATTTGGAGGTGTTTTTATGTCAGTACCTACTTAATAAAAACAGGTGCTTTTCTTAAATTTTGGTTGTAGTCTACATTTTTGTATGACTGTAATGCAAAGTGGTTCTTTACTCTGGCTGTACATTAGAATTACCTGGTGTGCTTTTAAAAATTTACTGATGTCCATACTAACCCCAAAGCAATTAATTCAGAATCTGGGATTGATTTATTTTTTTCTTTATCACATTTTGGGGGGCAGTACATTAAACTCAAACTTTGGTTTATTGAATCAAAACAAAAATCTAGCATTTGATTATATTAAAATATTTGAATCTAGAAAGACATCTTCGTGAACTGTGATGTTCAGTGTTTGAGCTTACATATTTATTTCTACTCTCTTGACAGCCTGGAATATGATGAGAATACTTCCATCATCTTTAGACCTAACTCAAAGGTAATTATGGAAGTCAGTTTTCAACTTGTCATTACTATTTGCTCTCAACTCCATTTAAAGTTTTTGATCCATATAAATCAGTGTTGCAGAATGTCATCTCTTATCTGATTCTTCTAGCATCTAGACACTATTTTATAATGCAGTAAAGACGTCGTAATGTTTTTTACCTATAAAGCTCTTTCTTCCTCTTTCGAGTCAAGAAGAGGCCAGCATTTGTGCTTTACCATCTTTCATTTAGATAGGCAAGTTCAGAAGATGACAGGCAGGCAAATTGTTATTAGACACTACTGTGCCTTAATTAAAGTTTCTTTTAAAAGTACGTATTTCATATTTTTCCTTTCCTATAAAATGTATGCCTTTTTTCTTGATATGCCAGATGCCATGCTGGAAGCATTTAGTGGCAGATTTGGAATGCAAACATAATTATGACCTGGTATGGTGCTACTCAGCTTGCTGTTTGGTTTTGGGGGGGATGGGTATTAAATCATTTGTATCCTGTTTAGACTGCAAATTGTCTTTGTTATCTGTTTATCTTCCTTCCAGTGGGATTTCTGTTCAGTCTGTCAATCCTTGGCTAGTCTTCGAACCCTTCTTCTGGTCCACAGTTTCCCTGTATAGTCTAACAAAGAAATATTAATTTCTTTTTTTCCTTATTGTGCCTCCAGAAGGGGCCCTGGTAACACTTATAACTTCATCTTTACCCAACATGGTGGGGTGGAAACAGAACTCTGAAGTCAGGGCCTTTGGTTTCTATTGCAGGCTCTTCTTCACGTGCTCTGGTTTTCTTATTTCCTAAAAGGGAATGACAATATCTGCTCTCTTAATTATGAAGATCTAGCTATTAATGTAGGTAAACTCTAAAAAGCATAAAGTTATTTTTATCTTATAGGGAAATACTGAAGGTTAATGGCATTAGCAAAAGTCTTTAATCTTTTTAGGAGAAAGTTTGTTTGCAAAAACCATTTGTATAATGCCTCTGGGTTCCCTTACTTTTTTTTTTTTTTTTTTTTTGAGACCAAGTCTTGCTCTGTCGCCCAGGCTAGAGTGTGCAGTGGTGTGATCTTGGCTCACTGCAACCTCCACCTTCTGGGTTCAAGCAATTCTCTGCCTCAGTCTCCTGATTATCTGGGATTACAAGTGCCTTCCACCAGGCCCGGCTAATTTTTGTAATTTTAGTAGGCACGGGGTTTCACCATCTTGGTCAGGCTGGTCTTCAACTCCTGACCTTGTGATCCACCCACCTCAGCCTCCCAAAGTGCTGAGATTACAGGCGTGAGCCACTGCACCTGGCCAGTTCACTTACTTTTTAACGTACAATGTGGGTACATAAAATATACCTGCATGTATGAATTTGGCTTATGAGAAGAATGCTATGCAGTTTTATGGACTTTATCATTCTTGAGACTGAGCATCATTTGTGCTTTTGGTCCCTTCTACCACCCCTGTACCTATTGGGGTTTAATTTATTAATTAGCAATAACTCCTACTTAATTTTATTCTTATTTCTTTTCTCCTGGATTGGAGTCTGGTTATACTTTTGAACAAGGTTGACGTAAAGCATAGGACTGGGAGATACAATCTTAGGACAGGTGTGGGTGTAGTTATGGTAACTCTGGAGAGTCACATTAAAAGCTGTGCCTGGGTGAATTTCACTTTGTGTTGACTTTGCATTTTCAGCATACTTTTAAAGACTTTAGTTGAACCACAATCTAATTTGATATCAGCTAACTTCTAGCATTTTAAAACATGACTTTGAAAGATTTTTTTTTTCCCTCCCTAAAAATCAGGTGAATACTGATGGTCTGGTGCTAAGAGGCTGGTATAACTGTTTGACACTGGCAATATATGGATCAGTGGATAGAGTGATAAGCCATGACAGAGACTCTCCACCACCACCACCTCCACCTCCACCACCTCCCCAGCCACAACCAAGTTTGAAAAGGAATCCAAAACATGGTGAGAATTTTAAATTTGCTTTTGCAAGTGAAACTTATATCCGTGGTGTAAAAAAAAAATGATTCGAAGAGTGCTTTTCTACCTTTTGTTCTTGTTTTGTTTTATTTTTTGAGAGGGAGAGAGGAAGAAGAGAGGGGGAAAGTGGGGAGAGGGAGAGAGGAGGTGAGAGGGAGAAGCAGAGGGGCAGAGGGGGAGAGAGGGAGGAAGAGGGGGTGATAGGAGGAAGAGAAGGAAAGAAGAGGAGGCAAGAGAGAGAAGGGGAGGGAGAGAGAGGGAGGGAAAGTGAGGGACTGGCGGGAGAGAGTGAGCAAGCACACCTCTTTCACCTTTTGAACCTTGCTTAAGACTTGACAAGATAGCTATCTGTTAGTCTCCCATTCTTGTCTATAAGAGTTTCTTTTTATGTTGAAGTGGCGACATTTTATTTTCTTCCACTGTTTTCCTAGAGAGCTTTTAAAACTGACCCAAGGGAATTTTTTCCCATTTAAAATATCTTAATGACAATGCAATCCAGTGACTATTCATAGTTTACTATTAAAATTATTTGTAAATGAATTGAAAAATAGGCAGGGAGTTTGTGTATTCCCGGAGTACTTATATAAATGACATTTTTTTTTCAAGAGTGCATATAAAATTTGATTAGGTATATACATCTTAACTAGTGTAGATTTCTTCCACTTTTGAGAACCTTTTGCTCCTTAACTAGAAACAAGAAAAATAAGAACTTCAGTGGCTTTCTTTCAGAAGGTAGGCAGCTGGACTCATGTTTCTTAGAATCTCTTCTCACTCCAGTGTTAATTACTGTGAGAAGTTGACCACAAGGCTGGGTGCAGTGGCTCATGGCTGTAATCCTAGCACTTTGGGAGGCTGAAGTGGGAGGATTGCTTGGGGTCAGGAATTCAAGACCAGCCTGGCCAACATGGCGAGACCCTATGTCTATTAAAAAAAAAAGCAGTTGACACAATGAGATTCATAGCCAGCTGCAGTGGTATGCATCTGTGGTCCCACCTACTCAAGAGGCTGAGGCAAAAGGATCGATTGAGCCCAGGAGTTCGAGTCCATTCTGGGCAACATAGTGAGACTCCCATCTGTAGAAATAAATAAATAGGCTGGGCATGGTGGCTTATGCTTGTAATCTTCACACTTTGGGAGGCTGAGATGGGAGGATTGCTTGAACCTATAGGAGTGTGAGACCAGCCTGGGCAACATAGGGAGAACCTGCCCCTATCAAAAAAAACAAAAGAAAGAATTAGCTGGGCATGATGGCATGTGCCTGCGGTCCAGCTACTCTGGAGGCCGAGGTGGGAGGACCCCTTGAGCCTGGGAAGTTGAGACTGCAATGAGTCATGATTGTGCCACTGTACTCCAGCCTAGGCAACAGAGCAAATCCCTGTCTCAAAAACAAAAACTAAAACCCACACACAAGATGAATAAATAAAAGGAGTTTCAAGAATGCATTTTGAAATTGTAATTAAAGTCACAAAGGAATAATATTTTGCTTTATAATTAGCATTTTTGTGACTATAAATGACCTTTGTTTCTCTGAATCCTGATATAGTAATGTGGTGTGAGCTCTTTTTTTTCTGATGGTGGTCATACACTGTACTTTTCTTACATCTTACCTGCTAAGCATAGCTACTCTTTCAGTTTTCTTTTTCTTTTAGTCCTTCATTTTTCTGTGCTTGTTTTTTTTTTTTTTTTTTTTTTTACCAAACCGTGAGCTCCTTGTGGATAGAAAGTATGTTTTACATATATTTGTGTTTTCAGTCTTATCATAGTGTCTGACGTATGTAGTGGTTACTCTAAAAATTTGTTCAATTTACTGATTTGTTTTAAAATTGACACTTAAGTACATATATACATGTGTTTTTAACTTTTTATTTAAATTTTTTTTTAATTTCGTTTTTTTGTTTTTAGAAACAGGATTTTGTTCTGTCTTCCAGGCTGGAGTGCAGTGGCCTGATCATAGCTCAATATAACCTCGTAATCCTGGACTCAAGCAGTCCTTCCACCCCACCCTGTGGAGTAGCTAGGACTACAGACGTGTGCCACCCTCCGTCCCAATTCATTTTTTTGTAGAGATTGGGTATCACTATGTTGCCCAAGTTGGTCTCAAACACCTAGCCTCGAGTGATCCTCCCAACGCAGCCCTTCAAAGTGCTGGGTTGATAGGTGTGAGCCACCACACCTGGCCCCTTAACTTTTTACTTTGAGATAGATTGACTGGAGGTTGCAAAGAAATATACAGGGAAGTCCTGTACACTCTTTAACCTCCCCCAGTGATAACATCTTTTATAAATATAGTATAATATCAAAACCAGAAAACTGGTGTTGGTGAATCTGTGGAGCTTATTCAGATTTCACTAGTTAGACATGCACTTGTTTGTGTACATGTAACTCTGCATTTTTACGTCATGTGTACAGCCTTGCATAACCAACACCATGATCAAAATACTTAACTGGGCGGGGTGCCGTGGCTCATGCTTGTAATCCCAGCACTTTGGGAGGCTGAGGAGGGTGGATCACTTGAGGTCAGGAGTTTGAGACCAGCCTGGTCAACATGGTGAAACCCCATCTCTGCTAAAAATACAAAAATTTGCTGGGCGTGGTGGTGCATGCCTGTAGTCCCAGCTACTTGGGAGGCTAAGGCAGGAGAATCACTTGAACCCTGGTGGTGGAGGCTGCAGTGAGCCGAGATCGTGCCATTGCACTCCAGCCTGGGCAACAGAGCAAGACTCCATCTCAAAACAAAACAAAACAAAAAAACAAAGAAAACCCCAAACTTCACTACACCATTGCCCCAAGATTGCCTATTACCCCGTTATAGCCATATTCATCCCACCCATCGCTAGCCTTTGGCAGCCACTGGTCTGTTCACCATCTCTATAGTTATATTATTTTACACATTTTACATCAATGGAATCGTGCAGTATCTTTGTGAGATTTACTTTTTTCATTCAGCATAATTTCATTGAAGTTCAACTTATTATATATGAATAGTTTGTTCTTTTTTATTGCTGAGTGGTATTACACAGTATAGATGTACCAAAATTTATTTAACTGCTCACCTGTTGAAGGACATTTGGGTAGTCTCTATTTTTTGGCTATCACAAATAAAGCTGAACATTCCCATATTTTTTTTGCATGAAAATAAAAGCTTGGGATTATGTCCAAGCCTAAGAGTGTATACATTATATTTTGGTATGTGAGAAGTCAGAAATTCTAATGTTACCAGTATAGATTAATTAGCAAAATTTCTGTTAAGATGCCAGGAAGGAAGAGTTTATCATCAGTTAATTCTTAAGATAGAAGTCTCAAATGATGAAAAGTATTTTTTCAGTATGTGGGAAGTCAGAAATTCTAATGTTGTTAATATAGGTTAATTAGCAAAATTTCTAAGACACCAGGAAGAAAAAGTTTATTATCAGTTATTTCTGAACATGAAAATCTCAAGTGATGAAAGGTATTTTTTCACCCATTCATTTCCTTATACTTTAACATGGTTATCTTTGTTCTACTTGGGGATTGATTTGTTCTAGGTCTATCTGTGTATACCTAAATCTGTGCATACTCAAGTCCTGAAATTGGCCTTGAGGAACCTGCATATACAGAAAGTCAGCCCTTTATATATATGCAGATTTTGCATCCTCAAATACCATATTTTAGATCTCTGCTTGCTTTAAAAAAAAATCACGTGTAACTGGTTTGAAACACAGTTCAAAGCCATGTTGTTTGGGGGCCATCTGTAATTTGAAAGTTCTTTTTCTGTCTCCCATAAAACACTAGCTGATGGGGAGAAAGAAGATCAGTTTAATGGAAGCCCTCCAAGACCGCAGCCAAGGGGACCAAGAACTCCTCCAGGACCCCCTCCACCTGATGATGATGAAGATGATCCTGTGCCTCTGCCAGGTATAAATAAAACCAGTGCTAAGGTTTTCCCCCCTAGTTAATAGTACGTTTTTGTTTTTGTTTTGAGATGGTCTCACTCTGTCGCCCAGGCTGAAGTACAGTGGCTCACTGCAGTCTTGGCCACCTGGGCTTAAGTGATCCTCTCACCTTAGCCTCCTAATAGCTGGGACTACAGGTGTGCATCACCACGCCTTGCTAATTTTTAAAATATATGTGGAGATGGGGTCTCACTATTTTGCCCAGGCTGGAACTCCTGAGCTAAAGTGATCCATCTGCCTTAGCTTCACAAGGTGTTAGGATTATAGGCATAAGCCACTGTGCCTGGCTAATAGTGCTTTTTGATTAAAGAAAAGAAATTAGGTGCTAGTAATCAAATCTTGATGCAGTCTCTCCCCATGCTGTGCAGTATTTCCTTGTGTTTTTCTTTTTCTTTTTTCTTTTTTTTTTTTGAGACAGGTTTTTGCTCTGTGACCCAGGCTAGAGTGCAGTGGTGCCATCCCAGCTCACTCCAGCCTTGACTTCCCAGGTTCAAGAAATGCTCCCACCTCACTACTCTGCTGTAGTGACATGTACAAAAGAGTGCCAGTTAAAAAGCAGTAGTAGTGGGCTGGGTGTGGTGGCTCGTGCCTATAATCCTAGCACTTTGGAAGGCTGACGCAGGAGGACCTCTTGGGCCCAGGAGTGTGAGACCAGCCTGGGCAACATACGGAGACCATTTCTCTATTAAAAATAAAAGTAAAATAAAATAAAAATAGGCCGGGCGAGGTGGCTCACACCTGTAATCCCAGCACTTTGGGAGGCCGAGGTGGGTGGATTACTTGAAGTCAGGAGTTCAAGACCAGCCTGGCCAACATGGTGAAACCCCATCTCTATTAAAAATACAAAAATTAGCCAGGTGTAGTGGCACACACCTGAAATCCCAGCTACTCGGGAGACTGAGGCAGGAGAATTGCTTGAGCCCAGGAGGCAGAGGTTGCAGTGAGCTGAGGTCATGCCACTACACTCCAGCCTGGCCGACAGAGTGAGACTCAATAAAATAAAATAAAAATAAGTAGTATATATTGGAAAAGATGAAAATCTGTATAGCTGCTTAAAAGCTAAAAACAAAAGGAATGGCTTAATAGTATACTTTATTATTGCTCATTGTAGAAGTTGTACAATGTATACTCAATATTTTTGAAATGGTGAGTAATTCTTTTTTTTTTAGGGTGTTTATAAGCTACATCATCCAAAATATCATTAAGTAGTTGCCATATCCAGTCTTACTGCCTTGTGTCATTTAAACCATTAAAATAATCTGTACCTTCATATACACCATGGAATACTATGCAGCCATAAAAAAGGATGAGTTCATGTCCTTTGTAGGGACATGGATGAAGCTGGAAACCATCATTCTCAGCAAACTATTGCAAAAACAAAAAGCCAAACACTGTATGTTCTCACTCATAGGTGGGAATTGAACAGTGAGAACGCTTGGACACAGGAAGGGGAACATCATACACCGGGGCCTGTTGTGGGGTGGGGGGAGCGGAGAGGGATAGCATTAGGAGATATACCTAATGTAAATGACAAGTTAATGGGTGCAGCACACCAGCATGGCACATGTATACATATGTAACAAACCTGCACGTTGTGCACATGTACCCTAGAACTTAAAAGTATAATAATAAAAAAAATCTGTTCCTTAAATCTCAATTTTTCAGTGTCTGGTGACAAGGAAGAGGATGCTCCTCATAGAGAAGATTACTTTGAGCCCATTTCTCCTGATCGGAATTCTGTTCCCCAGGAAGGGCAATATTCTGATGAAGGAGAAGTAGAAGAGGAACAACAAGAAGAAGGAGAAGATGATGAAGATGATGTGGATGTAGAGGAAGAAGAGGATGAGGATGAGGATGATCGACATACAGTAGACAGTATCCCTGAGGAGGAAGAGGAAGATGAAGAGGAAGAAGGTGAAGAGGATGAAGAAGGTGAAGGTGGGTTATGTTAGCTAGGACTTTGGGGTTTATGTACTAGAAACTAACTCGATGCAGCTTTGAAAAATGCAAAAGAATTTCTAGCAAAGATAAATGGGTTCCAAGAAACCCACGGGTCAAAATGTAGCTAGGCCTCAAGGCATGACTAGAAATGAGATTTCCATCTCTCCTCTGCTTTGTGTGTTTACTTTAATCTCCCCTGTTTAACCAGCTAGCCTAAACTGCCTGACTGTATCTCAGTTTTCTGTTTGACTTGCTACAATATGAGTTTCCCCTTGACAGCATCAGCTTTTGCCAGGAAAACAGGGTCATGTAGCAAATACATGTTGGTTAGGGATTTGGTGGCTGTTTTCAGAGTAAGGAGTGGTAAAGCTAGGTGGAATTCCTAAAGATGTCTACCACTTAGATTTTTTAGCAAATGCTACAATCTTTTTAACAATTCAAGGGAAAAATCTCAGTTGCACAAGTACATGTGGCAGTATGATACAGTCCTTTAATTAGGCTTTATTTTTCCTTTGAAAGCAAAAAGTGAAAGATATTCAAGCTAACTGGCTCCTAATTTGCCCAAGAAATGGCATGTAATGTTAAAGCATTTATGCAAAATAACAGATAATCTGCCTTGGCTTTTTTCTGCAGATAGTGAAAATGAGTGTCATTTGAGAATCACAAGGGCTCTTTTACAAAGTAACAACTACATTATCATGTGATACTTTTTTTTTTAGCTTTTCCCATTCCCAGATTATCAAATAATTCTTTTTAGATTTACTGTATTTGGCAAAAGAGTTAAATTTTAGGCAGGCAGTTTTCTTTCTTTCTTTTTGATATAGAGTCTCATTCCGTCAGACCCAGACTGGAGGACAGTGATGCGATCTTGGTTCACAGCAACCTTCACCTCCAGGGTTCAAGTGATTCATCCCTCAGCCTTCCGAGTAGCTGGGCTTACAGGCGCCCGCCACTATGCTCGGGTTATTTTTGTATTTTTAGTAGAGACTGGGGTTGCACCATGTTGGCTAGGCTGGTCTCGGACTCCTGACCTCAAGTGATCTGCCCGCCTTGGCCTCCCAAAGTGCTGGGATTACAGGCATGAGCCACTGTGCCCAGCCATATTTTAAATTAACAAATTTTCCATCAAAATATAATGGAGATCTACAAAACTGTGTGATAGGTAAATGCAGAGAAATAAAAATTCAGGAATGTGAAATTAATGTTATAAAAAGAATCTACAATGGTTTTGCTGAAAATATTTGGTTTAACCTTATGATATTAGTTCTTATTTAACTTTAATATAACCAATTTTTTTTTGTCTTAAAAATAATCTCTCAAGAGGACAAGCATAATTTCTTTCCTCCTGAGATATTTTTGTTACTTTGAGGCATTTCTAATTTTATTTCTGTGAGGAAAAAGTATCTGTTACAGAGTTAGTTGTAAAACTGAACAGATACGGAGGAATTTGCTTAAAATGTTTGTTCAGTTTTCAGGTCTCACCCTTTTCAGGAAGAAAGAAAGTTTGTCCATAATTATTTTATTAGAAATTATAAAATGTTATAAAATTGTGGACAAGATGTTGGGGCAGAAGTTCGTTTTGTTGAGGAAATAATTTTTAATGTTTTATTAAAACTTTTGATCAATCAGAATTTATGCGTTAGATAAAGATGATGTAATACTTAAATATTATTCATACTAATTTTCAGGGGATGATGGTTATGAACAAATTTCCAGTGATGAAGATGGAATTGCTGACTTGGAACGTGAAACGTTTAAGTATCCAAACTTTGATGTTGAATACACTGCTGAAGACTTAGCTTCAGTTCCTCCTATGACATATGATCCATATGACAGGGAGCTTGTACCACTCTTATACTTCAGTTGTCCATACAAGACTACTTTTGAAATTGAAATCAGTAGAATGAAGGATCAAGGTCCAGATAAAGAAAATTCAGGGGCAATCGAAGCCTCAGTGAAGTTAACAGAACTCTTAGATTTGTATAGAGAAGACAGAGGTGCAAAATGGGTAACAGCTTTAGAAGAAATTCCAAGTTTAATAATAAAAGGGTTAAGCTATTTGCAATTGAAAAACACAAAACAAGACTCCCTTGGCCAGTTGGTAGACTGGACCATGCAAGCTTTAAATTTACAAGTAGCGCTTCGCCAACCTATTGCCTTAAATGTTCGACAGCTCAAAGCTGGGACCAAATTAGTGACCTCACTAGCAGAATGTGGGGCTCAAGGAGTTACGGAACTGCTACAAGCAGGAGTGATCAATGGATTATTTGAGCTTCTGTTTGCTGATCATGTATCATCTTCTCTTAAGTTAAATGCTTTTAAAGCTTTGGACAGTGTCATTAGTATGACAGAAGGAATGGAAGCTTTTTTAAGAGGTAGGCAAAATGAAAAAAGTGGTTATCAAAAGCTTCTGGAACTCATACTTTTAGATCAGACTGTGAGGGTTGTTACTGCTGGTTCAGCTATTCTCCAAAAATGCCATTTCTATGAAATCTTGTCAGAGATTAAAAAACTTGGTGACCATTTAGCAGAGAAGACATCATCTGTTCCTAACCACAGTGAACCTGATCACGACACAGATGCTGGACTTGAGAGAACAAACCCAGAATATGAAAATGAGGTGGAAGCTTCTATGGATATGGATCTTTTGGAATCCTCAAATATAAGTGAAGTGGAAATAGAAAGGCTTATTAACCTCCTAGAAGAAGTTTTTCATTTAATGGAAACTGCCCCTCATACAATGATCCAACCTCCTGTTAAGTCTTTCCCAACGATGGCACGAATTACTGGACCTCCAGAGAGGGATGATCCATACCCTGTTCTCTTTAGGTAAGACATGTTTGTCTTTTGGGAAATAAATGTCACAAATCATTGGAGACAATTTTATGTGGTTGATTTTGCTGTTTATCTGATTGTAGGTAACTTATTTATGTGTAAGGATACTTGATATTTCAAAACAGTTATTCAGTAGTAATAACTGAGAAGTATGTTACTGTGGGTGAGCTTATATTGTGTTAGTTCTTTTTTTTTTTTTTTTTTTTTTTTTTTGTATTTTTAGCAGAGACGGGGTTTCACAATATTGGTCAGGCTGGTCTCAAACTCCTGACCTCATGGTCCGCTCGCCTCGGCGTGTGCCACCACGCCCAGCTAAGTTTTTTTTTTTTTTTTTTGTATTTTTAGTAGAGACGGGGTTTCACCATATTGGTCAGGCTGGTCTCGATCTCCTGACCTCATGATCTCCCAAAGTGCTGGGATTACAGGCATGAGCCACTGCGCCCGGCCTGTGTTAGTTCTTAAAGCAAAATTGGGAACTTAGTGAAAGAGTTTAATAATTAACAATGATGCTTGTTTAAGCATGTCTATGAGCAAGAATAAATGAGAAACTGCTGACTTGCTTCTGGGAAGGTGGTACAAAGGGATGGTGTAGGAAGGAGAGCTTTTCTATGTGGACCTGTCTGTACTTATTACTCTTAATACATTGTAAGTTAAAATTATATTTTACTAACTTAATTTTATTGTCCTGGTTAAAGATGTCTTTAAGGTTCTGTTACTACTTGTTTTTGCCGTCTACCTCTCTTGTTATCTGTTGATACAGTTTTGCCATTGTTAGGACCACTATCCATAGTAGATTTTTTATTTTGTTTTGAGACTTTCTTTCTTCCCATTTGCCTGTAAATAATTTCCTAACATAAAAATGGAAAAATGGCATTTGAGTTATTTTATTACTTATTTTTGTGATTAATATTTTCATTGATTTGAAGCATAGTGCATTACCAGGAGATGGGATATGTGTCCACTCTAAAACCTCCACTTATCCAAATTCCTGTTTTTAGCTGAAACTGTCAGACCTTGTCTTAGTTTGCGTTCCCTAAAAGGATAACTTGAGTCGAAGTCTTAGGTGCAGGTTCTTTGTTTGAAAGATTATCCTACAAAGCAGAAATGCATGAAGAGAGTAAGATAAGAAGAGGAGAAAAACCAGTAAAGGAAGTGTTATTATGCTTATTATTGCTGTGGACAGCTGGGGCTCATCCTACTGGGGACCCTCTGAAGAACTGGTTAAAGTGTATCTCCTGCTTATCCTCCTAAAACATTCAGCCTGGGGCATTTATCTACCAACTCTCCCCTTTGATTCAAGGATGCCCACAAGAAACTTTAACTCTTATGCTTCTGAGCTGTTCTTGCTTGTGGTTTGAGCACCCTTTAATGGCTTTGGGAGAAACCTTGAGGAAGAAAGGTAGAGAGGCCCAAAGTGAACACTCGAGGCTGGATACTGGCAACCCTCACAGATTGTGTACTGGGAAATCAGTGGGGCAGTGATGGGAGGTTGGGGAGCAGTAATATGTAAGAGGTGGGCAGAGTATGCATTTAGGCAGGATACTTAGAAGGAATAGAAAGACAAAATGACAAGTAGGAGACAATAGAAACCCAGGAAGCAAATAGTTTTGGGAACCAGTGAATGGTTTGTTGTGATACTGTGCAGAGGTTCAGAAAAGATAAGGATAGGAAATCATGTATTTTGTAACATAGATTGCAACCGGGGGTATGGCAAAAGTAGTTTAATGTAGCAGTGGGAGAGGAAGTGTGGATGAAAAGCCATTGGCCAATAAGGATTTGAAACAGTGTAGGCCACTGTTTTAAGAAATTTGGATGGATCACCTGAGGTCAGGAGTTCGAGACCAGCCTGGCCAACATGGCAAAACCCCATCTCTACTAAAAATAAAAAACTAGAGCTGGGTGTGGTGGCTCATGCCTGTAATCCCAGCACTTTGGGAGGCTGAGGCAGGCAGATTAGCTAAGGTCAGGAGTTCAAGACCAGCCTGGCCAACATGGTAAACCCCGTTTCTACTGAAAATACAATCATTAGCCGAGTGTGGTGGTGGGTGCTTGTAATCCCAGCTACCCGGGAGACTGAGGCAGGAGAATCATTTGAACCTGGAGGTTAGAGCATGCGGTGAGCCAAGATCTGGCCACTGCACTCTAGCCTAGGCTACAGAGTGAGACTCTGTCTCAAAAAAAAAAAACCACAAAAACAAAAACAAAACAGGCCGAGCACGGTGGCTCACACCTGTAATCCCAGCACTTTGGGAGGCCGAGGCAGGTGGATCACCTGAAGTTGAGAGTTCAAGACCAGCTTGAGCAGCATGGAGAAACGCCATCTCTACTAAAGATACAAAATCAGTGGGGCATGGTGGCTCATGGGTGTAATCCCAGCTACTTGGGAGGCTGAGGCAGAGAATTGCTTGAACCTGGGAGGCAGAGGTTGCGGTGAGCCGAGATCGCACCATTGCACTCCAGCCTGAGCAACAAGAGTGAAACTCTGTCTCAAAAAAAAAAAAAAAGTAACAAAAAAGACACACACACACAAAAATTAGCCAGGCTTGGTGGAACGTGCCTGTAAACCCAGCTACTTGGGAGACTGAGGCAGGAGAATCCTTTGAATCTGGGAGGTTGGAGGTTCTGGTGAGCCGAGATCGGGCCACTGCACTCCAGCCTGGGCAACAGAGCGAGATGCTGTCTCAAAAAAAGAAAACAAAAACTAGCCAGGCATGGTGGCGCACGCCTGTAATCCCAGCTAACTCAGGAGGCTGAGGCAGGAGAATCGCTTGAACCCAGGAGGCAGTGGTTGCAGTGAGCCGAGATTGTGCCACTGTACTCCTGCTTGGGCGACAAGAGCGAAACTCCATCTCAAAAAAAAGACATTTGGCCAGCCTAGGCAACATAGGGAGATCTCACCTCTACAGAAAATAAAAAATTAAAAAAAAAATTAACTGGGAACAGTAGCGTGCGCTTGTGGTCCCAGCTGCTCAGGACCGTGAGGTGGGAGGATTGCTTGAGCCTGAGAGGTTAAGGGTGCATTGAGCTGTGGTTGTGCCACTGCACTCCAGTCTGGGCAGCAGAGTGAGACCGTGTCTCAAAACAAGAAATTTGGCTAAGAGAAAAAGTGAGAAACAAGGCAGCAGCTAGAAGGAGATGTTGGGGTCAAAAAGGAAGGTTTTTGCACTCCAGTTTGGGCAGCAGAGTGAGACCGTGTCTCAGAACAAGAAATTCGGCTAAAAGGAAAAGTAAGAAACAAGGCAGCAGCTAGAGGGAGATGTTGGGGTCAAAAAGGAGAGGCTTGAGCATATTTGTAGGCTGGGAATAATGACTCATTTACAAAGTCAGTGGAGAGGGAGATGTTTATGATGTAGGAGTAAACAATAACAATTGCTGGAGCAAGGCTTGGTGGGAGATGAGGACAAGAGTACTAGTGTAGGAGTTTGGTTTTGGGCAGGAGAAAGGAAGTCTTCTAAGTATGCAAATATAGATACATTTGTAGTCTTGGAGATTGTAGAGAAATTTAGATACTTCTTACTAACAACTTTATTTTTAGTAGAATAGGTGATGCTTTCAGTCACTGAGAAGAAGCTAGTTATTAAATACTTACTAAGTGTTTTTTTTCCCACCATATGGAGGAGGTACATTTGGGTATCAGACAAGAGGAAATAAAGGGCCCAGAATCGTTGTGCTAAGGAATTTGAATTTTATTTTTAGAATATGGAAAGGTATTGAATATTTTGGAGTAGCAGATCTGATGTGATCAGAGTAATATTCTCAGATGTTGCAAGACGTATTGCAATGGAAAAGAAATTAGAGTTGTTAGGAAAATAAGATAGTCTGAGGTTTCTAGGTGCTAGGTTTTAGGTACTTTGCCCTTAACAGGTAATGGAAAGGCAAATATTGTACTTATATTGACAGAGATTGTGAGATAGCCGTTGTATTGTATAATAGTACTGGCACTTGGCAACAGGACCTAGTAGGCGAAGGAAAGTGAGAAGGAGCTAGAGATTTCTAGCCAGGGTAGCAATTGGAGCTGTGGTTTTACTGACAGAAACTGGTGAATTAGGAAGGAGAGTGAATTTTGAAAGGGAAAATAATTGTACTTTGGAGGGTCTTTTTTTTGAAGTGTTGGCGAGGACTGTTGTCCTATGTCAGGTCCCCAAGAGCACCAAGATTCTCTAGGAGGACTCACAAAACTCAGCATATAATACTCAGCAAAGGAAAAAGGTACATGGGAGGAAGTCTGGGAAAACCAGGTGCAAGCTTCCAGAATCCTTTCACAGTGGAGTCACATAGTGCCTGCCTAATTCTCCCAGCAACAGGTTGTGACAACATGTGTGAAGTGTTGCCTGTTGAGGAATTCTTTAGAAACTCGGCACCCAGGCTTTTTTATTTTTTATTTTTAAATAGCAACGATGACATGTTTTGATACATGTATACATTGTGGAATAATTATATCAAGCTAATTGGCATGCAAATTTTTTTTATTGTGAGTAGTCAGGTGGGCACTCACTGCCTATCTTCTACCAGAATTCCAGACTCCTAGAAGGAATGCAGGTGTTCAGCATAACCATATTGTTTGCATAAATAATTTAGGCACGAGGAACCATTCTTATCAGTTAGGGGCACAGGAACCCTCTCGAAATCTAAGTTCCCAGAAGTTAGCCAGTGGCCAACCTTGCAAGCAGACCTCTAAGGATGTGCAGTCTGAGGCCTGCTATTTTAACCATTCTCCGAATGGTCCATAAGGAGAATGCTCTTAGAGCATAGTAATTCTGGAGTTTTGTCTTCTTGAGGGTTCTGTTTGCCTTTGTAGTAAGCAGTTACTGGTGAGTATTTATTGTTGTGAAGTAGAAGCCTGGGTTTAAAGAGTAATAGGACTGAAGAGGCAGTTTCAGCTTTTGAGAAAATTAAGTTCTGGCCTGTCATTTACTTTTTAGTTGTATTTTGACAGGGGTTTATGAAAGCTATTGTGTTGCCATTTGCAGTGACTAAAATGGAAGAGAATGAGTCAGAATTATAAATAATTTTTATTCTTTTTAACATTCAGAAAAAATGATATCTTACTAATTAAAAATTAAGTTTTCATTAAGCTGGTTCTATCTTGTAGTCAAGAGATGTTTTGACAGATTTTTAACCCATTTTTGAGTATATGAACAAATACAATGTTTTGGTTCTTTTTTCTTTAAAGTCTGGTTAAGTTTCATTTTTTAAAAGTTGAGGAATGAGATCATGTCCTTTGCAGGGACATAGATTAATTTGGAAGCCATTATCCTCAGCAAACTAATGCAGGAACAGAAAACCAAATACTTCATGTTCTCACTTATAAGTAGGAGCTGAACAGTGAGAGCACATGGACACAAAAAGGGCAGCAACACACACTGGGCTCTGTTAAGGGGGAACAGGGGGTTGGGGGAGAACATCAGGAAAAGTAGCTAATACATGCTGGGCTTCATACCTAGGTGATGGGTTGATAGGTGTAGCAAACCACCATGGCACATGTTTACCTGTGTAACAAGCCTGCACATTCTGTACACGTACTCCAGAACCAAAAAATTAAAAAGAAAAGAGAGATAAAATTTGGAAAAGAGTTTAGGGAGGATGAGGCAAAAGGATCACTTGAGTCCAGAGAATCACTTAAGGCCAGGAGTTTGAGTCCAGCCTGGGCAACATAGCTAGATCTCGTCTCATAAAAAAATTAAAGGGTTTACATCTGGCATGGCCTATAGGCAAGGAAGAAAATCCATACAGATAAGGATGCCCAAAGAAGTTGTCAGTAGCATTTGTGTCTATTTTGAAGTGTTGAGTAAATTCGGTCTTTTCCCCTTAGGACTATGTATGCTAAAGAATAATTCTTAGATTTGATAAAAGAGTGCTATGTGTGGTAATACTAACTACTTAAATGTTAAAAATTGATAATTTGAAAGTTTTTTCCCTGGAGATACTAATTCAGATCTACTGTAGTAAATCTGAGTATACTATATTTTTCTATAGTATAGTCATCCCTCACTGTCTGTGAAATTATTCTCAGACCTCCCTTGGAAACCAAAATCCAAGGATGCTCCAGTCTCTGATATAAAATATAAAATGATGTAGTATTTGCATATAACCTATGCATATCCTCTTGTATACTTGAAGTCATGTCTAGGTTACTTATAATACATAGTACAATATAAATGCTCTGTAAATGGTTGTTATACTACTGTTGTGTAGGGAATGATGTAAGAGAGAAGTCTGTACACGGTCAGTACTGATACATTTTTTTTCTTTTCGAGTCTTGCTCTTTCACCTAGCCCAGGCTGGAGTGCAGTGGCATGGTCTTGGCTTTCTGCAGTCTCAACCTCTTGGGCTTAAGCGATCCTCCCACCTCAGCCTCCCCAGTAGCTGAGACTACAGAAATGTGCCACCACGCCTGGCTAATTTTTGTATTTTTTGTAGAGACAGGGTTTTGCCATGTTGCCCAGTCTGGTCTTGAGCTCCTGGCCTCAAGTGATCTGCCTGCTTCAGCTCCCAAAGTGCTTGGGATTGTAAGTGTGAGCAACTGCACCTGGCGCCAGATGCACTTTTAAAAAATGTTTTCAATTTGCAGTTGGCTTAATCCACAAATGCAGATGCGGAGTGCTGACTGTGTATATACTGTATTTTTCCTAGATGCACGAATTTGCATATACCGATATGCCATGAATAAAGTGGGACCATGGTGAAAAAGGAGCATTTGATAAGTATCCTGGAAAGAAGGCCCAAAATTTAAAGGAAAAACTTGTCAATAATAATTTATTTAACGTCTGTTGAGTGCTAACTAGGACAAAGCCTCACAGAACATTCACTTTTGTTTGGCCTCATCTAGAGAAGACTTGCCAGTCACATTATGTTTTCAGTTAAAGCAGTGTATTACTAAGGATAAGGATTATGGTCATTAAAATTTTTTATCGGTGTCTTGTCTGAATATAGAGTAAATGAAGAGTGCTTTGCACTGACTTGACATATATCAATTAACTCTTCCGCAGATATCTTCACAGTCATCACTTCTTGGAGTTGGTTACCTTGCTTCTGTCAATTCCAGTAACAAGTGCTCACCCTGGTGTGCTGCAAGCCACAAAAGATGTTTTGAAGTTTCTTGCACAGTCGCAGAAGGGTCTTCTTTTTTTTATGTCGGAATATGAAGCAACAAATTTATTGATCCGAGCTCTGTGTCACCTTTATGATCAAGATGAGGAGGAAGGTCTCCAATCTGATGGTGTTATTGATGATGCATTTGCCTTGTGGCTACAGGACTCAACACAGACATTGCAATGTATTACAGAACTGTTCAGCCATTTTCAGCGTTGTACAGCCAGTGAAGAAACTGACCATTCGGATCTCTTGGGAACCCTGCACAATCTTTATTTGATTACTTTTAATCCTGTGGGAAGATCAGCTGTTGGCCATGTTTTTAGTCTGGAGAAAAATCTCCAAAGTCTTATTACTTTAATGGAGTACTATTCCAAAGAAGCCTTAGGGTAATTTCCTACTTACTCCTTAAATTTTCTGTGATGTTAGAAAATCAGATTAACTAATGGTCTAGTTTCTTAAAAGAAAGTGTTGTTTTGAGAGGGAAAAAACTATAGTTTTGATGTAACGCATAACTTGTTAATTAAAGGTTAGAGTGACAGAAATCTCTAAAATAAAAGATGTGGCTATAAAGTAATAACAATGGACTCTTTAGCACCTTCCTTCAGTTAACCCATGGTGTTAAAGATTGCAACTGTAGTACCCTCTGCTGTTTTATGTAGAGGGGAATTCTAAGGCACAGGAATATGTACCTTAAGGTATATATTCCTTTTATTCCTCTTACACTCTCTTGCTGGCTCCTGTCCTTGCATTCTAAACCATGCTCTGGATTCAGAATTGCTTTGACTAGGTGGGTAAATTGAGAATTATAATGGTTTGAAGAGCCTTCTTGGTAGGGCAGAGGGTTTTAGTGTATGAGAAGAGAGACGTGCCTTATTTCTGGTTCATGTCACACAAGGCAAATGGCATCCAGATAACTGCCCTCACGGTGAGGACTTGGTATATAATTCCTTGAGTGATGGATCTTTTGTGGGGTGCTTACAAAAAGCAAACAGCAGTGACTTCCATGCCTAGCTATATCTTAACAGGTTTATAGTGGAATACTGAGTATTGAAGGCAGGTAATCATACTCCTTCCTATTTATCCAGATTGGACAAATATTTTGAAGGAGACTAATGAAGTATACTTCCTAATCTTTCATTGCTAATGAAGTATACTTGTTAATATTTCATTGTTTTTTGATCTTATTTCTTAATAGAATTTTACTTTCCATAGTGATATGTATGCTTTTTTATATACTTTTAAGTAATGGTTTCAAGTGCATTGGATATGAACTGTGAAATCTGATTTCTTGTCTTCAGTCATGTTTTATTGTAAATTTCTTTGATCTCTTTAAAGCCAAGTAGAAGAAAATATTTTAAAAATTGTTCCTAAAAAATTGTTTTTGTATCCAAAACTTAAAAACCTTATTTTGTTTCAGTGATTCCAAATCTAAGAAGTCAGTAGCTTATAATTATGCATGTATACTTATTTTGGTGGTGGTTCAGTCTTCCAGTGATGTTCAAATGCTAGAACAACATGCAGCATCTCTCTTGAAGCTTTGTAAAGCAGATGAAAATAATGCTAAATTGCAAGGTATGGTATCTAAGTTATTTTAAGCATTTGTAATATGTGAAGGAACAAACCTTTGAATATCTGTGATTAGTCCTTCATCATGTTTTGATAATATACATAGTAATACTGTTTTTAACTTCCTGAAATTACTTTTTATGAAGATAGTTTTTACAAACTAAAGATTGATAAAATGTTTTAGTATATAAACAAAGTAGTTTTTACAACTACCTTTTCTGGAAAGTCATGAAAATTGGTAGTTTGTTGAAATTTCTTATCAAAATGGAAGAGGTAGTTTAAAGACAAACTCAAGGCCAGGTACGGTGGCTCATGCCTGTAATCCCAGGACTTTGGGAGGCCAAGGCAGGTGGATCACCTGAGGTCAGGAGTTCAAGACCAGCGTGGCCAACATGGTGAAACCCCATCTCTACTAAGAATACAAAAATTAGCTGGGCGTGGTGGCACACGCCTGTGGTTCCAGCTACTCGGGAGGCTGAGGCAAGAGAATTGCTTGAACCCGGGAGGTGGAGGTTGCAGTGAACTGAGATCACACCACTGCACTCCAGCCTGGGCAACAGAGCAAGACTCCATCTCAAAAAAAAAAAAAAAAAAAAAAAAAAAGACTCAAGTTCAGTTTTTGGGTATAGTTTTCCTCTGTGTGTTTTGCTGTGTATGTATTTCTACATAAAACACAAACTGCAACTTAGAAATCTAATTGTGGAGTAACACATTTGTGCTATCCTCAGAAGTAAAGAATAGTAAATATGACTATTATTTTTTTAAGTATATAAATGTATATTGAATGACATTTATGGGAAACCTTATGTGGGCAGCCTTGAAAAGTTTAATATACCTAATTATAAGTTTTAAATTATTTTATTTTGGTTCCTCATTTTCTGACCTTATCAAGTAGAAAATTTGATAACATTGAGTAAATACTGTAAAAAAGGTTTAAAATAGCATGTGGCCTCTTCTTTTCTTTTTAATCCTAAATTTTACTTGTGATATCTCCAGTAAAAGTTGGATAGTAAATTCAACTTCCCATTCTGGGAATAGCTTTTTTCCTTGAAGAATGCATTTATAAAAGGAGGGCGAGGGCACGGGCACACAGTGTCTTCAAAGGTATTATTAGTGCTTTAGTACTTTTTCAGGGTGTTGGGTATTCTGGTATTTGTTTTATTATTATTTCTTGTATCTTTGAGCAATATATTCTATATATGAGAAAGAGTTAATTTTAAAATGCATGGGGAAAATTGTGTACAGCTGTAATTCTTGTGGAGGAGTGTAGAACCAAGGAAAGACCTGGCTACTATTTTCTATTTCCTATATGGCATCTGGAACTGGTATTTCACTTTTTACATTAGAGTGCTTTTCTAGAAACATTTTTGGTGATAGAATATAGGAGTTATGGCATAGCTTCTGGGAGAGTTTTGAGTTTGTTTGCAGTAAATGGTAGATTTTATTTGTGTTTATTCTATAAACAAAGTTTGCTGTCATTCTTTTGGGGTGATAGTAATTTTATAAGGGCAAATTTGGAAGTTGACAAAATTAAAACTTCCTCTTAGAGGAAAAGGCACTCAGCAAAATATCTCCCCTTGGGTTTGATTCCTTTAGAAATTAATAAATTTTGTTTATACTTTTTTTGGGTGGGTGTGAGAGGCAGTGGCAAAGATAGGTGAATAAACACTATGTTACATTAATTTATAAGCAGTCTATTTTGTATATATATACATTTTTTTGAGACAGAGTCTCGCTCTGTCACCAGGCTGGAGTGCAGTGGCGTGATCTCGGCTCACTGCAACTTCCTCCTCCCAGGTTCAAGCGATTCTCCTGCCTCAGCGTCCCTAGTATCTGGGACCACAGGTGCGTGCTGCCACGCCCAGCTAATTTTTGTATTTTTAGTAGGGACTAAAGTAGGGATGGGGTTTCACCATGCTGGCCAGAATGATCTCAATCTCTTGATCCTGTGATCCACCTGCCTCAGCCTCCCAAAGTGCTGGGATTATAGGCGTGAGCCACCATGCCCGACCCTATTTTGTAATTTTTTAATGTTGTAAATTGTAAAAATTAATTTTAATTATATAGACTATTTAAGCATTTAAACATCTAAATTTGCAGAAATCAGATAACTAAGAGTAGGCACTTCTTTCATTTTAAAACTAAATTGTTTAAGCCGGGCGCGGTGGCTCATGCTTGTAATTCCAACAGTTTGGGAGGCTGAGGTAGGTGGATCACTTGAATCCAGGAGTTTGAGACCAGTCTGGGCAACATGGTGAAACCCCATCTCTACAAAAAGTACAAAAATTAGCCAGGTGTGGTGATGCACACCTGTAGTCCTAGCTACTTTGGAGGTTAAGGCAGGAGGATTGATTGAGTCCAGGAGGGTGAGACTGCAGTGAGCCATGATCACACTGCTGCACTTCAGCCTGGGCAACAGAATGAAAAACTTGTCTAAAGAATTAGATACAAGTTGTAATCCCAGCACTTTGGGAGGCCAAGGCGGGCGGATCATGAGGTCAGAAGTTCGAGACTAGCCTGGCCAACATGGTGAATGAAACCCCATCTCTGCTAAAAATACAAAAATTAGCCCGGTGTGGTGGCAGGTGCCTGTAATCCCAGATACTCGGGAGGCTGAGGCAGGAAAATTGCTTGCAACCAGAAGGCAGAGGTTGCAGTGAGCCCAGATTGCGCCACTGCACTCCAGCCTGGGCAACAAGAGCGAAACTCTGTCTCAAAAAAAAAAAAAAAAAAAAAAGAAAACAAAAAGAATTAAGTACAAGTCCATCCCTGTATGAAATTTAGATGATTGAAATCAACATGGACCTAATAATGTTTTTCTTTGGAAGAAATACTTACTTTCTTTGTTATAAAGCCTTCTATTTTTAAATATTATAAATTATTATTTTTCTTTTTAAGAACTTGGCAAGTGGCTTGAACCTCTGAAAAACCTTAGATTTGAAATTAACTGCATCCCAAACTTAATTGAGTATGTTAAGCAGGTAAGTGTAAAACTTAAAAGTGCTTTGACTTTTTGAAACTGTGTGGTAGTATATGGTGATACTGCATTGAATCACTTGTGTAGATAATGTAGACATTGTTAAGTGTCCTTGACTGATTTATTAGACTTTGTAGGTACAGATTGGTATATGCATATAGATGGATGTGTGATTATATGCATATGTGAATACACGTGCACCTAACCCTGTGTACTGTACTACTTTTCACTACTGGATTCTGTCCTATTTTTTCCCTCTGAAATGGAAATAGTATCACCTACAATCTTGATGACATTTATAAGTGTTTTAAATGCTGTAGTCACGTAACATATAACTGTTTCAGCTAAACATTATTTCTGAAAAAGAATTTCACTCAAAATATTTACGTAAAAATTGATAGGGCCCATTTCAGATAATTGCAGTGGAGGCTGGTTCTCTTTGTTAATTTGGGATAGTTAAATCTGCAGTTGAGATAATTCATAACAGTTAAAAATTCATAAAACTCATAATGCAGTTTTAAAATTTTACATTCAAAATTTTCATCTCTGTTCCTTAGTCGAATCATTGTGTAGCATAGCAAGGAAAGTTAAAAGCACTCATATATGCATAAAACGTTTCAAGTTAGAAGAGCAGAATGGATCTTGAATTCTCTCTCTCATTTAGCAGGTGAAATCTGTGCATGTGTGTGCACATGCATGCATATACATGTGTGTTTGCGTGTGTGTGTATGAGAGAGAGAGTATGTAAGCCATCTTGGTTTTGGAATTGCAGTGTATATTATTAAAATAATTTTCGTATATTTAATTTGTTGCTGTTGGGACCCACAGCAAAGTGTTGTTGGGGTTTATCTGCTTCAGATTTTTCTTTACTGATTTCTCTGTCTTTGTCTTCTTGTACTCCAACTCTCCTAAGAGTACTTTTACTTCCTGTGGTGCCGTCATATTCTTCCGTGTTCTTAATCTGAACCTCAAATGACATCTAGAACTTTTCATTACATTTTCTTTTATTCAGGAGAAGTACAATTAATATCCTGTAAATTTAGATGGTCAGGTATTCTGGGTACTTGTGCATGGTTGAGTGAATATTAACAAGATGTTCAATAAATGGCGATGGTTTGAGTAAAACTGTTTAATC
Source organism: Macaca thibetana thibetana (assembly GCF_024542745.1). NCBI lineage: Eukaryota > Metazoa > Chordata > Mammalia > Primates > Cercopithecidae > Macaca > Macaca thibetana. The sequence goes on from NC_065585.1 coordinate 50,625,061, forward strand.
AGTAAGAAATTTAGATGTAGAAATGTGAATTACATGCTGCAGTTAAGAGTTGATTTTTATGTAAACCTTCATCCCATTAATTATGATTATCATAAGTGGCTCTCATCCCAACATGGACTATAAAAAGTTGATGCAAGACTGAAACTTCACTCTATGTCTTCCTGCTGCTTTATGTAATTTATGGAATTATAAGGAAAAGGATTAGAATAAAAGAAAAGCTAAATTGAGATAGTAACCTTTTTTTTTTTTTTTTTTGGTCTAGACTCTACTATGAGCTAAGAGATAGTAATGTTTTTTGAATGTTATTTCTTCCAAGGTTTTTTGTTTGTTTGTTTTTATCTTTGTTTTTGTTTTTGAGATGATGTCTTGCCCTGTCACCCAGGCTGGAGTGCAGTGGCTCAATCTCGGCTCACTGTAGCTTCCACCTTTCAGCTTCAAGCAATTCTCCTGCCTCAGCCTCCTGAGTAGCTGGGATTACAGGCGCGTGCTACCACGCCTGGCTAATTTTTGTATTTTTAGTAGAGACGAGGTTTCACCATGTTGGCCAGGCTATTCTCAAACTCCCAACCTCAGGTGATCCACCCGTCTCAGCCTCCCAAAGTGCTGGGATTACAGGCATGAGCCACCACACCCAGCCCCAAGTTTTTAAACGATTGATAATACTGTTCTGTGAAAGCTAAGAAAACTGAAACCTAACTATTTGTTACCTAGAAACATAGCATAGGCAGGTGCTAAGGACATAGGCAATTGTATTTGTTTTTCCTTTAACCTGTGCCCCACCTGGCTACAGTATATTAGACTCCCCTGGTATCTGCATTTAAAAAAATGCATGCCATGTAGGCCAAAAACATTCCCTACTGCTTCCTCACTTTTGAAGGAAGTTGAGTACTCACAGGGCTTTTTGTTTTTATTTTTTTAGAGACAAGGTTTCACTCTGTTGCCCAGGCTGGAGTGCAATGGCATGATCACGGTTTACTCTACTCTTGACCTTCCAGGCTAAAGTGATCCCTTCCACCTCAGCCTCCTGAGTAGCTGGGACAACAGGCATGCACCACTACCCCTGGATGATTTTTTAATATTTTGTAGAGGCAGGGTGTCACTGTGTTGCCCAGGCTGGTCTCGAACTCCTGGGCTCAAGCAGTCCTTCCATCTCAACCTCTCAGAGTGCTGGGATTACAGGTGTGAGCCACTGCACTCAGCCTCCACAGGACTTTTTAAATATAGTTATTGCTTCATTTTTGGCAGAGAAGATGTATGAAAAGAGTATATAGAAAGTAGCCATTGTAAACTCTTAATACAGGGAGTTTCATACATTTCTTTATGTTATCTTTGTTCTAGTTGGTTCTTTTCAATGAACTTGTGCATTACAGTTCTTTTTATTTACATAATATTGCATATAGTACAACATGTGCCAGAGATCAAATAATCTTGATAAATTAATTTAACTCTAGGGCCTTATTCATGTTTTAAATTTACTTAATAAATATAAAATATTGTATGTTCTTAACTTGAAGCTCATATTTTTAAGTAATTCCTTGTCTGGAATTTTCTGTTGATCTCATGGGTACTAAGAAATGTAATATTCTGTTCATTTTTATTTTTAAAGAATATTGATAACTTGATGACCCCAGAAGGAGTTGGCCTTACCACTGCCTTACGTGTTCTCTGTAATGTTGCATGCCCACCACCTCCTGTTGAAGGTAATGTGGCTACTGTATTTTAAAAACTATGATTCTTAAGCCTAGAATAAATATCATTTATTAAATATTTAGTTTAATAATTATTAAACATCAGATAAATATCATTTTAATTAAATATAAGTAAATATTTATCATAATCATTTATTATAAATGTAATAAAAATCATTTATCATAAATATTAAATATTTAGTTTAATAATAATTTTTAATCAGTTATTAACATATATGTAATTAGTTTTGTTTCTTTTCCTTATCCTATATAAAGGTCAACAGAAAGATCTGAAATGGAATCTTGCCGTTATTCAGCTTTTTTCTGCTGAAGGAATGGACACGTTTATTCGAGTTCTGCAAAAATTGAACAGTATTCTGACTCAGCCTTGGAGGCTCCATGTCAACATGGGGACCACCCTTCACAGAGTTACTACTATTTCAATGGCTCGCTGCACACTCACTCTTCTTAAAACTATGTTAACAGAACTCCTGAGAGGTGGATCCTTTGAGTTTAAGGACATGCGTGTTCCTTCAGCGCTTGTTACTTTACATATGCTCCTGTGCTCTATCCCCCTCTCAGGTCGTTTGGATAGTGATGAACAGAAAATTCAGAATGATATCATTGATATTTTACTGACTTTTACACAAGGAGTTAATGAAAAACTCACAATCTCAGAAGAGACTCTGGCCAATAATACTTGGTCTTTAATGTTAAAAGAAGTTCTTTCTTCAATCTTGAAGGTTCCTGAAGGATTTTTTTCTGGACTCATACTCCTTTCAGAGCTGCTGCCTCTTCCATTGCCCATGCAAACAACTCAGGTATCACTTCCATATAACATGCATCTTATAAATGACTGCAGTAACACTTTTTAAAAAGCCAGTGATTTTGTTAAAAAACAAAAACCCTCATCTCCCTTCCTCCCAAAAAGACATAAAATAACCGGATGAGGGGGAGATAAAACTGCAACAAGTTGGTCATTGAGGAAATATGGGGGTAACATTTTAAATAAATTTTTGTTAAAGTGAGTTTTATTATGCTGTTATGTATGTTTGTACTTACATATTTCTGTTATTTTACATCCTTTTCCCCCTCCTTACCATGTGTTAGAATTTGCCAATAACTAGGTTGCTTCACCAATGGACTCTACTCAACTAACTGCTAACCTGAGAACAATAAGATTTTTTAGACTCATTGAATTCAAGCAAATGTTTAACTGTATAATAGAAGATTAAATGTTTTAAGCATGCAGTAAAAATGTTCTTTTCATAACATTTCTTCCTGAACAGTTTTTGTGACTATAAATAAATATTAAAAAATCTACGTACACACACATTATACTTTTTTAACAGGTTATTGAGCCACATGATATATCAGTGGCACTCAACACCCGAAAATTGTGGAGCATGCACCTTCATGTTCAAGCAAAGTTGCTCCAAGAAATAGTTCGCTCTTTCTCTGGCACAACCTGCCAGCCCATTCAACATATGTTACGGCGTATTTGTGTTCAATTGTGTGACCTTGCCTCACCAACTGCACTTCTGATTATGAGAACTGTGTTGGATTTGATTGTAGAAGACTTGCAAAGGTATTTTCATTTTGCATTAAAAATTTTTTCCTCAAGTTATTTTTGACACATGTATTTTTTCCCTTACAATTTGGAAACTAGGGTTTGTAATGCCCAGATAACATATATACATGTAAATATACACATATTCCTACATATGCACACATATGTATATATGAATAGTTAACAGACTTTTAAAATGAGAAAGCTTTATTTCATCATTTCATGTGGACGATATCTTGAAGGTCTTGATTTGGGGTTTTCAAATGGTAAATCCTAAAGAAGTATTCTGATTTAAGAAAATATATTATTGGAAACCTGAATTTATAAAATTTTTGCAGTCATTGTAAAATTCCAGAGAATTTGTCATTATACCCAAGGAATTAAATGTTTTATGCAAAATTTGTGTAAGTTGATGTGTATTGAGAAATAAATATTAGTTAAACAATGCCTTAAGATCAAGAACTTTGTTTACTAAATGTATTGATTTTATTTCAGCACTTCAGAAGATAAAGAAAAACAGTATACTAGCCAAACCACCAGGTTGCTTGCTCTTCTTGATGCTCTGGCTTCAAACAAAGCTTGTAAATTAGCTATTTTGCATCTAATTAATGGAACTATTAAAGGTGATGAAAGATACGCAGAGATATTCCAGGATCTTTTAGCTTTGGTGCGGTCTCCTGGAGACAGTGTTATTCGCCAACAGTGTGTTGAATATGTCACATCCATTTTGCAGTCTCTCTGTGATCAGGTATTTATAGTTATTTTATAAAGTTTCTGTGTGTGTGTGTGTATTTAAGCATCTTGTGTAAATTTTGGCCGTGAATGAACAGCTCTCACCTATGTTTTATTATTCCTGCTATTGTTCATGGGTTTCTCTGAAGAGCTTTTTTCTTTCCTTTATAAGATCATAACCTTGGGTAATTGCTTTATGTGCCACTGTTTCGGTATTTTTTAGGGTCTAATTCATTTTCCTTCCAATTACATTACACAGGTCATTCTTTTTTTTGAGATGGAGTCTCATTCTGTCGCCCAGGCTGGAGTGCAATGGTGCAATCTCAGCTCACTGCAGCCTCTGCCCCTCCAGGTTCAAGTGATTCTCCTGCCTCAGCCTCCCGAGTAGCTGGGATTACAAGCACATACCACCATGCCTGGCTAATTTTTTTATTTTTAGTAGAGACAGGGTTTCACCATGTTTTTCGGGCTGGTCTTGAGCTCCTGATCTCAGGTGATCCATCTGCCTCAGCCTCCCAAAGTGCTGGGATTACAGACGAGAGCCACCATGCCTGGCTACGCCAAGTCATTCTTAAATTTCATAGCTTCATTGAATTAATGTGTTCTCTTGTTAGGGCAACATTTGAAGGCTACTACACTTTTAGTGTGTTTCAGACTACTTTGCTTATAGATGTTGGCTAACAGTAGTACTATTTTTTCCCTGTTGTCTATATTATTGACTTCCAGTTTATAGTTTCATGGGTTAATGAGAATTGTTTTAACTTTTTTTTTTTTTTTTTTGAGACGGAGTCTCGCTCTGTCGCCCAGGGAGTGCAGTGGCGCGATCTCGGCTCACTGCAAGCTCTGCCTCCCGGGTTTACACCATTCTCCTGCCTCAGCCTCCCGAGTAGATGGAATACAGGCGCCCGCCACCACGCCCAGCTAGTTTTTTGTATTTTTTTTTTTTTTAGTAGAGACGAGGTTTCACCGTGTTAGCCAGGATGGTCTCGATCTCCTGACCTCGTGATCTGCCCGTCTTGGCCTCCCAGAGTGCTGGGATTACAGGCTTGAGCCACTGCGCCTGGCCTGTTTTAACTTTTAAAGCCCATTATGATTGAGATCTTTGGAGATTTCTATGCCTAATACTGTTTTAGCTTGTCAGAATGCTCTTGCTAAGTGGTCATCAAATGTGATTTTTTATTTCAGGCAGAATAGAGTCCCACGTTGGAAGACTATTTTTCTACCTTAACAGATTCTCAGTTTGGTTACCTTTAAGACCCAGGTCAAGAAAGAACTTTTTTGTGTGCGTGTGTGTGACTTGTTTTCACAAAGAAGGGGACCTGGTAGAAAGGGTATTCTAAGTGCTTGTACCTCAAAGTGTCCACTTGATTGGTATTTCTTATGTAATCCACTTTGGGTTGCATGACTACATTGAACAGTGCTATGGCATCCTAGCTGCCTTGGTCACACGAATCTCATTGATGGCCTCACTTTGCCGTGTTTTCCTTCTGATTCAAGCCTTGTTTTATAGTTTTAAGCCAAGTTGAATATGAGTTTGCAGTATGTTGAAGTAATTAAAGATGATAAAACATAATCCAAAATGCTCTTGTAAAATTCAGTTTACTTTTGGCTGGGCATGGTGGCTCACGCCTGTAATCCCAGCACTTTGGGAGGCCGAGGTGGGTGGATCACAAGGTCAGGAGTTTGAGACCAGCCTGGCCAATATGGTGAAACCCCATCTCTACTACAAAAAAACTAGCTGGGCGTGGTGGCGCGCATCTGTAGTCCCAGCTTGAACCCAGGAGGCGGAGGTTACAATGAGCCAAGATTGCGCCACTGCACTCCTGGGCAATAGAGGGAGACTTCATCTCAAAAAAAAATTCAGTTTACTTCTATAAAGAGTAGTGAGAGTTTTTAGAGTTATCATTAGCTAAACTTGCTTAGCATTGGAAAACTTGAATTTAGAAGTATATACATATATATAAAAAGTAGAGGGAACTATTTGATTGAAAGACTGTGGTTAAATGTTCATCTCCTCTATCCATCCAACTTTCTGATATTTTAAATTGTAGGGGGCTTTTTTTGTTTTTTTGTTTGCTTGTTTTTGAGATGGAGCCTGGTTCTGTTGCCCAGACTGGAGTGCAGTGGCACGATCTTGGCTCAGTGCAACCTCCGTCTCCTGGGTTCAAGTGATTCTCTTGCCTCAGCTTCCCAGTAGCTGGGATTGCATGCATGCACCACCATGCTTGGCTAATTTTTGTATTTTTGGTAGAGAAGGGTGTTTCACCATGTTGGCCAGGCTCGTCTTGAACTTCTTGCCTCAAGTAATCCACTTGCCTTGGCCTCCGAAAGTACAGGGATTACAGGTGTGAACCACTGTGCCGAGCCTTAAATTGCAGTATTAATGTATACTAAACTTTATTTCTGGCCAGGTGTGGTAGCTCATGCCTGTAATCCTAGCACTTAGGGAGGCTGAGGCAGGTGAATCACCTGAGGTCGGGAGTTCGAGACCAGCCTGACCAACATGGAGAAACCCTGTCTCTACTAAAAATACAAAATTAGCTGGGTGTGGCACCGCATGCCTGTAATCCCAGCTACTCGGGAGGCTGAGGCAGGAGAATTGCCTGAAGCTTGGAGGCAGAGGTTGCGGTGAGCCGAGATTGTGCTATTGAGTTCCAGCCTGGGCAACAAGAGTGAAACTCCGTCTCAAAAAAAAAAAAAAGCTTTATTTCTCTGAAAAGTTTCTTTATAAACCAAAAAAGATACAAATGAATAAATAATACAGTACGTTAATTATTTTAGTACAAAATACTTTTTACCTTTAACCTTTTGAAAACAGAAACTATATTTACTGCAATACCGAAAGAAAAAAAATTTTTAAAGATGTCGTTTAAAAGTAAATCAAAATATTTAAATATTTATTCCTTTAGGTGTATATCCTTGTATTAACTTTTTTAAAAGGGAAAAGTAATTTCATTATTCTTTTTTTTTTTTTTTTGAGATGGAGTCTCGCTCTGTGGCCCAGGCTGGAGTGCAGTGGCTGGATCTCAGCTCACTGCAAGCTCCGCCTCCCGGGTTCATGCCCTTCTCCTGCCTCAGCCTCCCGAGTAGCTGGGACTACAGGCGCCCGCCACCTCGCCCGGCTAGTTTTTTGTATTTTTTAGTAGAGACGGGGTTTCACCATGTTAGCCAGGATGGTCTCGATCTCCTGACCTCATGATCCACCCGTTTTGGCCTCCCAAAGTGCTGGGATTACAGGCTTGAGCCACTGCGCCCGGCAATTTCATTATTCTTAATGTGTTTAAGTATATGTTTGGGATGGAACAGTAGCAACAATATTTTAATGAGATAGTTATTGAATATTAATTGCTATGTATTTCTCAAAAGTGCTAAGTGATGGTGATAATCATTTAAAAAATTGATTTTTTTCCCCTTGCTCCCCACAGGACATTGCACTTATTTTACCAAGCTCTTCTGAAGGTTCTATTTCTGAACTGGAGCAGCTCTCCAACTCTCTACCAAATAAAGAATTGATGGCCTCAATCTGTGACTGTCTGTTGGCTACGCTGGCTAACTCTGAGAGCAGTTACAACTGTTTACTGACGTGTGTCAGAACAATGATGTTTCTTGCAGAGCATGATTATGGATTATTTCATTTAAAAAGGTAATGATTTGTCTAATTTAATATACTCTTAGATTTAATTTTTTCATTCTGTCACTGCCCACCCACCCCACATTAATTCATACCTATTGTAGAAAGTTGAAGAAATGATTTCTTTCATGGGAGAAATTTTGTGTGTATGGAAAAGATTAATTAGCAATGAAAGGTCATGCTAATAATAGAATCTTTGGGATTAAAGATAATTAAAATGAATAGATACACAAATTACTGTGGGCATGGTACGGTATTTGGAAGGAAATCTCACTGTTCCAGGGATGGTAATTCATGCCTTAAGGTCTTTGTTTCGTTGTTGTATCCTCAGAGGTGATGGATGCTAGAGGGATTTTATAGACCTTAAAGCTAAAATGCAGATTCTGTGTACAGTTCCTCAGTACTTTGGTATCCAATTCCATGGGGAATTGGATACCAAAATCTATAGATGCCCAAGTCCCTTATGTAAAACGGTACAGTATTTCTCTTATATACTTGAAATCACCTTAGGTTACTTATAATTATAATACAGTGTGAATGTTATGTAAATAATTTACGTAAATAATTTGCTCTATCTTAAAATTTGTATTATTTTTTATTCATATTGTTGTTTATTTATTTATAATATTTTCATTCCATGGTTGGTGGAATCTGTGGATGCAGAATCCATGGGTATGGAGAGCTGACCATATTTTGTTTTCTAGAGGAGTGGCTGGGACAAAATTAATCTGAACTTATATAAATAGCTGAGCATGGTGGCTCATATCTATAATTTCAGCACTTCAAGAGACTGAGGTGGGAGAATCGCTTGAGCCTGGTAGTTCGAGACTAGCCTGGGCAACATAGGGAGACCTATCTCTATAAAAAAAATTTACAAAATTAGTTGGGCATGGTGGCACACACCTGTAGTCCCAACTACTTGGGAAGCTGAGGTGGGAGGATTGCTTGAGCCTGGGAGGTCAAGGCTGCAGTGAGCATGCCACTGCATTCTAGTCGGGGCAACAGAGCGAGACCTTGTCTCAAAAAAAAAGAAAAAGAAATGATATAAACCTCAGACTGCTCACTGTCAAGTATAATTTCTACTCTACTCTAATTTTTCTGTCCATGCCCTGATGTTTTTCTTTGCTAGGAGAAGGAAGAGGGAAGATACCTGGCTAGTACTTAGATTTATTAAACTACATGGGATTATGAGATAGTAAGGATGAGGAAACATACTTTTGCCTCTTTCTCATTAATTCTTGTAGCACTGGTTGAAAACTTACATTGCAGGTACTGTGTTTGGTGCTGGCTCTTCCTTTCTCCATCTCCTTGTCCTGACATACCTGTGTCTTCTGTATTTGCTCTCAGTTGATGGCACCTGCTTCACATCCATTCCTCATGCTCTGCCCCCATCCAATCTCTCACCAAAGCCTTTAACCTTTTTCCTATTGCCTAGATACTTACTCCATGTCCTTTGAAACTCACCTCATACACTGCACTTCCACAAAAGCCAAAAAGCTTTCCTAGTTGGGTTAGGTACTCCCACAAATTTTCTTCGTATACCTGTGCTGTTGTATTATTTATGATTTTGTTGGGTTTCCTAGACTTAATGTTTCTGGTCCTTTTTTCTTATCTGTAACCTTGTCCTAAGTCCTCTTAACCTATTCCCTTTTTCCCTTTTAACCTTTATCTCTCTGCTAAGCTCCAAGTAACCCATTAATCTACTTGATATTTCTACTTGACTATCTAATGGCATCTCATTAAGTCCTGTGGATTATTTCTCCAAAATACATCCTGAATCTGATCCCTCTTCTCTACCTCTGTAGCTATTACTTTTATCCAGGCCACTATCATTTCTAGCATAGCCCATTGCAATAGCCTCCTAATTGGTATCCTTGCTTCCACCATTTGGCTTTCTAAAATTCATTCTCTCAGAAGCCAGAGTAATCTTTTAAAACTTAAAACACGATTTCTGCTGAAATCCTTCTAATGGTTTCCTATTGTACCTCAATTAAAATGCAAACTCTCTATAATGATCTGTAAGGCTTTATAAAGTCTGGCCCTGAGTCGTCTTATAGCCCTTTTATCCTCACTTTTTGTTCACTTGTCAGGCTTATTCCTATCTCCAGGCTTGTTTGTTTTGTCCTAAAACGTTTTTCCCCTAGATTCTTTGATGACTTATTTTATCACTTCATTCTGGTATCTGTATGAATATATTTCCTGTCTAAATAGCCTGCCCTTTATGTCCCTGCTCATATTTTTCCACTGCATTATATGGATTTATACATCACATTATATGGATTCATTTCTTGTTTGCTTGTCTCCCTCACTAGAATATAAGCTACATTGACCACACTCCCCAGCACCTAGAAACCTGGTACCTAGTAGGCACTATGAAGGAATGAAAATACACACTAGATTCGTCTAGTCCACAGACATTTATTGAATGCCTTCTTTGGACCAGGCACTGATTTTAGGTACTGGGAATTCAGTTAAAAAAAAAAAAAATCCATGCCTTCTTGGTGCTTTCACTCTACTGTGGGTTGACAGACAATAAATAAGTAAATAAAATACATAGTATGTTACAGAAAAAACATAGAATACGGAAGAAGGATAGTAAGGGTCAGAGGTGAGGATGGCAGTTGCCATTTGAAATATGGGAACTTCATCAGGGAGCCCCTTGCACTTGCTAAAAAGGTGACCCTTGAACAAAGATGAAGACCTGAAAGAGGTGAGGAACAAAACATGCTAATATCCTGGAGAGAACAGTTGCAAAAAGCATGCCTCATATGTCTGAGAAACAATTTAAAACAATAAATGTGTTAATTTATATATGTTTTTGAGGAAGTGAATTAATACTAATATTTGGTGGGTTTTTTTGTCTGTCTCTTTGTTTTGAGATAGGTTCTAATGCTGTTAGCCAGGCTGGAGTGTAGTGGCGTGATCTCAGCTCACTGCAGCCTCCGCTTCCTGGGCTCAAGCACTTCTCCTGATCCTCCTTCATTTGCATGAAAAAGACATTTCATGCAAGTTAAAAAAGTTAAAAAAAGACAAAGAAGGGTATTATATAATAATAGAAGGCCTTGCCCAATGGGAAAATAATACAATCCTAAACATATATGCACCTAACACTGGGCTTTGAAATTTATAAAACAATTAATAATAGACCTAAGAAATAAGATAGACAGCAACGCAATAATAGTGGGGGGAACCTTAATACTCCACTGAAAGCATTAGAGAGGTCATCAAGACAGAAAGTCAACAAAGAAACAATAGATTTGAATTATACCTGGAACAAATGGACTTAACAGATAGATACAGAACATTCCATCCAAAAACCACAGAATATACATTCTACTGAATAGTGTGTGGAAATTTTATGCACTACCTCAGCCTTCCAAGTACTACTACAGGCACAAGCCACCATGCCTGGCTAATTTTTGTATTTTTTGTAGAGCCAGGGTTTCAACTGGTGCCCAGGCTGGTCTTGAACTCCTGGGCTCAAGTGATCCACCTGTCTCTGCCTTCCAAAGTGCTGGGATTATAGGCGTGAGCCACCACACCTGGCCCATACTAATACTTTAACTTTGATCCAGTACCAGAAGTGAATTCTAGCATTTTCCCTTTCTTGATTATTTTATTCTCTAACAGTGAGAAATTCAGCTCTCATTATCTATATTTGCTTATTTGTTTAGCCCTAGTTTACAAATGAAGTAGCAGTCTCAAACTCATTACTAAACCATACTCCTGTGGGAAACAAATTGAGCAACAGGAGTACAGTGTTTGTATATGGTTCTTTTTGTCTGTAGCCTTTGTATATCCAGTCAAAAAGCTGTTTTTCAAAGTTATTTATGTCAGCTTCTTTCTTCTCTGTCTCCTTCAGTTTCGTTATATGGTTCATTTGTAATACAGTTGGATTCATTGGTCATAGTCTGCATTTTTTTTTTTTTTTTTTTTTTTTGAGATGGAGTCTTGCACTGTCACCTGGGCTGGAGTGCAATCGTGCCATCTCGGCTCACTGCAACCTCCGCCTCCCGTGTTCAAGTGATTCTCCTGCCTCAGCCTCCTGAGTAGCTGGGATTACAGGTGCCCGCCACCACACCCAGCTAATTTTTTGTATTTTTTTTTCTTTTAGTAGAGACAGGGTTTCAGTGTGTTGGCCAGGCTGGTCTTGAACTCCTGACCTCGTGATCCGCCTGCCTCAGCCTCCCAAAGTGCTGGGATTACAGGCATTACAAATATAAAAAAATTATATCTAGTCAAATTTATATTTTATGGTGTACAGTTCTATGTGTTTTGACAGATGCTTAGAGTCATATAATTTGTTCTTATTGGTGACTAATTTTCTAGCAATCTGGATTGTTTTCAAATTTTGGTGGTTATGAATAAAGCTTTGCATACAGGTTTTTGTGTGAATCTCAGTTTTCATTTCTCTTGGGTAGACACTTAGGAGTGGGGTTACTGGGTTGTAAGATAGGTGTATGTTTAACCTTAAAAGAAACTACCAAACTGTTTTCCAAAGGAGAGATACCATTTTTCATTCCCACCAGCAGGGTATTAGAGCTCCAGTTGCTCCTCATCCTCACCAGAAGTTGGTATTGCAAGTTTTAAAATGTTAGGCATTCTAATAGGGCCCTAGTTTTTGATAGACCATGGAAGTAGGACTCACTTAAAGATTGTGTGTAGTGGTTAGTAATTGGTATAGTTCGATTTTGAACCCATGCTTTTTCCATTAACATTTTTATTTTTGAATTTAATCTATTTCTCTTTGTTGTTGCCCAGGCTGTAGTGCAGTGGCGCAATCTCGGCTCACTGCAACCTCCATCTTCTGGGTTCAAGCAATTCTCCTGCCTCAGCCTCCACAGTAGCTGGGATTACAGGAATGCACCACCACACCTGGCTAATTTTTTGTATTTTTAGTAGAGACGGAGTTTTACTGTGTTAGCCAGTAACACAGTAGGTTGGGATCTCCTAACCTCGTGATCTTCCTGCCTTGGACTCCCAAAGTGCTGGGATTACAGGTGTGAGCCACCGTGCCCGGTCAAAAGGTTTATAAATAGGGAACTGGCAAGTTTTCTGTGTTAAGTTTTTCTTTTTTTTTGAGATGAAGCCTCGCTCTGTCCTTCAAGCTGGAGTGCAGTGGCATGATTTTGGCTCACTGCAACTTCTGCCTCCCAGTCATTTAAGTGATTCTTCTGCCTCAGCCTCCTCCTGAGTAGCTGGGATTGCAGGCATGTGCCACCACTCCCTGTTAATTTTTGTATTTTTGTTTTTTTTAATAGACACCAGGTTTCACTATGTTGGCCAGGCTGCTCCGAAACTCCTGACCTCAAGTGATCCACACCCTTCGGCCTCCCAAAGCACCGGGATTACAGGCATGAGCCACCACACCCAGCCTCTTGTGTTAAATTTTATAAATGTATTATTTGGGGGAAATTTTTTTTTTTAAGAACTTGAAGCTTAGCTTTAAAAGGAGTTGGTAACTATTGATGCTTCTTTGTTATATTTGTTTACAAAGACACACCAAAGTACTTCTTAACATTTTTAAAAATGATGGAGTAAGTTTTATTCTGTCTGAACCGAGTTCATTTCTCATACCAGTTTTATACGCTCATATTTTAAGATAATATCTTCTCTTTATTTTCTTTATTTACAGTTCTTTAAGGAAAAACAGTAGTGCTCTGCATAGTTTACTGAAACGAGTGGTCAGCACATTTAGTAAGGACACAGGAGAGCTTGCATCTTCATTTTTAGAATTTATGAGACAAATTCTTAACTCTGACACAATTGTAAGTATGTGTGTGTTTGTGTATATATGTATGTATGTATTTGGTGTTTCTTAAATTTGAAATCTTTGGCTAGGTACGGTGGCTCACACCTGTAATCTCAGCACGTTGGTGGGCTGAGGTGGGAGGATCTCTTGGGGCCAGGAGTTTGAGACCAGCCTGGGCAAAATAGTGAGACCCTGTCTTGAAAAAAAGAGAAATACTTTGCCATAAGTTAAATCACTTTATATATCAAATATCCAACGTAAAAAAGATCACTTTAGTTCATTTTATTTTATTTTATTTTAGATGGAGTCTTGCTCTGTCACCCAGACTGGAGTTCAGTAGCACGATCTCGGCTTCCTGCAACCTCCACATACTGGGTTCAAGTGATTCTCCTGCCTCAGCCTCCTGAGTAGCTGGGATTACAGACACCCACCACCATGCCTAGCTAATTTTCTGTACTCTTTCAGTAGAGATGGGATTTCACCACATTGACCAGTCTGGTTTTGGACTCCCGATCTTAGGTGATCTGCCCACCTCGGCCTCCCAAAGTGCTGGGATTACAGGCATGAGCTACTGCACCTGGCCAAGTGCGTTCATTTTAAAATAATTCTTAGATGAGTGTGGTTGCGCATGCCTCTAATCCCATCACTTTGGGAGGCTGTGGTAGGAGGATTGCTTGAGCCCAAAAGTTTGAGGTCAACCTGTACAACACAGCAAAACTCTGTCTCTAGAAACAACAAAAATTAGCCAGATGTGGTGTGTCTACCAGTAGTCCCATCTATTTGAGAGACTGAGATTGGAGGATAGCTTGAGCCCAGGAGTTGGAGGCTGAAGTTAGCTATGATTGTGTCACTGCAGTCTAGTCTGGGTGACAGAGCAAGACACTGTCTCAAAAAAAAAAAAAAAAAATTTATGACTTTGAGTTACCTTGCTAGGGCAACTCAGAATAATGAAGTTTTGTTAGTCTCTTAGTTATTTAATTTTTGTTACTTAATTTACTGATTGTTTTGGATGTTGTGATTTTGGGGTAACTGTAAAGTTTATTATGCTTTAGTATTTTTGGTTTATCATACAAACATGAATTAAAGATTATTGTCTCCACTCTAAAATCTTATTGTTAAAATAAAGATTTCTCTTATTAATATTTTCCAAAGTCATGGTATATTATGAGCACAATTCCAGAAGCCATTAATATGCCTGCCCTACTTAGTTTGGTGGCGTGTGCCTCTGGCTGCTCAGGAGGCGGGGTCGGGGAAATCACTTGAACCTATGAATTCAAGGTTGCAGTGAGCTATGATTGTGCCAGTGTACTTCAGCCTGGGTGAAAGAGTGAGACACTCTCTCTCTGTTTTTTTTCTGAGATGAGGTCTCCATCTGACGCCCAGGCTGGAGTGCAGTAGCATGATCATGGCTCACTGCAGCCTTGACTTCCTTAGGCTCAGGTGATCCTTCCACCTCAGCCTCTTGAGTAGCTGGGACTTTAGATGTGCACCATCACACCTAGCTAATTTTTGTATTTTTAGTAGAGATGGGATTTTGCCATGTTGCCCAGCCTGGTCTTGAGCTCCT